>NC_073733.1:3430100-4055100 GCF_023634155.1 Falco peregrinus | reverse complement strand
GATTTGGCTAGGTAGGTAGATACAAACCTGTACAAGTTTGATGAAGTTAAGGAGCTTCACCTTCCTAGATTTGTTCAAAAAATAAAATACATAGTTGCAGTCATTTGTAATGTACAGGAAAAAAAATAATTAAATGGAACAAAGTAAACTAATTTGGTGTTAATACCTGACAGAATAAACTATTGAAGAGTATCTGTGAAGAGCTCATTTTAAGTTGAACCTGAGTGAGATGGTATTCAAAAAAGTAAGCAGATACATCAAAGAGACAGTGTCATTCTGGAGTTATCCTGGAAGTTTGCTAACCAGGAAACAGTTTCAATAGCATGGAATATGCCTGTTTAAAATTATGGTTTAATTTGATATAACTAATTTTATTAGAGTTTGAAAATGCAAACCCAAAAATTTTTTCTTACCCGCCAGTTTTTGTTAACAGTTGGTTTGCAGAAGGCCCTGATCTGTATTTCTGGGAGTGTGTGTTTTGCTACAAGTGTTGTCCTTGTGAAACCTGCATCTGTTTTATGCTTAATACAATATTTTAATGACGTTTTTGAGTTATTTCAGTGTAGAACAACTCCATAGTAACACAGCAACATGGGAACAATAGTTGTTTTCCAAAATACTAAAATTTTGCAACTTTTCTCTGTTCCAGAGGCCGCTTGTTTATTATATCCACTAAAGCAGGTTCCCTTGGAATTAATCTCGTGGCTGCTAATAGAGTAATCATCTTTGATGCTTCTTGGAACCCATCGTATGACATCCAGAGTATTTTCAGGGTTTACCGCTTTGGGCAAAACAAACCTGTGTTTGTGTACAGGTTTTTGGCTCAGGTAGGTTTCTGTCTGTTATTTTTGTGAATGCTCTGGTCCTGCAATCAAATTTGTGGACTGCAGCTGTTTGGACTGTAACTGCTTGGCCTTGTGGTGGAGTCTGTTGTGGTCCACACTGATCCCGTCATCTTCCAGCCCTCATCTGATAGCAGTATTGGGCCACTGAAAAAGCTCTTGAAGGAAGGATTGTTAAAATAAATAACAACTGAAATTTGCTGTTAAGCCTACCTTGTGTGGCACTTTGTGTAACGTGAATTCTGGAACTCTAGCAATGATTCATGTATCCAGACTCTGAACAATGTTCTCAGCTTTTTTTAATTTGCACACCACTAAAAATTTGTAATTGAGTAGACTGCATAAGCATGGTGGTTGTTATGCAGTAGGCTTGCTTGGTGTAGCTGTCTTCTACAGACCCCTGCTCTGTGGGCCCCTGACAGTCCAACTGGAATGAAAATACAGGCAGCTGGAGAATTTTTTATCAAAAGGCATCTAGTCATGATTTGAAAACTTGTATCACAACCTACAGATATTAAAGATGTGTAATAATTCTGATGGTCACTGATTATGCTTTATTCCATTATTTCTGTTAGGAAGTATCTTACTTCATCTAGTCCTTTCAGGTGTTACAGAGTATTCTGAAGACCTTTTCCCAGTAACTGATTAACTCTTGATCAAGTCACTATTTACTTGCCAACTTAAATAGATGACTTTTTGTAACATGGTACTGTCAGACATGGGTTTTTTCTGCAGGGTTTGGTCTATTTTTGTCGTTTTCTATGTGCACTTTTGAACTGTTGATATCCTTTTTAAATTACGATGTTCAGAACAGGCTGTGCTGTTCTCATACTTCTCATAGTCATCATTTTTTTTTTAAGTAATTTTCCTTTTTTCATCAAGGGTCTAATTTTTTCTTACACAGCTGCGATGAATTAGCCTTCACTGCTTCCCTTTCCCTCTCCTCTCCACCCCAGTGATAGGGTATCTGTTTTCCTTTTTCCAGGCTGCTCAAAGCAGCAAAATAAAGTACCTGCTGTGGAAATTGCCATTTTTTTTTGGTCATAATCTCACTTTGGGGAATTGAAGTAGAAACTGATCTCTTCGAAACCCTACTGAAATAATACATTTCTTACTCTAGTCAATAGCTAGATGACATCTGCCACACACACAATTCATACTACTTTGTGTTTGCTTCC
This sequence comes from Falco peregrinus, assembly GCF_023634155.1. Classification (NCBI taxonomy): domain Eukaryota; kingdom Metazoa; phylum Chordata; class Aves; order Falconiformes; family Falconidae; genus Falco; species Falco peregrinus. Next base: position 4,053,080 of record NC_073733.1, on the reverse strand, counting down.
AGGAGGCTTGGGTTTGTTTTTTTTCTTAGGAAACAAAGTGTTTTCAGGTGACTTTGTAGATGGGGGGTCAAAGAAACAAGGGAAATAGAGCACTGTTATGTTGTTATTCTAGCTCTTTTACATGTATTAATTTATTTCCTTGTATAACAAGATGGTCCAGTATGTGTATGACAGTGAGTGTCTTGTTTCCTAGGGAACGATGGAAGATAAGATCTATGATCGTCAGGTAACGAAGCAGTCCTTGTCTTTCCGGGTTGTCGACCAACAGCAAGTTGAACGTCATTTTACTATGAATGAACTTACAGAGCTGTACACTTTCGAGCCAGATTTGCTGGATGATCCTAATTCAGAAAAGAAAAAGAAGAGAGATACACCAATGTTGCCAAAAGTAAGTTGATGCACATCACTAGGAATTACATGCTATAAAAATAACGTACATCTGTTTAAGAACATAGGGTATGTGATCTTGGAAGGAGAAGAGTGCTGTGTTTTCACTTTAGAGCAGTATTTTCTCACTTCAGATGGAGGTGAATAGCAGGTAACAACAATAAAATACGTCATTAAAATAACGGATTGTGTAATGAGCTGATAACAGCTTTCCCTTTAATGTAGTCGACAGAATAAGAAAAAGATCTTAAGTTAAAAGACAGAAGTTTTAGATCTGAATAAACAGAAATACTTTTTCACACAATTTGAGTGAATAGAAGTTTTACTGCAGGAAACTGTGGAAGCCAAGATTCAGATCAGCAGCTGAGCAGCTGCTGGTGATAACCTTAGCATTACCTCGATTTGTGATAACAAATCTGTGAGGTGACGCTGTACTTCAGGGTCTGGTTTTTATCTACCTAGGTGAGCCTTCGTAAGAGCCAAATTCATCCATGCTCTCCACTGCCAAGCCTTTTTGGGTTTTAGTTCCTTGTATAAGAATTCTTGCAGGGACCATTAATGGAGAAACAGTAGAAATAGTGGAAAAGTTGTACTAATTTACCATTCAGGTGAGGAAAATCGGACAAGCTAAGATTTTATTATCTATTTTTAGTGTTGCCAGTACTAGTAGAGACATTATTGTTGACAAGCATTTACACAACTTGGTGAAAATGCTGATACTCTGTACTCTGAGCCAGTACGGAGTAGCCATGTCAGACCTTTTCCCAACTTGGTGCTAAATGAACATTTAAGACCTCAATGTTTTTTTTTTCACTGAAGCCTGCCTAAGTGTATTTGTAGGGGATGTGTTGTGTGTAGTAGTGGTTCTTTGTCACTGCTCTACGTAGTAATAGTAGGGACCTGAAAATTTACTAACGGAATTTAAAAATAAAACCCGTAACATTTACGGTCAGACAGGAGGAGCCTTCAGGGGAAAGAAAACTGGTTCAGTTATTTCTTTTTTTCCAAGTCAGTTTGTATTTAAGATTGGGCTAAGGTTTTGTAAGGTATTTTATATTCTTTGTGTACGTGGTCTGCTAAAGACTAATTTGTCATTAAGCTGTTGTGCAATTATCTTTGCGTCTTACCAGGTGAATAGCTAGTAAACCGTAACAGGTAAATGTATGACTCACAGGTAGGTAACGAGTTAAATTTTTGAGTTACTGCTGTGTTTAGGTCATTGTACAGTGTCTGGGTGTGGGCAGGGAGGTTTCCCAGTTTGTAAATCTAGTAATTTCCAAGGAAAAATGGTATGTTTTCCATTCTAGACTATCTGTAGACCACTATAATATAATAAATTGTGGTCAGGCATCGCACTGGCATTCTTAATAGTTAAGCCAGTCTCTGAAACAGTCTATTAGACCACCTACAGTGTCGGTGCAGCTGCCAGGGGGATTTAAGAAGTGTTAGCCCTGTAAGTGTTAGTTGCTGTTACACATGCATTTTAAAACCCTTGAACCAAACTTTAATGACTGTATCTAAGCTCATTTTATTACAGTGTTTCTCACTGTAAGCAGTAAATTGTAGATAACTGAAAATTTTATTTACTTTTTTACTGTGGTGTACATTTTGGCATATTTTTTTTTTACCTCCTAAAACATTTTCCTTTAGGTTGTAATTAATAGTATTGATTTTATCTTTTTATGTTCTTAGTCATTATATAGCGTATATATATATATGTGTATGCTTCCACAAACTCATAGCTAATGCATCACCATTTGCTGCTGCTTATTTTTAAGAAAATTAAAATAGGTCAAAACCCTGTGAAACAATTCAGTATGTTTACTCAAAGCATTGATCAATCCAATGCAACAATTACATTTTGAAAGTTACTTTGTTTTCTTTTACAATAATAAATCTGTTAATGAATAAAGTATCATGCAAAAGAGGAAGTTCAAACTCGAAACTTACTTTATCATGGAGTTTTAAATAGCTCCATATTAATTCCCTTCCAACCATCACTGTCAGGTTTCCCAGTTTGTAAATCTAGTAATTTCCAAGGAAAAGCGGTATGTTTTCCATTCTAGACTATCTGTAGATCACTATAATATAATAAATTGTATTTATTTTCTGAATACAAGCTTTTAACCAAGTCCCTGGCTGTAACTAGAGCAAATCTGTGTACTGCAGTGCTCTGGTTTTTCTCATGGTTTTAGGAAGCGATACTGAATGGAATTTTGTCCTTTTAAAGATGTGCCTCTCGGTACATACTGTGTGCAACTTTGTAATCCTTTTTTTTTTATTATTATTATTTGTTTGTTAAAAAGACTGTAAATCGTGAGGTAGATTTATCTTATTTTAGCCATCCCTGGATTTATTTGCTGAAAGGAGGGCTTTGCGTTCCGGATAGCCTCGCAGAACATGGGATGGTAGCCACTAACCTCCGACCACTTTTTCCCTTTCTCTGTCCCCCAAATTAATCTCGGTACCGGGAGGAATCATGCTGGCTGCGGCGTTCCCTCAGCTCGCAGCGCTGGGTTGGGGAGCGGCAGTCCGTGTGGCGGCGGTCCATGGCTCCCAGTGCTCGCCCTGGGCTGGCCACGTGGGGTGGCTGCTGGTTTCATGGGCCATTGGTGTGGTTGTGGTGAAAACTTCCTCAGCCTGTTGGGGGGGTGGGGTAGTATTTCTAGAAATGTTAATAAAAATGACTAGTTGTCATCGTGTAAAGTAGTGCTTGCGATCTGGGCTTTGGGCAGGAGTGCATCTGTCCTGTGGGGCCATCCAGTGTGCCTGAGTGACCAGTTCCCGTGAACGAGCCAAGGTGGTTCAGCCAAGGAAGAGCACCAAGCGAGTAGTTACGCGTAGGGGGGCGTCTCTGCTCGTTCGGCATCGACCCGCCGTGTCTGGGCGAACGGCGCTTGGCGCTGAGGCAGCGAGCGAACTGTCACAAAGGAATTTGTACAGGAGAACTCTGTTTCATTTGGTACTTATGCTCACTACTTTGGTGATCCCGCTTCTCAAAAATGATTTTTGGCTCCATTTATCTTCCCTGGGAAGCTCAGCTGGTTGGGACATTTCCTTTTCATTTTATCCACTACAAGGTTCTTGCTTTGCACCTAACTGAGCTGTTCCGGTAGTTGCAGTGACTCCTTCCTAGATTCCTGTCATCCATTTAATTGAATTGTGTCTCATGCCTTATTTGTAGTACTGTGAGTTTTAACTTTTATTTCCTATTTTGTCTTTTTTTTGATCTGGCCAGTTCTCTAAAATCCTACATAAGCAATCACAAGCGAGTATCAGCTGTAGGAAATCCCATAGTGGTTGTTATGCTCTAAATTGTGCAAGGTTATTCATTCAGAAAGTTAATATTCCTTGTTTCTGTGTGATTGGAGCAGTGATGCGTGATTTAGCTTTATAATTCTAAAACTACTTAACAGTTGAATGAATTTAACAACGCAGCATTTTTCCTAAAACATTGGTTAAAAAGACTACTGATATGCTTATGAAAACTATTTATTGTAACGCCGATTAATTATGCGGCATTTGGAGATGAAAATGTCCTTGAAGATCACGTTGAATGATGCTGGGCTGGTTTGTTGGTGGAAGGTCTGGTACCCCCTGCCCGACCTCTGCAGCCCTCAGCGGGACACAAGGGCCCCCAACATGTCATCGTGTTACTCTTCCGTCACCGAGCTGTGAAGGCTGAGCTGGCTCTTCAGAATCACCGGCAAAGCCAAACAGGCGTTGAGGCTAGCGGAAGGCTTTAGTTCTGCCTTTTACAGGTTTTGCGTATAATTGTCTCTCTGTGTCTTCAGGCCTCTTCTGCATCTTCAAAGCATAGTCTGTTGGACGGTGTTACCGCCGTGTCATTTCCTTGTTGTGTGGATGGGACGGTGAGGGATTACCTCTGTAATCCTTAGCCTGGCTGTGAAATGCACAGTAGAAACAGGTAAATAGACTTAGTGTCACCTGGAGACACAGCGAGGCTCTGCAGGTACTGGGTGCCTGGGATCGTGGGTAGAAAGACGTTGGAAAATACGCGTGGTCGAATTGACCCCTTCCCAAGCGTCTGTTCGAGAGGGAATTCTGAATAGGAATTAGGTGAAATATTTTCCGTCTTTTCTCCAACCATCTATCTGAGCATGAATGTGGAAGAACCTGGACGGATAATAGGTTTCCTGCTGGATGTCTGCTAAGGCTGAGAGCTGCCGGACTTTGAAGGTTCAAGGCATTAGTGGGTACGGAGCCAGGAGTCGCCTGTGTTGAGTAGGATAGTTTCAGAGTTGAGCGTTCTTTGGAAAGTGTGTTAAAACTAAGAGCTACAACTTCTTTGATCTAAGAAAAAAAAGGTTTTAAATTCTTTTGCTTTTAATGGGTTAGGAGAATTGATTCTATATTGTTTTAAAAGTGAGAAGTAAAGCCATTCTGTGAGCGAAGAAACAAGTGCCACTTGCTTTTTAAAAGATAGCCTTGAGAATTTTGTTTCTGCAATAATCCAAGTTTCAATCAAAGACCAGTTTCCTTGGGAAGATGTTGAATGTTGCTATTTTATATAAGAAGTCACACAGCAAATGTGCCGTACGTAGTTTTCCTGGAAGCTTATCAAAGTTGCGTGTCAAGTTTTAATTTTAGCAGCAGTTTAGAACGAGACCTTCAGGCTGCCGAGAAGTGCTGAGGAGCCAGTGCCTGTGGTTCTCGGGGGGAAAATGCCCGTCGCAGACAGCCGTCCCTTCGTAGTGCCGTCTGCCCTTACCCCTCTGAAAGGGCTTCTGTGTCTTGAACATTGTAAATACTCAGGTTTAACAGAATATTTGTATTATGAATGTTGTTCACATGAATTACTAGTTTTAACTTCCACTGCTTGATTTCATTCATCCGCTACCCTTGTCGAGTCGAAAAGGACTACTTCAGGAATTTGGTCCAAAAAAAAGGTGTGACAGATGTCTTAAGGCTGAGTAATCAGTCAAATTTGCTGTATTTAAGTATAGAAATAATTACTGTATATAGTCCACGAGCTATATGCAAATGTGATGACTCATTATCTAACACAGAGTAAAGGCGTAAGCAGGTTTTGTTACTATTTCCATAGAGGAGTAGCAATTCAAAAGAAGAGCTGGTGTAAAGTGAGAAAACTCTGCGTGATGTATTGTGATTGTATTTTGGGTTTTACGTTTTACTTTGCTGTGAATTGAACAGCGGACCTGGAGTCCTTTTTTGAAATCATTGTGGTTTATGATTGGGCTGTTGTTTCGGGATTTTTCTTTTTTTTTAAAACAGGCTCTCCCAGACTCTGAACGGTCGGCTCCCGGAGGGTTGTGTACTGGGTAGACTTGGCCGATACGTAGGTAAAGAGAAAACGTTTATTAGCCACAAGTACCGCTAGTAAGTTAAGCGGTAAGCGCGGTGCTCGCCTTGGCCAGTGCGTACGCCTGTCGGAGCGGTACGTGTGCGGTGGGAGCTGGGCAAAGGCAGAACGGGGGGGCTCTGCGCGTCCCTCGGAGCTGGCACTGTCGCACCCTCTGTTCCTGGCTTACTCTCCCCCAGATCGGCGTGTTCACTGGCTTAGAGTCACAGTCACATTCTCTATGTGAAATAAAAACTTGGCTCAGTTGAGGTCATGTAATGCAGATTGGAAAAGCAGATTAAAATAATAGTTCAGATTCAGTTGGATACGGTATATAATTATTTTATACTACCTCAGGACATAGCCAGGGCATGTGTTTTACTGTAGTTCCGTACTAGGGGTCAATTTTGTGAATTTGGGAAGGCTGTTGATCTCAAAATTGGAAGAATTTGCTGCTTATTTAAATTTATTTTTATTTTTAACCTTGGTTTTAAATGTTCAATTGGTTGAGGAAAACTTGTTTGTAACTTACAATGTAGCTTACATTCCTTCATGGAAGGTTTCCTTTCCAATACATTTATCTCTCCATAGCATTTAATTTCCATCAGGATTTTAAAAAGACAAACCTTTTTTAAAATTCAAAACCTTTTTTCAGTGTCTTAATTTTCTTCATTCATCACCAGGACTTACCTTAAAGCTTATAAACCAATAGATAATCATTTTTCTATCAACAAGCTAATCAACGAAAAGGAATACTTACTCTGATAATTTTTTTTTGTGTAAGATGAATATTCTTTTAATTGTAAAATTAAACTAAATGGCAGTGCCTTCCATATCCCAGTTTTCAAGCTCCATCATTAAAGTTAACACAAAATGAAGTTTAGACAAGGAAAGCAAATACACAGTTGGATGTAATTTAAGCCACATTTTGAAGACTCTGCTGGCAGAGTGAGTGTGGATTATATTCCAGTATTGTTTTTCAATAATAGTGTTACCATGGAAATTGATGCATATGCATGTCCCGGAACCCTCCACACACTGATATACAGCTACGGTATGCTGAGAGCACTTTAATTGCATTAGCTTACTTCTGTAGTATCCTCTTCTTCACCCACTTCCTCTAGATGTTTGTGTCATACCTGTTACTGCATCCCTCTTCTCTCTCAGCTTTCTCGCCCATCGCCCCAAAACTGCCATTATTTCTTCCTTGTGCCCATTAGCCATGCAGATAGTGCATTGAGGATTTGGTTGAGGAGCTGGGGAAGAAAGCCTCGATTCGAATTTAGAGAGACCAGATAGCCCAAGGATGAATCAGAGACTAGTTTATATAATTGGTTAACATAGTTGAGTTCTAAACACACAGAGGAACAAACAACTTTCTGCAGCTGTTGTGACAAAACCACCCATCAGGACTTCCACAGGGTTGCCAGTGGTGTTGCAAAAATCTGTTCGTGGATCCGAGCCATTCTTGCCAGTTATTGTTCTGTCTGGATCGTAAAACATCAGAGTAGGACAGTGTCACCCCTGCCTGTACAAGTGCCTGGCAGGGTCAGGGCATGGTGTGGAATGGGTCTGCAGGTACTTACATAATCCTGCTGCAAAATGTATATTCAGTGTATTCGCGGTCAGTCATTTCAGGAGTGGTCCAAAAGTTCAGTGGGATAATGTATTATGAATGTTAGGTTGAATGCTGAGGTATATTGGAGCTTTCTTAATCTGGCAAGCTCATTACTGATGCCAGTGCATTCATAAAACCCCACGTTCAATAGTTACCCCTAAAGGGGACTCCTGCCACACAGCACGAGCAGTTCTTAATAGTCTTACAGAGCATGTTTTCCTTCATCCTTTGCAGCATCACCTTTATGTTAACACAGAGGCGTCATCTTTGCAAAACGTGGAGGCTGGAGTGTTGACTCAGTAAGAATGAGGACTGCAAAACCATCGCTACCTGCCTTGAAATGCCAGCTTTTCACATTGATTTTTCTCTTTTTATTTCACTTTTGAATGGAGATAATGATTTATCATGATGTGGCATCTGTAGTCCAGACAAAGGGCAGTAGCAACTTCATGTTTTGCTTAGCAGCTAGTTTGGTTTTCTTTATCTAGTAAATGTTCAATGTGCTGGTAAATCTGCATTTCAAAAAACACTAATAGGATTTCTGTATAATTTTTTGTATTAGAAATCTTGGACTGAACGCTGAGCTACATTGGAGCTTTCTTTTATGTATGTGTGTATATATGTAAAAAAAATACAGATCTATGTATATAAAATGTTAGCGTGCCCGTGAACAGAACCTTCGCAATCATTTGCCGTTATAAAGCACATTGTAAATACTTTGGTTCACCTTCAAAAGCAATTAAGTATTAGGGGTATTATGGAATATAGAGGTCTGAATTGCAGCCTGCTGATGCAGTGTGGTTTGTAGCAGTGATTTCACCTTCTGGACTCCAGGTGGGTGCAGGACTGTTCATCTTGACGTTGTATCTTAGCAGTTTGAAGAAAGCAGCCTCTCCTGTTGAATGCTGATGGACAGTTGATGGACTAAAGTACTGCTTAGTGGTTTATATCCAGTAGAGGTGCTCTTTGTATATTATAAATGCAGATTATTGATAGGTCCTCTCAGGTATCCAGCCTGAGCAAAGGAAAACTCATTGAGCACATTCCATTCTTTTTGGGTTCTTAAACTGCATTTATTATTGTGGAATCTGAGTGCATTCCTATGGTTCATTAAGTGATTGGACTGTCATCTCTGTAACAGATTGTTAATCCATTACCCTCCCTCTGAGGAAAATTGTGCTTTTACATTATTTTTTTTAATTTTCTTTTGCTGTGAGGAGCTCTGAGCTGCGATTTGTGAAATTGGGTCAAAGCAGTAAGTTAGGCATGCACAAGGAAGAAATACAGTAGAGCTCTAGAGTGACTTCTCATTTTACTGTCTCTTCATTTGAACAGGATACAATTCTGGCAGAATTGCTGCAAATCCATAAAGAGTATATAGTTGGGTATCATGAACATGATTCACTCTTGGACCATAAGGAGGAAGAGGAGCTCACTGAAGAGGAAAGGAAGGCAGCATGGGCAGAGTATGAAGCAGAAAAGAAGGTAAAGCTAGCTGATCAGGTTTACACATATGAAAAAAACCTTTCCAGATTTAGGTGCCACTCACCTTTTTAAGTTTGTTTTGGGGAAATCGGTTTTCTTATTGGCCAAGAAATTGATATGTAAATTTTGACATAGGACAAATGGAGATACCATGTCTTGTTCGCTCTTTCAGTGCTGGTCTTTTGTGTGTCTTTTCTTTTTTACTTCCATTTAAAAATTATTTTCCCCTTTACACACACATTTTTTTCTATTACATATTAAAACTCAACTGGTGTCCTCTGTAATACTTCTCTTTTACCATTGGAGGGAAATCTCTAGCTCCATTAAAGGTATACATTGGATTTCAGAATCTTTTGCCATGATCCCCCATATAAACATCTGCTGGAAAGGACCTGAGAGCTTGCTTCCCCCCCACCCCCCCTTATTCCCTGTGTCTTGTTTATTTGATATTTAAGCAGGTGGTGGAATGAAGAAAATTGTAAATTGGGTACAGGTTTGGGATATTTTTATTGTAAAAGGAGTATGATAACTTGTAACTGGAGACTAATAGCAGAAAATTCCGGGGAGGACGAAGATCTGATCAGTAAGCTGAAAGCACAAAAAGTGAACGTATAAATGGCCACTGACCATCTTGAGTGAACAAATGACAAGCGAAGTATGGAGTATTGGGAAAAGAAACTGGAAGATAGAGTACACTACACCCTGAAAATTGTCCTGTGAGAAATCTGTATGGGAGATGAGCTTTATATTCCTGCTAATAAACTACGCATTTCACCTCTCCAAAATCTGATTACAGTCAGGTCAGACTCAATGTTCAGTAGTGGGCTTGAAATGCTAAAAAAAAAATGCATCTTAAACAACCTAAGATACACTAGTAAGTCTTGGTCATTCATTTTTCTTAGTATGTGCAACAATTTTAAGCTAAATTCCTGTATTACTCAAGACTAGAATTTTTGTTCCTCTGTGATTAGAATGTCCTTCTGAATTGAGGTCTGGAAAGGGCCTTTGTTTCACTGAGAGGGGTTCGCACAGCGTATGGGGCTTGTAGCCTCCTCCAAGGGCTGGTAGTCTGCCTGTGGTATTTCATGGGTTATTATAGAAGACCATGAATTATCAGAGTTACTAAAATACAAGCGCATTTTGTGTTTTTAAGGGCTTGACTATGCGTTTCAACATGCCAGCTGGGACCAATATGCTTCCCACAAATTTCAACTCTCAAACACCATATATTCCTTTCAATGTGGGTGCTCTGTCAGCAATGAGTAACCAACAGCTGGAGGTGAGTAGGAGTCCCAGGTATTGTAACATGTCTGTGTGCCGTAAGTGTGTGGTTTTTTACGTCACAAATAATGGGTAGTGTTGTTCTTAAATATCTTGATATGTAATTGTATCCTGTTTCTAATAGGGTATTTTTTGGTGTGTGTAGCTATATTGACATCTGCCTTGTACGCATATAAACCCATTCCTGTGTAGTAGCTCGGGATCCTGGAGGGTGAAGCGCATTCTTTGCAGAAATTAATTACCATACCTAGCTTTCTGCCTCCTGTCCAAGAAGGAACGGGAGAGAGGAACGCGTGCTGTGTTCCTCAGTTACCTCGGGTCCTGGTTTGCCACCTCGGCTGAAGTTGCTGAGGGCGTTTCTTCCTCACGAGATGCCAGCTGTAAACTGCAGGAGCTGACGCACAGTTGTCTTACGGTACCTGCCGGTGTCTGGTGAGGAGTCTGCGCTAAAGAATGTAACACCTCCAGTAAAGTGTGCAGGCCAGGGGGCCCTGTGCTGAGTGTGCCTGAGGAATAATGCACAATAAATGCTAGTGCTAGGCTAAAATAGATAATGTAGCCTAATAGATAATATTTTGAGCACACAGAATGAATTGAAACCGTGACATCATCAAAGTCAGTATCGCAGAAAATTTGCCTAGGTAGGAATGTAGCACTCCTGTGATGATCTGAAAACCTTTGGCTACAAAAATAGGGGTTTTAAATACTGTCCGTTGTACAGATTGGCAGATTTATACCTGCTGTTCAGTCAATGTATGCTGAAATCCAGTTGCGTGAAAGCTTAGGCTCATTGACTTGTGCAAATAGAGAGAGAAGAGTAATTAAGGTCTAGGTACGCAAGGCAAAGATGAAGAAAACTTACAGAAGGTTGGCAAAGAAACGTGTTCTTTGTATCTGTTCTTTACATTTATTTTTTTGGTGTTTTCTCAGGACCTCATTAATCAAGGAAGAGAGAAAGTTGTGGAAGCAACCAATAGTGTAAATGCAGCAAGAATTCAGCCCCTTGAAGACATTATTTCAACCATAGTGAGTGAAATGGGTGACTAGGTTTAGATCAGGAGATGGGAAAATGTTAAATGTATCAGGCAAAGAAATTACTGTTACGTATGGTCATTCAGCTAATTAACTGCTTTATTAACTAATATAATTTCCAGTTTGATGTTTATTCCTGCCACTTGTAGTTACCCTTAATGGTGTCTAGATATTATGGACCTTGGAGGACTGGCAGTTTAGATCTGTAATTAGAAAATGCCAGTTTTTCTACAAATAACAATAATTATACAGAGATGAGAACGTATTTCCTGTATCTTATCCTTACCTGTCTGTCGTGGTCTGCCACATTTCTCACTTGCTCCATATAATCTAGAGGTATATCACCTTAACGAGCAGTTAGAAGAACTAGTAACTCATAGTTCCGATTCTGGTGAAGTATAATTTTGCATTTTGAGAAACTGGGCTGTGTGTTTAACTCTAGGTGCACCTCTGTTACCATTACGCTTTTGTTAAAATGACTAGTGCCAAGAAGGTTTTGGTTTTGGTTTTTCTTTTCAGTGGAAAGAAAATGCGACGCTCACAGAGAGCCAAGTGCAGGCCCTGGCACTGAGCAGACAGGCGAGCCAGGAGCTTGATGTCAAGCGCCGAGAAGCCATCTATAACGACGTCCTTACCAAGCAACAGATGGTAAAATAGCTACTGTTTATTTGATCAACTGTCCATGTTTGAACTGGGATGCTGAGTATGGACGTGCCTCTGTGTGTTCAGGAGCTGGAGTATGTGTGTGGGTACAGGGGTGGTGCTGACAGAACGTGTGCTGCAGTGGGTTGGGGGTTGCTGGCACTGCGCAGTGGTGTACGTGGTGTCACATCCGGAGGTGGTGACCTCTGCAGCGTGTTGGGTTGCGTTGCTCAGCCTCATCGAAGGAGACTCCTTCAGAAGTTCATTTAGAAAAAGAAAAATACCGGATTTTTCTGTAGAAGCAGTTTGCTTGAAGGTCGTGAGGCCCTTGAGAGAAACCTGATTCCCAGAGCTCAGGAAGGAACTTAGGGAGCACTCATCTTAGAAAGCGTCGGTAATGGTTTTTTAGCTTAGAATTACTTCGCAAAATCCAAAAGTTGCCCAGATGATGTCAATGGGAAGAGCCTTCTCTAAGGCAAACAAACATTTAATGACAGTCCTCATGCAGGGCTTTCCAAGGGAAGGTAAATGGTACCTGACACATAACGTTGTAACTTACACCTGGGAATCATTCGTAGTATTGCTGTAGCAACTTATGTAAACGCTGCATGCGATACAGTAGGCAAGTCATTAAGAGAACTTAGCCCTAAATGGTGTTACTAAATGGTTTCTACAGTAATCAGCTTGTGAATACCAGCACATTAGTGATGGTGATAACAATGGTGCTCTTTTCCTTCAGCCATGCTATCCCTAACAAATTGATTTTAACTCTGAACTTGATACACGGGTCACGCTCTTACAACAGCTTTACTTTCCCTTCACAGTTAATCAGTTGTGTTCAGAGGATACTTATGAACAGAAGACTACAGCAGCAGTACAATCAGCAACAACAGCAGCAGATGTCTTACCAGCAAGCAGCAATGAGTCATCTCATGATGCCAAAGCCACCAAATTTAATCATGAATCCTTCCAACTACCAACAGGTAGATATGAGAGGAATGTATCAGTCTGTGTCTGGTGGTATGCAGCCACCACCGTTACAACGAGCACCACCCCCAATGAGAGGCAAAAGTCCAGGGCCTTCCCAAGGGAAATCAATGTGATTTTGCACTAAAAGCCTAAAGGATTGTTAAAATCAGAGAAAGAACTTTTATTTTTTTAGGAATCAATGGCTTAACAGAACTCAACTGTAAAAAAAAAAAAAAAAAAAAAAGTTTGGTTGGTCCCCTTAAATGCCATGTTCCATATTAGTGTTTCAGCTTTGTTTAAATAGGACATAATGTTTTCCCTGTTGTCAGTGATGTTGCCTAGAATCTTCTTACATATGTTGAGTACAGGAGATAACAAGTTGTTTTCAGTGAAAACAAGTCCTCCCGTAACAGTAGCATCTCCACAGGTTTCCTGTCTAAACTCCTATGCTTGCTTTTAGTAGCTGCGAAGCTGTCAACAGATTTGAGAAGCTTAGGAAGGACTGCAGGTCTGTATGCTTCAGTATACCATATGTCACTTGTAAACAGCTGAGTTCTTGATTAGAGTTGATTCCTCAAATTATGGAATACTTTTCTGCTTACCCATTTCTTTATATTAGTGTGAATATTATAACAGGAGTAGTCTAGTTTCCTTTTGACTGAGGTCTGGACTCGTACTATATCATCTACGCTGAATGAAACAGGAACTGAAAATGCTCTTTGAAACAGAATTGAGTGCAATATTCTTAAATACTACTGCTCTGAAATTTTCGAGTCGTGCAGTTACATAGAAACTGTATACAGCCTTAAATAGCGACTTGGGGAAGGTGATTGATTTTCCCTAGTCTTCTGCCATTTTTTATTTTCAGTTTTATGTGATGGAATAACAAATGGTGATCTTAGAGTTGGCGACGTTTTTCCTTCACGCTGATTTACTCTGTGCGGAGTCCAATACAAAGCACATTTCTTTTAACTCCTTAATGCTGGTGCTACTGTCTTTTCCCATTGCCGGCAATGGGAGACGGGCCAAGAAAACTAAATTCCTGGTATTTTGGGGGTTAAAATAGGGATGGTGGCCAGGGTCAAACCCTGTTATATGAACAACTTTAAAATGGCAGAACCATTGCCCATTTAAAATCGATACAAAGAAAGTGCTGTGGCAACTTCCAGAGCTGCCAGAACAGTGAAATAACTTTCCCTCTGTTCGGTAAGAGTTTTGGTTATGCACTCCTCCCTGTTCCCTTTCATTTGTGTGAAAACTTAATTTAGTACATGAAGAGCTTCATTATTTTTTTTCTTTTTTTTTGGTTCTGTTTTGGGGTTTTATTCAATTTAGACTGGAGGTGAATTTCTGGTTTATTATATATCATTAGCACTCTTCATCCACACTTTTTGTGCTTGTAAAGATCTAATTAAATACAAATAGGGCCTTTCTTTGAATATAGTTTGGTTGATTCTTCCCCCTGAAAAAAGTTTATAACCTGGGGGTAAAAGTAAGCGACAGGAACATCAGAGGCAATGGTGTATGGACTACGGAGAGCTCTGGAGAAATGATCGGATGGAAGCTTTTGCTCCAGATACTGCTGGACTCTTCTGACTTGCTGACACGAACTAAAATTGTTCTGGTTTCTGGAAGGTTTCTTGCAGGAGTTTGAGTTCTTGCCCTGAATGGACAAGTGGTTTTTGCATATGAACATGCAAATCTTGCGCGACATTTCATTTTGTGACTGAAACTTGGTTTGTGATCTGAACAGAGTTTGTTTGGTCTGTTGCAAAACCAGCTAACACGTTGCTGTCTTGGACTCTTTTATTACAAGATACCACAAAAGAACCTCAGTATGTTCTAGTGCTTTGCCAGCTCTGCAATTAAATTTAATTTGGGGCCGGGGGGAGCAAAGAGAGAGGTATTCACACTAGAAGAAACAAAATGTGAGACTTTGAGACAAACTTTTGAAGGCAAATGTACTCTGGGCAACTCTCACCAATATTCCTACGTGTCATGAATAAGAAAAATACTTTCTACCAAACCTGGGAATGTTCAGTGGAGTTTTACAGTAACTCAAAGACTTAAATGTGGAAGTTTTAGGCAACATTTAAAGGCACATTTTTTTTCATTCTGGACAAACTACGGATAACAGAAGACTAACACAGAAGAAGAAATCAGAGATAAGCATTGAAATAAAACTTGGACCACTTTGCATACATGTTTCTCACTTGACATTTTAGCTGCATAACAATGTGCTTTGAGTATAACATCAAGCTTTAACAAATATTTAAAGACAGAACATAAATCAGTAAGATAATAAAAGGCTCATTTTTATATTTGTTTTAGATGTTTTAACTAGATAAAATGGCTTAAGATGACGAATAAAAATGTTGCTTGTAATACAGTTTTGCCTGCTAAATTCTCCACATTTTGTAACCTGTTTATTCCTTTTGATGTAAAGCGTTTTTGCTTAGTATTGTGATATTGTATATGTTTTGTCCCAGTTGTATAGTAATGTTTCAGTCCATCAACCAGCTTTGGCTGCTGAAATCATACAGCTGTGAAGACTTGCCTTTGTTTCTATTAGATGGCTTTTCAGTTCTGTATTAAATATCTTAAGTACTATAGAAAAGGTGTTCCCTCTTCCTATAAGGCTGTTTTGTAATATATATTAGGACTGGAAATGTGTTTTTAAAGAGAAGAAGCATTCAAGTATGACGATATACTATCTGTGTTTTCACCATTCAAAGTGCTGTTTAGTAGTTGAAACTTAAACTATTTAATATCTCATTTAATAAAGTGACCAAAATACATCAACGTGCCTTGTGCTACATTGACAAAAGAGCATTAACTGCGCAGGACACGGGCTGAGAACGTGTCTTTCGAGCGCTGCGCTGTGAGTTGAAGCGCTCTTTACCCGTTACTGGACGTAGCCGTTAATTCCATTTAGCGAAAACAGTTGCAGTCCAGGTTTTTGAGTTCTGTGAGTGAGTAGTAGCTCCTGCAGCCAGCCTGCCTGCTAAAAACGGAGGGTGAGTTGTCACCCGGCACTGAGACATTGTTTAAAATGGAGAGTGAGTTGCTGCCCGGCAGTGAGAAGTTGTTTAGAGTGAGGTGGAGTTCTACTTGGTCAAATTAGAATAACCTACTTGCATAGTTCAGCCTCGTAGTTATTCTTCTCCCTTTCTTAGTTAGTAGATCCCACCTGATGGGCAAAACCTCCTTTCCTACGCCAAAAAAAAAAAAGACAATTGTGTTTTCAGTCTGCCCCCTATGCTCGTTCCCTGGACTTGGAGCTTTCCTGGGGGCTCCTGGCCAGTGCTGCAGCCGGGCGGCTGCCCCGGCCGGTTTGTGGGAATTGTGTCTGGTGTGAGAACTGTCACATTGTGCTGCAAGGGGCAGCATGGGCGACGTGGTTTTAAATACCCGTGTGACTTTTGACTTGATTAAAACCTTGGGCAGAAGGCAGGGGAGGCTGGTGGCGGAGGCTCGTGCTGGCTGTGCCTGTTGCAGCAGGGAGCGCCCCGGGCTGTGCCCCGCGTGGCACCGGCTGGGGGCTGCTCTGGTGCTGAGCAGTGACCTTCTGGTGTGGGGGTGCTGAGAGCTTACCCGGGGGGGGCTGCCTTAAAGCAGAACCCCTCTGAGCAGGGTAAATAAGAGTAAATCCATCAGTTCAAGGAAAAAGAGTTTGAGAGTTTGATAAATTTTCAGTATTTATGGGCAGACGAATATCCCAAGTATTCCCAGCTGGAGATGTTTGGAAAAATGCCAGTGTTGCAGCATCGGCCACATAACTTCCCTTCCCAGACCTGCTCAGGTGCTGGAGCAATCCCGGTGCACCCCTGTGCTGTGGAACCTGCCCCGGACACCCCTAGCGCTGAGCACCCACGGGACACCACCGAGCGTGCCCTCGGAGAGCCACGCTGCGGCAAGAGGCCCGGCGAGCTGCGGCCTCCGAGGTGCTGCAGGGCCGGGAGCCGCCTGCAGCCATTGCCCTGGTGGCCGCGGACCGGGCGCGCTGCGCCAAGGGCCTGGAGTTGCGCCTGCTCCTGCTCCTGCCATTTCTCACCCGGCCCCAGCGCCGGCAGCTGCTCTGCCCGGCGGGGAGGTGGTGACGGCAGGAGGGTGTTGGGGAGGGGCTGAGGCCTGGCACGGAGAGGCTGCCCTGGGGGGGCGGGGGGCTGGGGTCACCCCTTGGGGCTGTGCGCGGCCACTTGCGCTGTCTGGTCTCCAACGCCACCTTGGCTTCATGTTTAACGACTGGTGTGTGCAAGAACTATCGGCGGCGTGGAACGCATCACCAATAGCTGGGGCGATACCCAAAGCGGCATCCCGTGACACAGCTACATTTGTAATTCAGTTGCACAAACCATTTCTCTCATTTCCCCGCATTCTTGCTGACGCCCGTTAGCAGCAGCGCAGGGGACGCTGCGTCTCGCGCGGTGACCAGCCCAGCTCAGCACGGGCATCCCAGTGCTGAACACTTGCTGGTGCGGTGAAGGAAGAGCCTGAGCCGCCTTGGTGGAGTTGGCTTTGCAGATGCCTTTCTCAGACTTGGCCAGCACAGGTGTGAGATTCCATCCTTGGTAATTTCCAGTAGGAGAATTTAACATCTCCAAAGCAGTTACATGGCTTTGGGGGGGGGGGGGGGGGGGGGGGGGGAAGTCTTATGATCCCTATTGCATGACTTGGTCCTCTTGGTTTATCATCTTTTGCGATTCCATGTCATGCTGCCGACTTGGCTGCTGGCAGCGGGTGGCTCAGGGGCTGCGGGCGGTGCGTGTTGCTTCTCCCCTCCTGCAGCCTGTTCTGTCTTTACCTGAAAAGCAGCATCAGGAGCTGTGTTTGTACAGCATCGGCCCCAGAAAGCACCTTCCCCGCAGTGCTGCTGGCTGCGTCCCTGCTCCGTCCCGGGGGCTGAGCTCTGTCCTGTGCCTCCACCTCCGCCAGCTGCCCGGGGTGCCCACAGCACCAGGGGAGGCAGCGCATCGCACCTGTGTTGCCCACTTGCTCATGGATTACTTTCAGCGCAGGTGCTCGCTATGTCGTCTGCCATCCAAGCGCAAGGCCTTGGCGCTGCTTCGTCCTCCGAAGAGCAGAGAAATAATTGACTCGCAGCTGCTCGTTAATAATGACACCGAGATACCAGGTAACCCCAGTAACACCCTCGGTGTGTTGTATGTCCTGTGGCTTAGAGGGAGCACCCAGTAACCTCACTGTATTTCCTCACAGCACCTCAGGCACTGCAAAGCTTTCGGGATTGAGCTGAAGCCGGACCCTGCCCTGCAGCCCGCTCCCCGCGCCAGGACAGTCGGTGGTTCAGCCAAACCCCCGAGTATGAGTTGACTCCAACGTGGGGTTGTGGGAGAGGACATCGCCCTTTAGATGAGGCACCCAGCATCATCTAACACCAGCGCTTGTCCCACTGGGCGCGGGTGCCTTTGTCTCACCATCAGCAAGCCTTTCAGCCCTTCTTCTTCGGGGATGCTCCCCCCTGGGGTGCCCTTTCGGGAATGTCTCAGCCACTGTCCGGCAGCTGCGATGTGTCTCTCTGCGATGGACCTACTGCCAGGCAGGGCAGCACCTCACCAGACAGGCACCTTCTCTGCCTTTCAGTGCCGAGTTTCTGGATTCCCTCCATAGTTCTGGGCTGTCCATCATGTTCTCCAGGGAAGGGAAGTCTCTGAGGCCTCTGCTCCTTCCCCCCCATGGAGAAAGGAGCCCTGAGCCACACGTCCCGCTCAGGAGGGCTCCCCGCAGGCAGTGGGGTCTCTGCAGGGATGTCCTTGAGGCCACCTGTGCATTGCCACTTGTAGGCTTGTCTCCTTGGTCCCATCTGCGACCATCCCCATGTGTCGGACCACGTGCCAAAGCTGGGGAGCTGGGCTTTTCCTGGGTTGGCGCTGTGCTCTGCTTCGCACCATGTTGGCCTCACGCAGGGGGTCTCCCTCCGTTTCCGCACCCCTCCACAGTGAGACTCGAGAAATTACCCAACCCTTTGCCACCGACCTCCTTCCTCCTGCTTTGCACAGCTGTTCCTGGGGTAAGGTTTCCCTTTCGGCGTGCCCACCCCTCTTGGATGGAAGGAGAGGGGTTGAAAGCAATGCCTTTTGTCCCGTTTGCTGTGGTGTTCTCAGACCCACGGCTTTTTGTGTGTAAAACAACGCTGGGGGTGAAGGGCACAGCAGGGTTTCTGTGGGACCGTGGCCACCCCTGCACCAGCTGCCATTGCCTTTCCTTTTTTCAGCAGGCCATGGTAACTGAAGCACATGGCAACTCCATGAGCTGAGATCCCAAACATACATCGACGTTTCCTTTTGCTGATGTAGGAGAGAGTCTCTCAGGTTGATGCACCGCCAACATGTTTTCTTCTAAAACTTTCCCAGCCAGAGCAGGGCAGCCCCCAGGGCCGCTGCCACGGATGCACCCAGCCCCGTACGCCGCTGCGGGGTCCACCTGCCCAATCCTGCCAGAGCCTCCGGCCCAAGGGGCGGCCGGTGTCCTCAGGTGGCTTTTGCCCAGCAGAGTGGCAGCTGGTGGGGCAGCGACTAGACGAGGTGACCGGCTGCTCTGCTGCAGGGACGGGACGGAGAGGTGGCTGCGTCCACCTGAGGACACCCGCTGTGCGGCACCGACTGCTCCCTGTGCCACTCAAAACGCAGCCAAAGTCTGCGGCTGTTAATTCTGCTGCTATTAAGCTCCCAGGTCAGTAAGATTCCTTGTATTTTTAAGGATTTTGTTGAACGAGAAGCAAACCCAGTAAATTTCTGCTGAAAGCAACCATTGGGGTGAGACTCAGCAATGCTGAATTCCCCCTTTAAAGAACGTCCCACATCGTAGATAACACCAACCTTCACCAAGGGGTTTCCAGTAAATTCTTTGTGAATCTTGCTGTTTGCAAGTATCGGGTTTTTGAACTCAGATCCTGGGAAGGTGTTTTACATCATCCCTCACACCTGTGCATCCCTCTGCAGCAGGAGGCTCTGCTGGGGCAGCTCTTCAATTCGGGTAGCGGATAAATGAGACCATTGTGTTGCCCCCACGGGCCAAATCAGCTCCCTTCTGAGTTGGTGAAAAATGTACTCGGCATTGCTGAGATCGGGTTTTGACCTTCATTTTGAAGAAGAGGAGCAAGATGTTAACCACTGGATTTATCTTCAAGTGCAACGGAAAGCCCTGGCTAGAGGGAGGCAGGATCATCCTGGGGGCAGAGTGAAGCTCGAGGTCTGAGGGATTTCCCTTCGCACGGGGGAAGGTCAAAAGGACACTTTAGGACACTTCATGAGTGATCGTGCTCCCGACATGGTGGCTGAGGATGAGATGTTTCAGCAGTGACTCAGAGGAAGAAGGTAAATAAACAGTTTTTATTTCAAACACAGGATTAAATTCCATCATGTCTGGATCGCTCAAGGTAAAGCTCCTGTAATCTCCCCGTTGCGATCCGCAGCCTGTCAGCTGGTGGCTGCTGGACCCACTGCGCCCGGCACGGAGCGGCTGGGGCACCGAAGGGTTGCGGCAGGGACGTGGAAGGTGGCAGACAGGGCAAGAGATAGCCAGGAGCAGAGCTGGGCACCAGGGCTGCTGCTCTGTTAGCAGCACAGCTCGTGAAGAAGTTGGTGAGGATCATCCCCAGGTCAGTGAAATCATCCTGGGAATTCACGGACTGAAGCTGGAGAAGCTGAGATTTTACCTCCACTGCTTTGCAAGGAGGCGGCTGAGAAACAACACTGTGAAAAATGCCGTTGTGATACAGAAAACCCCAACTCAAAGCCACTACATCTGTATCTGTATGTATTTTTGCATGCTCTGGAGAACCATGTTTCACACCAACCTCTCCTGTGCTGCAAAGTGCCTCTAGCAACTACATGCTCCTGCTCCCATCATGTGCGAAAAACCCTCTGCTGATCACAGGGGACAAAAAACAACCTGGGATCATTCCTGGAAGCTTCCCCTGCAGTTCTGACACCCCGGGCAGGCAGTGAGGGCAGATGTGCAGCACAAGCGTCACCGCAGCCGTGTTGGGGTGAGCTGCAGAGCAAAACCTCCAGCACAAGCAGCCCCAGCTCCCCGGCACAGCGCTGGCAGCAAGTGGACATGCGGGGCTGGCTCGGGGCTGCCGAAACGCTGGTGGGTTTGGCTGGGCCCAGCAAGAGGCAGGAGCTACCCTGCAGAGGAAAGGGGATGGGACTGTGTGACCAGGCAGCTTCTGCAGAGGACAATGCCACGCAGCCATGAACATCCAAGCACTGCCCACAGGGATGATTTTCATCCACAGTAATTGCTTGAAAATGAGGTGGGTTTAAAATTGCTTTTGCTCCACTTTTTCTTCACTGATTTTCCATCATGCTTCAGGTAAGTCTTGTGTGAGGTGTGGCAGTTTCATTGCAGGAACAACAGGGCCATCCAAACACTCAGCAGATGCTCCAAATGTTTCTCCGCTTGATTTTTGACCAGACAGTTAATCCACAGTGGCTGCATCACGTGCCGAAGCATCTCAGCTCCCAACGACCCAGCTCCCAACAAGAGCTGCACCGGTGCTTCCCAGGCTGGTGGGGCCACAGAGGCAAGGGAGAGCCCGAGGACGCCGGCGCTGCCTGCCCGGTTCCTCCCTTCGCAGCGATGGTGACGCTCACACAGGGCGAACCCATCCGATGGCTACAAAAGCTGAGCCGTGCTGGGTGCTGGTGTGGCCCCAGGACCTATTTTGTCCACACCAGACTAAAGGAGAAGCTGGATTTGCACTTCCTGGAAATGACGGTTCATTGGACACCCAACCGGTCATCTCAGTAGGGTCACGCTTCCAAGGTCCGTGCCAGGTATAATTTGTTGCCATCCTTGTACAAGAGTTTGAGGCTTAGGTAATTCAGCTTTACCATACAAAGACTTTTTAGAGGTCTTAATATTTATACTGATGGGGAAATACTGGGTTAATTGTTAAGAGTGCCAAAAAAAAGGGCTAGCAAGAAATCTACAATATAAAGACAATTTTATTGCCGATAAGCTCTTAAAACTCATTTTTTTTCCTGTTTCAGTAGGACCTTATTCTTCCTGATGAAAATCCGGTCATAGCATCTCTCATTAAAAATAAAATTATTTTGAAATAAATAAATATATAAAATAAATATCATATACATTTTATAAATAGTTTTGTCCTTATGCACAGTATCCATGCTTACATCTGAATAATGTTCCTCGTCCCATTCCCACCCCAACAGCAGGAAAAACCCCACGCATCAGGACCAGTCCACGTAGCATCATCCATGTAGCAAACTCCCAGGCTGCTGAAGCAGGGTACCATTCCAAAGGCTTTTTCTTAGCCAGTAACCATCCCGAGCTCAGCAGCAGCATCTGCAGCGGTTCTGTGGTCTTTTGTTTTCTTTCCTTCTCTTCATTTTTAGATTAATTTCCCCCTCCCCTCCCCCCCCCCTCCCCGGTGATCAGGTTTGCTCGCCTGCTTGTTCCTTAAGCAACCATAACATCGAACATTCAGCCTCTCTTGTAGCAACCAGGTAAGGAAAGTGATTGAAAACGAAAGATTATATGTAAGGTTCCCTCCCTTCCCCTACCCCCACCCCATAAATAACCCAGGTTCGATATACGCTTGAAACAAGGAGGAACAGCAGTGTCTGAATTCAATGTAAGTGCTTTCCTATGTCATCTACGCTTACAGGAATGATGGAATGACTATTAATATAGTGCTCTGGGAAAAAGCTTGGGAGCCCAAGTATGTACACTGATGGGACAGCTGCAGGAAACATCACCTGTAGTGGAAGAGGTCTCTGTACATCGCAGGTATTTTGGCAGGGTCCACAGGCCGGGGTAAAAAATGAGTGAATTTCTGATGTCTCTTAGTCCTGTACCCTTCACGGGGGGAGCCGTCCTTGTTGAGAGCCACGTAGTAATGCCTCTCCGAGTCGGGATGCTTGTAGAGGGTCGAGGCGTATGTGTTGTACCAGTTCTCTTCAAACTGTTCTCGGAAAACGCACTCCCGCGTGAGCTTCTTCTGCATGGGGCAGGCGTGGGAGGGGAAGGAAAAGACATTTGTGTCAAAAATGAAAATAATAATAATAATCTTTTCATCTTTCCTTCAATGTATTTTCCTATCGTTTTCCCAGCTACTTTCTCCTGGCTCCCCTGAGGACTGCGCTGCCGGCGATGTTTCCCCTGGGTGAGAGCTGGAAATGGGCACAAGCCAAACAAGCCAGGACCCAAAGACCTCTGCAGCTGGAGGAGGAGGGAGACAAAAGGAGGAGGGGCAGGTGGGTGTGCATTTTGCAAAGGTGCTCCATAAAAAAACAAAACAGGGCCGTAGCAGAACTCCAAACCTGAGAGCCAGGTCTCTGTGACCAGGGAGCCAGTTTTGAGCTTGCTGGGGTGGCCGTGCTGCCTGGCAGGGCCGGTCCTCTGCAGGGGCTGCCCACCACGGCCGTGTCCCCCGGCACCGCACACACCCCAAAAACGCTCCCCTGGGTAAAAGGCCACCCCGGGAGAAGCGGGCAGCGCATCTGAAGGGTTTGAACAGGAGCAAGCGCCGCTTTGAAAGTTGAAGGTGCGCAACAGTACACACTGCAATGGGAATGAAAGCATTCCTCAGGCCTTTCATCTTCTGAAGCGCCAGAGAGCTGTGATGTGAGGCCATAACAAGACCCGGGGAGGTCTGGATGGGGATGTCTAACCCCGGGGAAGATTTACAGCGGCGATAGGTGATGTGGCGAGTGTGCGCCAGCCCACGGCCAGTGCATCCTGCGCCAGGCCGGGGAGATGGATGGCACCGGTGTCACCTGGCCACAACCAGCCTTTCCCTCCAGCCCTTACAGCCAGCGCCTGATGATGGCTTTTCAGTTCACGTCCATCGCCCCTTCCCTGTCCTCCCACCTGCCCCGTGCCAGCTGCAGGGACGTGCCCAGCCACAGCGAGGAGCGGGGTTGTCCCCCCACCCCACGGGGACATGGGTGGCTTTGCCAGAGCCGCCGTGCTGTGTCACAGAGGGACCCACCATCCCGCCCCATCCCAGGGGGACGTGGGAGTGCTTTCAGGTGAAAGGCAGTCTGCAAACGTAGGATGCTATACTATTACAAACACCGTACCTACACTGTAAACTACTCAGGTAGGGAATGCGTCTTATCTGCGGCACACAGAGTGGGAAGTAAATGTTATCGCCTGCAGTAGATGTTTTGTAATATGACCCAGGAGCTCACCTGTGCTCAGAACCTGTTTTGAATATTTTGCTGCTAATTAAATCAACCCTGAGGTGTGTTGTGAGCCTACGCCACAGCCCTTGCCATCTGAGGCCTAGGGAACCGGGGGTTTGTCTTCCCAGATCCATCAATAAACACAGACTCCGTTTTCTTTCCCCTCCCCTAGGATGCCATCCGCTCTGAATACGTTAGAAACTGCTGACTGGCTGAACTCGTGCGCTGCTGCTTTGCCCCAGTTTACCCGCTCTTCACTGCGCTGTTTGGAGGTCCAGTGTCTGTGGAAAACCTTTGGTGAGTTTGGGGTGACTGCAAGGTGCGCTTGATTTCTTTCCAAGCCCCGGGATGTCTCCACTGAGCCTGATGCCGTATAGGCAGCGTGCAAGGTGCTGCCTGCGACTTTTGCTGCCCTAAGTATTAGTTGCGTTTACTGAAATCAGTGGAAAACTTCACAGAACCGTTGGCACAAGGTTAACAGGGGCAGGCAGAAAAGCTGTCTGTCCTGAGGGGACTCCACGTGTCGCCATGGGGATGGCTGGCTCGGGCTATACACAGATATAACACACAGTCCAGGCAAAACTGGTACGGAGGGAAATAATAAACTTGCCGAAAATTTAAAAATACCGCTGCACTGTAATCTCCTAAAATACCATTGTAATGCTAATGCTGTTGTTAGGCACTGTTTTATGGACCTTTAATTAAGAATACTGTAGTGGCTTTCAATTTTGAAAAGCCATCATTTTAAAATCATCAGATTTTAAACCTCCGGGGTTATTTGGGGACCTGGCTCGTGACTTCTGCACAGTTTGGATCAGCAGTCTGACAGTGTCCCATCAGCGTATCGTCTGGTGAACAAGACACAATGACAGAGAGGAAACTCTCTAGATTATGTCTTCAGGCCAATTCTGTTTCCAGATGAAGTGTTGCAAAATGTTAGCCTATTTTTGTTGCTGCATCGTAACGGGAACACAGGCCCTAGAATTTAATTAACCCATCATGAAACTGTTGATTCATAATCAGAGCTGCAGGGTTTGAAAGCACAGAAGGGAATGTGCAGGCTTCTGTCCTCCTTTCCAGCAGGCACAAGGAAAAGCTGAGCAGCACCAGGGTTTGACAGAGGAGATGCTGCTGCACACGCGGAGGCTCCAGCCCTGCCTTCTGAAGTGTGCTTTAAGGTTTTTTGTGTTTTATGGAATCCTGGTGATTTTACTTTTTATATACCTTGCACATTTGTAATTTAACTGCTGTCTCCATAGTAGATGTTATTACAGAAATGAAGTGGAAAAAGAGCAGATCTCGCTGCATGCTGCTGTTTGATTATCTCATATAAACATGAGTAACTGCATCTTAAATAGTGAAAGGGTCTGTGGCAGTCTCAGATGGGAATGGGAGGAAAAAAAGATGGAAACTCGTGGTTTACTTTTACTGTTTACTAAGCAAAGGTTTTCTGAAGGCTTCTGGATATGCAGAGTACACAAGTTTAAACCTCTACACAATGAGATTGATCTGATTTGGTTAGAGGGAGTATGTGCCTTCCACTTTGGTTTAAAACTGCTTTATTTTATTGCATTTTAAATTTACTGTGATCCATCCTTAAAAATGAGGATCCTCACGTAGGGTAGTGCTGTGATCTAGAAAGAGGCATTAAAAAAACCACAACAAAACCCACACGTGATGGGCTGAATTAAAGGCAACAGGGCATCTGAAGAAAAAGCACCAGTGACATGCAGCAGCTACAGAAAAGGAAACTTAAACATGGCTATCTAAAATGCAATTAATTTTTCCAAATAGAAGTGATTCTTCTAGCTAACTAGAAATAACTGTTTTGTAAGGAGCTGAGTTAAATAATTAGGGATTGGGTTAAATTAACCTGTGGAAAGCACCTCTGCCGAGTTGTTAAGACCTGACATTTTGACTGCAAGTCTTAACACTTAATAAAATAAGAAAGACGCAGAGGAGAGCTCAGCTCTGTTCGGGTTGATGGAGACTTTTCCAGTGATGCCAAGGCTCCTCAGAGCACCCCTTCCCCGCAGTCCCAGCTGAGCTTTGCAGAAGCGGTCGCTATGCGTGCGGGTGTTTCATCCAGCAAAACCCTGATGTACGCTCTCATTTTGGGTCTGGCTCATCAGAGCACCTGCCCATGTTCAAAGTGGTTTACAGGGTGCTCAGGTTCAGTAATGCTGGGCAGAAAAGCAGCGAGGTGGACCTGAGCTGCTCCTTGGCTGCGGCAGTGCAACCTGCACAGGGTAAGGCAGAATCTGCTATGGGTGATGTCAGGAAGAGTTTATGGGTTTTCAGGAGTTTGTGTGGAGTGAAAAACTCACAAGGAGTTTACATTTGTTTTTGGCAAAAGATGGAAAAGTTTAGTCCGAAAAGGGCACTTCTAGAAAATTATGAGCAGCTCCCCTAAACTCCTAAAAGGAGTTGTAGAGAATGTTATAATAAAATAACACTCAGACCACAACTTCAGCTTCTGTTAGTTAAAGAGCTGTAATAGAAATATAACATCTGCAGGTAGGTGCAGATCCTGACCACGCAGAGAGTACAACTGATGTGTATTACTCAGGCAGTGAAAACATACAAGCAGCCCCCAGGTTTATGCTAAATTCTCCCACACAGCCTCACGGTTTCTGAAAGGTAAAACCTCGCTGAGCCCCTGCAGCTCCCCAGGCACTGCCCCAGGGGCTGGGCACCACCGTGGGATCTTGCCACATGAGCGAATCTTCCCTCCACAACCCTATTTCAAATATACCGTTGGTGTTAGAACAACAGTGGCATCACGGGTAGGCTGGGGGCACGTGGAACCCAGGGGCTTCCGAGGCCTGTGACAGACACAGCTTGTGGCACCGATGAGGCCCCGCAGCCTGTACGGCTGTGTATGTTACACGGTGTTGTAACCAGCACAAAACCTTCAACTTACCGACCCATACAGCTCGCCTCTCTCATTCATGCCGAGGTAGAGTCCTGAGTCCACCCCACGGATGCTCACCAGCCCCACTGCCAGGCTAATAAACTCCAAAATCCCTGAAAGAGAAAAGAAGTCCAAATTATACAGAGAATAAAATCAACACCAGGCTCCCGTGTCAAATGCCTAACAGCCTTTCCCAACCTTTGCAGAGCTTCCTACAGACCCCGTTTTCCTAGTTTGTAATGACACAGTTCTTGAATCTGTAGACCCACATGCGTGCAATCTTCCAGGTTCACTCTAGGCTTCTCCCCTGCACTGCAAATTTGACATGCCCAAGAGGAATTACCTTTGCTAATGAGAAAAGGTTTGTTAGGTTTTCTTCTTTTCATTTTGGTTTTGTTTTGGGTTTTTTTTTCCCTAGTTATTACCAAGAAGACAGATGTAGAAACTTGTGCCTAGCCCACTAGAAATTTCAGAACGCTGCTACCATGCTGGGTTTTACTCTTCACCAAAAGGAGAATGATTTTTGTCACCGTGGGGCTTCTGGTTTGAGGTGATAGTCCCACATGTTTTAAAGTGATCAGTTCAATAATATATTATTGAAAAATACATTATTGAGTAATATATTATTCAAAAATAAGTAAAAAGCTCTAGAAGAGACGTCTGTGAGGGCCATCTTCACCCTGGCACTCCAGTGGGGTACTTGCCACCCCCATAAGCTGCAGGGATAAAATCCACCTTCAAATACATGCAGGTAGAAATGCATCCTCCTCTGCAGCCTTCGGAACCAGGGAGCTGCTGGTGTTTCCTCCAGAAGGAGCTCCTTCCTTACTGCCAGAAACCCCCTCCTGCCCCTTGTGTCCTGCTGCCTGCCCCAGCCTCGTGCCAGCCCCTTCCCGGCCCAGCAGTACCTGCCCTAGCCATCTCCAGCCCTGCGAGAGCAACCATTGTACCCGTGGGCTTCAGCCTACAACGATGGTGTCAGATGCTTTAAGTAATGAGGGGCAGCCTCATTTCCTCTGGCAAAGAAATGAGCGGGGTCTGCTGTGCTGCCTGCCGCAACTCCGCTGCCGGTAAAGGGGGATGGCAGCTGTTCTGGTGGAGGAAAGACTTGTAACAGGAGAACCCTCGGTGAAACGCTTAAAAACAAACAGCCCCCAAGTAGGTGCATTTTTAACTGGTCTGAACAAAGCCAACGTTGCAAGTGATGGAGACCTTCAAACTTCACAGGAAAACCTCCTGAAGGCGTTAGTGGGACCGTGTTAGACTGTAGATATCACACGCTCCCTAGCTAGAGGTCATGGGCAGTCTTTGCCTGTGTCCGGTGCTGAATTAATTAACTGGGAGGTAGCAGCAGAGGAAGGATGGTTTTCACCATCCCATCTAGTGACTGGGCAAGATGTCTCCATTGACAGGCAGACCAAGTTGCTCTAACCTTTAGTGTGGCTCCAGGTCTCTTAATATAGCTCCCCAAACGTCCAGTCCTGAGCAATTGCCGCTCTGATCAAGTTACCTCCCAGAGCTCCTCTTAAAAGTATGCCTCGAGTCTAAAATCCCCGCGTGACGAGCGGCCACCTGAGCCAGCTGACTTCAGCGGCAGTCGCAGCTCCCCATCACCCCTCAGCTTGGGGCATGTATCGTCTTCTCGGCCAGGCACGGGTGTGATCTCAGACGATAACTGCATCACCACCTAAATATAGGACAGACCAGACGGCGATGGACACCTCTGCCCCCCTTCGCTCAACGCAGACTCATCACCCAGATGCAGGCAGCTACACTGGGTGCAAGAATTAGTCTTCCTGCCTTATATCAGACTTTCTGTCCCCTTTTTCCCTGCCTACTCTGGGGCTTGTGCATCGAATCCAGCCCTCCCTGCAGCGAGCAGGTGCTGGGGTGGAGGGAGATGAAATATGGGTTTGGCAGCAGCAATTCCTCAAAACAAACAGGGAAGCAAATGACAGAAAACATGCTTTATGGACCAGTGCAGACATTTTCCAGGCTGAAATATGCCCAGCTACACTCCCCGGCCTGGGGACACATACTGCCTTCTGAAATGCCAGGAGCAAGCAGGGAAGGCAGCCTTCCCAAGCCAGGCAGGCAAACCAGGACCCTGGCTCTGCTCGCTCCCTGGTAGTTATCGTGGTTTCCTATATGAAAAGAAGAACGAACAGGGAGGGAAGAGGTGCAGGATGAGGGGTGGTCTTCTGCCTCTGCTACCCACCGGTTCTGACATGTGGAGGGAGTTACTGAACTGCTGTGTGCTTCCGTTTCCGCATCTGTGGGACAGAAACGATGACAGCCAATGTTTGAAAAGGAGAGAGTGAAGGAAGAGTGTCAACAACTAGAGAGAGTGTAAACAGTAATAGGGGGGAAAAGAGTACAGGGATACCCAGAAACGGAGTCATCTTTCCCAGACTGGAGACAAGTGGATGTTCAAGCAAAAAATATCTGACAGCTGGAGAACAGTAGATGGACCTTCCTATAGGTACAAACACAGTCCGCAGCAACGGAGATTTTTTAAAAAATTTGTCTTTTGTCACCCCTGGGAAGCAGAAAACCACTGCTCGTCCCACTTCAAAACCAAGGGATATCTGAGGCAGGGAAACCAAGAGCTTTTCTTGAGTATGCCCACAAGCACGCTCTGTACGTGGCACGTGAACCCAGGTCTCCAAACCTGGAGCAACCCAGGAACAGCATTAGCCTCTTCCCTCTCTGAGTGGCTGGGTGAGACACCCCTCAGCGGGTGCAGATTGGGGAAATGCTTGCTGGTTTTGCAAATTACATTTCTTCAAGGTGTGCCTACAACAGTCCCTTCTGACAGTGTCCCTTGCAATGTTCCCCTTTTCTGATCCTTGAGTGGCACTTAGAGCTGTGCACGGAAGACGACTATGTTGAAACAGCATTAAGAACGTAACTTAAACCCACAAAAGTCAGGAGACAGAGTGAAGGCTGAAAAAATGTGGGCGGATATCCATCCTGTCCTTAACTCACTCCAATTGCTAGACAAAATTGCAGCTTCGTACATGTGATCTCCAGCAGCACAGGGAGTGGCCACTGGGGCCAGCTCAAGAATTTTCTTTCCAATTGTAGCGGTGTGTTTTTGTGGTAGAACATGCTTCTTTTCTTTTCTCTTTTCTTTTCTTTCCTTTTTCTCCCCCCCACCCCCCGCACCCCAGACTTGCCTTTTTTTTTTTTTCTCGCTTTGACTTTTCATTCTCTTTGCTCCTTGAGCCTTTCTCGATAATATTTGGAGAGGTTTGATTAAGACTCTGCCTGGATTCATTTACCACCAAAGCACTGAATAATCTCCCCAGCTTTGCCGTGGCTGGACCCGCACGCTCTCGCCTTACTATAAACCATCCCTCAAAGAACAATTCAGCTCCTTGCACCTGTCTCTTCTTACATGACTACATTCAGGAGCAGGGCACAGAAACATCAGATGTTGTATTAATGGCTACAAATCTAAAGCTTCGGCTAAAAACCTCAACAACTGTTCAGCAACAGGTGCACTACAGTCAAAACCCACAGCAAAACTTTTTCTGAGGTTTCACCAGCTTCTTAGCAGACTGTGTTACAGATCCATTAGCAGATTCGTACCTGAGAAGAGCTTCATTCGCTGCCTTTATTAGTCTGCAGTACAAACTCAAGGCCTTTTTCTCTCCTCTACTGCAGTTAAGTGACACCAGTGGTGCTACTCTTGTTCAGTGCTGCTGTAAAACAGACACGAGGCAGAAAAGGAGCAGTTCCTCCTGGCAGATATTCTCGTGGTGGATTCGTCTGGGTTTCATTCTGAGAAGGATTCTCACAGGGGCACTATTGTCAGTCCAACCCCCCCCCAGACTTTGACCATCCTTTATTTCTTTGTATGGGAAGGTTCTCAGCGGATGCAGTGAGAACAGATACAGTCTTCAAAACACTTAGATATTCTTTCTGGGATAACTTAGGCAGAGCTGCAGTTTCAGAGAGAGAATTTGGGCACTTCTCTGTTGTGAGAATGAGCTTTCTTCCAACGATCCCGGAGGGCTTCACCAAATTTTGCACTAAGCCTCCTTCCAGAAAAAACAAGCTGTGCCCCATTGTTCTTACATGAATCTGTATTTTTACAAGTATAAAATAACGCGTTCCAGAAGACAGGTGGGATTTAGGAACGCTCCAGTCCTCAACAGATGAGAGGGAATAGTTAACTGTGATTGCACAGGCAGTATGGGTAGATGCTGCTGTTATGTCCCCTGTGTCCTATGGTCACATCCACTGAATGCTGTGGTACAAAAGAATCCCTCCCTTTAACCCTTGCCGTTTGGACCTTGGTACTGTGTTCTGCATCAGTGGGCTCTTTGGCTCTTTATCATCCTCTCATGAGGACTTGGATGTCTTGCACATCTGGTAGCCTTTGGGATGGCTGTGCATGGGAGGGTGCAGATACTGTCCATCTTTCCCTGAACCCCTTCTAGTATTAAGAAATACAGATGCAAAGTCTGGTTCTACCCTACATCCCATCTGCAGCTGGATGCGTGACCCTGCTGCGGTGTCGCAGCCATCCATGGAGCACATTAATTACCTGCTCATGGTATCAGGGAGCACCTTCCAGCCATGTGGGCTTGATCCCCCAAACCACCATACTGGATTTCTAAGTATTTCCCCAGATGCCACTAGATTTAAGGCAGCTTTAAACCGCTAGCCTGAAACTCTTGCTGAGCTCTGTATCCCTCGCCACAGTTTTGTAGTCCCCCAGAATCGCTCAGGCTGCCTATTTCTGTAGTAAGTTACTTCTTCCTGACTGCTGCATGCAAAATTTAGGAATGCATTGATACATGACATCCTAATACGAACCATACCAGTAACACTGGAATTTAAATATTCATGGCTACTGAATGCAGATGGTGAATACTGTGTGCCAATATGTTATTGCTTTGAGTCTCTGCTGAAGCCAGGTTTAGTCCAACTTTATCTGAACACAAGGATTCCAGTCTAATCCTTTGGGGCTTTGTCTTGCAATTACAACAAATAACTATTTATTTTACACTGCCTCTGGGAAAACCCTGAAGCAGAAAACTGTAATATTTTATATCTGAAGTCTGGTCTAGTTTACGTAGCTGGATGCTGACTGCTAAAACACTTAGGGAATGCCAATGCTTGGATTTATTGAATGCACTGTGCGACTTAAGCTTAAGCGTGCAAAATTCATGAAAAATTGTAGCCCCTTTAACGCCTTTTTCCAAAGTTTGTGGAAATACACTTATTTTACTCAATCTTTATAAAAAATGGAAATAAGACAAATGCTGCCATTTGAAACTGGCTGTTTACTTGCATAAAGATAAGTAAAAAGAACCGATAGAAATACTACGTGGCAGATTGAACTAAAACCAAACAGATGCAAGGGGTTTGCTTTCAGTTTCTTTTAATGTGGAAACCCATCACATATTGCAGCATGAAAGGTTAAGAGATGCCTGTCTTTCGGGAGGTAATTAACGAACGTGTGCCCCACAAGCCTATTAGTACCTGGCTCTGACCTGTGGGTTATGACTTTCTTGTTGATTTAGGCAGGGACATGCTATGCACACACCTGGTGTTTATGGAAAGCACTGCACTGAGATAAGCTTCTCCAATTGTTCTAAAAACCTGCCTTACACTACCAACGCCAGCAGCAGTGGTGGCATTCCTTACGTATCAGAAAGGACTGGCTGCAAACAAGTAAAGGAAAAAAAAAAATAAAAAATTCCTGTCACTGAGGAGTTAAATCATTTGAAAACTGTAAAAAAAGTCTTGCGAGCACTTCTTGCAACCTGTTGACAACATAGCTGAGATCACTGGCATGGGACTTGTTGATAGCTTACACAGACACCTGCACTAGATGCTGAAGTAGCGGGAATTTTTCTTAGCTGTGCTCAAACTTACTGTACTTCTTCGCCTGTGGCTTGGGATGCATTTTTTGAAGATTACATATAGTCTCATTAGAGATCCCTGCTCTTGTGTGACTCTGATACAGGCGTTGCAGTCTTCCAGCTGTATACCGGGCATCAAGGTAAAATCCACGGCGCTCTGCCTATTGTTCTTCTCCTTTCTTTCGGAGGTCCCCGAAGTAGTTTTCCCTTCAGCTTCCCCTTTCCTTTCCAACAGCCTCCCCAACCCGAGCTGCTGACACCCATCCAGCCAACCGATCCCTGCCCGCTTTGGGGAAGACACTCTTCTAATGAAATTCAGGCAAGTAAAAGAAATCAGCTCACACATATCTGTGAAGGCTAAAAGAAAAGGAGGGGAGAAAAAAAAACAACAAACCAACCAAAAAACCAAAAAGCTGGGAATTTCTTTTTCCAGCTGCTCTCTCTTTTGCTTCCCTCACCGCTAACTTCAGAGGCACAGCAAGAGCTGCCATGTGTCCCCCCCTTTTTTCTAATTTTTTTTTCCCCCGTCTTGCTAAGGCACGTTTTTGTGCACCTGCAAAGGGCTGAGCGCCGGGAGAGTAGGAAATTGGAAATAAAAACTCCCGCATTGCTACGGAGTGAGCACATTTGTTTAGGAGTCTTAATTATATCCGTCCCGGGATGATTTATATTAGCGGGGTAATTAGTTCTGTACGCGGGGCACCTGCTGCCGGCCCCCCCGCCGCCCCCTTACCGAAGCGGCTGTGGTCCTGCCGGGTGCCCTGCACCGTGCCGTTGGGGAAGATCTCCAGGTGGAAGCCGGTGCGGCAGTAGAGCTGCCGCCGCCGCAGGATGCCCTTGAGGTGAGCGAAGTCGGTGGGGGAGCCCCGCTGCAGCCGCCCCTCGATCTGCCCCAGGCGCTCGTTGAGGAAGCCGGGGGAATCGGCGAGGGGCAGCCCGGCGCCCAGCGCGGGGGGGAAGCCGTGCAGGTCGGGGTCCAGCGCGCCCAGGAAGCCGCCCACCTCGGCCATGGGGCCGGGGGCCGCCGGCGGGCGTGCGGGGGGCGCGGCGCGGCGCGGAGCGGCCCCTCAGAGCGCGGGCTGCGGCCGCCCGGCCCCGCGCTGCCGGCCCCGGCGCGGCCCCGCGCTGCCCGCGCCTCCCATAGCTGGATGTGTCCCGCGCTCGGATGCAAACTGCACTTTATATACGTACACACTCCCCTTACATTGACATATTGGATATTTAAATGTAAGCCACACCTCACTGGCATCCCCTTTGGCTATTGCTTTTTTTTCCCCCCCCCCCCCCCCCCTTCTTCTCTGATCCATTTGGCTCTTTTTATTATTTTTTTTTGAAAGGAAAAAAAAAAAAGGCAGCTTCACTCCCTCTTTTATTATAAAAAAAAAAAAAAATGGCAGGAAAAAGCTACACATCGCAGTGAGGCATAACAGCTCTTGGCAGGGCCCCGCGAAGCCGCCGATGAAATCATGGAGCCCCCGCACGCAGCCGGGGATGCGGCGCAGCGCGGCCGGCCCTTGCCGCTCCCGCCCCGGCTCCGCCGGCAGCCTCCGGCCCCCTCCCGGCCCTCCGCGGCGGTCCCCCCGCAGCCGCGTCCCGCACAGCCGGCCCGGAGGCGGCGGGTCGGCCCGGCTCGGCCAGGGCCGGCGGGTCTTGTCAGGGCCCCCCACCCCCCCCCAAACCGGGCCACGGTGGAAAAAATAACACGTGAGGAGAGGGCTCGAGACGCGTTTTTCAGATTAATGTGTAAAAACTGAAAGCGATCTTTTTGAAAAGCGATCCCGCGGGCTTTACGGCCGGGTTTACAGGCGGCGGGAGGTGAGGGGAGGGCGAGCTGCGCTGCCCGGCCCCGCCGCAGGCTCCCTCCCCACCTTCCCCATGTTGGAAACAGGTGTTTCCGCGTTCTTCCCGGCCCGCCGACACCGTATCTGTAACGGCAGCTGCCGGCCGCGCTGCAGCCAGACGGAGCCGGGCCCGGGGAGACGGGCGGGGGGGGGCGCAGACACAGACACCGGCGGGCCCGGGAGGGAGGGAAGGGCCCGCGCCGCCGCCCCCGGTGCCCCGACCGCCCCTTCGGCGGCCGCCCTGCCCGCTAGGCGGCGCTGCTGCTCGCGCCACTGCCGCCGCGCCTGCCCCGCCGGCCTGCGGTGCTGGGGGGGCCGCCGCTTCTGCCGCCGGCGGGGGGCTGAGCTGGCCGCCGGGGACTGCGCGGTCCGGCTGGGCTTTCGTGTCCCTGAAGTGTGGTGTCGCCCACGTCCTTCTCCGTGCCCCTCCGGGGGCTAGAGACAACCGCAGACAATTCGCCAAAATTGACCCCAAGCAACCAGCCCGATCTGCTGCTGGAGACGCCCTCTGGCCGGAGCGGCTCCTCCGGGGGCATCAGCCTCCGCAGCTGAGGTATGGGTCGTGCCCCCCTCAGCAGGTTTCCTGCAAGGTGTATCGCCATAGTAGGTCTCATCTCTGCAGGGTCTCTCCCCTCATAGTGGGTATGTCCTCAGCAGGTCTCCCCTCAGCAAATCTACCCCATGGCGGGCATTCCCTCAAGGAGTCTCTCCTGCTCAGCAGGTGTCTCCCCTCAGAGTCTACCCCTCAGCAAGTCTTCTCTCAGCAGACCTCCCCTCAGCAGGTCTACCCCATGGTCTGTATCCACTCAGTGGGTCTCTTCCCTCAGCAAGTCTACCCCATGGTGGCTATCCCCTCAGACAGTCTCTCCTCCTCAGCAGATCTCTCCCCGTCAGCCGGTCTCTTCCCTCAGCAAGTCTACCCCATAGTGGATATCCCCTCAGCAGGTCTCTCCCCACCAGCAGGTCTCTTCCCTCAGCAAGACTACCTCATGGTGGGCATCCCCTCAGAGAGTCTGTCCCCCACAGCAGGTCTCTTCCTTCAGCAGATCTCCCCTCAGCAAGTCTGCGCCATGGTGGGTATCCCCTCAGAGCCTCTTCCCTCAGCAGGTCTACCCCATGGTGGGTATCCCCTCAGTGGGTCTCTCCCCTCAGAGAGCCTCCCCCTCGACAGATCTCTCCCCACCAGCAGGTCTCTTCCCTCAGCAAGACTACCCCATGGTGGGCATCCCCTCAGACAGTCTCTCCCTAAGGCAGGTCTCCCACCTGGTGGGTATCCCCTCAGCAGGCCTCTCCCATCACAGAGTCTCTCCCCCACAGTGGGTCTGTGCCATCAGGAGGTCTTGCCCCACAGCAAGTGCTTCTCCCCACATCCACCCCAGAGGGAGGGTTAAAAAGACCATGGCATGCAGCCTCCTTTCCCTGCAGGCCCGGGGAAGTGCTGTTGTGAAGATACGAAGGAAATGGTGATGTTATGACATGGAACACCTACATGTGTCTCTGCAGTGGGTGAAGAATCTGGTTTTTAAATGGGGGTGGGTGTGTTTTTTCCTGTCAGAGCTGTGGCTGTAAAAGGGGTGTATTTGATGCAGAACTTGACACATGAAGCCTAAACCTGGGTTTTTTATAGAAATACAGTCTGCTCTGGAGGTAGTAAAATCTACAGAAGTGTGTTTGTTGACTATTTGTTTATCATGTATGGTTTCATGGAGATACCACTGTCTGAGGAGTTCAAGCATCCCACTGCAGAGATTATGCAGATATTTTACTTCTGTAGTATCTATATGAAGGCTCAGGTGTGATGAGGTAACTGAGGGAAATAAACTGCCTTGGTGAAAATGGCAGAGGTCCAAGATGGAGATGGGGTGGAGATACAACAATGGGATGCCCCAAACCCAGAATTACTGTTAAGGACATAATCCTGTAAATGCTGTGATTTTAATGCATGAAATTCATATAATGTGAATGATCCCACTACAACCAAATACACTTTTCTTCTGTGAAGCCTGGTTTTGCTGAAGTAAGTGTGAGTTTTGCCTCTGGATTCATAGCAGTCACCTTATTTCTGAACATGTCTGAAGGTTGATCCTGGGGGTATTAAGAAGAGAGAGGAAAAAACCAGTTTCCGCATCGAAGGACTACCCAAACTCTACAGAGGCTTCTGCTGCTGGCTTCTGCTGCTGACTGTTACAATATCCTTAAACCCAAATCCACACAAGCACTTAGAGGAACACTACAGGATACTGAAAAAGGTAACAGAGTTCAATTACATTAGAGTAAAATCCAAGATAAAGTAAAAAACACAAACCTGCATGCTTAACTAATGTATATCAAAAGCAGCAAAATCCCCCATCCAAGCTGACATTCCTCACTTAACTCTCATGATTATGGTCAGCTTTTGAAGTGCCCGCGATACATTTTATTGAGAAGTTGTACAGGCTGGTACAATATGTTCTATTTACGCACAACAGGATGCGGAAAAGTTAGCTTTCTCTTCTCTCTCTCTCTCTTTTTTTTTTTTTTTTAATCTTTAATTTCCTGGTTTATTTATGTTTTCACTAAGCTGAGGAAAAAGCAGAGAGATTTGTATCCTGTATTGTTTCAAGAAAAAAAGGCGTGTATTTTAAATACTGAAAGCTAGAATAACTCCTTCAAAAGAAGAAACAGTCATTTTTTTTCATGTCTTACATAGAATACAGTTCTGCACTCAGTAATTTCTTAAAGGAGGACAGAAACTTGCATACAATTTGTGTCACAGAACATAATGCGTTGCAGAACTGATTTTCTGCTCTGCTTTGTTTCAGTTCATGCAGCTTCCCCAGGTTTATTCTTTGATTAAGCTTGTATTGTCTACCTTGGGAACTGAAATGGTTACTGCCAAACTGCTCTGCCTTTCCATTTACAGAAGAATTAGCAGCAATATTTATACCCAGTTCGATAAAATGGACCTTGCAGACCCCTTCCCATACACTGTAGAAATGTACGTTTAGCAAGGTAGTGAAAATATTAATGGCATTTATTTGCAAGATAATTACTATTCATGGAGAGCAGCCACATTTGATATCTGAATATAAAATCAAAGGAAGAGCAGGACTGGGGTCAAAGCACTAAATTAATTAGAAAAGAGTAAGATAAATAAGTGCACTGAGCAAATCTAGATACTGCATATCCTTTGCCTGGGGCAATTCCATTTGGTAAAGAAAAGATTAAGACAGCTGAAAA
Source organism: Falco peregrinus (assembly GCF_023634155.1). NCBI lineage: Eukaryota > Metazoa > Chordata > Aves > Falconiformes > Falconidae > Falco > Falco peregrinus. The sequence continues at coordinate 4,015,313 of NC_073733.1, read as the reverse complement.
AAATTTGAAGTAGCAATGGCCATGAATGAAAAATCAGATGTGAAGAATATCTGAGGATAAAGAAACAACAGAGCCTTGAGCTTTAATAAATAATAGTTTTGCTTCCTTAGCACTTCCCAGCTTGGGATCTCAAAACAATTTATGTACACTAATGAATTAAGATTCACAACTGAAGTCAATGTGCATCTCCATTTTCCCAAACAGTCTCTTTTTCCACTAAGAGATGTTGTTCAAAGGATATTGATGGCTTTCTATATTTGTTTGGGATTTGGATGCATAGCAGCCCTGCTGGAGCAGTAGCTCTGACCAAGTTTCTGTATATCCAGAAACCAGACACGTCCACTGTGCATGTGTGGGGAGCCCTTCTGCCTTTTGTTGTGTGGCGACCATCTGTGCCGCACATGCAAGGAATGTCTGAGGTTTCCTGGCAGACAAATAGGACAACCTCCTTTGTGAGGGGGTGAATAAACAAATTTTCTTAAGGGGAGCAGAGGATGGTTTATTGGTTTTTATCTTTGATTGTTTTTACTTAAGCTAGTATTATTATTATCTTTTGTAGTACCACTTCCAGGCCCAGACCCAGTTTGTGCTGGGTACTGTGTTAAGAAGTGCGTAACAAACCAGAGTCCTTGACCTGAGGAATCTCACTGCTCTGTCTTGTGGAAGGATTTCTGATGGAAGGCAACATGAATGAGGCAACAGCATTTCAGTCAATGTATAGCAGTATGTATATATTTTTGTGGCAAGTTTAGAATTGGTGGCAGAATGAAGGTGAGGGACTAAGGATAAAGCTCTGAATTTGCCTACCTGGGTCTTGGGATCAGGTGCCTAAATAGATTATGTAATTTTCAAAGGAGGAAGTACCCACCTTTTCCAGTTATTGTTTATTTTGGTGTCAAATGTGGATCTGCTGCTTTTAGTAATCCCAGTATGGATTAACGAGTAGGAAGCAGAATTGTTCTGGCTCTCCTCTGACTCACAAGAAACCCCCATCTGGAGAGAGCTGCTGTAACTAAGATCTGTAGTCCTTAGGGGAACAAGTAATGGACAAGCATGTGCAAACGAACATCAGAGCTTTGTTGACCCTCACGTATTCAGCTTTGCCTGGGTTCTATCCCATTTGAAAATTGCAGGTACTTCTTGTCCGTGAAAAATTACACCTTTCTTTCCTTGGCATGGCTAAGCACAGGTTTGAGTCCTGACTCAAATTATTCATACTATTACATTACCAAGTACTAAATGCTTAATAAGGAATGGGAAATGCTTCTTCAGTGGGGTAAAGTGGTGCATAAGACAGTTGTCTCCGTTTGTAACTTTTTTTCTTTGGATTTGGGCTAGAAGTACAGGAACACTGAGTCATTAGGCCTTGGTATTAGTATTTGGCCAAGCGTACCAGAGAATACGTACCTGTGTAATTCTACCCCTCAGTATATTACACACCAATGCAACTTGCCATGTGGCTACTGACTGATGCACGGTTTTTCTCTCCACAGTGTTTATATCTTGCACGTACCTTTTGTGTTGTAGTTTATGCTGTAATTTTGTGCCAAGACAGCAGTATTTCCTTCCCAGCTGTTGAACCAAGGGGCATGATAGAAATTAGAATAAGGGTATCCTGGTAAAATCCCTTCATTGTCATCATCTTTCCTCATCCCACCCCCACCGCCTTCACTTCCATGGTTTGAGAAACAGTTAATAAAAGGGTGGTAAGTAATCTGTTATAGCAGGCTTGAGGCTTGTCATGTGATGCATAGGCTCATAGCTGCTAAGAGGTGGTGGGGTGTTGAAGTAACAGGGAGTCACTTCCTTCTCTGTTTTCACTGATGGAGGAGATAAGGAGGCCATTCAAGTGTCGAAGCATGTTCAGGATGCTGGAGTCTGTAAGGAACAAGATCTCAAAGGACTCTTACACTCCGCTGTTGAAGGCTTACCATGACTGCAGATTCTGTCCTAGACCATCACTGGAAGTCTTAATCTGTGTTTTAAAGCACCTGTGCAGCATGGCCATATTCAGCAAACTTGATAGGCAGTTACTTCAGTAGTTCTCTGGAGTTTCTTAAGTTGAGAAGCTCTCAGTCACCAGGATGTAAGTCACTGTGTAGCTTACAGCTGAAATTTAGATTTGTCTAGATAATTAGATACTGGATTTGTCTCTTTTGCTGTAGTTAGGTAATACAAAGGAGGATAACATCCTAACTCCTCTCTGGAGAGCATAGACTCAGAACATACCTAAGGAAACACAAAAGCTGTTCTAGTCCAACTCAAAAAATGCTGATATTTATTATGTTACTCTTCTAAGTGTGTGCCATTTAACTACAGCAGCCTTTCATAGAATTATCCGTGACCATGGAGGGGTATGTGTTTATATCTGCATCAGTTAGTATTGGTCAAATATAAAAAAAGTCACAGCAAAGTTCTGTCTAGCCCCATATCCTGCCTCTTGATAATGGCTAATAACTTGTGTATGGAAAACAGGACGAGTATAGAGTGATACTTCCTTTGGTAAACCCTCCCAGCTTCCAGTGGTTTCTGGTTTAGAGACCTTCCTGAGCTGGAGGCTGCAGCTGTATCATTGTTTTTGATATTCCTTGATGGACCTTTTTCCATAAAATTGTCTAATCGTTTTTTCGAAACCCACTTGTATTTTTGGCTGCCATAACATCCCGTGGCAATGAGTTCCACAACATCATTAGGTATTGTGTGAAAATGAACTTCCTTTTGTTTGCTTTTGAACCCGCTTGCTGCCTGCCAGTTTGAGTTTGTGCCCTATTTTTTCTGTTAAGACTACTTTAAAATAATCATTGCTGTTTACCTTTTCCGTGCTGTAACAGCTTGTTTAGAACTTAAATTGTTATTCTCCTTGTTTTCCAGCTTGAAAGGCTCTGGCTTGCTCAAGTTTTCCCAGTGCTAAGGCTTTCTAACATCTCTTGTGCAGCTTTGGTACACTGTTATTCTTGCCCTTTCTGTAGCTTTGTATTTCCACAACCACTGGAACTGTGCTTGGTACTGAAGAGGTGGGCATCCTATGGATTTATATAAAGGAATAATGCCATTTTCTGCTTTGTTCTCATTCTTCTCCTAAAAATTTGTAACAGGATGGTTTTTCCCAACTGCTGACACTGTACTGATCTTTTCAGAGAACTATCCACTTCTCCGGGATTTCTTTAATGACTGGTAATAGCTGATGTAAAGCACAGCAAGAATGTCGTTTTCCTCATACATTATTTTTCATGTATGAACTTTGAGTTAAATTTACTATTCTAACACCCACTCACTGAATAAATTTTAGTTTTCATTTTTGGGAATGGCTTTGTATCATCAGCCATCTGCCTACAGCATTTCCAGATCATTTGTGGAATATGAAAAAGCAGTAGTCACATCACAGACCTGATTCAGAGTCCATTGGGGAGCTCCCCACATCACTGACATTGAATACCTATTTCTCTTGGTCATGATCTTTTCACTAGTTATGTCATTTATTCTCTCTTTTATTCTTCTTGCAGTAAGGCTCATTTATGAGCTAGATTTCTTACCATAGTTAGTAGTCTGGCAATTTCCCATGTGGTACCTGTGGGGATTGTCATTTAATCCTCATATCATTTCATTATTTTCATCTGTGCTGCTGCCTTAAATTAATTCTCTTTGCAAAAGGCTGTAGGTTTCTGTATTAAACATAGATAGAAAGACTCATTGAGCTTTCTTGCTATCATCTTATCACCTGGGAGCATTTTTTAAATACCTCAGTCAACTCTTGGTACTGTGAACTGTTCAAACTGAAGCACAGATTTACACACTGGGGCAGAGTTCTATATTTTTCTATGGTTAAGTTGCTCTGGGATTTTTGGCCCTGTAGCTGAACTTCTCTGTGTCTCTTTTTGAGGACAATGGCACTGATTCTCTCACTGGAAAACTAAAACTGAAATATATCAGTGTGTGAGGTGGAGTTAGGAAGTCTGAGCTCATTCTAGAAGTGAGTGATTAGATGGATCCATCCAAACAAGACAGACCCTAAAATAAAGAACAGAAAAGGGAAAAATAAAATAAATACCTCGTCCTTTTCCTGATTATGCTAAAAGGCTACAGTTTTGGCATTTTTGACAACTGAAGCTTTTCAGCTTAACTGCTAATGGTTCACATGAGTAAATTACTCAAGTTCATTTACCTAGTACCAGGTTATTTGTATAGTATGCTTATCAAGAAACATGTAAAAAATGTCTAAAATGGTAACCCCATTTGCTAATTATCCTGTGATTACGCTTTTCTGTATATAAATCCCTCTATACCTTACTAGGTTTGTTCTTTTCTCTAATGAATTAGTTAATTAAAATACAGCATTATCCTCCTGTTGTCAAAAATGCAGCCAGGTACTTTGCATACTTGACTTGATGAATGTTAATTGTATGAGATTTCCACCATCAAGCAACCCGAGCAACCAACAGCCCTACAAATCATGTCGCTTCATCACTGTATCTCTGTGGAGAGAGGAACTACCTGGTTACGAAAACCACCATAAAGGCATATTTTTGATGAGTTCTGCAAGCAGGCAAAGGATAGGGAGGACATATTCAAGAGAGCACAGTCTTGCTTCCATCTGACTGACACCCACTGGAATGTGCATTGGTTTTAGTATAAGAGGTTTCTTTTCAGGACAGCTACTTAAGTTTCGTAATATGACTTTCATTAAAATCTGTCTTGAGAAATCAGGAATGAACAGAACCCAGTTTCTGTAGCATTAACCTTATACAAATGCAGTATATAGTAATCACAATTTGGCTAGATTGAGTTTCATGTGAGAACTCAAAATGTTTATTTTACAGCATCTTTTGCTGTGTTTGTATAGCATTGCTGTTGCCTTTCTCCAGATGGGAACATGGCAGGAATGCAAAATGCAGGTGGTTTGCTCAAGGCCATGAGAATCTGTCTTCAGTGCAGTTAACTACTGCCTTACTAGCACTTGTATTTGCTGTTCTTTGGTCTGAGTAGTCACCTGGATTGTGTTGCATTCCCCTTGTGGGCTGCTAGCATTCCTTAATACCATGTCTTATAAGACAGTTACCCTAAGGATGTGTAGGCTCTGAGCTGGCTGCAAAGCCTGTTTTATCCAGGGATCCTGTAAGTGAAAGACAAGTGCATCATGTGGTTCTTCATGCTGAGGAAGGATGAGCCTCACTTACGTTTTCTTTCTCAGTTAGTTGTGATAGTATTTATCTGTCTTAAGTATGGGAGGTGGGGAAGGCATGAGGGCTTGGTCTGCATCCTTGCTGAGAAGTGGGTCCAGCTTCAAAAATCAAAGCCTTGTTTTGGTGTTCAGAGCTGGTAGTTCTGGTCCTGGGTGGTATAACTCTGTCTGAAGCATCACCAGCCTCAGAGTTTTGCCTAGGGATGGGAGGCAAAATTCAGGTTGACACAAGGAGCCGGTGTTGACTGTAGTGAGGGCAGGAATGTAGAGCGGAGCATAGCTGAGGCAAGACCTCAGAAGTCTGGATTCTCAAACCTCTGCTTTAATAGCATGGGATATTTATGGCCTTGATAAAATTAGGGAACATAGATGAGGAGCATCTTCTCATGCAGTAGTCTAAAAAAGTTGGGAAATCCTGTTGCTGAGGTTTTCTAAACAATTAGAAACTTCTCGGCTATCTCCCTCAGCCCTAAATATGTCAAAATGTGAAAATTAAAATAACCTTCTCAAAAGTGGGAAGCATCAGTGTGTCAATTGCTTTGAAAATCTTGCTGGTGCTGGGGCTATGGTTTAGTGTAATCAGTCTGGCTCTTTTGTTAATGAAACCAGAATCAAATGCAAAAATTAAAATAAAGTAATACTTCTGCAGCTTTCTTGGTAAACAAATTGGAAACCTTAAGGCCAGGATAAGCACACAGTGGCTACCAACTGGAATAACTCAGTTTAGGCTTGATAGAAGGAAATGATAGGTCTCGAGTATATGCTACCTCACAGGAAGATTGTAATGAAATCCAGCCAGCTTCAAGAGCAAAACAAAACCTATTGATTTTATTCCAAGGGAAGAAAGAGAAAAAGAACAGATGTGTGGAGTCTTCTGTCCACTTACGGCAATCTGCAGTGCTGACTTAGAAACAGATAATGGCTTAGCTTTCTTTTCTTCTTGTGCTTCCTTCTGTAGAAATGCCCTGGCTTAGGCACCAAAAAGATTCAGTTTAGGGTCCTAGAGAGGAGGGGGAACAAGGACCTCACACAAGAACTGACCTAAACTCCGAGGAGGTTTGTATAATCTAATTTACAATAAAATGGTATTTACAATGTTATCAGACAAAGCTTAGCAGTGTTAAGTTAAACAGCATATAATGTGATTAGTGGGGGAGTCATGCCCATGATGTCATACACATTCTCTGAACTCTTGGAATGGGCAGATAATGTCTCAGGCATTTATTCTCTTGTGACACATAAAAGCTCTGTAAAGATTTGGGGGATGGGAAAGAAATGTGCAAGTACACATGCTCTACAGCGCATGCACGCACACAGCTACAGTGGAGCTGACACCACTAGAGACAGCTTCTCCCTTTGGCGCAGAACTCGACCTGTGGTTGCACCCTGCTAGCACAGTGCTGTGTAGTGGTTAAAACAGGCCTTTGGGAATAGCTTAGAAGCTCTAAGTTCTATTCTTGACTCTGCCACAGACTTGGGTTTTGACCGCTAAATTTTCTTTGCCTCTGGTAACTCCATTTTTAACTAGTAAAGGTAGTCAGCCGTATCTGTAAAGTGCCCTGAGTGCAGAGCTGTATGTAGATGGAAACCACGGGCATTCTGTTCATTATGCAGAACAAATACAGCTAGACCACAAAGAGCTTTGCTGTAGATAACAGCAAGCAATTTCACAGTTAGTAATGGCCCATTCACAGAAAATTATATCTTTATCTTTCTGTCTCTCTGAGGCATGCAAAATAGTATTAAAAATTTTGGCTAGTCTAATTAATCTGGTAAGAAATACAAATCTCAGCTATAGTTTCACTTCAAAGATGATCCAGACCATATTGATTTTAAAGCATGTTTTGGTTTGACGAAGTTCTTGCTAAAAGCTGCTGAGTCAAGCAAAGCTCCTTTTAAACTTTAGAATTATTGCGGCACTTCTGAAAGGACAGATTTTGGAGTAATTCCATTAAAGAAAAGTATTTTACTCCCCATGTCCACCAGGGACAATGAGCTTAGAATCTAGCCCATATTGATTCATGCATGTTAATGTTTAATAGAAACACAAAGATTGCATAAACTTTCTTTCTGTCATGGTGTGGAGGCAGTATAAATTGTTTTAACTCTGGTGTAGAGATTGACTAGATAGTGTTCCTGTTTTCTGTGATGCGTGGATTGAATGTAGGCTAGACTTGAGTTCAGATGGGAGTTACAGATGTGGAGAATGAGATGGGGCCTGCAGACAGAGCTGAAAAAACTTGAAAAGTGGTGGTCAGGAAGGAACAAGTGAGCTTGGAAACTATGGCTCAGGCAGCGTCAACTCTATTATGTGTTACAATCAACTGCAATGCTTGCATGATACCCATCTTTTATCACAAGTAGTCATTGTCTTGGCTGCAACACTGATGTATGTTTCTGGCATTAGCATGGATTTGTTGAGAAATGCATACATGAATTTTATTTGACTGCAGAGGGATGCCATCAAGAATAAATCTTGGTTGTTCAGAAAGGGCAAGCCAAACTTTTGTCTCTGTGGTTGATAAATCAGGAGCAGGGGCCAAGTGTAATATGAACGGAGCGGAGCATTGGCCAGTCTGATCAGACATGTGGGATGTACTAATAACAACAGTGAATGAAAACGAAGCCTGCAGGTAGACACCTTTTAAATAATCAAGGCTGACAGTTTTACTACAGTAGCACAGTTTAACACTTGGTAGGTATGTGCTACATCATACGTGCTGCTTGTATTAAATAGTCTGCAAGCATTACACAACTTATTTAGAAGAGAACTTTTATTTCAGGCCTTTTTTACATTAATGTTTTTTTCCACTCTTACAGTCATTACAAATAGAATATCTTATTGTTGCAGATGGCATTGCCAATGGATGACTGAGTGATGTACTAGAAAGACATTTTAAATGACCTAGATTAAACTTACAGAGGACTAGGCATCCCAGATACACTCTCAAACACAGAACACTTCCAGGAATTAGTATTTCTGGCATTTCTTATTAAAACCATGTACAAATAGTTATCTGATAGCTGGGCAATCAGAGAAGCTGTGTGGAGGCAGATTGAACACAGTGCCTTGAGAACTAGGCTGGGTTGTGGACATGCTGCATTACCACGGCAAGATATCCTGTTCCATGCCTCAGTTTACCCATCTGTAAAAAAGTGGGGTACGATGCTTTATGTAGCATCTGGCCTAGGAAAAGTGTTTTGAATGGCTAGTGACAAATGCCAATTAGGGACATACACAGTCCTTAAAGTAGAGAACTGCACAAACTGTAGAGCCTGAATATCTCAATGAACAAAACACCTTCCTCCCAGCTCTCACAGGAAGCAAGTTAATTGGTAGGCCAATAACTATAATGAGGCAGAACCTGGGGTTTTGCATGTGTATAGTGAGATCCTCCCCTTGGGGCCAAACTCCTGTTCCATATTATGAAAGCAGTAAAAGGTCCCCTCAGCAGGTGCTGCATAAAGGCATTTCAGCCTTGCCTTTGCAGTGCTGGAATTGCCAAGCTATTGCTTTCCTGAGTCTCCAAATGAATTCCCCAACTCAATGTGGAACAGCTGTGTGATAGATACAGCCTTGAGAAAAGGGGTGGCAAAAGAACACAACAAATGGGGATTTAATCAAATAGCACAGGGCTGCAAAACAACATCAGCATGTTTCTGCTCAGCTTTCCTTCGGGTAAGGGAGATCCTCTCAGTATCATAGTTCAGAGAAGAGAGGTAATGTGTGATTGTATGCTATTAAGGGCCGTATTGTGTAGTGAGAGATAAGTGAATAACACTGGCTGTGTTCGTTAATGCGATGAATAACAGCATGGTTTACCTAGAATGATGCCCAAGAACTTTACATCCTGAAGAAATATCTTATAATTGCCTGTGCAGAGTTAATGAAGGAGTGGTTTACCAAAGCACCTACCTAGGCTTTAGCCATTTGAGCCAGGAAGTGAATTAGAAACTGCAATGAGATGGCACAAGTCTGGGAGGGTGGAAGTAATTCTTCTAGTCGAATTTAAATAGGGCAGGGTAGCTTTTCTCTTCTATTGTATATGATTGTGGAAGTAGTGGCTTTCTTCCTTACTGAAGCCTTCAAAACACAGTTTGCACAAAAAATGCTCTCTCAAGTAAGAAAAGATTATATTAAAGGCCACAAAGGGTGAGAGTTACTGTTTTGTACTTGTCCTTAAAAAGAGTACTTTTAGCAATGCTTTTATTTAACACTTTTTGAAAGGCAAGTTTGTTGTGTGTCAAGTCTACCTGTATAAGTTTCCAGAGTGCTTTTGAAGAGCTTTTTGGAAGTCTGTCTATGTTGTCAAATACTGATCATGTCTGTTTGAGCGATTGCTTAGTTGTAAGTGTTATATCTGGAATATAAGATAGATAAGAAAGAAAGTAAAATGAATGAAGAGTTTGTAACAATCAGAATATGGCTAGTTAATTATTGTGTCAGGATAATGTTTTAGAAAAATCAACACTGTTATGAAACTGCTGGTTTTTTCTTATTTCTATATATAAAAAAATTCCTGGAAATCTTCCGGTTTTGAGTGTGTGTGCACTTACAAAATGATCAGAAGCTAAACAGCAGCAGCATCTGTCAGAGAAGATAAATGACCTCCCAGCAAATCTTCTCAGTTAAAAGGAGGACAAAAATCTGTGGAGTGTTGGAATGAGTTTTAAATTAGCCATTTCGCTTCTTTGCTCTAATGAAGGGCTAATCTCTGGACCCCTGCAAAACAAATGAGAGCATCAAGTTAGATCCAACAGAAACCAGTCATTGAAAAGCCTTTTTCCTTATGAACCTAATTGGAAGCAAAATAATTCCTTTGATAGCTGTCTTTGTTTAACAGTATCTTTCCCTTTTTCTGATTTATATACAGTAAACTAAGAACTCATTAATTACAAACACATTTGCCTTTTTGCAGATTGACGACTAAATACACTTAGGTGAACCTGGCTAGAGCACTCACAAATAAGGTGCAAAGGTTTGCAGTGCAAGTTCTTTGGAGGTTGCCTGAGAAGAGCCTCATCTGGAAGGCAGTAAGGCCGCCTGCACTTAAAAAGCCTTCTCTGTATATTGAGGCAGCAGTGTGCACAGTTAAGCAGAGTGTGGGCCATTGTGGATATCAGCTAAATTTATACAAGTTAAAATATGACCTGGGATTTCAAGGATATTTTATTAATTAAATGAGCTCGTTCTTCTATTTTATATGTAATGACAAAGTAAGTATTTATTTTTCTAAAATCTGGAGAAATTATAGAAAAAACATTGGCCACTTGATTGCTGTAGAAGCAGGATTGTGCCTTTAAGGCAGAAGGAAGGAATGTGTCAGTCATGGCCCTCCTAAAACAGGGACTTATCTTGATTATAGTATTAGCTTGGTAGTAGAATATGATCTCATCACTGTGAAAGATTACATGAAATATCAACTTGGCTGGCCTTAAAACAACTCTATTCTCAGTTTCATTTTCAGTTGCTGCAGCTGACATAGGGTTCTGTAATTTGAAGAGATGGCTATAAAGATGTTTTGCAGAATTTGGCCTATGTATTCAAGTAAAAAAAAAATCAGGAATGGATAAAAGCATGACTGCCTGTGATGTTTTCTCTTTGACTTTTTTTTTTCTTTTTTTCCTTTGAGAATTTTAAAAGTAAGAAAAACTTGAACACCCTTAACTTCAGGTTAGTTAGAATTTATATCAAACCTGGGAAAATAGTTGCTTGTCTGATGAAAAGTCACTAAAGTCAATGTAGGCTAAAATGTGAATTTTTGTCCACCTTCAAGGAATGATATGCTTGAAAAGACTAAGTGTGTAAGACAGTTTTGAGCAGTAGATGCTCTGGCTACTATAGTCAGAGGGACATGGGAATGTTGTTTGTGGGGCACATGGTACACTGTATGTGTGTTCTGAAGTCTAGAAGCCAGATGGCATCTTTCTTGAGCAAATGAATATTAGGTGTAACTTATTTTTCGGTAGTTTTGGGGAATCCATTTTGCTTTGAGTTTGTGTCCCTTTAAGTATGTTTCCACATTGAAGATGGTATTTTGAAAGGAATTAACTCAACTTTCTACCTTGAAATTAAGCTATAGACTGTTTATTTACTCAAGACAGTAAAGGGTCCTCTGGGTGCTGGAACTGTCAGTCTTGCTGACTGGAAAGTAAGTTTCAGCTGAGTACTCAGCTGACAAATCTGATCTTTCTGAGGCAAATTCAGGTCTATTAACTTGTTTTTTGTGTTATATCAGCATCTAAAATGCTTCCTAAAATAAAGAAAAACAGAAAAATATTTCTCTGCTAAACCACATGGATGACTGACATGTGTTATGTATTTACTTGTTTTCCTGACCTTATATACAAAGACTAGGCCAATGCCCTGGCCCAGAAGTAAGGATGGGAAAAGTTACAAAAATCTACTAGGGCTATGGTTTTCTCATGCACTGATTCCAGCCACGTTCTCTTCAGAAGCTGTCTCATTTGGAGAAAGACACACCCCTCAATTCATATGGAAAGAGGGTATGCAAAGCCCCTAATACTCATTGGTCAGTGTTTGCCAGTTCTTCTGTTGCTACTTCTTTCCTCAGGTTCCACTGTCTACCCATTGATCCCCTCCTTTTTTTTCCTAAATTCCGCTTTCTTTCCCCAATTCACTTTCCTACTTGATGTCCTCTCCTTCCTCCTGTGATGTTTGCAGGCGTAATCCTGCTCTCAAATATAGTTTGTGCACCTTCTGCGTTTTCTGCTGTTTATTTAAAAAAAAATAAACGCGCCCTTTACAAAGGAAAACTCTCACATGTGCTGTCTCCCCCCTCCCTGCCCAGCACCATCTCCTTTCAGGTTTCTGCCAAAGCTGGGACTTGCATCCAGGCTGGGCATAGGGCAGGTCTGATAGCTACTGCACATGCCTTTGAACTGCCTACCTTGTCTGGAAACTTTAAGGCTAGAAAGCCTTTCAGCTATTCATGCTGTGCATATGTAGTGTAATCTGTTTGGCTCCTGGACATTATAATTTATGCCCAAATTGAGAGCCAAACACTTTCTTTTTTTCTCTTTTAAACACAGTTTTCACTTTGACTTCTCCAGTGGACTAGTAGGGGCCATGTGCTAAATGAAGTAGATGTCAAGTGATGGAGGCCATTTGGGCATGATTGGAGCCATGGTTTAAACCTTGGGTTGGATAAAATGTTGATAGACCTGCCAAGCCTAAGAAAAACTGTTTTATCTCTAGGGGTATATCCCAGGAACTGCGACTGGAACATAGACACTACTCTGAATGACTGTTGTTGTGGATTTTGCAGCATTTTGTCTATCTTTTCAAAAGCCCAGAAGAATTACTTAGGCAGAAAGGGACTCTGCCTCAGTGTAGCAGAGGTCAGGTTCTACTGCATTTGTGTATTTCTCTCTGATTCCTTACCTGAAGACTTGGTGGCAGATCTGAATTAATCTGAAGACTGAACTGCGAAGACAGTAAAGGGCAAAACTTCTGTTTAAAAGGAATGAGTCATGGGCTTTCTGTTTTATAGGCAGTTAATTGAGCTAAAAGATGGTGCTATAATCTTTTCTGAACTACTCTTTCTTGTAAGATGTGCTTAAGAAGAAAGCTCTGGTTAATATAACCAAAGTTACGTAAAATGTTAAAAAAGAGCGAGTGATGAAACAAGGTAGCGCTTAGTCCTGTATCTCTGTATTTCTAGATAATTCTGGAAAAGGGTGCAAAAAGGTGAACCATGAAGAAAAGAAAGTTAATGCAGAGCTTTCCAATGCAGTGCAATAGGTGTTGGCTCAGAACCGTGGTTCTTTTGACTTGTCTTTTAATGTTCTGAAATTTCTGTCTATGTCATTCTATGTGAAGATGCTTAGAAATACTGAGAGCCTAACCTGAATCTGAGAGGCGATTTTTCTGCTGCAAAGCTCCAGTGGCTATCAGGAGGTGCAGTGACAGGTGTGAGATTGTGAGGAAGCAGCTCTGCAAAGTCTGACAGCTTTTTGGGATGAAACAGAGTTGTGCATCGAGGATCTCAAATTATTTCCAAGGAATCTCACAGATAGTTGAGAGTGAAGGCAATGAGTCATTTCTTCGGAGAGGATTTTGTTTTTACGTCCTCAACACAAGGTGTTGCCATAATACTGATCATTATTATGCATAGAAACAAATGCATTCAGGCTGCAGTTTTGATCCAATCTGGTTTTCTGCCTTTTTGCATTGGTATTTGCTAGTGTGAATTGTGTTGTGTGTTTTTTCTGTTTCTTGCAGTAACAGTATTTCTAATTATGCCATATGGGAACAGCAGGAAATAGCATGACCCAAGTCTACAAGCAAATCGGTTTTCTGAGTTTTTGAATTATAAATGAAAGGTTTGGGGTTTTTTTTTCCCCTAAATAACCCAGTGTTAATGTAACTGCAAGGTTATTGGTTTTCTTTCTACTGTACCTTCGTTGAATTGTGATCTTTGATGTTTCAGTTTCGATGAAAACATATGTATTTCATTGTGTTATTTCTTTTAGAATTGAAATTCTGTTAAGATTTAGGGGAAAAAAGTCATTGAGAGACTGGGGACTAAACTGTATTTTGAATAAGTGGTTAGCATTCATTAAGCTCTTGATTTTCTTCCTGTGCTGTCTCCTGTCAGATATTTTCCACATTCTCCTCTCGCCTAGCTTCTGTATTATAGGCTGTTGTCCTCCCATCTCTACCTGAATGCTAGTCCCCTTTCTCACTGTACTTTCCTAAACCATCACTTCTGTTGTTCAGAAACCTTCTTTAAATTCACATCTTTGGCAGAATCAGTAAGATGTGGTGAGTTAAAAAACCGTCAGCTTCTCCGTCTTGCCTTTCTTGTCTGTCTTCTCTGTCTTGGTTTTCAAACTGCCAACATACCAGGGCAAGCATCATTGACCTGATGTGTATCACAGTGCTTCATTACTTTGCATGTGGTAAATTCTATTTAAGGATGGGTATTCTTAGAAAAAACTACTTTCTGTTTATAAAGCAAGATGCGTTGAGGGATGCAGTATCTAGATCTGGATTGAACTAGATTAATGTTTTAAGGTTCAGGACTGAAATGGAGCCATATTTGAGACTGGACAGAGGTACACTCACCAGCAAGATTTTAGCCCTGAAATGGGAGGTCAGCGATTGGCCAACTGTTCCACCACTTGAGATTAATGGAACTGTTCCAGGTTGTTGTCAGCCTAACTGAACTTTTAGTCCCTTTACAATGTCAAGTGTGTGTGTATGTGTATAAAGGCTTTTTAATTCTGATTTTGAAACAATTGGGTTTTGGAAAATTCAGGAAAGAATGAAAGGCAAGAATGTGCTTCCTGTAAGTGCATCTCTCAGCACTGAAATTTCTGTCTGCATTGCCCAGGAAGGTTTAAAGGCTTCAGTCTCTGGCTTTGAACACCAGATACTTTAAGTACCTTTCCCCTTACCTTTGTTAACCAAAATGTTATGACATGTTCCCATTGTGCCTTGCTTTCTTTTACTGTTTGTTTGTTCCTAGCTACTTGCCACCAAAATGAGTTAGATGTGCAAAGAAGACATTAAACCAAAAATGCCTCTCCACTACTGTCGCATCTCTTCAGTAAGGCTGAAGAACCTCTGGACTTTATTTTTTCACTTGTTCTGATTTTACACTGATGTCATTTAATTGATTTCAGTGGATTACTTTGATCAGCTTAGTGTCAGGCTCAGAGGCTATGGCAATGCTTGTGTGTTGCTTAACATCAAAGCTTTACCTCTCAGTACAGATGCCCTCCGTCATCCCTGGCAGAGAGAAAGTGTAACCCCCTCATAATCTCCCCTGTTCCGTAAACCTAAAAGTGCAAAAGGATTTTGATCAGACACTGTCAAAAGTACAGGGCCTGTCTCAAAGAAAAAAAAAAAAGTTGCCAAGGCCATAAGCATTTATCTAACATTTTCTTTATGGTCTTGGGAAGGTGGGGAGGGTCTGGCCTTTTTTTGGCCCTGTGTGCTTGTGTTGTGAGTTTGGTCTTGCATCCTTTGCGAACTGAAGGGGGATTGCTTTGCAGAATTTCCATCTGCTTGCAAAGAGCTGCTGCTGCTGCCTCACCCACAGGACAAGAAGCTGATCTTCTCCGAGACCCTGAAAATGCTGAACGGCTAAGAAGAGGAAGAGAAGAGGTAGGACCCTCCAAGACTGGCAGACTGCTAAGTGTAGGAGTGGGACCAAGGGCTGAAAACTATCTTGACTGATGCTTTGAGATGAACAAAATTATTGGATTTTATTAATTATGAGGATTACATATTCATCACAAAGACTTTAGAAGAAGTTAAATGAAAACTGTGTCTGGTGTATCGAGCCTGTGTGGCGATCTGCAGTGATATCAGAGAATAAAATGTATGTAGCAAAAGCTATGAGGACTGAGGCATAAACTCAACTTTCTTGGAACTTAAGTACAGAACCTTTTGCTAAAGAGTTAGCAATAACAGAATCTGGTGTATGGACAAAACATCAGCAATCTGCATAAAATCATGCACAGATTTGGAAGATCTGTTCCTCTGTGAAAAGAAAATTTTTGCAAGAAGTCAGGGTTTGTCCTCATAGCTTGGTTCAGGAGTACAGATACTAATGTTGTGCTAAGGATGGTTTAGCCACCCCCTACTCAAGATGATGGCTGTTATTCATTCTGTGCTCCAAATACATCCAGGCTTCAGCTGAAGTGTAGACAAAGTCTTCTTTGCACTGGAGAACTTTTAGGGGGGGTTGTGTTGTTTTTACAGACTCCCCAAAGTACAGGGCTTTATGCCTGTTTCATGTAGGTCAAGCCTATGCTGTAGTTTTTTGTTTCTTCAAGGGAGTTTGAATTTTGTTTAAATAAATCCTGAAGCATCTAGTTTTTCATTCATGGATTAGAAATGTCCAGCATGTGTCACACTGGCTTAAGGGAATTTGCTTTTCTTGAGCTGCTGAGACTGTGTACATTTTTCATTAGCTTTTTTCTTTTTTTTTTTCTAGTTTTTCTCTTCTTGGTCTCTGCTGATCAAATCTGAACTTAATACTTGAATCAAATCCTAAACTCTGATGTTCAAAGGAGATTTGTGATTGGGCTGAAATAATTCATTCTGTCTATGCTGAACCCATGTAATCTACTTGCAAGTTGTATTCTTGCCCTTTGTAGTGCAAGATTTCTGTCACCCAAGGAAGAAAAATAGATCTTCACATGCTTGGCCGATTCATGTAAGCCACTCTTTAGTGAATAGGCCCTTTGGTGTGTCATTTTTTTTCTGCTTGTTTGATAAACTTGAGACATAGTTACTTTGAAGATTGGGCATTATCTACCTGCTCTGGGAACAGTTCCATGAAAACTGAGATTGGATCTCTGGGCTGCTGACAAGCTAATTCGGGACATTATTTCAAGCCTCAAGGTCAGTGTACCTTTCAACAGCAGAATAGAATTTCGGGTGCATTCATCTCTCATTTTAAATAGGTCTCTCTAAACCCGAGCTACGCTTTCCTAGTGGTATGAGAATTCAATATTATATATGTTGTAGAGGATTTTAAAGATATTGAGATAGCAAAGGAAGACCTTTAAACTGTGGAGAGGTTATTAAGTAACAGCAAGAATCTTCATCCTAGTGAACCTCCATCCAACCTTTTGGATGAAGAAAACACCTTACTGTGTTAAAGTAACTGACATGAAAAGAGGTGGTGAACACACACTTTCTGGGAGACAAATAGAAGGGGTTTCTTGAGTGATTTTGTTGTTGTTCGTATTTATAGGCAGTACTGCAGTAAGCCCATTTACTGGCATTCTCAGAGGGGAGGTGAAAGAATTGTAAGAACAGGGATGCTGAGCTTGCTTTCTCCAGAGCAACCAGAGGGTGTTGATCTGAGGCTGAAAGGACCAGTGCGATTCATGGGTCCCACTCTTCTCTCACGGCTTGTGGGAGTATTTGCCCCCAGAATTCACTCCTGGCAGTTGTGTGCAGTTTGGGCTTCATACTGCTGTCAGAAAGGACTAATGGATGGCTTCTGCGCTGTACTGTCAAAACATGCTTAGCTCTTTCATTGTTGCCAATTAGTCTTGATCAGGTATTTAAGCAGAGTAGAACCCTGGTGTGTGTTAACAGCGTATAGAAATCTCATCTTGCAAGCAGAAAAACTGACAAAGATGATACCTTGCCACAAACAATAAATGGTAATTCACTCTCACTTCCATTATCAAACACAGTTAATGCTGTTCCCTGCAACTTCCATTATCAAACACAGTTAATGCTGTTCCCTGCAGACTGTCATCTATTGTTCAGACTTTTTTCCTTTTTTTTTTTTTTTTTCTTCACAGAATCATAGAATGGTTTGGGTGGGAAGGGACCTTAAAAGGCCAGCTAGTCCACCCCCCCTGCAATGAGCAGGGACATCTTCAACTAGACCAGGTTGCTCAGAGCCCCGTCCAACCTGGTCTTGAATGTTTCCAAGGATGGGACATCTACCCCCTCTCTGGGCAACAAGCTCCAGTGCTTCACTGCTCTCAGCTTAAGAAATGTCTTCCTTAGATCTTGCCAAATCTACCCTCTTTTAGTTTAAAACCATTACCCCTTGTCCTATGGCAACAGACCCTGTTAAAAAGTTTGTCCCCATCTTTCTTAAAGGCCCCCTTTAAGTAGTGAAAGGCAACTATAAGGTCTCCCTGGAGCCTTTTCCAGGCTGAACAACCCCAACTCTCTCAGCCTTTCCTCATAGGAGAGGTGTTCCAGCCCTCTAATAATTTTTCTGGCCTCCTCTGGACCTGCTCCAACAGGTCCGTGTCTTTCCTGTGCTGAGGACCCCAGAGCTGGGTGCAGCACTGCAAAGGGTCTCACCAGAGCGGAGCAGCGGGGGAGAATTGGCTCCCTCAACCTCCTGTCTACGCTGCTTGTGATGCAGCCCAGGATACAGTTGGCCTTCTGGGCTGCAAGTGCCTATTGCTGGCTTTTCATCCACTGGTGCCCCAAGTCCTTTTCCGCAGGGCTGCTCTCAATCCCTTAATCCCCCAGCCTGTATTAATACTGGGCGTTGCCCTGACCCAGGTGCAGGACCTTGCACTCTTTAGCACTGGGTTTCTGCAAAGAATTTGAAATAGATGTTGGACTTGCTAGTGCGTTCAAATCTGTAACAAGGCCATCTCCTTCCGGAGTGTCAGGAGGAGCTGAGCCGGCACCCCCTACCCTATGAGGTCAGTGTCCCTCAACAGGTGTTGGGTGTGCCAGAAGGGAGGATCCTCCTCTTTCTAGGGAAGTCAGCCAGGAGGCCTGCTGCTTTCGCACTGCAATCTCCTGTGTATCTCTGACCAATGAATAAACTCCAGGGTATAAATACATTCACATCTAGTTGGAACCAAACAGAGTCATGAATAAAATGACAAGCAGTTAGAAATGCTTCAGTTTTCAAGCAACAGGGTAACAAACATAAACATGGTAATACATAAAGCAGGAGTTTTTGAAGTGTAGTCTCTCCAGTGCATTCATTTCCAGGCAATGGAGAAACAGCGTGTTAGGCAAAAGAGAGAGGATGTGTCCTGCAAACCAAGAGATATGTGTTCTGATACACTCGCTATGCGTGAATGTGTGCAAATTGTTCTCTCTCTCTGTGCTTTGGTTTCTCCAGGAAATAGGGAAAAACTGTAGTCCGATGAAATATGCCATGTCAATTATTTTTCTTTCTTATGAAAGATCCTTCCTCTTTATCCACACCCTGCAATGTGTGCCATGTTTTGCATGCTGTTTCTGAACACTCTGACTTGCTGACCTTCTTTGGGCAAATAAAGGTCTGATGTAACTTCCCATGAGTCCCATCTGATACAACTTCCTTTTGATCCCATCAAAGCTGTTTTATGATGACTGAAGGGACTGCTGCAGAGCTGCCAAAGTTCAGACTCTTGTCTGACCACTGTAGACCACTGTAGACCCCGACTGTCTGGAAAATCAAAAGTGCCTCTGGAGAGAGTCTTTTTGCCTGTTGGAAAGTAGCAGAGAATGGCAGCTATATTTAAACTTTAATAAAGGTCTTTTGAACAGTGTTAGGTGTTTATGAAATGTCTGTAATAGTATATAGTATTAAAGTATATGTTAACATTATTACGACTGTGTTCAAGCAAGGGGGAAGACACTGCGATTTTTAATGAAGTGCTTATGGCTTTGTTGATTGCAGGAGTGTCCAGCTCCCTGTGCTGTGGGACTGCAGAGTTCCTGAAGAGGTGGTGTTTAGCTTGGGTCTGCATGTTTAGGCTGATATGGCTAAGTCTGAGATTATTGACTGCTGAAATCTTGCCTTCAGTCTTGCAAGATCTGAGTAGATGACAACAGAAATCTTGCAGGAGTAACTTTCTCCTTCACAGACAGTTGTGCCAGCTTGTGATGAGATTGTTAAGACAAGACTCTGGTCTGGCCATGCTAGAATCAGATCTGGGTTTCTTCTGAATCGAGGTCTGGATAAATTAAAAACAAAGAAGCATGATACTTGGTTTTGAGGATTTAAATCCAGACTGTTCATCCTCTAGTTTTCAAGAGGTTCAGATCTGAGGGTCAGATTTCAGGAAATTTTCGTTTAGGGAGTGACTGTTTAAAGAGTTGCAAGAGCCTTAGAAACCAGAGTTCTTTGTTCATAAGCCATGCACAGTGCAGACAACAGCAATAGCAGCAATCCATTTCCCCATGAATTGCAAACAAGCTTAACCCTGAGTTGGAAAGACCATACCCTGGAGAGGTGAAAGGAAATTCAATATCTGAGCTAAGTGTGTTCTGACTTCCCTGGAAGAAAGACTGCCAGCTGTACAAAGTTACGGTGATGATGTGACGAGGACCCATCGTTCACCGAGGCCTCCATGAGCCAATGATGTTCATGGAGGACTGCAAAATAAGCAGTCCCACAGGGTGGCGGGCATGGAGGTAGGCGGTAGACCTTTATTATTCTTATCCTTGCTATACTTAGATGCCTTGGAGAGAGCTTCAAGGTAAAACTTTTGATGTCTCTTTTACAATGATCTGTTTCTCTACAAATTTTGAAGTATCTGGTTCCAATGGTACTAAAAATTTGCTGTGACTGAGAACTTTTCCAATGCAAAGTACTTGTTAAAATGTAACACGTGTCCAGACCAGATGAATAAAGATTGTACTATTCTTCAAATCATATTGAAAGTTTGGCAATTTTCTTGAGCTTACAATGTAACTTTCCATTGAAGTCTAATTATAGACTTAAAAGTAAAAAGTCTTTCCTGTTTTATAAAGAATAATAGTGACCTTTACCAAGTCCAGTCTCTATTTTTGAAGTTGGCTATTCAGGGGTGTGTTGCTATTTGGCTTTTGTTTGGTTCTTTCTTTTCAACAAGTGATTCTAAAAAACAGTGTCATCTTTTCCAACCTGTTTTCTGAGCAATGCCACTTCTGTTTGTAAGCCCAAGCTTCATCACAGTCTGATAAATGTTCCTGCTGGACTATTTATGTTACCTTTCTATGTGCCACATTTTTGTCTCCCTTGATGTGGGTCCTGTCTTTTTATTCTTACAGTATGCTATTTGGCCCTGGCCTATGTTTGTCTTCCCCAGCTGGAGGTGGATGTCGCAGCGTACTACTACTTCTGAACTTTTCTTTTCTGTCTGAGGGAATTTTTCTGCAGTAAAAAGCAGGTGGCATTTTCTGGTAAAGGGAGGGTACTCTCTCTTCTCTTGATACTAATATTCCCTTTTCAGTCAGCCATTTGGAGTTTGAAAGTGGAAATGTTACTTTTTACTTACATATTTCTAATAATTTTAATGCAGCTATCTGTACTGTCAATCTATTTAATTTAGTGAAAGCTCTGGGTCCTTAGCACGGCTGGAATGTAGGCTACTAACCCGAAGCTGTATTTGAAAACATTTACATCAACTGTTTTGTGCCTGAGTTTATCCATTATACACATTGATAGAATGCTATGTGAATAACAGCATCATCAGACAGAAGGACGTGCATTTGCAATATATTGTCAGTATTTGTCAGTCCTTTGTTGAAAGACTACAAGATTAAATGAAAGTATTATGGGGGAAATGGTGTATGTTGCTGCTTTTATTCATAACTCTTTCACATATTTTCCTAATGACACGTTTTTTTTAACTCAGAAGCTGACTGATTTGATTTGTTCAAGGAGATTGTTCTCTGTCATTTGTGGAATACAGGTGCATTCCTGAAAAGTCTTGAATGTCTTTCTTGAGCAGCTCTGCCAACTTCAACTTCTTGCAGGACTGAGCCTACAGTTTATTATTATAACCCAGACGTATTGCTTGTTGAGCCTCTGCCTGTAGGAGATACTCTGTGGGAAAACTGCTTGCTTTGATTCTAAAGATCTTCACAAAATTCTCTGTGTTCAAGTTTAGTTTATTATTTTATGGGTTTCCAGTATAAATGTGATTTATACTGTGCAACTGTGTCCAATCAGTGCAAGAACCCAAAGACTTTAGTACAAAATATTTTCTATGAGTGCTTAACAAATCAGATAAATTCAATCAAAAGCAGCTATTTAAATCTTTCTGTAGCAAATACCAGACAGATTTTTCAAGGAAGGCTTTTTCTTTTATTCATGTTTTCTTTGTCTTTCTCTACCTCAAATATAAGAGGCCAGAAATTGTACTTTTGTTGATGCCATTGACTTATCTTTTTGGATCCATATATTCCTAATGGCTCTTGGGAAATTAAACAGAAGCAAAATCCTTGATCACAGTTACAGGAACTTGGTAATTAAAGACTGTTCCTTCTGACATATTACGGCTAGACAGGTACTTTTTCATTTGGTAACCTTGGATTCAGATCTTGAATCCATTATGCTGGTCAATAAAATACTTTCTTGTAATGACATAAGGTTTTGCCATTATTGAAAGGGGGAAGAAATAGATGGAAAGAAGCAGGTGAGGAGGACAGAAAAGGAAGGCTGTGATACTTTCTTCTTAAAGAATTTATAAACACTGGTGCTAATCTTATGCAGTATGAGGTATGTAAAATATTAGAGATGTTCCTTCTCTGTCAAAAGTGATTTTTGCTCTTATAAATAGTCTATATTTGGTTTTGAAATCCTGTGTCCTGAAGGTAGCTAAGACTTGGAACAACACAGTCTTAGGAATCTTGGATTCCTATGTTGAGTTCATTTTTACAAAGAAATAGGCAGTCTGATTTTCAAAACAAAGGGTGTCGTATCAATAGTAGAATCATGGAACAATCTGAGGTTTAGTCATCATTCCTCTTTTCTCCTATCTTTGTATGAATATGAGGTGTGTGGTGTGTTTGTGTGCATTAACCCTAAAATCATGTTGAAACAGTGTTACAGAGTATGTTCTCTTGCGTCCTTCCAACGTGTGTACTCATGTCTGATTTTGATTTGGGCAGGTGAATGATTCAATAGCCCATTAGCAACCATTGGACCTAGTATGTTCCCCATTTTCCTTTCCAGCTTTGACACTCCATATAATTTATGTAGCAATTACACTTCAGTTGTAACACAATTCCTGATTTTGTTCCTTTTACAGAAATTAGTACTGAAAGGCATTGCAGTGATGGAGGGCTTGGAATAACCACCAAGCTATTTGTCTATGTAATATACATTTTTCAAAGATAGCATTTTAACGGCTGGGAAAACACAATAGGACTAACTGTACTTCAGAAGTTCACCACTGGTTTTCAGACTCTTCAGATTTCAGGCTGCACTGTCAACACTGAGTGATACCACTAAAGAACTGTGAAATAGAGAGCTACCCTGTTCCCCCTCCTCCCTATTCCCCTTGCAAAATAAAAAGCAGGGGAGAAAAACAATGCTACTCTGACTTATTTATCTTTATCCAGTTCCTCTGTCAGTAAAGGGATGAAGCGAAAAATTCAGAACAAAGTAACTTAAAAAATCAAAGGATTAAAACCCCATGTATGTGATCCTGATGAATTGGATGATTCAGAAGATGTTAACCAGAGCAACAGCTGTAATGGAAGGAGAGCCTGTAACAAACAGGTTTTCTGATTTATCGGGGTAATCAAGCATAGAAGTGGGCAGGCACTGGGTGGTACAGAATACCAACATTTTTTTTTGTGCTGCCTGGGAGATATATTTGAACCTCTAGGGAAGAATTGCCCCCTCCCCCTTAATTCCCCTGAAGATTTTTTTTTTTTTTTCTTTTCCTGAAAATGAAAGCAGGGAATGAGCATTTAACTGAATCTCATTTTAAATCTTAAGTTTAAAATAGTTACTGCTTGTTTATTACTCTTGGTAATGTTACTGCTCTTACAAGAGACTAATCCTGCTTGTTGAGGACTCCATTCCCTAGCACAAGGGAGGAATAAGTGAAGGAAAACTGGCAAATATAAATCTAGAGATGCTGAGCTGCTTAGAGAAATGCAACTAATGCTCTGTGCTGGTTTCAGTGTGGTTTACTTCAGCAGCAACTGACTGTCTTAGGATTGAAGACTTTTAAGAAAAGAACTCACACTCAAATAACTTAAACCCATCTCTAATGCTGTTTTCCTTGCCTGCTAGAGCAATGTCCCAACCTCCCTTTCATGTGTAAAACCAATGGGAATGTGATGAATGCAAAGTTTAACATGACTTTGTGCTCATGTTCTTAGAAGTAACAGTCTATGTTCGGTGTGGTGGGACTGAGGCTTTCATCAAGTTTTTTCCCTTACAATACACACTACATTTTAACATGTTTGCAAATTTGCATGCAGGGAGCGTACCCTGCAGTACAGGCTTTATAGTGATACTCCTTGAAATCCCTCAAGTAGTTCATTTGCTGAGAAATACCAAGTCTTGGTATTTATCAGTCTGGGAGTTTTCTCATGCAGAGCTGTTTTCTTCTTCAGATCAAATCCCTGAAGAGAAGTCGTATCTAACCTTGACTGGGCATTTTGAGCTTATAGAAGTCTGGTTGCATCATCTATTTGTTCCTCTCTATTACTTCTGGGTATTTTTCTGTGTCCCCCCAGCAGCATGAAGTGCTCATCTCAGTTTCCATTGAGGTGATCTGCATGCCATTCACACAGGCACATAGCACCTTGCAAAGCTGCCCCTGTGCAACACCAGCCATAAGTAATCAACATGTGTAAATTCCAGCCACTTGTGACTGGAAAGAAGAAAGTGTTCATTTACATCACCCCAAACTTTTGGTTTCATCAGTACCACTATTTTTTTTACTTAGTCTTATGATCTTGCTTAGTAGCACTTTTGTCTGTTGTATGTTTGTTAAGAAAATAATTCTTGTTTGCTTGTTGCAAGAAGAAAGAAGTTTGCTGCACATATGGGATAATATTTGTTTGATATCCTGGTGTGGTTCCTGAAGCCAGAGTGTGAAAATGTTGATATAGCCTCTTGAGATGATTATCACAGGGAAGCAGTCTTTTCTGTTGTGTTTGCATAGAACTGCACAGATTTACCTAAATTTTTAAATTATCATTACTATTTTAGTATTACAGGCCCCATAGAACAGGGTTTTAGTGGTGGTATTCTTTGTTGTTGTTGTTGTTGTTTTTAAAAAGGTGCATGGTGTTGTCAATAATTTCTCTGTAAATGTTTCAACAAAGCTGTTACCAAGTTGTGAGTTTGCTGAGTGAGTTGAATACTGTTTCCCTTCCCAAACTGGTTGCAAGTTCAAAACCGTTGCCTGTTCTTAGCTTTTGCCATTTGCTATTTCTGCTGCTGGGTTTATTGCAGCTACTAGTGTGAGACTGACCTTTCTGTTAGTGAAGCAGTGCTTGAGAGTCCAGTCACAGGCTGAGAAGCCATTCCATTAGGCTGAATTCAGTATCTACTTAAATGAGAAATCTCTCAAAACTAATATTGGAATAGTATCATAGAGCATCCAAACAAGCAAAAGAAATAAAAAACAAATGAAGAAAACAGACTGCCTTCATGCTTTCAGGTGGAGCAAATCTGGGATTCAGTAAATATTTTCCCTAAGTTTGTGATTTCATAGCTGAGTGACTCCCAACAGAACCACCTGTTTGCCAGCTTTTTACCAGCCCCAAGCAACACCTTTCTCCCCTGAGCCTCCCTAAAATTTTCCTGCTTCCAGCATCCCCAAGTCAAAGACCCCA
Organism: Falco peregrinus; assembly: GCF_023634155.1. NCBI lineage: Eukaryota > Metazoa > Chordata > Aves > Falconiformes > Falconidae > Falco > Falco peregrinus. Next base: position 3,990,102 of record NC_073733.1, on the reverse strand, counting down.
AAACTGTGGTTGCCTGGCTACAGCTGCTGTATTCCCTCTTCCCTCCCATGCTGATGTTAGCACCAGCTCTTTCCATCTTGTTGGCCATTCTAGTTAACTGAGTCCACCTATTTGATTACCTTTCACCACAGAAAGCAATTCCCCATCTTCTGGGGCATTGCTCTGGTAGCAATTTAGCAATTAGCTCTGGTAGCGTTTTAAGAAAACCTGGACGCCAGCTGGGACTTCCAAGGAAGAAAAATAAGATGTGTCTGAGAGAAAACAGGTGCACCACAGCTCTGGGTTTGGTGAGCTCTAACAATACATCTGATGAAGCAGCAAAAATATTTTGGGTAACCTTAAGAAAAGCTGTCTCCTGCACTACATTATCATTAGTAATGGCACATTCCTGGTTTCAGTAAGTATATCAAGGATGTTTATTTTAAGGAGAAAGGGCACAGTTTATTTTGCACAGAACGTGTTTGGGAATGTTTGTCATGATGTGTCAATGACAATCCGAAAGACCTGGTGTTGCCCTCTTTGCATATCACCAACTCCCTTGGCTCCCATCAGTTTGCATTCTTGGTATTGAACATGTCTCCCCCAGTGAAATGTTGATAATATTTTTAACAAAAAGAGCCTTCATATAATTGATATCTGCAAGAAACTGAGCTCTAAAAGCATGTTTTAACCTGTGTATTTTGTAAACACAACATGAAAAATTCACAGAGAATTTCTGTTACATCCTGAGGCAACTGTGAATCTTTTCCAAAGTAAAGGCTAGGGAACTATATGGTGTATAAGGAAAAGAAAGTGAACAAAGAAAAGCCAGATGGGAACGTACAAGTAGAACTTGCAATTAGTATGTCTTGTGTACCCAGCAAAAGCTATTTATTCTGCAGTGGCTACAAGACAGACTACCTCGTGGAGGCACAGTATATCCTTTCAGGAGGTTTTATGCTGGTTTAGGGACATCACCTTCCTAAACAGCCGAAGGTACAATGACATGGACTCTGTTGCTAGCGCAGATGCTGTCAGTCCCTGGAGTCCCACCACTGTAACAGTGTCAGCTACAGGATGTGTGTTTTCCATGCCCTGAGCTGACCTTGGGTGTGCAAAACTTTGGCAAAGCTTTACAGTGTAGACGTCGCCTAAGGCACGTCAGATTTGCCAAATGTAGTGTTTAATGAGACAGCCAAACGAGTGTAATACACAGCAAGTTCAGTAAAGCCCCTAAGGGCTGGGGTCCTAGGAATGTGCTGTGATGTAGCAAAATAAGCTAGTGATCCTTTTCATCCACCTCCCCAGTTAGACTGAGCCTGGCTTCTCAGGGGATGCTGAAGGGAGGGAGAGGCCAACAGCACAGGGAAACTGGCGGACCTGCTTTTCTCCCTAGGTGTTCAATGGTGCCTCTCTGCAATGGTCAGGCATTGTCCTTTTGTTCTGGTGCACATGGAACAGCAGTGTCCGGTGTCCACTACAGCCAAGAGGAAGGGCCACAAAACACTGCTGTACCTGACAGGGACAGCAGAGCGGTGTAGACCCAATGCAGAGCCAGCCAAGGGCATGTGGTGTAATGGAAGAGAGCTGGCTGGGCCAGAGGAGGTTGTGTTGGCAGAGGGATGGGACACTGGTGCAGAGGGACCACGTCCAGGTGAGGACTACAGATAGGTGGCTCAGCTGTGGATTTACTGCCTTGTTATGAGCTGCTGGCATAGGATATTTTATGTGGGGTCCCAAAATTGGGACACTGTAATTTGGTGTCAGTATGGAACAATCAATTATGTAATTTTTTATGTTATAAACATGGTTACTCTGAAAAACATATTTACTGGTTTGAATCTGTTTAATCTCAAATACCTGAGGTACAGTGGTTGCATATTATTGTATTCCACTAAAATGTTGTGATACCATCATTACAAATTCTGTACCTCTCTGTGTAAGTTAACCTGCACCTCTGTACAAGTGAGTGTGTCATGTCATACAAACACACAATTTAAACATGCTTAGTGCCCTGTAATTCTCAACATTTCACAACTGGAAAAACTAACAAGTGGATTTCTAAAGGGTTGTGAAGGACAAGAGATGTTTTTGTGGGAGGGTCTTTTTTTTTTTTTTTTATTAAAGGCAAATCCTTTTATGTTTTCTGCTAGAAAAGCTGCTCACCAGTCTTGTGGTTTGTGGATGAGGATCAGAACCTATTGATCTGTAGACTGGAGAGAAGGGACTGATCACTGAGTAAGACTTTGCCATGTTTAGCACCTGCTGGTAGGTGCAGCATCTTTTAAAAAATCTCAGAAAATGACACTTGGTTGCATTTTCTTTCATTTCTAGATAAAGGTCTTTTCTCCTTTCACACAGCTTTTGTTCTTTTAGATTGATTTAATCCTAGATTAGAACCATGAGAAACATATGGTTTGAGAGACCTCCTGGACGTGCATTAGACCACACCCAGCAGGTTTGTCTGTCTTTTGCTGGCAAAAGCTTAAACTGCAAGGAGAACCTAATGGGAATGCTCAGAGTTGCAGTTCTAAAAACTGAGCGCTCTGAGCAAAATCTCTTTGAACGTAAAAAAAAATTAGTTCTATTTCATCAAGGAGACAAGAAAATAAACACGATCATTCCTTGGCTCTGAAATGCTTTTTATTCAAAGTAATCTCTTTAGAAAGACATTTAGAGCTCGCCTGCTTGACAGTAGCTTGCTCTCTGACACTCATCTTTAGATTGTAAGAAATAATAGACTAATGCTGTTTGGTTTGTAGAATTTGGAAATGCGTTGAGAGATGACACTGTGATATAAACAGAAATTTAAGCAAGGAATCCCTGAAGGATGGCAGCATAGCCCTGCAATAGGCTAACATATACACTAAGGCTGGGGCTGGGGAGGAAGACTGAAGTCTGATGCTGCTTGTTACGGCTCCCCCTTCTCCCATTTCTGCTCTGTGAGCACAACCTAAAACAGATCCCCTGCTGATATGGAGGTCACACAGTTTATTTCTGTCACACTCGTGGTCTTGCCAGTAACAGGGGAGCATGAATCAGAAGCTTATTTTAAAACCAAAAATATATGGTGCTACTTTTTTTGATAGCATCCAAGGACCAGTCAGGATCTGAGCTACATGCTGAATCTATTACGAGTTGAACATGTGGTGGTGTTGATCCTCTGAGAAATTTCAACCCAAGATGCAACAAGCTGTAGGAGGAGAAGGGAGGATGAAGGATCTGAAATGTTGGGTGGTCTGCATAACGCTAGAAAGGAGAAAAAAGGCTATATGCTAAAAACTGTCCACTTATAACTATTCAGGCAAGTAACTGAAAGATAAAACTTGGAACAGAGGAAAAGACCTTCTTTGTTTAACTAAACACTAAAGACATCTGAAAGATCTTGAGTTGATGTGGGGCTGGGGTGGGAGGAGGCAGGACAGGCAGGTGAGCAGATTAACAGCATTGTTGCAGCTTGCCCATATAACTGTTTGGGCTCCTTATTTCCTCACCTATATTTATTTCATGGGTTATTTTTGATACAAGGTTGGTCTGGAGAAATAAAATTACCTTATTTGAAAAGGTCAGCTTCATGAGAATTGTATTATTGTGTGCCCCCACTGTTTTTCAGGGCTGGTGACCTATATGTGAAAGCTTGACTGACAGCAGTTGCAGTTGCAAAACAAACTGGAGAAGAAATGAAGGAACACTTCATGCTGAGGATGTAAGATAAGGAGAGAGAATGAAACTAGTTTGTCGCATAGTACAAAAAATGTCTCTCTTTGTCACTTCTTCCACTTACTAAAGGCTTCTACTTCCATCTTCCACTTATTAAGTAAAAAATTGTTCTCTCCAAGCACTCAAATGAAAAGTCAGAAAGGCAATTAAGTGATCTGTACATGGATGCTACTGCCATCTCCAGAAGAAAAAAAATAATGCTTAATCAGAATCATAAATTTGTAAGACTCTGGCTAGTGATACTTTCCTTCAACCTGAGTGCTTCCACTGGAACAGGAGAAGGATATTAAAAATCTTCCTGTCTCCTAGAAAGTCCATGGAATTGGAGGCAGTATCACGGAAACCTTGGTTAGGTATGTAGTACTCAGCAACTTCACAGATGAGCTTCCAGGAAACCTTTACAGCTTTTGTAATAAAAATAGCATTCATATATGACTTTGTTTATGGTGGGGCCCCACAGTGAATTGTTTGGGTTTTGTCTTTAAAATTTCTAGCCAGTTGGTCTTGCAAAGAACAAGTGTAAGTTGGAGCCTTACATCATTTAAACTCTAAGAGAAGGAAATAACATTTTAAGAGAAATTGTATTTTGGGCCCAGCAAGTTTGACACTGACTGCCAGAGTTTTTAATATTATTGAATTCAACAGTCTTTTCCATCAAATTCCAGAATCATCTGGAACATTCCCTCTTATGTGAAATAAATGCTTGTAAGCTGCCAGGTGATTAACAATGTTAGCTGAGATGTGAGGGTGTCTCAGGAGACTCTGCTTTGTTTTGCTACTGTAATTTCCAGTAAAGATTTGGTCAAGACTTGAAACTGTCTCAAATGATGTATTTTGCAGCTTTAAGTTAAAATTCAGACCTGCCAAAAGGTTCTCGATTGTTAGTTTTTCTGGCTGAAACCACCTAATTTTTCCATTGCGCTTTGTACATCTAGTTATGGATGACCACTTTATCTCTCTGGCTTCAGAAAAGACAAACACTGTATCACTTCCTATGTGTGAGGGGAAAAAAACCCTACTGAAATATTAGTAAGAATTTTCAAAGGCTTACAAATTAATCAGATATTGTACAAATAAACACTGAAAGTGTAGGCCCTAGTGAAAAGATCTGCAGCCTAAAAGAGACAAGCCATTGGTTACATTTAAAGGAAAGGGTAAAGGTGGAGAAATTAATGGTTTTGAGGAGGAATCTGAATTGAGAGGGTATTTGGCAGGTAGAATGAAAGATGGATCAAGCATAAGGAGCAGCAAAAACTCAGTCACAAATTAAGGAGAGAAAGAAGCAAACTTAAGGAAGGAGAAATGGGAAGACCATAAGAAATAAAAGTGGAAATGAAACCAAGGATACCTGATTTCCTTGTAAGAAAGACTGATAGCTAATAGTGTGAATTTGTTAGCAATGTATTGCAGATGCAGGGTATCGTTGCAGAGTGACTTAAGTGCTCAAGGTGTAAGCCACGTGTAACACCAATGCAGGACCTGTTAATTTTGTTAATGTGAGAGGGTGCTTAAATGGCATGGGGTCTTCAGCATTTTAAACTATGCAACCCTCACTGGTCTGGTTCCTATGGTTCTGCAGAAATTGTAGTGGTCCCATGGGCACAATCAACAGCTATACGTGCAATGTTTTAGCTGTCAGTGTACTACGTCCACTGAGTACCTGAGATATTTGCAGTGGTACTATTTGATTTCAATCTTGTTTATACCATACTCTCAAAACCATTTGGAAAAGCTTCTGGGTATAGGCATGGTCTGCTTTTGTGGAGTAAATGTGCATGGGAAGCAGTGGAAAACTGCAGCCATTGTAAACATGATGGGAGGGTGAACTGCAACAGTGTTTGTCTCACTGACCCAGAACCATGATCACCAACCAGCAATAATAAATATATATGTATGTGCGTGCATGTATACATTTATATATTTATAGTGAAACTTTAATGGAAACAGCCTACTTGTCGTAATTAATCACTCTAGCACACTACATAGTCTTCTTTCAGGTAAGAAACTGTAATTTATGTCTCTCCGTTGTGAACATATACTTATGTATAATATGTTACTTAGAATAGAATTTTTTCATGGTGGTAAACCATTTTTTAAAGTAAAATATTTCAGACAGTAAACTGTAATTAATAATAAGTGGAAGTTTTGTTTTCATAACAGATTTTATTATCCTTTTTTCTGTTCCAATATCTGTTCCGTTTGGTTTGTATGTTACAAAAAACATGCAAATGGTCTTCTGAAGTATAAGTAGAGATGGCTTTGTTGGTTTCTGTAAGAAAAAGAATATGAACAAACAAAAAAGAATATGAACTTCACTGGTAGCTGAATGGAAAACTTATTAGAAGAATAATTTTTACTATAATTTTTAAAAATGTGAAAAACTAGGCCAATATTTTGATTTTCAAAATCAAGTTAGTAAAATTAGTTGAATCATTAAGTCACTTGTACCTTTTTACAGCTGAAATACAGTTAAACAGATTTAAACATTATAGAAAATAAATGCATTTGGAATGAAAAACATGAGATACATTTCAATATTGCTGCTTTCTAAGCTGTGTAAACACAGGTTTCTGACGAAATGATGATTGATACTAGTAATTTCAAGAACCATTTCTTCTGTGTATTATCCTTCATCTGGAGACTAATATTTTTCATTCTTGTTCTAATTATATTATGGATTTGTGTGTTAACTGTGCAGAGTGTGAATTACTTTGCCCTAACTGAAATGCATGCATGTGATACAGCACTGGCACAGTAAACACCCATGGGCATATATATACATTGTGCACCAAATAAGAGTAATTCTTCACACGAGTATTAAGATATGACCTTACTCTGACAATGCACAGAGATAATTTGTTTCATAGTATTAGCATCTTATGAAGAAAGTTGAAAAGGCAGCAAGAAGGCTGGCAGGTCTCGCTCTTTCCACACTAGTTAGAGTCTGGAGATTCCCCATACGGAGCAGATCACATATGCAGGAAATTTTCTCGTATGGAGAGCCTTAGATAGAACAAAACTTTTTAGTATTTCTGTATGAGACTTAGGTATTTGGGAGATTAGTTACTATGAGGAGACCTTAAGAAAGTGACATCAAAAAGACAACTAAATTTGAAAAATTATGGCAACGTGAATTAGGAAAGAACAAATTCCTAAAATTTTGTTGAAGTACTGCAATGCCAGATAACCTCCCAGAACAGTCATGGACAGCAGACGAAGTGACATGAGAGTCTGATAAACTGAGGAAGCACCTCAAACAGATCCTTCATGAGAACAGCCAATTTAATTTTCTAAGTCAGTGAGCTACATAAAGCTCTCGGCAGCCTTCATTACATAACCTATGCAAGTGATACTGTAGTCTCTTGGGCATGAGCCAGTGTGGAGAGGTGCAGTGTAGTAATCTCGCACTGGCAGGAGTAGGAAGAGGTGCACCAATTGACCTAGTAGGTATTTCCCCCACTCATCAAAAAGGAATAGGCATGGACAATCCACAGGGAGCACTATGCCACTAAATAGCCTTCTGCCTAGTTATAGTGTCTCACCTTCTATTTTTAAGTGTCTCATGGAAGTGCTAGGGAAAAGCAATGTAAAAGAGAAAGAATGTAAATATTATGGTTCAGTGATATCGGCCCCAGTCCAAGTGCAAAAACCTGCCTTTCAGTGAAAGCTTTGAGGTGCTTCTAGTTCAAAGGATTTCAGAGATATGGAGAGGCAGTTATGTACATTACTTTCTTCTTCCCTGTTGGTTACCCCTTATTGATGGCAGGTAAGTTAAAATAAGGAAGAGCATCCCTCCTAAGTGGTTCTGAGGGGACAGAAACACTGGCATGGGAAAGAGCAGCTACAAGGTGGTAAATACTTTCTCAAATGACAGGATAATTTTGTCTGCTGAGGCTGGCAGTGTCAATGTTGAAACAGCTTTTGCTCGTGTCTCAGATCTGATGCAATTGACTGTTTCAGTGCATGATAAAATTCTCAGGACGCCTCCCCCCCCCCCCCCCCCTCTTTTAAGGCTTTATTTTAGGAAGGCTTTTTGCTCTTTATGAATGTGGTGATCTTATTGTGGTTTTATCTTTCAGGATTAAAAGACTACTGGAAGATATCTTAGGACTAAAATGTGGGTTAGACTTTGCTTTTTGTTTTGCTTTTTACAGAGTCTGATATGAGTGGAAATATCTGTGAGTCGGAAAATAGATCCACCAGACCACTGGAAACTGCACATTTTTATTAAACTCGGTCCTACTGTGTTTAGTGTTACAGCTACAGAGCAAACCTGGTATGAACATAAAGTGAAGCAGAAAACTACAATTTGGGTTCCCCAAATCAGCAAAATCAAGTGAGATCCTGAATGTGAAAAGTGAGTGCTTAAAATGTTTTGGTCTTAATTACAACTTTTATTTTTAAGGACTTACTTTTAAAACGACACTGTTTGCTACAACAGCATCCAATGTATCTACAGACTAGAAAGCAGCCTGTGTATAATCCAGTCAATTAATTATTTGCTAAAGCAACATAAGCATAAATTCAAAGATTTTGTTACTTTTCTGATTTATTTCTCTCATCTGGCTTTGCATAAGCTCTCTGTGTTGACAATATGAAAATACTTTCTAATTTGTGATTAGTGCGTAGTAGCAAGGGGAAGGAAGAGTTGTCATGAATAGCATTTAACAAGTAGGTATGTGTTTCTTTTTTATCTCTCAGCCAAAGCTTTGTCAGAGTGGAGGAGCTGAGGCTGGTTAATACTCAGACAAGCTGCTGAAGTTCCAGTCTGGCTTTCTGGTTTAGAAGTGCTACTGGATGACATAAATGGTAGGAATAATTGTCAATTCTATGTGAAAAAAATAAACAGGAGTCCTTGAGACTGTAAGAAATCATCTAAACTAGTCCTTTAAAAACTAGAACAGCTTCAAAAATTATTTTAGTCCTGGTTTGAGTGTTTTCTTTATATTTCAAGTAAGCATTTTTCTCACTGATATGCTGTTTAAATTCACCTTATGATATTTATTTACCATCTAGTTCAAATCAAGGTAATGAAAAAGACTGAAGGGTAATCAGTGAGCTACCCTCGAAAGAATACAATACTGACAGACTGAACAATGCAAGCAAGAAAAGATTATTTGCAGTTTCAGAATTTTTGTTATTGTTGTTTGTAAGAAAACTAAGTAGTCTGTATTGCTTTCTGAGTGCTTTAGCAGACTCAGAGACTAGAGAAAGTCAGTCCTTACTCTAGCGATTCCTTCTTTTAGCATCTGCCACTTTCTTCTCCTCTGTAAAACAATACACAAAAATAGCATTTAAAAATTATAAATTTGACCAGCTGACCAGATCCTATTCTTTGATCATGTTGTGTCATATGATAAATGTCTTCATCTGCCTGTGCTCTTATTCTTCATTATGCTGCAGAGTACCCCCATGCACACTTGGCACCAGAAGCTTTAGACTGAGAAAGTTTGTCCAGCTCCTCAAACAGAACAACATTGCCTTTTTGTTCCCCTGATGCATGAAATGAATACTTGACTGGGCTAGTAGTGGACTGTTGTGTTCATTCACTTTAGCTCCCTTACCTCCTGATTGACTGTTAAAAGGATAGATATTTGATCTGCAGCAAAAGAATATTTAGTCTTTTCAGACCCCTTCTCATCTCTGGGAAGACTTCACGGTAAAAAAGTTGAGGATAAGGGCAGATAATGACAATACAGATTTGGGGAAAATATTGGTCCTATCATATTTCTGTCTTGTCTTTTTTTTTTTTTTCCTATTTTTTGTCCCCTGTGCAGTTTGGAGAGGAACACAGGAGACTTAATAGGACATCTGCAGCCATCATGCTTTAATGCTTCACCACAGACTCTTAGGAGACGATTCTCTTCTTTCATCCCTAAAAGTAAAGGTGACCTTAGTTTATCTTGCTTCTTAGCTAACCTGTCACAGAAGGCCACCTCAGTATTTGAAGAGTGCTGAGTCTATTTGAAAAACATTAAGTCTTGCAATGGATTACCTTGGAAGAGGGGCTAACTGGGCTGGAGATGGTGGGGGGAACACTGAGCAGTCTTAACTGATGAAAGGAGAAGATAGGTAGGGAAGGAAAAGACTTCCCTGCCTACTAAAATACTATTTACCTAGGACTGTTCCTGTGTAAACTATCAGAGCTCCCAAGTATTGGCTTTTATACTATACTTCAAGTGAGACCAAAGGATGGAAAACTGGTCGTCTGAGTTATTTTGAGGTTTTTATTATGTTCAGGGATTAATTTGGATGACAACAATGGTGTTTTCAGTGCAACAAGTAGAATTAAATAAGCAGTCTGGCAGAAGATCTGAGAAGCAGAAGGTGAAAATAAATAAAATGGAGCAGCGAAGAATGCAGAAAGAAACAGAAAGTGTTCAAAGGCATGTAAACGCGATGAAGGCTGAAGCCAAATTCATATGCAAACACCTAAGGTACAGACCCTCTTCCCTCCTTTTTTCTTTCCCCTGACGGTGTGCATATACAGCCCCTTCCCCCTTTTGCATTTACTGTCATGACAGAATTTAAGTGATGGACCAGAGGAAAAAGGAGGCAGATGTGACTATGTGGGAAGTTGCTTTGCCACTCAGTTGTGTATGGGAACCACATCTTTTTATGTAGTTTGTGGGAGGAGGATTTATTCTTTCAGCATTTTGAGAAAGACTTATGATTCCACCTGGATTTATGCACAATAGCTTTCCTGTCTGTACTCTTTATCTTTGAGAGCTCTCTGACTAAGTTATTTTTCTCCTGGGATGTATAAAATAGACTCTCACCTGTGCTGGGATAAGAGACTCTTGAATACAAAGGCCTCTGCTGAAGGCCTTTTGCAAGTATTGTCCATTCCCATCAAATTTCACTTGGAGCTCATCTGCAGGGCCTTACTCAGGTTGGGTCATGTGGTAGGGCATTATAAACTCAAAATGATATAGCTGTGTGCTATGATACTCCATATAGGAAGTTCACACCAAGGCTCTAAACTAGCAAGCCATTTAGACTTCTTAATTGCAATGATTTTTAAGTCATCTCACTGAAATCAGTGGTACAGTGCCTGAGCACAAGGCTGAATTCATGCTGAAGTGCTTTGCTGGCTGAAAGCCCAAGCTGTCTTTCAGTGTATTATAGACAGCCTTTCCTGGGATGATGGTGAATTAGAATTTTGCTGAAGTATTTCTAGCAAGATGAAAAATCGCCTCACATCTAAAGGTTTTATTGCTTTTTCCGCTTTCTATGAACTCAAAAATGAGGCCATTCCTATGAAAAATGACACTTGAGAATATGAAATTTCCAGAAGGAGCAGGGATCCCTTTTCTAACAGAATGTGCAGTCAACAATCCTTTTTGAAAGAAATGATGCTATCTCTGGAAATGGTGTTCCTATGTAACGCTCCAGACCTGCAAAATTAACTAAATGCTGTGAACTACATCTGATTCTAAATTAAATTTATCTTACTGCCCCAATCTTGTATTGAGATCTGCCCAGAGCCGGTGTGATAGGGCTTCAGAGATGCCTGTGGGTCTGTGTCAGTTTGCTGCTGGGAGCCTAAGTACAATGAGGTGATGTGTATGCGGTGTTCTCACTGCCTGCTAATGGTTGTCTTCACAATTTCCCAGTACAGAACTGCTCAGTGAGTCCATTCAGAATTCGGCTCCTGAAGAACAGATTGATTGGTGTTTATGGAACAGAAAGTAAGTCATGGCCAACAGTTAAAGGGTATCTGATAGTTTCTGCTCTTCTTTGTGTATTTCTGCAGACAAGTTTGTCCTGCTGTAGGCAGGGTACTCCTGAAAAGCCATATTCTTCTGTAGTTTGTAGTTGTATAGTGAGTAATCTGAAACCACCTGATTTATTTAATGCCATTTTGCTACTTAGCTTGCAGAATCTCTGTGAGAAATATTCCAGGTTCCTTGACCTTATTTTTTTCAGTTTTGTTTTGATCAGTGTGTCTGGAACATGTGTTTCATGTGTTATATTTCCTCTGGGGATTCATCTTTGACATTCAATGTGTGAACTTTTCTTATAATTAGTTCTGATCAGTAGAGCTAGTGCAAGTACCACTGTAGATAGTTTAACTTAGTTTTCTTGTTGGCAGTCACAAAACACTTACAGGATGCAGTCCTGTAGCTGAGTGGGAAGGAGTGGAATTCTGCCCCTAACTGATTTTGTACTGAAGTCAGAGGATACTCATGCACACTTCTGTGTGCCCACAGTGGGTCCACAAAGCCAGTGGTCAAGTATTTAGCAAAAGTATTCAACACAAATTTCCACAGATACTTGGAGTTGTGCATTAGTTAGATAAATCGACCTCTCAGCTGGATGAGGTTTTAGTCCATGATTTCAAGAGCACTTGCTTTACAAACCTCTGTAAATTTAAAGTGGACTTACTTTCAATACTTTTGCCAGTTGGATTTGACTGTTTCAAGTGGCACCGGAAAAGGAAAACAAAAGGAGCATTACAGTGGTTAGAGCAGACTCATTGAAAATCAAAATATTCCCTTTTTTCTCTTTATTTGCTTGGGGGTTTGGGTAGGTTTTGGGATGTGTGTGTTAATTAGTCATGGAAGAAAATCCAAAGCAATAAGAGCAAAAAACCCAGACTGCTCTGGAAATGGTATGAAGTTTTTTCTTTACCTTTGATTGTATGTATCTTGCCTGCACTTTGATGCCAACAACTACAGAAGTCTTGCCTGTTTCAGGAAGGATGATGAAGGCACTGCAGAAACGTTGACTATTTTATGATTATCTTAATAGCATTAAATAATGCACTGTACTGTCCATGCTAGTATCTGATGGCTTTAGTGACTTTGAGTCCAAGGGCAGAAACAGCAGCAAGGGCAAAGAACATGGGCTACATTTTGGAAACACCTTTTGTCAGGCAACCCGTTACACAGGTCTGGGAGGCTCTTCCCCCAGCTCCCTGCTGCCCTCGCCCCGGGCACACCCTCTGTGTACATTCTGCACATTCCACAAGTGACTTTGCTTATATAACCCTCACTGCGCTGCCTTCCTCTCCCCACATAGGTGAACTGCTGGCTGCCCTCACTTAAACAGCACTACCATCCTCACCCACCATCCAGGCTTACTATACACAAGTCAATCTTCCTTTCTGATTCCATTTCTCTTGTTTCTAATAGCTAAACACTAAGAGTCCCAGTCTTGGAACATTTATTTTCGGGCCAGAGTTAAGGCAGCTGCAGAAGCCAAAGTGACTTTGTATGTTACTGTACTTTCCCAAATTGAAATCTTAAAAGCTGTTCACACAGAAGAATGGCGTAGCAGTCCATTCAGCAATATGGATGATGGAAGGTTGCAGGCTGGAGCCCAGCACAGGGTGTGGCTGCTGCTGCTGTTTTCGTTGAAATGACTTGTGCTGGGCAAACCTGTGTACCACCCTGAGCCATCTCTTCTCTTTCCATACGGAAGGAATGTTAACACCCAACTTATAAAAAATCCCCAAACCCCCAATCAACCAAACCCTCAAATACCAAACCTTTGAGGTCCTTGCATAAAGGTGTGCTTTAGGTACAAAGTGTACCTACACACATTTAAAATAGTGTCATTAAAGTAGATTCATTCAGGACATGAGTTCAGGTTCCAGCTTTTCATGTCAGGCGTTGGTGTTTTTCATCAAAGTGAACATTTTTCTATTTGGATTGCTCTACCGATGTTCTCAATAATCTGTTGGGAATAATTGGTAATAAATAATTGTAATGACAATGTTCTCACTGCCAGTAACAGTAAATACAGAATCTGCTACTCAATGGCAGGTTGCACAGGTAAAAGGAGTAGTAGTGTCAAAAGACTGTGTTCTATAATAAATTTATTGTGTTTTATGGGGTTAGGATTTTTAATTGTAAGATTTGGTTTCAAAGATTTTAAGTGTCACCTTTAACCATCATCAGATTAATCTGTAGAAACTTCTGCTGGAACACATAGGATGGTTTTCATTTTCAAAGCTGCAGAGCATTTCTGGCTCCCACTGCAGTCAGTTGGAATTGTGGGCATGCAGGAACTTTAGGAATGAATTGTTAGTTGTTGTTATTAATTTATTTGGGAAACACAAACTGTATGACTCATTAACTCATGTCTTGAAAAATGCTGTGCTCTTTCTTCACAATAATTATACTACTGGAAAGCACTACCTTCCAATATTGACTTTAAGTAGAATTTTAGCAACAGAATTATGAATGGGGACTGACTTCAGTAATCTGCAAAGCCCGGGGATGCTGGCAATATACAAGGCACAAAACCATGGGAGCTCAAAATTGTATGCTTTGTATCTTCACTGAAACCACCAGAATATGTCTGAATGACATAGGACATACATAAATATGATGCCACCAGCTTGAAAGTATATCTTCCTGCGTTTTTTTGCATTGGTTCCTGGTCTGGGGTTTTAATTTGATGTCATCTATTTGATCATTATATCCTGTTTCTTTTAAAATTCTTGGCTAATTTACTTTCTTTTGCTGTAATTTCCATTTCCAAATTCTTTGATAAGTGTCAGCCAGTGCCTTTTCAGACATTTCCTCTGTATATAACCCAGAGATCTGCTTAATCATAAGTCATATGTGCGGCAATATGGTTTTATTATTATTCATGTCTTTCTAAAAGCTGAAGCCAAATCTTAATTTGAGAGCACAATAACTGAGTCTTTGAAAAAGAGAGAAAGAATAGTAAGTCAGTCACTGTATACCCAGCAATTTCCTTAGCAACCTTTCATAATAAAGGGCTCTGTAAAGTACTTTTCACTCTTAGATTCTGTCACCTGTGTGTCTTTGGATCTGCCCTTTTGCTCTTGTGACAGTCAAGCTCTGTACCCAAATGGAATTGTTACAGAAAGCTAGACTGCAGAGATCTTCCCAACTCTTCTTTGCTGTGCTTCTTTTTTGAAAGGGCAAACTTCCCTTGGGAGAGACCTGTATGTGTCCCCATAGTTTACAGTGTCATCTTTGGAGGTGGCATCATTCCCAGTACCTATCAGCACTGCATGCCATAAGCACCAAATTTCACATCTGTCTCCTTAGTGAGGAATATAAATAGAAATCAAAACCAGTTGTGCAGATGCGTTCTGTAAGAAAGCTGAAAAGAAATGCCTCCTGCCTGTGGGTACTGTAACTCCTCTGTCTAGATACTTCTATTGATACATTCTATTTGCTGGTTGTAAATCTAAATCACTGTGTCTGCAACTAGATCATCCACTATAGAACTATTGAGAGAGAAAAAAAAATCATCTAACACAGGAAATATTTTATTGGAATGGGGGGAAAAATGGAGAAATGAACTAAAAAGGTATTATGTTTTGCACTGTTAAACATTATAAAAATAAACTGGGCACATAAAAGTATCTGATGCATGCTATTTTTTTTTTTCTTCTCTTCTTCTCCTTCTCTCAGACACGTGTACTCATAATATTTAATGGAGTGAAATTGCCTGAAAGAACGGGACGATTTTTAATACACCTTTCTGTGGCTCCTCGGTACATATGTGAACAATTTTAATAAAAAAATGTATATTCGTAGTGATTCTTAGATGTCATGTGGTTGATCATCTGTACTGGACAGATGGATTTGGTCACTGTAAGCCAAATAAATAAATAAATTAGCACTATCTTTGAAATGTATAGCCCCAATTGGCATCTGCAGTTACTGTACTCCCTCCTCTCAATTCAGATGCCTTCACCTATACTGCTGAACTGGCCTAACTTTATATTCTGTTTGGCCTTGAGTTAGAACAGAGGACCACCTGCATGAAAGAGATGTGAAATGTTATGCGTGCCTTTGTAATGGGATAAAGTACCAGAGTACCAAGTCTGCAAATATTTTACTGAGCAGGTCATGTATTAAGTAAAGCACTGAAAGGTAAAATGATAAATGATGAGGTCATTGTTTTAGAACTGGTGTCCAGGTGGTGAAAAGCCAGAGGGCTGAGATACAGAAAAAAGTGACTTCCTTTAAGCTTCACTGACTTGGTGTGTTGCCTTCATTGTACAGGATGAAGCCGTACTGTCTCGGCTAGCTTTTTGGCCTGTTTGTGTATAAATCTGCCTGTAAAGTAAGAACCTTGTAAAGGAAGGATAGATGTGCTTTTTGACTGTCATGATTCATCTTTTCAAGTGGCTTATGGCCTGCAAAAAATCATTCTGTGTAATGCTAGAATTTTACCTAATGTAATTATTTGTGAAGTGCTTTAATTAATTCTGCCTGATAAGGTGAGTCATGGTGGTTGTATTTACACATTTCCCCTCTCCTCCTTCCCCCCATTTTTAACCCACAACCTGCATATCAGCTAGTACCTGCAATCTTCAACCCAACCCAACAGTTCCAAATTCATTTGAAAGAAATTCAGGTGAAAACTTTCTGTCCTGTCCTGTCTTTTGGGGTTAGCTTTCTGCTAGATTACTTAATTGCAGAAGAAACTAATAACTGCAGGAGATTGGGTGAAAGGTACTGGATTGTATCAGGGCATTTCATTTAACTTGCCTGTCGCTTTCAATATAAAGTGGTGTTAGTGTAACTCAGAAGGAAATTCCGTTTGATTTGAAATTACCTCTCTCATTTGTGACTGTTCCTTTAGTTCGGTGTGTGATCTAGGTGCCCAGGTACGAACACATGCATTCAGACTGATGTGGGTAGCACAAAGGTATGGGGTGGAGAGCCTATCAGTCATTTTTCAAAGCATTCATGCTTTGTCAACTGTGTAGCAAGTTGCTTTATTCTCTTTCTTCTGCCTGGGGCAGTGGAACATCAGTCAAGTATTTCCAGAGTGAAAGTCAGTTGTTTTCTGGTGGTCTAGAGAGCCGAATGTGCTCCCTTGAGGGTCAGTTCAAAGCCAGGACCGATGCAAAGGGAGAAGTGAGATGGCACAGGCAGGAGGGCGGCAGGCTGGGGGAGAAAGCTGATCTTTCTGTGGTAGCAAGCTATGAACAGGTAGAAAAGATAGTCTTGTAAACTGGCATAATTTAAAGAGAGTTTCAAGAAAAGAATTCAGGTTTGAATAATATGCATATGTAATTGCTACCCTGAGGCTCCAGTCTTAAAGAATGATTTGCACAGATCTTCAAGAACAGTAGCTTCCTTATTTCTCAGGGACTTTGTTTCTGGGGGACAATTCATCTCCTTATATTACCTGTCAATGCCCTAATGGGACTCCCATTTCATTAATGTCTTTGGCTTCTTTTGTAAGTGGAAAGCTCCTCATGGATTAAGAGACATGAGTGGTGGCCTATTGCCATTTTACTGGCAGCATACACTACTGGAAGCCACCTTGTTGCATTAAAGGTCTTCTGATGGAAATAAATTCTTTGGTGCCCTGGGCTAGGGCACAGCACTCGCAGAGGCAAGACAGGTGTGTCCAGCCTGCCTGTGCACTTGCTTGGTGTCAAGTCCTGAACACTGTCCTGACCCTCCTTTCTGTTTTGAGACAGGAGAAAGTAAGAACATGCATACCTTGCTTAGATGGAGGGGGGATTAATCTCAGCAGGAGAATCACACAATTACCCTATGTGAATTTTTTTTTTCTCTTTCTGTGTTTGTATGTGTATAACACTTGCAAAGCACACAAGCACGCATGGCTCAGCTGAGTGAGGCGGCGTTGAAGCACAAAGCAGGCAAATTTGAGATTGTTTGGAGACTTTTCAGAGTTTCTCATGATCTCATTTGTACGTTTAATGATTATTGTGAGTTCACACATCAAGAGTTTTTGAGGTTTGAATGCCACTGGCAGCAGTTGGAGGGACAGAGAGGCCTACCTGCAATGCAGGCACGCAGGTGCCAGGCAGCTTGGCACCCCAGAGGAGGAGTCCTGTTAAACAGTGGGGACAGAGCTGGTGTGTGAGCAGTGTGGAGGCCCAGCAGCGTGTCTGCTACCTGTCACTTAACGCAGAGCAAAACCCACTGTTGATTAAACACCCAGACAAGGCAGAGTGCTCCCTGCTTGGGAGACAGTCTTCATGGCAGCAAGACTTTCCCAGAGAGGCAAGCCGTCTGTAAGAACAGCATCTTTAGCTCTGTGTTGAGCAAGGTGATCTGAATGTATCGGTGGTAGACATTACATGTTGATAGCCTGGGGCATTCTGTGTGGCCAGAGAAGGCAGTCATGTGCAGAATAGATGATATGTTCATTTAACATGGTGAGGCAGGAGTTTGAAAAGAGCTCAGGTGTGTTAAGGGTGGACAACACTGAAAGGGAAAACCCTGAAAACCAGGGGGCTTTTGTGATCTTAAGCCATGTATGAGCTTTTGAGAATTACGTTGTCTCTGAACTCAGCAGAAGTTCTCAGCTCATAAAACTGTTCAAAGCAGAAAATTACTCTTCACACAGCGGTGGTGAAAGTGGTGGAGTCCTGGGTGCCTCATGTAGGTGCTTAACAGTGTGGGCTTTGCTCTGGAGTCCGTAGTGCTTAGACAAGCTGAGTAACTGCAGGGTTAGCACTATTGCAACCATTTGTCTGAAAAATGATGAAATCAGTGTAAGACTCTCATGCATGTGTCATAAGCCTAGTCCTAGCTAAAAAGAGAGAGAGGACGGATAATAAAGTTCAGTCTTTTTTATCTGTAATTTGCTTCTATCACAATAAAATATGGAAGTATGAAACTGAGGGCTGCTTATAATTCCTGTCCAAAGCACTGCTTCCTTCTGCTTAATATGGCTAAAATAGTAAAGCAACAGGATGCAGTAGGGTGAAGAAATTAAACCACAATAATAAAGTAGAATTTTTTATGAATTTTAAAAAAATTTAAAATCTTCTGTAAAAAATATACAGAGAAATCAATCCTTTCTTTCTGTCTTTCTTTTTCTGTCTTTCTGTCTTTCTTGGAATCCACCCTGAACCAGATGTTGGGAGTCTGTAGTTTAGTGTTTTTGGATCACTGCCCAGACTTTTACCTATCTTTTCAGCTATTTACATGGGTTTTATTTCCCCAGCTGCGCTTTCACTGATACTGTACAGTCGCAGACCTGCTAAGTTGGGAGTCACTAATAGAGGGAGTTACTGTATTTTCATTGAGATGAACAGTGATACAAAACATCAAATGGAAATAATTTTGTCTTTGCTCAAAGAGTAAGAGGATCAAGCTTAATGAAGGGTGTGAATATATCTGCTGTGGACAATGATAACACAGAAGGAGGGAAGGGAGTGGCATAGGAATTTTCTTTCCAACACCATCACAGAGAAGGAGCAGACAGCTGCTGCTGCCGTGTATGGGAAAAGGTGCTGGGGAATGTCTTTTGTTTAAAACAGACTAAACTTCATTGTATTGTTTGGCTTGAAGTGTTTTTTAGTTGTGATGGTTTCTACCCTTACTACCTTTTAATTTCCATTTAAAATTATTTTCTTTGTTATATGTTTATTCATTATCGTTAAGAAATTTTAGTTGGATTTTTAGTCCATAAAGATTCAGTGTGGAGGCAATAGAAGACTGTTGTCATAGCTGCATGTGGTCTCTATGCTCTGGTCTTAGAGAAGTTCTGTCATTTGTCTCTTGTGATATAGCATGTATCGACAGCAAAACCATGAGTCTACATGTCAGTCCTCTGAAAGACCACTAGATTTAGTTCATAGGGTTGCTCATACAGTTGCACTAAAACTTTTATTTTGTGTTGGCATAACATTTTGCACATTTCTAAATTATAGCCTTCCAACCTGTAGTGGTCTCAGCTGTAAGGTTCAGACTGGAGAGAGGAGAAAGTTTCTCAACAGAAGATTGGTAAGGGGTCTCCTGAGTGAAGGAGTATAATTTTTAAAGGTGTCGTGTGGCAGCCTGCCTAAGAGACTGATGCTTCAAGTTTGGTCCTGACTCTGGATTTAAGCCAATACCCTAGAGATTAAATATTCCATAGCCTGTTACCAATCCCTTGAGCAATCTAGTGTCTCCAGGTGCTAGTCTTTTACACAGACTTCTTAGCAACAGCAATTTCATTGGCAGTAAGAATCAGCTAGTTCAGTTCAACTGGAATTTTTTAATGAAGTCTCTCATACCAGTGGGGCTGAAGATCATCTAATGGAAGGAAAGGCAAATGAAGAAAGACGAGGGAAATTGGGGATGTTCTGGAAGGCTGTTTTACAGTGCTGTGTCTAGGAAGAGGTGGCAAAAGGGTGTGCCTAAGAATGGGTATGATGACTGGGTGTCTGAGCTAGCTAAGAGCAACCATTTTGTTAATGATTTTGCTACAGAACATGCAGCATTTGTTATTTCATAAACAGCATTAGCTGTTGAAAAAAATCCCACCGGAACATAATTTTTCAGGTTGGATATAAAATGGATGCCTGAGCTACTGTCACCCAGCACAGCTGCCAGTGATGGCCCTATTCTTTAAGTGGATCTAATCACACAATCACCATGCTTTCCCCCACTGAGGGGTGCACTACAAATATGCAAAATATGATACAAATCTGGATACTCATGAATGTTAACACAGTACTAGTAGCTTTCTTTAGGACAGTATTTCTGAAGGCAAACTAAAATGAGACAGATTTTTTTCTAAAAAGGGTGTTACTAGCTTTAGTGTCTAGAGCTAGAATAAAGTGACCAACAGTTCAAGGATATGTATACTGTAACCCAGACTCTCTCATTTGTATTCCTAAGTGAGTTACATATTTTATCTTTAGAGTTAAATTTTAGTCCCAGAGTTCTTTTTCTTCCACACCATTCTCTACTAAAGACAATGTCTACTACCACAGCATGAACATTTATATTAGTACTTTTTTAGCATATGAATTCTCATCCCTTTGATTCCCAAACAGATTACTGGGAATTTTAAAATTAAAAAAAACCCAAAACCAAACAACAACAAAAAAACCCTGAGTAAGTGCATGGTTTATGTGAGAGACACACATACTGGTGTGGGCTCAATATTCAGGTTTACACATCTTAGGTACGAGCAGAAAGGTTTGTGCAAATCCACATCAGCCAAAAGAGACTGTTCAAAGAGCACTCTTTATAGATATAATTTATGCAATTTGTTAATGCTGCATTGCATTTTTAAGGGCCTCTTGAGGCTGTCAAGTTTACCGCTTGGGTAGATGCTATGTTGCTAACATGGCTTCTGCTAAAATCTGATGGCTCTGGTTCTCTACTTACATTTTGATTGTGATTCAATCCTTATTTCTACAACTCACATTTCACTGTTTTCTTCTCTTCAATTTTTTTCCCATCCCAGCAGCCATCTGGTACTTTCTTCTGTCAGCCAAGTTTCTGTTCTTTACCTGGAGCCTTTCAAACAGAGACTCTAGAAGAGAGTGGATTAACAGTTGTCACTGGAAAATGAGTTTACTTCCAGCTGGAAAAGCTGTGAAATATAACTATTCATTGAGATGTTATGCATTTCTTCTTGGACACTCTTAATTCTACTTGAAGGCAAATACCTGGGAATAGTTTTCCTTAGAGGTAAAAATTTGTGAGAAGACCCTTAGTATCTTTAAAATGAGTTGGCTGACTTTACTTGCTTGTATTATGCATAGGGTCTTAACTTAACAAATGTGTTCTTTTGCAGACAGGTATTTGGGATTAGCCAAAGATGAATTTTGAGACTTTAATCTGGGTCAGATTTAGTCTAAATGAAAGAGACTTGTGGGCATCCTACTATGCTTACTTTTCTTTTTCTCTTTCTTTTTTTTAGTAAACTCTGAAGGTTGTATTTGCCCTGCATTGTCTTTGTCTCTTTTATAATAAAAGGAGAATTGCATAAATCACTTGAGAAGCAACCTATTCTCTTTTCTGTCCGTGGTTTATTATAAGCGTCCAAAGAATAAAATCTGCTTGTGTACTTTTAATTATTTCAAGAACTGAAATGTCCAGGCTAGTAGTAAAAGTGTCATGGAATTACTGTAAGGTTGCATGAGTTTTGGCTGTAAATCTTATTCACCTTGACTAGATCTCATACTTTAATTCACTGGGGTATAAAATACCATTTACATTAGTTCTTAGTTCACTTAATCATAATTAAGTGACTTCAGAGGCCAATAATTCTTGGAGGCTCTTTCTTTGATGTGACACAAATAACAAACTGTGTTTGTAATGTGAAGGTGTTCTACTTCACTTTTACATTTGCCCTGGCCTTATACAGCATATAATGTTCTCTTTAGGTATAGACATATGCTCTTGTTACATGCACCATATGGGTCACAGATGTGGCTGACATGGCTACATGACATCTTTTTTAATTTCGTTGCACTATACCAATACTATGCATAGACTTTTTCATGATGGTTTGAAGGGATTTCTGCTCAAGATTTAAATTTTTTTCACCTGAATGATGACCGGGGGTGGGGATGTGGGGTGGGGGCTCTTTTTCTGCTATCAGGTTATATTGTGTTCATAAAACCCCTTATGAAAGTAGTATTTTGTTGCTGCTGAATTCATTGTCACCTTAAGCATGGCTTCACTGCAATGTACTGGTAGCTCCTTTTTTTTAACTTATGCGTATACCTAATACTTGAGCTTTGCCTTGCTTTTTCTCTTCTGATCACAGTGAAAGGGTACTTTTTGGAAGGAGAAGTGCCATATGTAAATTCTCCATGAACTTAAAGAGTCTGAAATCGAGTTTTCAGTTTTGCAACTACATTTTGATTTAAATGCAGCTTAAGAAATACTTTTACATTAAGGCGTATTTGGAAGTAGGGGTTTGTTACTATTCAATTTTGTTATAGTATATACAGTTTTACTGATCTGAAATGCTAATATTGCCTGTTAACATATACCAGCTCACTTTGCCTGCAAGTTATGAACCAGAATGACAATGTATTGCTCTCATGTAACATCTTCTATCCATGCACAGTAACCTTTGAATATGACTGCCATGGTAACTACTGTGGACCAAACTCAGGGTTTCCATGTAAAGAACACAGACCTCCAGCTGTGAACGGGACATTTGGACTTCATCTCAGTCAAAATATCTGTCTGTCTGTGTAACTAAAGACTTAGTGAACTCTTAGTTTTGCTGTGTCAGGTTGGAGGAACAGAAGTTATCTAACAAATAGTATCGGTTAGGAATTGAACTAATAAAAGTTCCAGGGCAATACTTTGTTAAAGGCCCTTATAATTTATTAATACTCTTTTTTTGTGTTGCCTCCAGTGGAAGCTGGATTAGTTCCAAGAGGAAACATATAGTTTATCATATCAAAGTTGAGCAGGAGCCTGTGTTTTTCCAGGAGCTGCAAACATACTGATGGAAGATGAGTGCCCAAGTTAGGTTAGAGGAAAAGATGGGTAATTACTTGCTGATGTATAATAATCAAGAGTGGAAAGTGAATAACCCCAAAATGATGTATTTGTGTTAGTCAATTAATCCAACACTATCCCTATTCAACCCAATGAAACTATCCTTGGCAAGACTGATTGAAAACTTCATGCTTCAGCCACCTAAACTGAGCGCTATTTATTGTAAGTACGTTGTGTAGCCTAATGCAGAGATAAGGGGCCGAGGTAGCACAAAGCCCCAGACGACAGGGCAGGAGAAACTATGGATGGAGGAGCATCTGTCAGGCTCAGAAATAGTCTTTACCACAATTTAAAGTGCTTTTGTGTGTCCTGTGAAAATCCTAACACCTTGCAAGTTTACGCTTCTTGGGGTAAAAAAAAAATATGCAATTAAGCCAGAAGTTTTTCATTAAAATATCTTATGCATGGACAATATTTCTTTCTTCTTTTCCAAAATGTGAAAGAACCCTTCAGATGTCCAATTATAGCATTTCTTTTTCACACAGTGACCACACCCGAAAGCAAACATTAAAAGGACGTGGAACTGCTGACAACCCAAATAGTGAGTCTTGTTCCTTTCTCTGAGATAGAGGATCAGGGTGAGGGATGTTTGGGGATTTTCAGTGCACATTTCTTATTCTGAATTTTCTTACTTCTCCCTATGGGATGAGATGAGAAATGAGAAACACACGTAAAATAAATCTTTGTTTTAGTTTCATCTAACATGTGTTCTTTTCACATAATTAAAATGTTGCTGCTACTAAAATGTAAAATGCTTTCCGTAATTGACTAGTCAAGAAGTTTAATGAAACAACCAGAATAATGTATAATATCTTTTACCATGCATTGTTAGCAATATCCCATTCTCTGTCTCAAGACATCAGAAATGTAGAATCAGAACTCTAGATGAGTAACTGGGAATTCCATATGTATTTCAGTTACCTGCTTTCTTAATGGTTACATAGAAACTACATTCAGATATTAAATATTTGTGCTGAATTATGTGTATTTTCTAATGTAAATGTCTGTTTGTAGGCAAATACAATGAGAACACATTTTTCTTTGGATAAATTTGCTGCATGTAATTCAGATGCTGCTCTTACTGAAAGCCACTTCAGTTTTCTGAATGCACTTGGCAGTCTTTTCATGCAGTTATTAGCAGTCTCACTTAACTTTCTGTATGACTTTACGTGATGTCTCCAACAGTGTATTGCACTCTTGCTTCCCATGTACCTGCAGCCACTGGAAGAAAGTGTGTTGGAGCTCAGGAGATCCCTGCTGGCTGGCTGTCAGTGCAAAATGAGTTCCCAAGGTGCCGGGCGGCTTTATGTCACTAATGCTATCTATCA
Source organism: Falco peregrinus (assembly GCF_023634155.1). Lineage (NCBI taxonomy): Eukaryota > Metazoa > Chordata > Aves > Falconiformes > Falconidae > Falco > Falco peregrinus. The sequence continues at coordinate 3,965,852 of NC_073733.1, read as the reverse complement.
GATCAGGGTAATTGATTTTATTAGATTTAGAAAGTTTTCATTTCAACTTTGACCTTTTATTTGAATTACATTCATTTAAATTTGAAAAGCAGAAGTAGATTGCAATTCAAAGGAACTCATTTGTTCAAAATATTTTGGAAAGGACATTTGGATAGTTTCAAAAGGTTTTGGCTTTGTTTTGATGGGAAATTTGCCCAAATTAATTTGCTTCCACGGTTTCTGTTTTGCTGAAATAGCAAAGAGTTTTCTCACCACTCTCCACCCAACTCATTTCTTCTTGATAAACCTCTTTCTGAATCTGACTGATATTGATGGAAATTAGATATGAATGATATTCATGTGGAAAGAAGCAATTCAGAAATGAGTTTGAATTGATGCTCACCAGTGTTGGCAGACATAATTGGGCTAATTATACTAAATATGCTTCTTTATTTTGCAATTCAAAGAGGCTGGGTACTGTGAGTGGCACCATCTTTGGCTTAAACTTCTTGATCGTAGTTTTTCCGTATAATGTGTTCAAGATCCACCTTGATTCTTTACAGTTCTTAAGGAATTGTTTTAGATTACTGCATTGCACCTTTCGTCAAGCTTATTTTGTAAGAGATTATGCAAAGGCAGGTAGTCCTATTTCTGCAGAATATTCTTTATTAAAGGTCATGGCCTTTCTTCCTCCTTCTGAAACCTTAGAAGACCCATAGGCTTTGTATCCCCTCCAGACATTAAGGGGTCCATTTCAAAGCAGTGAATGTGGGAGGTGTACACACAAATCTTTCTAACAAATAACAGGATTTATTTTTTGACTTGACCCTTTTGAGCACAACTTTGAAAACTTACCCGAGAACATCTATCTGAAAAGTCTTCAGCCACTGCTCACTAGGACAGAGAATTTATGGACAAGCAGGGTTTGGGCTTTGCTTAACCTTATCTCTGTGGCTGGAAGGAAAGCAAAAGATAATTAATTGTCTCATGGCTGTTTAGCTTCCTTGGGGCAACTGCTGCCTAAGTTGACTATGGCAGGGAACTGTTGTGCTGGAGCCTGCTTATGCCTGTAGTAGAAGAGATGCATGTAACCTTGCTGCAGTACAAGGAATTAATTTCCCAGCCCTGTTACTAGCCTGTAACAACTTGACACGCTATGCTGTTAAACTGACATTTCATCCTGTCTTCTGCTTCTACATCAGCTTTTTACAAGAGTCTGGAATGTATGTTTTTAGAGAGGTTGTTTCTCTATGTTAAGGTTTAGACAACTGAATTTCAGCTTTAAGCCATAGGTATTCTACATGGAGGAGTTTCTAACACAAAGAAGGGTCAACTGAGAAGAGACACTAATGACTGTAGAAGGGACCTGGGAGAGGAGGGAGTGTATTTCTTAGAGTAAGTGGTACATGAAAGGTGTGCAGAGAGGGCTGTGATGATAGTGGCTGGGAGATCATCAAGATGGAACTAAGACTGAAGAATGAGGCACAAAGATTAATGCTAACTATTGAAAGGGAAAACTGAAAAAAATGATCCCCAGGTCATTTCCCATTTTTTCTGTCATAGGACTCATTGATATGAGGAACAGCCACAGCAGAACAACTTGAAATTCCCCTGGTATGTTTACTAGCTTAGACCTACCTGAATTCATATGGATTGATACTAACCCTTCCCCCTGGGGAGTCCGTGAAGTCCATGGCAGGTTTCTCAGTGCTCTGTGATGTTGTCAGTCAAACCCGATCATTTGGTGAGTGTTAAGAGGAATTCTTAGAGCCTGACGTAAAAGGGAACTCTGTGAGCACTGCTTACCAAGGCAGAGATCAAACTTGTACTGAAGGTGGGAGATGTCTCATGTATTCAGGACGGGTGCTGTAGGATGGCAGCCAAGACCTAGCATCACCATTTTCTAAAGTGCTTTCAGACTATCTATGCCCCAAGAGGTTCTGAAAGAGGAAAGAACTGCTGCTAAGCCAGGACCGATCTAAGAAAATAAAAAAGCAACTGGATGAATTAGATGGGATAAGTCATAGAATTATATAACTGCATACAGTCAGAGGTCAGTTTTTGACTATGTGCACCAGACATTAAATCTCCAATATCACAGCATAATTCTTTGGTCTAAATACCACTATTAACTCGGAATAAATGAGGAAAAAAATCTCTATTACCCCTTAAGGAATGAGGGGGCTTTTCTGTTGTTTTTACACTATAAAAAAAAATTGTATCCACTCTTGGATGTAGTTGTAGATGTGGTATTTCTTTAATAGTATATTGCTACTGATATATGGCTTCCAGAAGGTATATTCCATCTGGATGCATGATTCATTCAGATAAATTACTTATCCAATCCTGGGATCTGTAGTAGAAAAGCAAGCAATTAACCTTTCCTAATAAGAGCCAGAAGCAGGCCTTAAGGAAGTTAAAATGAAGGAGGTAGCTGGTGTTTAGTTTCCAGAGCAAGTTTTAACACCAGCAGATGGTGCTAAAATGTCCATTAAAAGGAAAAAAGCCCAACAACCCAAACATCTCAAATTTCCTTAAAATCATAAACTGTCGGAGAAAGATAAATTGAGATACTTTAGCTAATTGCTGTGGAAAGTTGAATCTAGGGTGATGTTAGTCATCTTTTTACTTAGACTAGCATAACACACATAAAGATGTGTGTAGCCCTTATTTTCTAGTTTGCTTTCAAGATGGATCAGTTTTCCTTGAGTCAGGTCTTTACCTTGAATAAGGTGACTTAAGTATTTCAGGAATTTTCATTCATATTAAAACTGAGGATTTTTGTATAAATAAAAAAAGAGGAAGAACTGTTGTATAATTTTGCTGATCAATTGAAAGAAAAATTTAAGATTTTTAGACTAATTTTCACTCTGAAATTGTTTCACTTGAAACAATTGGCAATTGTTTTTCTAAGGATACTGCTGTATAATTTTCTTTGCCACTAAAGGAAAGCTATGTTATTTTTAACATACAGAAGCCCCTAATATCACATGAAGAATACCTTTAAAAATACATTGTAGAGAGTTGTAGGTTGAACTTGGGCAAATTTGGTATATGAATGAAGATGTTTTCAGTTCTAGTTCAATTGGTCACATTGGTCTGAAGTTGATAACTCCTGAAGGCTGCTAGCCACTAAGTGTGTTAGGCAGGTTTCATGAGACAGTTTGCATCCACCCCATCCATCCCGAATAACAAATTAAAACCTTCTTGACAACCTCTGCAAAGGGCACATGCCACTAAAATGGATCTTTCATCTTCGACTAAATCTAATATGTATTTGAATGTGTGCAGTAGCAAGGAGAGAAATGAGGGCAGGTTGTGTGTGTTTAGATCATGGAGAATAAGTGATCTCAGAACTAACCAGAGTGAGTTTCTTTCTTAAATACCCAATAGTTTAGATAGTACACACTTTTATTTGGTTCACTGTTTCAGTCTCATCGCCTCAGGTATGATTGGCTGATTTCTGTAATAATTGTTTGAAATGCATGTATTAATAATGATGGTGATTTAGGGTCAGAGCGGGGCACATTTCTTTAAGCAGCATAAAGAAATTTTGCTGTAATTTCTAAGCACTAATGCTACAGTAGAGCCCCAAAGCAACTGACAGGCATTCAAAATGCTATATTCTAGCTTAAAAAGTATACCCCTAGAAAATTTTGAGGTTAAGGATTCTGCAGCGAACTTGGCTTAGATTTAAAAGACCCTGGCTTCATTAACAATGATTATTTTATGTCACATCAGAAGATGAAGTAACATATTAGTACTGTGAGCCTAGAGCATCTGCGGAGCCAATCCTACAAAATGCGACTATCCTTTCTAAGGATCTAAAAGTTATTCCCAGCAAGATAATTAATATAAAATTACGTCTAGCAGAATACTTTCATCTAATGTATCCAAGGGTGGGGAGCCACATCCTGATGTCTCTTACATGTACTTGTGACAATCTTGCCTTAATAAGGACTGAGAAACACCTTCAGAGTTTATCCCAAAATAATGTAATACAGCTTCCTAATATTCATTAATTGAGGAAACACCTGGACTGCACATATATATCTCTGTGCTGCTTGCTTTATGAATACTCATCTGCAAGAATCATCCAGGTGACTGAGTAATGCAAGGTATAAGTATACACAATGACTTATTTTAATATCCTATTTAATTATTTTTTTGGCAGTGATGGTGTGTAATTATTTACTGACCTATCAAATTGGTTACTGAATTACTGTTAAATTCAGATTCTAAGAAGCACTGTCATTTTGATAATTAGAGGCTCTGTCTTATGAGAATGTGTGCTTGTTAAGTTGTAATTTGCTTAAAAAAATAATTAAAGACAGAGGTTATTTAGGAAGGAAGGCTTAAGACCAAGATTATATTCAAAGGAAATTAAAGACAGGAAGCCCCAGGGTATTACAGCCCTGCCATGCAGCTCCTATTAAAGAAAATGAAGTCTTAGAAGCAGCACAAATAGTGATGTCTGCCATAAGGCTGCCCAGCAGTTTCTATTATAAGATCCTGTTTTCTATTGCTTATAACATTGCCAAACTTAAAACATTTGGGCCAAAATTTTCCGTGCTGTCTGCCTTGGGCAAATATTTTCGAAAGTTTATTCTAAAATACTCAGCCATTTCTCCAGCTGGGGTTAGGGAAAAAAAAAGATATTGTTTTACCCATGTTTACAGGGGTATGTATAGGTATGCATGTATATATGCTCAGATGTACATATAAATACGAAACTGTCTTTTTGAGGAATGTTAGTGTTTCCATGGTCTGTAATGAGGACTTAAAGTTTGGCCAATTTATTTATTTTTTTTTAAATCTGCTTAGAGGGGATTAGAAGGGAAGGAGTCTGCCTTACCATTTTGCAAAAGGTGAAGGGTAGTGAGTGAGGGAAAGAATGGCAAGGCAATAGGACAGAGGTAAGAGGAAAGAAAAAGAACTTGGGAAGACAAGGGTATAGAAACAGTGAAAAAAAATAGTAGTGAAAAATGGGAAAGGGTGTTCTGGAGAAAGCACAGAGAAACAGGGACAGAAGTGTTTCCTAACACCTACACCTCTCCACCTGAAACACAAAGACATGGTTTGTTTCTCCATCTCTTTCTAGTGGCAAAGTCAAGCAGAGTATGTTGTGTATCTTGGGTAGGTTGACTACCTGGTGTGGTGGAATTCTACCAGATGACATTTGATTTCCAGTGTAAGCATTTTAAAAAATTTAGTCAAGCCAATAAATACTCCTCTTCCCTCTACAAACTATTAGAATAACGTTTACAATGTGAAGTCAAAGGTCTTATGGTGGTTAATTAAGAAAATAAACATTATTTTAATAGTTTGTGGGGTGTAACTTCATTTATGATGTCCATTTGCCATTCACCTGCAGCTTTCACCGTGTGTCTCTCCTACATCATATACTCCTTTCTTCCTTCTCATCACTGCCCTCTTCAGTGAACTTCTTTGCTACTCCCCTCATATGCCCTTATTCTGCATGTTACTTTTTCATTTCTCTTTTTAGATCATCTCCCCCAAATCCTAGTCACTACATTTGCACTCTCTTTTGCATTCTCTTTTCCTTTTACTACTGTGAACAGACACAGCATTCTGCTAGTACCAAAGGCTGTATCTTGGTTTCTTTTTTAGCCTGTCCTTCTCTTCTCTACACTTGTACAGGCTGTCTGTGGGTAAATCCTTCTGCCTCTTCCAACCTGGCATGCAGAGAACCTGCCCCTTACGTAAACATGTACACTGACATGCAAAGGCTTTTTTGGGCTCCTTTCAGTTTGCATTTTACTAAAACAATGTCCTCTCTGGTCCTGCTTTCTGCAACCTCGCCCTTGCAGAGTCTATTCAGACTCTGCTACTTAGATCATTTTCTTGGCTCTTCAGCCTGTTTCACACGTTCTGCTGTCTTGCTCATCTCTGCTCCACTTTCATCTTGTTGTCTCAGATGGTCCTGCATCATTATTTACAGCTGTCTTCACTTACCAGCAGTGCAAGCTTTTCCCATATGATAGTCTACTTCTGCAGTCCTTTCCATGCTTTCTCTCGTGTTGTGAGGTGTCTAAGAAAGCGTGCAAAGCTAAAAGTTTATTATTATTTGAAACTTTTATTAAAACTAGCTTGTATCAAAATGCTTACTGAACAGTGCTGGCTAGGCAGTGGCATGCCAAACTATATGAGCATCTGTATTCAGATTACTGCTGTTTTGTCTTTCCATTCATACTTCCCTAACTCACCCTTTCCCCCCCTTTATTTCTCTGTTTCCTGAAATTAACCTAGATTATAAGGTATGACCTGCCTTTTTTTGCAATTTACGTACAGTACCTTGCACAAGATATCTCTTTGCAATCCTTGACTAGCCTTTGGCAGCAGCACGATATACATAATGTTAAAAATAGTTGATGTGACTTTGAAAAAAAAGCAATAATTTAGAAATTTGCATTTTGAAAAATTGGTCTTGGAGGAGCCAGTCTGTTTCATCACAGTGGGACTATCAAAGCAGTAGCATACTCTCATTTTTGTGTAATTAGGAGAAAATATTCTGTGTTATTGTTGAGCATTGGAAATGTTTCTTTTCTTTAATCTTACATTGTGTGTGTTGTCTTTGCAACAATAGTTTTTGCTATGGTAACAACTTTTTTATTGGAATCCAGAGCATGAATGTGTAATGCTGCATCGACCCTGTTTCTCCTGAGAGGAATTAACTTTAGGAAGATTTGTTTTGGCCAAACTTTCAAGGAGGAAACAAAGTGTAAAGATGTGCACTAACTGAAAAAAGGCTTACTTTTAAGCAATATTTCCCATTATTATATGCCACTGTCCTTTCATTACAGCCTTAGGTTTGAAGACATTAGCTATTTTTTTTGTAAATGACAGGGTGTGGAATGTTATTTTGCTCACATTATTTTATTGTCATCATTTTTGCACATCAGAAAGTAAATGGTTTCTTTCTTGAGTCAAATGAACAACAGCTGGATCTTCCTGTACCCCCTCCCATTCTTCCAGTTGAGGTTCAACATCAGCTGTGGCTTTGTGCAGAGGCACTGGAGTGGGATCAAGACTGTAATTTAGCATCTCAATCAGCTGATATGAATATAATTATAATTAGGAGCACGAGGGTCCATCAACACATGTATGAGCCTGGAATTTAAGTTGTATTTGGATACATTATAATTCTAAACTCTCTAGTGGTTAATAAACCTGCAAGCCAAGAAAAGCCAGAGGTGAGAACTTTGTCTGGAGGTACTGTAGGACTTCCCTGGAGGTCCTTCAAACAGTGAATCATCAATGTTGAAATGCTTGCAGCTGAATTCCCAGCTCAATCTCAACTACAGAAAAAGAAAACTACAGGCAAGCTGGGCAATTGAATTGTCTGTTCTGGGTGCCTACTACTTGATAGACTTTTTCTAAAATCAGGATAACTATAATGTGTGCAACAATGTCTCACTGGTCCTAGGCGTGCTGTACGCTAAAGGACTATTAAAGACCTTCTAGGCATCATCTTCTCTGTCTAAAGTCAATGGGAGACAGGGTCTAGCGATCAAGAAAAGACTACAATGTCTGGGGTTATCCATCTGGCATCAGTCTTAGAAACTGTTCTTTCCAGAGGCAGGGTCTTGCATTTCATAAGTGGACTCAGCTCTCTGATAATTTGGAACAGAAAGGGAGTAGTAAATACTGCTACTGTTAAAGCTTTTTTTTTTTGTCCTCTCTTTTTTCTGGCTTTGTAACTGTTGTGCACTTCTAGTACAGGTAAGGATTCAAAATTTGTTAACAGTGGAGGGGTTTATAAATTGAATTCAGTGTATTCTTTACCCTTGTCTTCGAACTAGTAGTTACTAGACCTTTTTGTCCCTTTTCCACCTTTTAGATGCCACTGGTTTTCACTACATATTAATACAAATAATACAGAAAAAGGCTAAAGCTGTTGTCTTTTGCTCAGGCAGAACTCCAAGGATGTCAGTGGGTTTAGCTCTCATTCACTAAAGTGCAGCTATGTTACAGAAATATTTTTTAAAAATATGCCTTTAGTTTTAGCTGGTTGCTAGAGGTGTATGAATAGGTGTTAGCTGCTGTAAATGTAGATGGGACTAGGTTCTGCTCTGCTCCCAGTAAAAATGGTAGAAAGCTTTTTCTATGTCTGATGGAGACTCAAAAGTTAGAAAATCTGTGAAGACCTTAGCAGTCCTTCAGGATGAAAGTATCATCTAAGCGTAATATATAGTTTTAATATAAAGGGTGAAGAAAAAGTAATTTCATTGTGATTAAAAAAATACCTCTTGGCTCTTTTGAATTCCCCAAATTTTCCAAACTGAAGATTTGAAAGAGTAACTGCTAAGGTTGTTTGAGCTAAACAATATTATTCTAAACTTATTCTCAGCTTGCTTCTTAGTAGTTTTCCTTTTGTTAAAGATAGTTAGTGGGACAGCTGTTTGCTGGACTGAGTTGAAAATTGTGCAAGGGTCTACAATTGAACCAAAGTCCGGTGTATTCCTCTGCTCTTTGGAAACTTTCCACTGGAAAAATACAAAATTTTGAGGGCCAACCTAGAATTGTTTTTTACTTATTTTTGTATTTGAGGATGAGGATTTTTCAAATTTTTAATTTTATTGATTATTGATTTTGCAAATTAGCTGTAAAGCCATTAGTGAAAATGTCTAAAATTTTAAATTTTAACATTTTGCCTCTCTCAGAACTTGGAAGCTGCTAATCATTTTGACTTCTACATGGGCTAAGAAATTGATATTTTGGACATGCTCATGATTTTTTCAGCCTGCTTGTCACATGGGAACAGAAACACCTTTTAGTCACTGTTGTCAACCTTGCTTTCTGAGCTTCCTTTTCAGGATTTTTTCCTATGCAAGCAGGGCCCAGCTCAACCAGCTTTCCTTTCTGCATGGTTTTTTTATCTGCAAAAAGTTCAGAAAATTAGATTTGAATTTTTTTCATACCTGTGTCTAAGTCCCCTGCATATTCCTGAGCAACATTTTTGTTCTCATTGAGTTCAAATTCTGCTGAGTGATTGTAACCTCCATTTTCTCCCTGTTGTAGAGGGCTATGGAGGAATGAATGGAACATTTTAAAAGTGGAGAAACAGACAAACAAGAGGGCATATCCTGGCTCATCATTTATTATTTTTGCTGTATTTGTTTTCCTTCCAGTATTTGTTTTGCTTCAATCTTGTAAATCTGTCAGGTTCAAAGTAAAAATTCATCTTGCTATGTTTTTGTAATAAATTTTACAGTCAAAATTCACTAAAATTGGTAAAATGACAAAGTTTGTTAGAAACTTGGTGTTCTTTTCCAAGGAACATTATTACGCAAAAGAACAGGTCACTCATTGCACGGGTCAGTGCTCAATGAACCTTGCATAAACATTTATTTTAAATTACTGTTGTCTTATGATGTGTTCACATTATAAGATCAGAAAAGCAGATGTGAAGTGTCATCTGGTATCTTCAGTACCTCCATGTCTTCACGTACCTTCACGTTTTACAGAAAGGTGTAGTAGGGTCCCACTCAGGCTAATAAGTTATGTAGCTGAAGAGCTTTTCCTCAGAAAGGAGACTGATGTTAGAAAGCAAGATTTGATCCATCTCATGAATGTATTTGGGGTTTGAAAGTAGATGCTGAGGCTACTTGGAGTCACTGAAGAAGGTGATCTATAATTAGACCTGACAGCCTTATTGAAATTAATGTGCTATATAATGAGCAAAAGCAGTCTGTAATAGGTAGAAAAGATCTCTTTGAAAGATGTAATCCACTTTGATAGTGCATTAGCTCAGAACTATATGCAGGCCTTCCATCTAATCCTGTCTGAAATAATGTTCTGGACACACACTTCCTTCAGCTTGGGAGAAAAAGGAAAGCTTTCATGTGGATGGAGTGAGGACACCAGCCATTGAAGATGCCCCGTGAAGTTGCACAAAGATTTCAGGATAGCTCTTTGCTTTCCCACTTTCATGATCCAATGAGATTCACATAGGTTTGAAGTGAACACCTTTATGGGATGTTCCTTCTCACAGAAGTTAGGAACTAGAACTGCCCTTCTCCCAAAGGCCATGCCTCGGTTGCCACAACTCCTGTAACTCAGCCTTTCCAGGAAGGGTCTGCCCTCAGTTACATGTCAGCACTTGATCTTCAGAGGGTCCAGAAACCAATTCTGTTTTGAGATATGCTGGATGGCCATAGAGCGAACTTTGGGTGAATGCAGCAAATCATCTCACCGTAGCTGTGGTGACTAACCAAGGTTTTCTTTGTATTTTAGTGCTCAGAAGAAGAAGGAAGATACATTGATTAAATAATTTTTGCATTATTTTATGAAGTAACTGATTAGTATGTAAGCTGACCTGAAGCAGCATTACTGAAAATACCATTCTTCCAGCCACACTGTAATGTTAAAACACGTGGGATGGAATTGTATCATCATTTGATGTGAAAGCCAACCAGGGCTTAGAGGACAAGTGACACTTCACAGATTCAGAGATAGTCTTTCTGCTGGAGTCCCTTTGATCTAGTGGTCATGGTGAGCGACAGCTTCCCTGAATAAGACTTATCTACCTGTGGGGAAGGGACTATTAAAGGAATAATCTTTCGTAACCACTTGAAGAAAGGAATTTCACAGATGCAAAAAAAAAAAAGTATGCTTAAATGAATGTGTGCTAATGAGAACTGTCATCAAAGGAATCTTGTGCAAGCAATTCCCGAACGGATGCAAGATGTTGTGGATAACCAAGACTGTCCAGCTCTGGAGGTAAAATAAAGCACTCAGAATGGAAAATGTATGTTTAACAGACTTGCAAGAAAAAAACCTCACCATCATATATGGGAGAATGAATATGCTTCCTTCTTTTGAGCTACATGGGTAATCTGTAGGGCAGAAAACTTTGAATCTCTTTGAAATGATCTCCAGACGCCATATTAAAATATGTCCAAGCATTTTAAGCTAATGCTAGATTATAGAAATACCACTTATTTAATAGCTAAAGAAAAAAAGAGAGGTAGCTGGTGGTCCACTGAGATTGATGCTAGTCTTTCACCTCTGATAGGCCTGGTTTCCTTTCTCTTTCTTATTCAGATACAAAGCTACATCAGATGCTTACACGAATACCTCCAAGCCCTCTGCTAGGTATTTAAAATGCACTAAAGCAAAAGAGAATAAAGGCCAGTTAATATTCAGTGAAGGGACTGGGTAGGGTGAAGACCTTTGGAAAGGTACTGAAGGATGTGAGTTCAGTAGTTTCATTCTTCAGTTCTTACTCATCTGAGTAATAAAAAGAGTGCTGCTTTTAAATGAGGCCCAGCACTGAAATTGCAGTGGATGCCGTGGGTCTGCCTTGCAATGTGTGGGAAGACCACCTGTGATTGAAATGGCATGCAGGCACTGGAGGTCAGGAGTGGAATGTGTTTGTGGAAGGATATGAGTGCTTGGGTCTATGTAGTGTTACTTGCCCAGCCCATCAAGGGGAACTGTGAAATTAGTGGAAGCGTGTACAGGTCTTTGAGGATGTACTTCAGGCTGGGAATGTGGCTCAGGAGCACAGCTACCTGCCAGAAGGATGCGTGACACAGGACCACAGGCGTGGGCTGCTGGTGTCAGTGGAGCTATGGTGCTGACTTTGATGGATGCTGCATGAAACCTCAGGTCAAACTCCGCTTAGTGTAAGTGGCTCATTTGCTCCCCTTCTCAATAAATAGACCCATCCCGCATTAACAACAGGCTTTAAAAACAAAACTGCACTTTTAATGATACTGGCTAGACCTAGGAATTGAGAAAATTGTGCTGGTTTAAGTTTGAGGACTGGGGTGGGGCTGTCTATAACATGGAAAGGATTCTGCTCCTGACTGCGGAAATACGAATTTTGCGTATTAGGCTCCTAGACATAGTAGCTCTGACTTCTCATTAACAATGCAGAGATACTTTTTAATTTTAAAGCATCTTATATGTGAGTGTAAATTGATATTTTCTTACACTTTTGGTGTTTACGTACTGCAGTTACTTAAGAAAATGGGACCAATTATAAGTATTTGGCACCCTCTATTCATGTTTCCTTGCTTCTCTGTTTTTTCTATCCTAATTCTATTTAATTATAAGATTTTTAAAAATTGCTCTGTAATTGCCTAGTCCTATGCGTTATATAGAAGGATGTTGAGAGACGTGACTGTAAAATCCAGACTGCTGTGTGCTGACATTTATGGCTTTCTCTCTGAGCACTACCATGAATAGATGCTAAATTTTCTCAAGCTAAGATGTAGCTGGAAGATGTCTGGTAAAAAGCAATTTGCATTTTTGGATAACAAACAGAAAAAAAGGGCAGATACAATTTTCCAACAACTGCTCTGGTTTTTAACTTCTTCCATTGAGTCTCTGTATGGTTCAGAATTGTTTTTTTGCCTTTCACTGGAATGCTTAAAATTGGCTTCTGACAGAAATAAAATATTAGAATAGTTGGATTCTGTCCTTTCTCATTATATCATTTTCTGTTTCCTTCAACATACAATCCATAGAAAAGATGTTTCTAACTTTTCCTGAAAAATGTCTTTCAACATAAGCTTTTTCCATCTGCTTTTGGAAAATCAGAATATTTTATAATTATACAATCATCTTGCTCAAGTTACTTGTTTTCTATTAAAACATTTTGTACTGTTAGAGGTGTCATCTAAGAACGATTTAGGAAAAGTTAGAATTAAAGGTCACCTTTCTGTCCAAAAGTTGCTCATAGAAAAAGATAACTAAACAGACTTGCTCTTTAGAGAATGATGTCAGAATTTCTCTCTAGATACCAATTTTTTATTGACTTATGATGGAATTACATCATTCACCTTAAATATTGAGTAATAGAAGCCCTTGCTAACTGTTCCGTAACTCTGGTTCAATAGATAAACTCTCCACTAGTTTCTGAAAACTACTATTCTAGCCAGGAGCTGATACATTAGAAATAAATTTGGACTATTATGTGAGAGGCTGCCATGAGTAAGGGTCTGGTTAAAATTAAACTAATAATCAACTAATATTGTAATTGGTATCTGTTAAGATATTTGAGGCTGAGATTGAGTTAACGCCCCTAAAATCTATGTAACATACTTTTTCTATTTTCAACTTCTATCATAGTCTGAAATTAGGAAGGAATGAATAAACCCATAGCAAAAAAAACCCAAACAAACAAAACTTTGAACTTAGAAAAAAGAAAAAATAACTCATTTGAGACTTGTCAGAAATAATCCTAGCACTGCTGTGGTCTGCTTGCTCTTTATATTCTTGCATTTGTCTGCTTAGCTTCATGTTAAACACATTAAAATTCTGAGCAGAGTGGAATAGTGAAAGGGCAAGCTCTGGTCTTATCTGGGATGTACTGGGTACATTTTTCAGGTGGGGACCGTATCCTGCCATCTGTCTGTGGTCCCTGGTCGGTGGGTACGGCGTGCAGGAGCCTGTGTGCAGCCCAGCAGGGTGCACTGCACCAGCATGGCTAAAAATCCCACTAGTGAAACTGCAGTCATTGCGGTTCCTTCCCAAGGGGCTTTGCCTAAGAGCGCAGCTGCATGATGAACGTGCTTACAGTAGGGCACCGGCAGGTTAAGAAAACACTGACTTATGTCTGAAAATGGTTCTAGGGTCAACTAGCTACCAAGACATGAAAAACTAGCTCTGGAGAAGTGGCTGTGTCTGAAGGAAAATCCTGCGGTATGATGCCAGGGATCCTGTGAATTATTAGGTTTGCAGTATGTAAACAATATATTTTAACTTAGTTTATGTGTGTATGGCTCACTCCTGGAAGAAGCCATGACTCCCACTGGCTTCGGTAAATGCTGCAAGTGCACAGAGCCTCTGTGGATATGGTTCATAAGTGCTGTGTTCAAAGAATAGTGAAGCTCTGGATTAACCCTTCCAAAACCAGAATTCCTGCAAAATCGCTCCTAATCTGTTGTCTCAGCATTGTTATACAGGCATTTACTTGGGTGTAATCATTCTCTGCACTCCAGAACAGTTGTCATGTGCAGAGAAGCCCCTACTTGTATGCCGTACGTGCATGTGCAGGGTTCAGTCCTGTGTTGCATTTGATTGTGTGTACATATGCAAATTCTGTGTTTGTCCAAGAAGCTGTATCAACAAAGAACAATTTTTTGTATTACATATGGAAAAGTTGTGTGATGGAAACAAAAAAAACCTGCACGGTTGATAATTATATTGGATTAGATCCCTGTGCTTTAATGTTGGCAACATAAATTTAAAAAAAAAAAAAAAAAAAAAGTCTGGGTTTTGATTTTAAGAAAAGACATGTAACCTTTTGATGAAGGTTATGAGATCAGCTGGTACTGATGATTCTCTTGGCATGAAAGATGTGTTTAGGGGAAATGGGCGTGCCCATCCTTTCACATTCTAGCCTGGAAAGAGATAAGCAGTGGTCAGGTCCATGTGATGACATCTGACATGTGGCAACTTAAGATTTTAGCAAATACATTTTGTTTTCATACACCTTCTTTTATTGTAGAACATTTTGAGGAACCATGTTGTTGTTTTGTTAGAAAAAGGAACACTATAGTTAACAGAGTATAACGTATGAGGGGCAAAACTGTTGCGGGGTCGGGGGGGAGATAGAGGGTCACACAAGACTGCCTTGCAATATTCTCTTCTTACACATTTTGGTCCCTAAAATGTTGCTGTAATATTGAAGCATGCTTTTTGCTTCAGTGCGCAACCTGTATCGACACAGGCTAGGGAATGAAGCCACTATATTAGGTGCATAAACACTCCTTTCTCTAGGCAAAGACAGAGACAGAACTGCACATATGAAGTGTTCACAGGCTTGTAAGGATAACAGTTGTTTCCTTCTCTTCTGTAATGTTCCCTGAGCAGCTGAGCTTCCTCTCATTTGGCCATTGGATTAATATCCAAAGCATCTTCATTTCTTATGAAGCCTGAAGCCATTTTAGGTACATTCTTTACATTCTGGGCCAAAGCAGAATCTTTTTAGAAACGATTCATTCTTAGAAGGGGGTCAATGCTGTTGTTTTTCTTCTAATTTTTGTTTAAGTATCAATTAATCAACAACCCTTATATCTTTCTATACTTATCTGAACTACTTTTGCAAATTGTTGATTTGCCTGTGTTATGCACAATCTATGAAAAGGCTTTTTGTAGCAAAGTTTGCTCAGGACCAGCATATTTATTTGTGTAGTTTATTTTTTTCCTCAAGTGTCCATGTTTCCAATCAATAAAATAGACACAAGAACATAAGGGAAGATGGCGACGGGCAATTCTGTGGGTATATCTCAAAATAGATATTATTTTTAATATTTGGTGTCCAGACCTGACCATTACTGCTTGCTATCTTTCTTCCTCAGTTGCATTTCCACAGGCAGAGGAGAAACTGATGATTCTCAGGGCACTGCATCTAAAATTTGTTGATGGCACTGAGATATTTCATTGCTTGGCTACTGCTGGTGGATGATCCTCATGCCTGAAACAAAGGGACAGTAAAAGGAAAGAGAAACATTAAAAGTTTTGCTAGACCATACTCTTGGTCTTACTCTTAGAGAAAGTTAGATAGAAATGGTTGTTATGAGTTTTATTCAGATTATGAGTGAGATATGAAGCTCATATTTGGTTTTGGTATGTGTCCAGGTTTCAAGATCTTAGATCCTGCTTGGTCTGCTGTCTTACATAGTGGGCAGGGAGCATGGAGAAAGAAGTTGCAGCTCAGTCCACAGGACTGAAACAGGCAGCTGCTACCTGGGCTGCGTCCAGCCATGGCTTGCATAGGGTGGAGAAGGCTGTGTACCATACAGCTGCTCCCGTCCCTGTGATCAGATATGCAGCCCCCAGCACAATGGTAAAGGTTAATTTGTCCTGGTTTCCTGAGTGAGATTTGCATGTAGGGGAAGTATTAGGAAGCTAAATAACGACAGGATGTAATAGTCCAAACTGTTAGAGTTGGAATGACCAGGAGGAAGAGTAGAAAACATATATCTAAAAGGTCATGTGTGAATTCAGACACATGTACTGAAGAATATCTTGTATGTAAAAAAAGAAAGGCAATTCTGTTTTTTATGTGAAAGATGATTATGAAACCAAAGATGCTGATGGGACATTTATTGTATGTGTACTGTGGCCATATTTCCTGGAATGTGGAGGAACATGAATAATTAGGTTTAATATTCTGGATTATCTGTATCTTTTTAGAACTGGAATTGGAGGAAAGATAATAAGGATATTGCGAGGTGTTTATACAGATTGTGTTTATAGGGGTAAATAAAAATAAAAAAAGCAGCAGAGATGGAAATATTTCCCAATGCTCTTTCACCTCAACTGAATCCATACTTGTCAGAGAAGGTAAGGCTTAAAAAGGAAACCCTCTGGAAAAGTTGGAGAGCTGCTACTTTAATCTTCACCTTCTGAGAAGTTTCAAATATCAAGAGCAGAGAGAGAGAGAGAGAGACTGGGTCTCTAATTAGTGAAGGAGGCAGGTAGAACATTAATTGATTTGTTACGCTACTACTTTGACCTGTGCTGTGTTTGAGAACAATAGAAGAGCTGTAATGTTCTTCAGCAGTGGAGTAAAGCTTTTATGCAATAGCAACTTAGAAACCTTTGATCACAAACTGTTGCTGTAAATGTGTAATTTTTAAAATAGTACTTTTTTCTACATGCATTTTATTTTATTAATTTATTCTTTGTTTAGGAATCAGGTGCACAGAGTTTGGGCTATTTTCTCGTTTTACACAGTGTTTGGAAAGTCCTGAAATCAATGTGTCTCTTCTAGTAGTGGTATAGTTCAAATCCAGTAACATTTGTGAGAAAGTGGAATATCTGTTATATATATGATGTAGGACATTACAAACCTGAAAAATAAGAAAAAGGGGGAAAAAAGGTGAAGAAAGATACAGGAAAGATTTATTTTTATCTGTCCTGGATTGCCATTTAGGGTCAAACTTACTATATAACAGTGTCTGTCATGGCTCCACAGTCCCAAATTTCACAGTGAAACATTATACTGTCACTGCACAGTCCTTTGAAAGCTGCCTTCAGTAAAGGTGTTTAATAGTGCTAAGAGTTTAATTAATGATTTAGAACCAGAGAGGCATTTAATTTCAAGAAAGTACATAAAAATAATGCTATAAAAGCAGTGTACATACTGTGACAGTTTGATATTAAAAAACAATTGGCTTACAAAAATGTGTGGGCTTGGACATAATTTAATCACTTAGTTGTTTGTTTGTTATGAAGGAGAACAAAAGAACAAAGAGGGTGTCTCAGTTTCTATATAGCCCTAGAAGCAGAAGCATTGGCTGAGAATTTAACAAAATGGTGCAACACAAGCATATTGCAGGTCTCAAAAAACAAAAAAGGGCCAAGAGCTTTTATTTGCAAACAAAGGGACCCTGGCACTTTGTAATTCCTGGTGATCCTTTTTAACCCTTTTTTCAGAGAAGGACTGATTTTCCTAGTCTCAGCAGCCCATTTGAAAAAAGATAAGGCACTTAGCCTGAGTTTCAGACAAAAATTAGATTTCTGTTTGTCTAGGTTCCCTGTGTAGCCAAAAGGGAAAGACAGAGGTGATCCATCACACTGTGAGAGAGATTGCTGAGATAATCAAGATATGGTGCCCTGGTTAGCTGATGTGTCCTTTGCAAGTGCCAGTCCGACACCATAGTCCAATAACAACAGAATGATCTTGGATCTCGCTTTGTCTTAGCTAAACTGTGAATATGAACAGCATAATTGTATGGTAAATTTATTCAAGTAAACATTGTTATCTGGGAATGTTGCTTTGGAGGGCATTTCACCTCAGACAAAGAAAACAATTTTTTATTTGGCAGAAGAATGCCCAGATAGGGAAATGGGCTTGTTTATTTGTAGTGATTTAACTCAACATCTGTGTAACGAATAAAATTTTAACTGTGGGACAAGTCCATATATCAAAGCAAAGTGTTGCTTTTTCTGAAGTGAAAGGCAGCACTTCTCATCTTTGGCCAATTGGCTTAGCGTGCTTAAGAGCTTCAAGTCAGTCTTTTTTGTAGGGGCTAGGTTTTTTTGGACATAGTATTACTTGTTTATCCTTCTCTGTTGAACCATGCTTGTGCCTGTCATTATGTGAGATACCCGATTATGTCAATGAGCACTTTATATAGACTAAGGATTATGTATGTTATGTTACAGAATTAGGGAGTTCCTTACATGATTTTACATTTTTTTTGAGAATGCATTTGTCTATTTGTTCATTAAGAATCATACTCTCTCATTTCATGGCCCTCTGTGTAGTAGAATAGAAAATAATATGTGTGTGTGCATGTAAGAATATCCAGTCCTACCCTGGAAAAAAAATATTCAGCCAAAATAAGTATCTGACTGTTTTGCAAGACAATGTCTAGCATGATGTAATATCAGGCACCTGGCATAGTCACATCATCATTGGTTTCAGCTTTTCTTCATGACTAACAAAAATTAGGCAACATATACAAAAACCGCAAAAAACCCCCAAACTGTAGTCCAGATGTTTTTTTCAGAACTGAATAAAGTGAGAGGTGAAGTAAGCATTTGACAAGAATGCACAGGGAAAAGATTAATCATCACTTCATGTTCTATCTCCAAAACAATTGTGTCTTTGCTTGTCTGTGATGTTTGATTTTGAATAAGCAACAGGCAAAGGCATTCCCTTTAAGAGACAGGCAGACTGTCCCTCTGAAGGCAAGCTAGTATTGTAGAGATGTAAGCAGTCTGCATAACTTGGAAATCCACAACAGAAAAAATTACTAAAAGTATTTACACAGTTGAATCACAAACTACCGTGATGGTATGCAAAAGATTACTGATGAGTTGTCTGAAGTGCAGAGTAGCATATTTAAATAGTTAAAAATATTGGTTATCTCATTTTAAAGATCAGGTTGGCTATGTATGTTTGTTTATTTTCATTAATTTTGATAGGAACACCCTGGAAACACACAGAAAATTTGCAAAATGTATCAAGGCTGGGCTATTGGGTAGCAGGCAGCGCCTTGGTACTGCAACTGTTTGTTCTAAGTTTTTTTAGCTGTATGCATGAAGTGACTTGAGTGATGTGTGTGTCTGAAACCAGCACTGTATATTTCACATACATATATGCTAAATACATGCAGACGTTTGTATGCATGCGATATACAGAGCCGTGCATTTGTGAGCATACTCGTGTACTTCTTTGAAGGTGACTTAATAAACATTTGTTTTGTTGATCAAGTAGCAACACAAACAAGAATATACAAAGGGATACAGGCATAGAAAATTATAAATATACACTCTGTTAGCCTTTTCATATAAACATAAGGTATGTAGAATATGTTGATTGTTTCACATTTTAATGGCAGTGGTAAATATGGCGTACCAAACTGTTTCAGCATAAATTAATTTTACAATCAAATTCTAAAAGCAATGCTCAAAAGCCTACCACATAGCTAATAATTATTTGCATAGGAGGACCCTGATACAGGTTGAGGCCTCTATGATAAGAATATTTTTGTTAAATATTATCCTTTTGTGGAAGTTTCTTCTAAGGACCTACAGCTTTTGAACACAAAGGCTATTAAGCAAAGAAAACACTTAGCTTAGATATTCTGCGGGTGGATATAACTAGTTCCTGACAGACACACAAACACACTAGATTTGTATATGCATGTATATATATAAATTGTATGTAAGTATAACATTTGACACAAGTATAAATTTCTTAATTTTTATGTCCCTGATTTTTATTGTCTTGTAATATTCCATGACTATTTGATACATTAAAAATCTGTCATGATATTTGTACTGCTAACAACATTACAAAAGCAAACTTTTTTTGAGTTTTCTCATTACTTTCATTTCACATCCTGTTTTGTGAAATGAGAGGCCAGTTTCAACAGGTTTGGATTTCACATTTGGGAGAGAGAAGAATTAGTAGTTCAGAGAGCGTTCAGATAAGCCTGACCTTAATTGACACAGTGGTATGTTCATTTCTGCTCAGTGAAGGAGAAAAAGACAGAAGCAATATTGCCAAGTACTTAAAAATCATGAAGATTTCAGTTTAGATTTTCTACAGAGGACTTGAAACAAAAGACATACCAATTTCTACAGTTATTTGTGTTTTGTCTTGGTGACCTCACATCAAATGTGAAAAGAAATAAAATTGTTTCCTAGCTGCCAGGATACTTTTTTCCCTAGGGCCTGAGGGCTACGCAGCTCACTCTTCATGCACCATTGCTGCTAACAAAGTGGCAATCTCCAGGTAATGTCCCCATGGCTGCCTGTGCAAGCCCATTATGCCATAAGCAAAGTCACTGTTGAGGGGGAGACACCCCTATTTGGGTTCTGCTTCTGATCCCTCGACTCCTGTCGCTTTCATGGCACTCAGATGGTCACACTGGATGGCTCAGCCTTTAGTTAAAGAGAACACGGGCCTGCTTGTTCTGTCTTTCTGGATTAAAGGGGGTTTGCGATTGCTTAGCAACTGAATTTCCTTTCTGCTGCTCAAATAACTTTGACAGTTAGAAACTTAAGAATGATCTCTAGCTATAAGCTCCTTACAGTTGTGTGTGAGTTTTGGCAATGACACATGAATTGCCTTTGTTCACCTAGGCTGGCGCTCAGCCTCCCATACTGGGGAAAAGGCACGAGAAATACTACTATTGCTAGTTTCAGAAAAACTCCCCCAAAGGAAATATTCTTTCCTAATATCTGGCAATTAAAAATTCATGTCTGAGGGTTTATTTCCATTCTAATTCTTCTCCTGAGGTTCAAAAACGTTTTCTTTCTTAGGAATGTAGTTCTTGATGTTGTCATTGATTAAATATTTGGTTCTTTTTGTATACAGCTGGACTCTTGGTCCTAATTATGTCATGGAGCATTAGGTGCTCATGGAAGAAACAGATAAACATATTCTAGGCAGCAGCAGTAGCACATGCTCACTGTGCTATCCAGCCAACATTCCTCAACTCTGACCTGAGGACCACCTCTGGAGGTAGGAGTTCCTATCAGTGAGTCTTCGCTTTCTCTGCCAAGACTGTTAGCAAAAAGGACCTTCAGAGTCAACAGTACAGTTTTGTACAGCAGGGGCTTGTTCACCAGAAACTGCTCACTAAAGTGATTTCATGTATGCCACAAAAAAAATATATATTGTAACACATTTATGTTCCCATTTCACATAGGGCTTGAACCCTGAAGAACTGGCAAATTATCAATTCTGTAACTCATTTGTTTCCTCAAGACCTGGCACTTACGTAACTGTTTCTATCTGAAGTGTATCACAAATCGCACGCATACTAGCTATGCTTAGTAAACCAGTAGGTGTTATTACCAATTCAGAGATGAAACCTTAGAACTGTGAATATATTCTAACAATCAAAAACCAGAATCACTGTCTGCTCCTACCTACTTTTGATGTAGGTAGTCAAGTTATAAAATTTAAATATTCTTCATGTGAGTAATTATTTGCCCAAATCACAATTATTTTTTTTCTTCAAGATAGTTAGCATGATAATTGCTGGTTTTCAGTTGTCAAAAGTCACTACCAATCAGAGGGGTGGCTGAGAGATCTGTTGTCTCAAAAGCTTTGGTCCTGCAGACTTGTTTGTCTGCTGTTCAGTAGCAACATCAAACAGCAACACAGGTTCTTATAGTGACAAACCATCCTGACTAACTCTGCAGACAGGTCTTTCCATGGTGTTCATGAAAAGACTAAAAATTAGTTGGTAATTTCTCAATGAATCAGCCTGTACTTCCCAGTCATGTTTGCTGTCATTTTCCTAGGATGACCTTAAAGCATTTTATGATTTTATTTCGTGTATCTGTCTGAGTATAAAACTGTGCATCATTTAACGCTCCTCAACTGAGAAGGTCAATGTTTTGGCAGAGCTGGGTGTTAATGTCTTCATGGATGGAAAATTTTGGTTTTATATTGTATCAGTAACTCTACAAGATGTGATACTGGGATATAGGGATCTAATCTCTTAGAAAATGATGGATGAGATCCAACTCTGTTCTTTGAAAGAACGGCTGACGCATGTGGCATATGCAAGTGTTGTTTAGTTGTCTGCTTGAAACTGAAAGTCTGAAGAAAAGAAAATCAGTATTTTTAGCCTGGCTCCAACATGTGTATTTATAAAATATCCAAATTCCCTTTTTATTTTATTATATTTTATTTTTAAAATAAGAATGAAATAAGCCTGAATTTTGAAATATCCTTCTCCTGGATTAGGATGTTATGGAATACTTATTTTTCTTGTGGAATATTTGTTTTTTTACAGCCCACATCTACAGTCTTACAACAGACAGAAAATAAATCCTGATGATATTAAACTCTGGCAATTTAACTTTTGCTTTCAGAACATGATGGGCTCTTTTTGGTTTTCCCCAGAAGCTTGTTGGAATTTACCTTGGAAGTCATGTGAGGGCTTCAGGTTTGTACTTCTATATGTGTGATCTGTCTGTGTACTTTACAGAAAATGTTCATTCTGACTTGCTTTGGTAATCATCTTTGCCTTTCTCCTCTTCTGCATGAATTAATGTTTCACTGTACAGTAACTAGAGATTAGCTGATCAAAACATCAGACACCTTTCCACCCTCTTTGGGCCAAAATCCTGTGGGATCTGTTTTCAAGATACTACTACAAGGCAGGAGCGGGGCTGTAAGCTGCTTGTGATGTGGGACAGGGAATTCCACAAAGCCTGAGGTTGGGCAGCTTTGCAGGATTCTTCTTAATGCTCCATGACACTTTGGATGCAAAAGCAGTAAATCCCGTTTCCCCCTCATGGGCATTACAAATGATATCTTAATTTACCAGCACTGAGAATAATCTTATTTATCTCTTTTTTTATAGCAGACTTTTTTTTTTTTAAATTTTGTAGCAGAAAAATACAAAATCAAGTCTTACAAGCTTTCCATTCAAATTTTTTAAACAAAATGAGCTGGCCTGAGTCTTTCTACAGCAGGCACTGTCAAGGCAATTCCATCTTGAATACTTTCTGTTTTAAAAATATTCTGCCCAGAATATATGTTTTTAAATTTTGATTGGTCTTTTTAAAGTGATAGGCATCTGTTGTTGAGTATGTTGCGATGAACAGGGGAAGTTTTTCCTGCTAATTACTGTTATTATTAAAATGTTAGCACTTATGTCACATTTGAGATTTATTCACCTAATTTGGGAGGCAGGTAAATAGACAGATTCTCCTCCTACTGTGAAGGGAGGACAGAGGTGGGATAGTAAGGCAGACCCAGGCTTTGAACTCAGCAGTTCAGTTTAAAGTTCTGTGCTCAGACCACTACATACCATTACATTTGCAGATACTGGTTCATTCAGCCTTCCAGAAATCTAATCATTATAGAATTTCCAGTGCCTAAGTTCACAGTAACATTAATTACCATGCCGAAGTCTGGCTATTTCAAGACAATTGAGAGATATGAAGAGAATTGGTGGAAGAGTGAATCAGGGGTCATAGTCTAGTTCAGTATACAGCGAACTAGGGCTCAGTCTGACAAATGAAAACAAAATAAAAAGCTTGAGAGGAGCCAAAAAATATCTTAATAAATAATTAGAGCTTGTATTTTTCAGAGAGCTGGGTTTTCTTGGCAACACCAGGCAGTAGTCATTTCTGAACAAACAAGATTGAAATTTATGTCTCAGTGAAGCAATACTGGAAGCCTGTTTGACGTGCTGCACAAAGACCATTTCCGACGCTCTCCGCCAGATGAATTTCCTCCGTGTGCTGGAGGTGGGCAGAAGTGTGGTGCATTTGCAAGATGTACCTCAAATGCAAGACTGGTCTGTGCTCCAAAGGTATCCCTTGTATCGATGAGGCTGTGGGACACAGCCAGGGGATAGCTGCTTTTTAACTGATGAGGAGCTGGCCGAGTTTTGCACGCACTCTGATGTTCAGGGGTGCTGAGTTTCTGCACCCATTCATGTCACCAGGGTTGTTGTAGGTCCTGCAGTTGTAAAAACAACAAAAACTGCAGGTAATAGCTTTCTACAGGTGTGGTTTACAGGTGCCTGCAGTGTATGCACAGCAGCTCATTCCTGTGTGATCTAGAGAATAAATGCAACAGGCTGGCCTTGGGATATGCCTCCATAATCAGGAGTACCAGCAGCCAGTTCATGCTTACAGGAGAGCTTTACCACAGTGAGTTAGTTACTGCTAGTGGCATCTGTAAAATGGAAACCTTAGGCACAGGGAACAGGCAGTGTTGCCTCTCAGCTCCTTTGTGTGCGGTGGTGGGGAGCCCAGGCTCTGGAAGGGATTTT
Organism: Falco peregrinus; assembly: GCF_023634155.1. Taxonomy (NCBI): domain Eukaryota; kingdom Metazoa; phylum Chordata; class Aves; order Falconiformes; family Falconidae; genus Falco; species Falco peregrinus. The sequence continues at coordinate 3,941,631 of NC_073733.1, read as the reverse complement.
TCCTTTCCTCTCCCCCATGGAACTTTCCTCCCCACCTGCTGCAGTGGCAGGCAAGGCTGGGAGTGAACAGCCAGAGGGACCTTGGAGCAAGGGGCTCTCCTCTGCATTTGCTGCCCCTGGCAAATGTCTCTCTCATTCTCCCAGTGGCCTTAAAACAAAAGTTCCCACTTCTGCACCCCTCACCTCTATGCAGCTCCTTCTGTCCCTTAGCTGCCAGGGGAAGAAAACAACAACAGGTGTAAAATTAATGCTTTCTCCTTTTTTACAGCATTGTTGCAACATCCTTTTCTCCCCTTTGACTGTGCCAGAGCTGACTGCTGTCGCTGCTTTACCTTTTGGGACCTTGTGCCCTGCTTCCACATTAAAAGGTTTGTTTGCTTTAAGAAAGTGTGTGCTGTCATTGCAAAGGAATGTATAAAATCTGGTGTCAATAAGCTTAATTGGTGCAAAGGCCTGATTGGATTTGGGGGGGAGAGGTGTAGATATTGCCTCCTGCTGAACTCTGTAAAGAGGCCTGGTAGCTTGGCTTTGTTGGGGAGAGCTGTAGAGCAGTGACCTGAGGTGTGCGAGTAAAATCCTCAGCTGAGAGCTGGAAGGAAAAGCGCAATTAGTGGTGGGCTTTTACCGTTGCTGGTGGCCGTGGGTTCTGATACACTAAACAGAGTTAACTCTGAAATGCATGGATGTATTAGAGTAGAGCTAGGAGAGCTGGTGGGTCTGTGAGGAGAAGCTTGAATTGTGAAAGAGAGGAGCCTTTCTGGATCTCGGATAATGTGGGATTCCTAGGGAGAAGCTTGCCAGCTGAAATAGAGAGTCTTGGTTCCTGCTGGTATGGCTCAGGCTTCCTAGGAAGACACTTCAATATGTGTTTGATTAAGAAGAAAATGGGCAGAACAAGTGGAAAATAACAGTATATCTCAAAGAAAATTCCAGTGGGCAAGCGCTGTTAGTTGGCTTCAGATAGAAAGGCTGGGCTGTTCTGAGTGATCCGCTTTTTAGAGGTAAGCGAAAAGGGTGCAAGTATACACTTCAGGGTGTAAGAAATTAAAGGGCAGCACAGCTGCTAAAAAATTAAAGTTGATGTATTTGCCTCTATAAATGCAGCATGTTTGCCAGAACTCTGCAGTTGGATTAAACTCAAAGCATATGTTCTCTGACTTTAGGATTATCCCATACTGGGCTGCATCCATCACTTCTGCTCTCTCCTCAGCAAAATAACTGAAGTTCTGCAAACTAGCAGAACTGCAGATCTAGAGTCTAGCAATCCTTGCACCACTTTCACTCCTTAAACTTCCTTTTCTCCTTTGTCCACTTCTTTCCCTGTATAGATGCTTCCTGATTTCTTCCTTCTCCTTTCTGATAACTTTATTTCTAATGTCTTTTTCTCATTGTTTTGCCCCTCTTTAAGTGCTGATACATGACTCTATCACTTGTTTGATGCGTTTCCAGATGAAGTATATTTATGTTCTCCCTTTTCCTTCCTTTGCATTCTGGAGAGGCTCCTTACAAGCACCCCAAAACAAATCTAACTTTCTTCTTTCACTCGCACAAAAAGTCAACAGCAATATGTTTCTGGTTTCCTGAAATTACTTCTGTTTAAAGTGATCAATACTTGTTCAGTGTTCCCTTGTTATTTTCAGTCTCGTTTAGATTGTAAATAATTTTGATCAGAGACCTGTCTTTTTGTTACAATTACTGAAAAACCAGGACAATTAAATCTTGGCTTGTTCTTAAGGCACTTAGTGAATCCTGAGCTGTTGATAACAGAACAATTCAGCAGAGTGAAATTCATCTTTGTGTGTAGGGTGTTAGCTACAGTCAGTGTGAATCCCTAAAAAAGATTAATGTTTTCCAGCAAAACATATAACATACTGATAACTTCAGGTTGTCCACTAGTCTTTGTAATTGGCATGAAATCTAGGGTGGCTGGGAGTCAAAATCCTGTCTTTTTGGCTTTGTGTGTGTTCTACTGATTACCTGCCTAATGAAGTAAGTAGGCAGGGCAAGCTCTTTGTGTCATCCTGCAACCATGTCAAGTTATTCACTAAACCTCTCTCTGGGAAAGTGGGTTGGAAACATTTAGGTGAAGATTCTTGTTTCAGCACAAATTTGCTGCTTTATGGAAACTGAAGGATGTGTTAGGCAGAGATCAGTTATAATTAATTTACTAGCTTTAAAATCATGTGGAGGAAAAAAAAAAAAGAAGAAAAAGTCCATAATCATTTTAGCTATTTCTAGAATGAAAGACTCCAGGCTTTCTTTTGGGAAGTGATATTAGTTGCACTAAGGCAATTAAAGGGAATATGCTGTTTACATTTAAATATTTATAGCATTGTTGTTTGAATCAATTCTGATCTGTGAAAACTTGGGACCTTGAAATTTTGTTTTGATTTTTTTTAATAAGAAGTTTACTACTGCTACATAGTAGAACTGTATCTTATGAATTCTACTAAACAGAGTTGCAAAAACTAGATTTGCTGCAGTTGTATGAATAGACTTCTTTCAATACAGAAGCTTATTCCTGCCAATGGCAAACTGTCAGTGACATCAATTTTCATCTCTGTTCCTGTCTTCTGTTCTAGTGTTCTCAGACTGACTTGTCTCATCTGTACCTCTTCTCAAAATCTGCCTTACCAAAGCTGTCTCTTGTTCCAAGCAGACCTCTCTGTCTTTTTTGCTTTGGGTAAGGCCATGTTCACAGCATACTTACTCTGAACATTGCCGTTATTTTAGCTACCAGCTTCAGCACAGGAGATTAATGATTCTTGTAGCCATCCTAAAGGAATGGCAGGAAATTGCAGCAAAACTGGGAGCTATTTCTGTGTTATGACTGTGAGACAATGGCTGCTATGATAGGTATTGTGTGGCTACAGCTTCAGTGGTATGTGGAAGGTGTGATATTTGGATGACCCTCCCTCCCACAGTATTCATCACTTCTGATCGAGGGAAGGCTTTAGATCCGGGGTGTGTGTGTGTGTGGAAGATGCGCAATTAAGAATTCATTATTACTAAATCTAAACTAATGGAGAAAAAAATAATAAAAATTAGTATTAAAAACTTAGCAAGTACAAGCACACTATTTAGGTTACCATCCTCTCCAAGTAATTGTCCCACTGTTATTTTTTTCAGAGTTCAATAGATTATTTGAGACTTTCCTGGGCAGAAATACTTTAGAAAATAATCACAGGTTGCATGTCTCGGCTCCAGGAGGGTTTGCTGTCATGCAGAAGTTCCAGATTGTGTGCTGGTAATTCCAGATCTGTATAAGCCAATGATCCGCATCCCCTCTACCACTTGGTAGTTGGGTTAGAGTAGGGTCCAGAATGGAGTGCTGTTGTACCAGCAACATGGCTGGTGTTCACTCTTGTGTATGCTGTAGCATGGGTTTTGGTTTTATTAATGTAAGTTACAGTTCATCAGCTATGAGTCTTGGGAGCTGAGTTCCCTGGGGACTGATTGCCAGGGGCAGGGTGTGAACTGCTGGGATCTATCCACAGGAGGTGGAAAGAAACAAGAAAGCCCCCCAAAAATTGGGAGGAGCAGTCATGAGTGTGGCCCAGAAAGGTAATGGCAAAAAGACTCCATAAGATGCAGAGCAGAAAGCAAAACTGGCAACCATGCATGATTAATCTACTTGCTGTTTTCTCATTGTGTTGTGGAAACTTGACTTTATAAACTGAATTGCACCAAAGAAATATCTTGCTTTGTATTATCAGTCTTGTCTCCATATGGAAACAAGTCAGATCAAACATCAAGATTTTTTATTCTTTTAAGTGCCATCATGTTTTACTACATCTTTTGATATCTCTCAGAACCATTTTTTTTGCTTCATTATAAATGATTAATTCACTAGGCAGTCATCCTCCCTTGAGTCCTGCAGGGTTCTGTATTGCTTGTTTTGCCAAAAAGTATTTGTTACTGGATCAGAAAAGCTTGACTGGCTAGTAAGGAGGGAATTCTTCCTAGTAAATATTCCTTCTGGGTAGAGTGTGCCTCTACATTGGAAAAAAGAGAAAATTTCTGAGAAGTGTTCTAATGGTGTTTGTGCTTACTGTTGAAGTCGGAATTGTAAGAAGTATTTTGCCATTCCTGCCTTATGAAGATATTCTAAAGGACAGAAATAAATTTCAGTCTAAAGAGAACTTATGTTTTTTGATAGGGAAGGGAATTCTATAACGCACGATATTACCAAGAAATTCAGATCTATAATTCAGACCTCAAAACAGATAGAATATTAATGTTAACGACTGTACTTCTGAGGTTTTTCTGGACTGTAATTTCTGAAACGGCCTAAAGAAAGGGAAAGACTTTCTGATTTTTGTCAATATAATTATATATGGGTCTCAAAAGATTTGCTCCTGTTTTGACCAGTCAGAAGAGAAGTAGTAGACTCGTAATACACAACAAATAAATTCCATTTCCTGCCTTCAGATCTCTGTCGGATAGATGAAGAAAGATTATGGAAAAAAACCACTCAGACAAAAGAGTGAAAGTCATGCTTGGTCTTTTTGGAGAAAATGAGAGTGGAGCTTCTGTGATAGGGGCTGTAATAAGAGTTGTTTCAAAGGGGAGGGGTGGCATGAAGTGAGACATTCACTATGCAAGATTTTGATTTAAACCTGAACACAATGGTGAGGCACCTGTTGAGAGCTCTGAAAGCTTTTCTAGAGATTTTGGTGCTAATTGTTGCCTCGCAGCTGGAGGATTATGTGTAACCTGAGCATTTAGCACTTATAGCAGTTCTTATAGCAGCCTTGACAAGTATTGAGGGGTGAGTTCCTCTTTTTTTCCTACAGTTAATACCATAAAATGGTGTTTTATAAAGTTTGTCTTTAATCTTAACTTGCCATGATGCCCTTTCAAGAAGTGGGGCTACAATCTGCAAGCAAAGCCACTGTAAATGCAAGGATGATGTTTTAACTTCAAAAGTTACTGCGATTCTACTAAATATTATATCATATACAGAACTGAATCAAATCTCCCATTCTCTGTGCAGTAGGCCCGTGTCTGGTTTTTTTCTTCTCTCTGTATTTTAAGAATACCTTCTGTTTTATAAACATACTCTAAATTGATCCTCTGTTGCCTGGAATTGCTGAGCTAATAGAACAAGAGGTCATTTTACACCTGTGTAAGACTCTATTCTCTTTACTGAGCCGTACTGGGATCGGTACACAACGAAGAGCTGCAAAGCATGAAATTAGACTCTTAAAACCTTTTCCTCCTTTATTTACTCATAACCTGAAGTAACTGTGGAAGTTTCTCAAGGTTCACATTAAAACATGGTCATAGGTGACAGATTAATTCAATGTAAATTTGGGGTTCTTAGTTTATTATTGCCTAGACTCTTTAACAATAAACAAATAAAAAGTAAACTTGTAAAATATTTCTTACATAACCACTGCAACATGCATTGTTTGAGAGTATTAGATATGAGCTACTTTACAAGCAAATCAGAACAGTTGTATTCATTATCTGCTCTACTTGTTCCTAATGTAATCAGTCTGTATTAAAAAAATCATTGTGGAAGCACTAAGAAAAATAACTAAAGAATTTTGTTTCCTCCAAAGCTCTGTCTTTGAAAGGCATTGCACACATTTCCACTATGTAAATATTTAGTAGGTGCATGACAATTTTGGTGATGTTTAACTGCAGTATTGGATTAAAACTTTAGAAAATTGCATTGGACTATCTTGTCTTTCCCTTGATATCCAGAGAACTGGATTGTTCTCTGAAGTTGCTTTATTTCCTCTGTCATACAAAGTGCTTCAGATTTAGGACTATGTTCAACTCCTGTCCAAAAAAACCCCTGAATTTCAGTAGTATTTCTATTAATTTGCTTAAAAACAAGAACTACAAAAGAGGAATTTAAAACCTTTTCTCTAAGTCAAAGAGATAGCATTGGTTTGCATACACAATTCATAATTTATACTCCTAATTTGAACACCCTGCAATATTTTTGTTTGTTTTTCAAAGGGAAAGTATCCCAGCCTTTATAGTATTATTGAATTATCTTATTTAGGTTCAAACCCAGTAAAGAAGACAGTTTCTTCAGTGAGGAACTGGATGTTGACTTTATAAAACTTACTGATGAAGAAAGTAGTAACACCTGAGAATAATGAGTACCAGAGAAAAAAACTTCTGCATGCTTCAGCTGTGGCTTCTAGAAAGGTAAGATGCAAATCCCTCACCAGAAGTGAAAAAGGGAAGAGCTTATCTTGAATATTTCAGTGAAAGAACCATAATTTCTGCAACTAAGTAAGTAACATTTTTTTGTTTACACTGTTTGGAAGAGTGGAATGCATTACTTGTAATTGTCATCCAGTAAGCTTTAAGCAGCTCCCTTGAAAATGCAAAAGTTTGACTGATTTATCTTACTGTTTGGGTTCAGTTATTTCCAGTGGGTTACCTATAGCTCGTTAAATGGGTAAACATACTTTCACTGTTCACATATAATGGAGTATTCTTCAGTGGAATAGTGATAAATCAAAAGGAAAAAAATTCTTTCAGTATGGTAATTGCATCAACTTGTATTATTTTAGCTCAGCACAGTTGCAAATATAAATTACTAAAAAGAACCAGGTGAAAGGTACATATATACGCAACATTTTTAAAGGGCATAGTCACTTGCTTGTGTTAAAAGCTGCTAATCTATAGGCCTGGAAATACTTGGAACTTTTGTATTTTTGAACAGTTGACTAACTAAAAAGAAAATAAAATTAAAAAGAGTGGTGAAAGGAAATCTTCTTGTTGAAGAAATGTAAAAGTAACATTTTTGGCAGGGCATTTTGGGTGATGTCATTCTACAGAATGTTCTAAAGTCTGTTATTTTACAGCAGGAACTGATTTCTGAAGGCAGGCAGAGTCTATGGGCACTTAGTGTTGCTCTCAACTTTAGCCAGCCAAGATCTGTGCTTTTTTACACCTCATTTGATGGTAATAAACCATGCACATTTTTAAATATGGGACTCAAAGGCTTTTTTCATATGTATAGATACACACACACATCTGTAGAGGTGTCTATATATGTTTGAAATCTTTTGCACGCTATCTGTTCTGTTGGTTTATCTCTTAGCTGAAGATATGCTCGTTGTTAGTGTTGAGTATTTGTTGCCTTCTGTACTGGGTTCTGGCAGATGAGAACACTAGAAACAGAGTTGCGTTTGGGAAGGCAGGGAGAGCCTTTACACACACACACACCCCATACTGCCAATTCCTTGTGAGGTGACAATTCCTTGCCATTTCTCCCCAGATGCTTGCTAATATCTATAGGATAGCAGAGTAGCTGCAGTTCAGTATACGTTTGCTATTTCATGGGTGAAAATAGGTCTCAGCTCTGAACCACACTAACTTGAGTGCAAACCTTTGGTAAACTGCAAAGAGTTTTACTGTATTTAAAGCATTAAGTAGTAAAAGGATTAGGTTCTGTTGACATTATCCAAGAGGGAGCATGAATCAGGTGGTCTTTGGAGGGTTTAAGGATTGTCCTGTTAAGGGCTAATCAATGTAGTTCACTTGTGTGCTAACATTAGGGAGTATTTGTATTTGTTACATTTGATGTGACTACTTTTATGAAACCATCTGCTCAGTCCCATCAATTTGGACCATTGAACCTAGTTCTGTAGTATAGGTATTTTAAAACAAAGTTGTGAAGAATACAGCTAGTTGCAGAGAATATTTCAGACCTGATTCTGGAGAAATTTTGTGGACTGCTAATGGAATAACTATGTTATTAAAAAAAAAAAGTGACTATATTAAAAATGTCACTAGGGATAAATTAGCCTGGCCTTATGATTGTTGCATCTGAAAGCAAAAATGTTGAATACCTTTCACTTACATTCTTTTCCTTTTGCATTTTACTTCTAGTGAGAAATACCACTGCAATAGTCCGAGTTAATTTTTTGTTTCTAGGGATATATTAAAATAATGTTAATTAAGATTTCAGTGTCTTCTGACCAGGTTTTTTCTTACTTTTGTTTACTAGCATGAAAGTATTGATTTGGTACTTAGTGATGCAGGGGTTTATGTCCACTATGGAAAATCAGTTTGATTAATGTCTGGAAAGGAAATCCATTAAAGCCTCTGAAGTTTTATGAAGTCTTATTGCTGTTAACAAAATACATATGTTTGATCTAAGCTTGGTGGATACTTCTTACTTTAAAATGACACTATATAATGTGGTGTGTTCATAAGATAAGCTGGTCCTAATACTGAAAACAATATTTTGAAAAATGTGTGTCTGTAGGCAAATTATACTAAATCTTTGGCTGTGGAATCACAAAAGAATAGCGATTTTATTATAGGCACACCTGGCTTCGCTGCCTATTATTAAATTTGCCTGACAGATACCATTAGAAGATGTTTCCAGTTGCTTAAAACATTTTGAAATATTAACTATTTGGGCTGAAATTTTCCATGCTAGTTGTGCATCCTAGTCTGATTGGGTTTTTTTCTTGTTTTTATTTTTTCTTAAAGCTTAAGCCAAAATGGGTCTGCCAATTTTGTGCCCAAAACTAAAGAAAAAAATGTTATTTCTTCAGTGCTAAAAAATTCTAGTGTGCTGTGGGGTTTTTTTGTCTGTTTCCTTTTTTGCCCTGTGTTTTTGTTTTTTTTTTTAATTCTAGCAGTGCTTTGTTTTGATGTAGAAAGCTGACATTTGCTTTTGTTTTAGAGATGTGTCCTTTCCTTCCTGGTGCAAATCTACAGATACTTGGCCAAGTTATAAGTGTGTGTTATCCACTCTCATAGTGGTGTCCATCAGGGATGACTATATACTATCAGTTACTTCTAGCTGTATGGTAGATATAAAGGCTGTAACTATACAGGTGCCAGCATGATGCCAACGGTAGACTTTCTGGGTTTTTTTCAAAACAACATTGAAAGCATTAAGGTTGCGAATTAGAGCACATAAAAGTAATAAAATGCCAAACAAAAGGTTTCCCATCCCTTTATATGTATTTTTGCTTTTTAGCATGCTTATGTTCAATCTACTTTTTTCCCCTTCTATGGCTGATGCTTGTTAAGGTGCCCATGTTGGACCTGCTTTGAGGAAGAGACTTTACAGATGTTAAAGACCTTAGTTTTGTGTAGGATCCTTGCCTCACTTTCAGCAGCTGTTAGAATAGATGGATAGGGCTGACAGGGGCTACAGAACAGGGATCATCTCTTTGGTACCGTAGGAAAACTGTCCTGGAGAAGTTAATTCTGTGCTGATGCCCAGCATCACGGTACTTTGTGGTGTTAGGTTAGGGATATAAACCAAATTGATTTGGCTTACAGGGTTTGTGTCCTGGTGGATTTCTAGGTACATGATTTGAGGCTCTTGTACACCTTTCTTAGCACTTGTGTACAACTCCGACTAGAGCAAATCAATAGAAGCTATGTTTTTGATACGTAGGTACTCTGGAAAATATGGTCCTGGGCATCTTGAATCAGTTCGTTAAAACTACTGAACACTTTTCGAGCTTGCTATGCTTCAGTGTCCTGTTTGAAAGTACAACTAATTTAAATGAAGTGTTTATAAAGATTAATTAGGGTATATGGAGCATACATGGTAGAAAGCATAGGGAATACTTCTGTAAAGTGAAAAGTGTATCAGGACATTGATTTTTGTCCTGAGGAAAGATTTCACAGGGATTATAGCAGAGGAAGTCCACAGCAAGACTTGAATGGTGGAGATAAGGCAAAAATTTGAATAGTTGTTCTTCACATCCTCCATTTGAGTCCTGGATAAAGAATGATTCTCAGACAATTTTAAATAATGTTTTAAAATGTCTATAAATGTGAGAAGGACTTGGCAATAGTGAAAGTTTCAGACTTCATAAAATGCAGTGCAAAACTTTGTCTAATTCTGTCTCAAAGTAGTTATCAATACTTATTGGTACCATGAGCCATTTCACATTTGATATACTTGTCAGGTGCAGGAGGTCTAATTTATTAAGAGAAAAGTCACTACCAGCAGGGTCAGTTTCCAGCATCACTGTAGTACTGCTTCGTTGTTATAATTCAAGTAGAAGTTTGGAGCTTTCTGTCTGGTATTGTCCAAATACCTACACTTTTAAATGTAATTAATTTTAGTAAGTCTGAGTTAACAGAATGTGAAAGCATTGTTTATATTATGACTACTAGACCTTCCTAACAAAAACTAAATCCATGTATATTTGAAATATAAAAGGCTTAGTACCTCATAGCAAAATGTAAACAGTAACTATAATGGGGGCTCCTGTAATTATTTCATATATTTCTTGTCGTGTGTATATAGTCATGTATATGTACAGCTGTGTTTGGATGTTTAAATGCGTTCTTGAAATACACTCTGCCTTCTGCAAATTATCTCAGTAGCAGCTGCTGTCTGTCGCACAAGCCAGGCGTGGTGGGGTAGAGTAAAATTCTTCCCCTTTCTTCATGAGGCATAATTTTACAAGGCTGTATTGTAAATCATAGGGATACCTGCTGAGTATGCTCTGCAGTTATGCATTTTTGGTTATTGCTGCACAGAACTAGGATTTTTTTTGCTTTAAAGTTAAACCTGTCAAAGTTCAACTGTATTATTTGTATGTGAACAACTGGTAGTCAGAAGAGATTAGCACTGATTTGCTGGAAACACTGGTTGCTATCTAACAAAACATCAAATAAACTCAAGAGTGTCCTACAACAACCTCATGGATTTGTAGGTCATTACACTAGAAGTGAGGAAGTGAACACATCTTCATCTAGGGGGAAAACTGGAATCTACTGCCCAAGGAAATATGAATAGTGTGAAAACATCTGAACAGAATTACTGAATAAGGTAATTCATGGTTTCTGTGAGGAGTAAACATGCCCAGGGACTATTAGCCTAAAGCAGCTGGGGGCAGTTTGGGTTCTACTCTTACTCCATTGTAGGAATGCATCAGTGTGCCTCACCATAGTGTGTAACCACGGTCTTCCTTTCCATTGTAGGACTAACTTGGTTCCCCAGGATTTAGTCTTTCTGCGAGTCTTGTTTTAGTTTTACAGTGTAGGGTATTTCAGGGGCAGAGACTGTGTCTTCTTTACTGCTTTTATTGAGTCATTTAGTTCACTTTTGGATGCTTGACAGATAATAATGTGTTTGATTGCATCATGTGGTATACCAGGTCTGTAGGAAAACAGACTTTTAACTCTGTAATGAAGTCTTAAGTTTGATTTAGTGTTTACTCATTCGACAGCAGATGCTAGCCAGAATTCAGAGCATTTAAAATTCTATGAACTGACTAAGCCAAAGGCAATATAAAATCAAGTATCATCAGTGTACATCTAATAGTTCACACAGTGTAATGCTGTCTAGATTTTCATCATTAATGTTCCTGGACTAAACACGGAGCACTGGATAGAAGAAAACCTGGACAGATTTCAGCTGGAAAATATTCATAGTATCTAAATGTTCTGTAGAATAACATGTTAATAGTTGCCATTTTGCAGTAGTTCTTATACAATCCATTTCCCAGTTGTCGAGCCCTACTGTAATTAATATGAAAAAACAAAACTATTTCTACCCACTCACCCCCCATCCCCCTCAATGTAATTTGTTGTTGTGTGGGCTTTGGAAGGCTGTAGTTGTGGAGACATCAACAAATTAATTCCTAACAGAAATAATTGAGCTGACAGCTGAAGAGATGGTTACTTGCTTGAGCACTTAAAAAAATAATTGTTTTATTTTTATTCTCCATTATTAATTTTCCCATTGAGTGAAGCTGAGTCTAGTGCAGAAAGTTATTGTCCTGGTTTCAGCTGGGATAGACTTATACACTGCTGGGAGGCTGTTGGCTGGATCTGGGGGGATGATGTTCAGTCTGAGCAGCAGAGGGAGGAGGACTGTATTCCTTTTCCTCTTCAGGGACCTGACAGTAAATTTCATGAAGGACATAGTTCTTGGGCACGTGTTAAGCCAAGCAAATCTGATCAGGTTGTTGCTTGTCATATGAACAATGAACCTAACGATGTCCATGGATGTACAGTGTCAGAAATGCAAGGTATGAATGTCTTTAGTTAAACTCTTGTGAAAGACAAGCGAGTTAACATGTTTTGTCTTACTGTTGTATCGGGGTTGCCACAGTTTAATCTATTTGAGTAGGTGCTTTGGGATCAAAGTCTCCAATCATTAATTTCAAACATAAAAAGACAGTCCCTCTGCTTGGCTTGTCTCCTGTGGACTAATGCATCAATGACAAAAGCCAGCATTCAAGTTGGTGCTAACCAGTGCTACTATTATTTCCAGAAGACCGGACTCAAAGACAGAGCTTCATTCTCTCAGATCAGGAATATAATTGACTGGCTGTAGCTTACCAGCTGACTGTCAGTTGGCTGAGCCCTGGCAAGTGAACATGAGTATGCTCAAAGACTGTCATAGGTGGACACCGAAGTGTACAGCTATGGCTTTAAGCAGGAGATCTCCCTTATGAAACCAAATGGGAAGAAACAGAACATTAGAAGCCTCCTCTCCAAACAAGCCTGCAAAGCAAATGTGTATGGAATACAAATATGGGTAGCAGAAGGTCATTGCTTAAAGGTGGAAGAAAGAGGATGAGAAAAGTGGTAGAAGGGAGACTTCTTAGTTGTAAGGGCCCTGACAGGTAGGAGGGGAAAGCTGAGAAGGAAGGAGAGCTTGGGAAGTGCATACTACCTAGAAAGAGGCTGGAGCTGGTGAATGGGCAACTACTCTTTTGATTCCTACTGCACGTAGGAATATACAACTTTATATGATCTTTGTAAACGAGGAGGGTGTGCAGTAAGGAGACTTGGCTCTATCAGTTATTTCCTGTCTTGGTTCATTCAAATGTCTAAAATCCTGAAGTCTGCCAACTTATGTAGGTCACACAGAAGAAATGATAATCAGGAGATGCTTGAGGAGCTCAAAATTTTCCAGAAATTATTATGACTAAACTTGGAGGTTTCATGAGAAGAAGTAGAGCAATGAATAAAGTTTTCCCAGAAAGGATCAAAGAGTGCTTGTTATGATGTCTGGATAGATGGCAAAACCCAGCATAAATGCAGCAGTGTGAAATGTTGGGGACCAAACTGTGGTTCCTCCTGTCTGGAAAGAAGTTCAGTGGAACACAGGAGACCAGGAAAGCTCTGAGATTTCTCAGCAGAGATTAGATATGTCAAAGGGTTAAGGAAGTAAAAGGATGGAACGTTTATTGAGCTTCCTTGGTAACGAGGGGATTTCCAAAGGGGAGAGGTCTACCAGGTCACGTCCAAATAATGCAAAACTGACTTAATGTGTTTGATTCTAATCCATACCATATCTCAGTTGAACGGTTGGACAGAGTCACCCAAGTCAAGCAACGCTGCAGAATTTACTCTGTGAAAAGCTTTGTGCCAGGTAGTATGAGCACTGGGTATGGGTTTTGGGATCAGCCATCAATTTCAACATAGCTAAATACTAGCTAGGGAAGTGGGAGACCATTTGGTTAGGTATGATTCGGTATCTTGTAACTTGAGAATTTCCAATCTTATCACCTACCCTTTCCAATGAATAGGTGTCTAAGTGGTGTTGCTTGGGTGCATTTGGACTTCCAGAGCAAGATCAGGAAAGTGAGACCCAGGAGGCCCCCAGGAGACCACAGGATTTGCCACTGAATTTTAATAATTCCTTGGAGAAGTTAAAATAATTATTTTTGTCATTCTGTCATTAATGAATATGACAGAAGCTGGAAACTATTTTTTGTACAACCTTGTTTTTTAACACCTGATCCTAATACAGCTCATGATGTGTGAAGATTTACAGAAATAATACATTGTTTGTGGAAACAAGATAAACTATCAATGAAGCGAAAAATGGAAGGGAACTGGTCAGTTAGGTGCTGGTGCCATGGAAAAAATGGATTCTAGAACATGGACTTGTACAAATATAAAATGAGACAGAGCAAAGTATCCCAAGCATGCAGGCCGCTCCCAGCTTGGTGAACAGACAGCAATGAAGCTCAAAAGGCAAAGTTTTGAGATACCAGTACCAATGTACTTAATGGCTTAAGTGGCCGGTTAAATACCAGTACTGAGGGTTAAACTATGAATGTATGATGAGATCTTTGCTCTATATGATACTAGTTCAGCAGCAGTTACCAGAATGGAGTATCTAATACGACTAAAGGGAAGTTCCAAAACTGAGTTGTCTAACTGGCTTCAGATAAAGGCACTGTCTGGAGACTTATGCTTATCCAAAACCTGAACTTTTGTCAAAATGGATTTGTGGAATTTAGAAAGAAGTCTGGGTAGCTATGAAAGTGAATGAATGAAATGATATTTTATTACAAGTAATATCTTCATAAAAGTGCCAGACATGTTCAGGCATTAAAAGCTTTAATAACGTGTCTGAGATGCAGGCAATTTGTAGGTGATTGGTTTTTGGGGTTGTGTTTTTTTGTTGATAAATTGATGCGTTTCAAAGGACAGAAGGTATAATAGCACTATAACTGTTGCTTCTGAGAAAAGATAAAGGGAGTATCTGAAAGTTATTTTGAAATCTGGAATCATAGTTGTGGAAGTTCAAATATTTTCCATTCTAACTGAAATGACTCTGATTTCCAAATTTCAGCTCAGTTCTTGGATCAATAGTAGGTAATAATATGCTGGTTGAATTATCAGAAGGCTTGTTCCAGAGACTTAGTATTTAGTTTTATTAGACACAATCCCAAGCTTACAGGAGTAATTCTTCATTCCAGTAAGTACTGCTGCTGTTATCCAAAATGTTACGCATGTGAGGAAAAACATTTATAGGGTAATCTAGGAAGATTCAGATAACTCTCTCACTCATTATAATTGTTTATATTGTATGTTAGAGTTCCCTAGAGACTGCTGGAAACTTTATCCATGTATCTGTGCACACACTCAACCTGCTCTTCACTTTTCCTTTCTAACTACATACATGTTTCTTGCTGTTGTAACAGCACTAGTCATGTAGACCATAGGTCATCACAAGCCGCCAGGATAATGTTCTCCATATGTCAAGATGTTTGTGAAGAAACAATTTGAGCAAAAGCATTCTGTCAGACCAGAGTTTTCTGAAACGTCTGTTGCCTTGCAACCACACAAATGTTGGATTAATGGCTAAGCATTTTGAATAAGTAGTTTCTAAGAAACAAACCCTGAAAGAGCAGGCAAAATTGTGTTTTCACTGAAGCCTGTGACAGAGTTTACAACACTTTAAGCAGGGTTAGTATTTGCCTCTTACTTAATGTTACTGTCTTGATTTGTAGCTCCTGCCAGGAGTAGGTCTCATATAGTCTCTGACCGCATCTGTTCAAAGCCAGAGGACTAGCTGGCAAAAGAGCAGAAATGCTTTCAACAGCTCTTTGAATAAGGATCAGCTATTTTTAATTTACCATGGGATGAAAACATTTACATGGCGTTACCACAGCACAGGTGATGTACCCTAAAGGTTCATAACCTAGTTTACCCTGTGCTAACTTGTTCACATATCCGTGTTTTAATTTTATGGTAGCTGCTTTATTGTGTGGATCAGCTGTAATTAGCATGAACAATATGCTTATGTCATGTAAGGGAAACAAATCCTATTTTAAGAAATTTTCATTATATTAAATATCATTACGGTGAAGCACACAATTCTGTAACTTCCTCTGAATGCTTAGCAAACAGCATTTCTAATTAAACAAGTTTTGCTTGCCCTGTATTCCTCTTCATATTACACAAATGGTTGGAGCAGAAAATGGTTATTAAAGCCAGGACTGTGCCTAATAACTGGTGTGATAGAAAAGCAAATTGGTAGCTCAGTACCTTTTTAAAACAGCTGTAAAGTTTTTACTTGGTAGCAGAAGTCAATTGATTTTTTCCTTTCTTCCCAACTTTGCTTTTGGTCTGTAGTTTGAGGATATTTTTTTTTGTTCCTGCCACAGCTGTCTGCAAAAGAGCCAGGTTCAGCAGCTCACACCTGTGTAAGCATTTGAGGTAGACTGGTGTGAATTAGCCAAAGCTGCCTGGCTAAAGCAGTTAGGCACTGAGGTGACTGAGGAGGGAGCTGCTACGAGGAAGGGCTTCCTGCCCTATAAAATAAAACATTTTTTGTAAAATCTAGGTCTCTGATTTTTCACTTTGACAATGTTGTATGTATTCTGGTCTTTTTCTAGAGAGCTACGTGGGATTTTTATTATATTGTCTAATGAGGGTATCAGTGGAACTCCTTGGCTTCTGTTCTTGGAGGCTTTGTCACTTCTATATATTCATCTATTGAATCAATACAAGATCATTAACTGTGAACCTGAAATAAAACCTGAACTTTCCAGGATGGAGTTGTCCATTTTTATCATAGCAAGTTTTAATTTCAGATGAATCAAAAAATCTCTCGACTTTTCACTTGGAAACATTTATAAGAAACAAAGTGTTACCCATGCTCGTGTAGATAGGGCCACAGAAAATAATGTTCCACTGTTCAACCTGCTCAGTCCACAGAAATCATATTTTTATTTCCAGTTTTTCTATGATTATGACTTAAGGAAGAAAATTAAATGGGAACAGAGCAAGCATGTTGCAAATGCACAGCTTAAACATCTCAGTTCTGTGGCAGTTTCAGGTTCTATTTGTTATTTATTCCTTGGGTTTTGTAGCTACAGAAATAGAACTGGTCTCTTCCTGCTTTGCAGTCCTTAGGCTTTCCTCTTCCTGAGAAGTAAGTTGCTACAGGCATGGAGCCTACAAGATATAACAAACAATAGTCAGTGAAGTCCACCCCATTAGTAAGGACTACTCAGTGTATTAATACATTAGTAAGAGGGAAATTCCACATTTCTTATTGGTGTTTCTTGAACACCTTTTTCTGAGATCTTTGAAACTGAAGCAAACTCCAGTGATACAAAGACCAAAAAACTGTGAATGAGGACCCGAAACACAGCTGGAGAGGTGGTCGTGTTTATCTAGATGTTAACAGAAACTTTCTTAAATAGAAGCTATTCTCAAAATGTAGTCTAGTTAAGGAACATAGATTTTTTTTTTTTAAAAAAATGTAATCTGTAGCTAAACTGGTAAACGCATAGAACATTTGATTTTTAATCTGTTGCATTAGACTGTGTGCATTTTTACATGAGTAGCTATGTGTATGAACTCCATTGCATGGAAGCCCAAAGTCCTCCTTTGGAGAGTGAATTGTTTCGGTTCTTTCCCTGCCTGAATGCATTGGGAGGGGTAGAGTTGAATGAAGCAGGTAGCTTCTGAGAAAGGTAGTTGTTACTTACTATATTTGAGCACCACCTTGGCCTCGGAGCGAGAATTGCTCTTGGGGAGAATGGCTGCTTTGGCAAAAGGAGAAACACTGTTTCCTGGGATTAACAGCAACTACTGCTGCTACTGTTATCTGGCTTTTGTATTTTTGCTGGCAAAAGTTATGGTCCTGCTTTATTTAATTCCAGCCAGCTAGTGTCATTTAATTCTGTGATATAGTGGAGTCATGTTATTTATGGCTGATAATTGTCAAATAGAACAATTCATTAAGCTCCTGCATCGGTTGATTTCTCCTTGTTTTCTTGTAACTCAGTCTTCTGTGTTCTTTACTACTATCTTAAGGATCTCATAATTGCCTGAAACATTTCTATGTTACCTTACGCATTACTGAAGACCTTATTTTTCACTGCCTGTTTTAGCTGGAATTTTCAGGATGCACGGGAGAAATTTTACTTGCAAAACCCCTTGTCTCAATACTAAATGGTGTTAGAGGGATAGGGCATAGTTCAGGAGCCATTCTTTTCAGTTCTAACTACTGAATATGACAGCCTGTATTGTTACATGGTATTTTATCAGACATGGTTTGAATGTGATTTCTCCTTATTGTTGTGGGGCTGATTGTTTTATGAGGCTGGATTTTGTACAGTGAACTGTCATGGATAACTGTGAATACTTTATTTTAATAAATTCAAACATGTTTCCAGGTTGGGTCACTAGTTGGCTAAGTTGGGACAGTCGCTTGAGTGGGAGAATCTTCTGGGTTTATAGTACTTGGATTTAATCTAATTCAAAAGTTATAGACCCAGTTTAGCCATGTATGCCATTGTTATGGGACAAAAAGAAACTATGCACTATGTTAAAGAAAAAAACACACCAAAACCCAAAAAAACGAAACAAAAATAAGCAAACCCACAGCTAGATACTGTAAATAAATGGTGCAAATGTATACCCCATGCAATATAACTGCCTTTACTGGAGATGTACAGAGTGTGAATCAGTAGTGTTGGTTCCAGTGACTGCAATGATTCATTCTGTATTTCTTTTTTTTCCTTTCTCTCCTTTTATTTTTTCAGCATGAATGTGGCACTTGCAGAAGTCAAGGAGAAAAAACATTTGGCTTTGGCAAGCATAATGTGGGCAGAGTATAAAATTCCATGCACAGCTGTGCCAGTGTGCTTCAGTCCTAACTTACAACATTTCCTGCTATTGCCGAACTGGGCCTGTCTTAGAGAGATTGCTAGTCATGACACTTTTTATGGTGGTTTTGTGCCATGCACAAACGGGGACTAGAATGAAACCAGCACACTAATTTTAGTTCATGATCTTAAGTTTTGAATCCAGGTCTGCAGAAGTGAAAGATTAGTGTGTATTAGCTCACTGAAAATTTGAGCCCATTCTCCAGCTGGACTGTCTTGACCACCTGCTAACTTGTTGATGTGGTGAGAGACAAGGTTCTTTGGGTCCAATTCTGACCTCATGTACCCTGGTGTAACTTAAGTGGTTTTTGTAAAATCAATTTCAATTGTCTAATTTAAAAGCAAGGCCTAGATCTTTCTGCTTTTTATTAATTTAAATAATACCATAGCACATTCATTGTTGCCTGTATAATTTCCCCCCCTTCTAGTTTCTCTGATTTCTAAGCCATTCTTTAGCTACTGGTCTTGTTTTCCATAATATCACCATAACTTTCTGTGTCGTCTGTCTGCCGTGATCTATATTCTTTCAATGATGTAGAATGCACCTAAAATTCTGTGCTCATCTTCTTGATACTGTTCTTTCTCTGCCATAATAAAGTTTCATGGCAATAATTCAGAGGCAAGATAGAACATCCTGTTTTGTCCTTGCTTTAGAGAAGGTCAATATTGGTTGAACGAGGGAGTTCTGAAAAGGATGCCATCATGCACCTACAGGCCAGCTACCTTATTTGAAATTATTTGATGCTCTGTAATGAGCCCTGAATCAAATTTACCTGCTACCAGTTTGACATGCACTTTCACCAAGTCCCAAGACTTGCTGGGAATAAGAGGGAGAGGCTGTCTCCTGGGTAAGTCAGTGACCTGGAATGGCTTCCTTTCCTTGCTCTGACACAGATTTCCTCCGTGGTTTTGACCATATCATTTAATTGCTCCAAGCCTGAATTTTCTTATCGGTATGCTGTCTAGAGATAGCAGTGCCTCCTTGCATCCTAATAGCACTAGAAACAGGTGTGTGCCAACTTGTTTGGCAAAACACACAAAGACCTTGCTGTTTCAGGAGAACTAAATCTTTACATATCATTGACTCTGCTGACTTGTTCAGCATACAGAGGCACTCAGGTGGATTTTCAGAAATTAATTACAGCTTTTCTTGGCTGTTTAGTGGCAAGAAGAAAAAAACCATGCCGACACAATATTTTCCCCTAATCTGAAGGCTATTTTAAACTACTTACAGTAATGGAATTGCTTGTTCATTTCTAAATATTTTTATTTAGAAGAACTAATATTTGTTAATGTAGACTAGAATAATTATTTTTTTTACTTTGTAATCTGGCACTACTATATTAGATGGTATTTCCTAAGACACATTTCCACATAAAGAATTAAAAATCCTAATTCTTGACCTGAATAAAAGTCGGGTACCTGTATTTTTTTCAAACCTGGGTGAGAAAAGGGCTGTTAAAACCTCTGAAGAGCTGAATGCTAGGGTGCCATCTAGTGCTACATTAATCGGCACTTTCACTGCAACCTTTGCATTTCCACAGCTTACTCTGTTATGTCTGTTGTCAAAGGGCTTACTTAGAAAAGCTTATTGCAAGTTCTGAAGGTAATTAATTGATGGTGAATGAAAGCTCACTCGAAGTGCTGAGGAATGGTATGGGATAGAAAGATAGAATCGTTTCCCCTAAACTTTACATGTTTTGTGTGAATTACTGTGGAATCCTGGACTTGACTTGAAGGAGAATATATAATACATATATGAGAAGTCATGACATGTTGAAATTAAAGAATCTGATTCTTTACCTCGTAATGGTGTTTGAAAACGAAGTGATGTACTGATGCAAAGGCAGTGTGAGTTAAAAAGAGAATAAACCCTGAATGCCTCAATTAAAATGAGCATCTAGTAGTTTGGGAGCTAATCCAGGCTAGAGAAATCTCTTCAGTCTTCAGTATAATCTGGAATTCCAAGTTTTGCAGCTTCTCTTAGTGATTTGGTTGTTCTGTCCATGAGCTACACAAAGGAAACCTACTGAATTGGGAAAATAAATAAACTGATGTATTTATTTATTTATTTTAGACTTTGAGAACATCACAAGTTGATGTGTGTTTAGCAACTGTTTACTGCTCTAACTTTTTTTGGGGAAGGGAAGAAGCTAATATGATTTAATGGTACAACATAAACTGGAGTTAAATAATCAGAGATGTCAGTTTTGATCTTTATCAGACTGTGATGTCACTGTGATAATACAGATTTCAATGAACTTTGAACTTTTTTTTTAATTAACACTACTGTAGGTGATGTTGGAACTAGGAGTGAAAATGTGCATTTCGAGCAGAAACTTGTAAACAACTTTATAAACATGAGCTTTTCTTTCTGTACAATGAAGTTAATTGTATTCTTTTCAAAAGGAAATTAATATGGAAGCAAAATCTGTAAATACCTTTGACATCTCTTCGATGTATTTTTTTTACCTCTTAACAGAGCTTTTTTTTTTAAAATGAATTATACCATCCAAAACTGCTTTCCCCATATTTATTCAATAAGTGGTCTCTGAAACCCATATTGAAGGCTTCCCTCTGATGTGATATTGCATGTTTCTGTGTGTTTGCATTTTGACTGGGCTTCTTGCATGCTGAATTTTCTCCTTCTTAGCCTCAAGGAAGTGGTTTTGAATAATGAAGTAAAAGCCCTCCCTTAAGAGAACTGGTCACCAGCCCAATTAAAGAGGAGCCTTCCCTACCTCATGCTGGAGAGCAGAATGTTTTTCTGGCATAGTAGTTCTCCAGTCACGCCAAATAACCACGATGGGATTTCTAAGGCCCTAATGGCTTTTGAAAAAAAATACAATATGTAAGCCATTAAAGTACTGGCTCTGGAGCTGTTTCCCAAGTAGATTTGTGTGGAAGCAAATGGCAACTGTTGCATTTTGACAGTCTTAAGGCTTTTACTTTAATCTCTTGTCCTTCTTAGAAATTTCCTCTTGCAGGATCTCAAAGTCTCTTATAAGCACTAGTGAATGAAGTACTGTAGCTTGGCTGAATCCCTCTTTGTATTAACTTAGTGAGTGATTACAAGTGAATCACTTTTCACAAATGCAAAATAGGAATTGAAGTACTTGGATGATAATTTATTTGGCACAAGCCTCTCTATTGTTCCGTTCCACAAAAGCTAGCACAGCAGGGGCACAATTTTAGACTCAGTCTTGAAGTGCTACCACAACCCAGTTGCTGCACTGCAAGTAGTGCTGCCTTTATCAGTGGTGGCATGGGGCTTCATACTTGCATATCATGATGGAGCATCATCAAAATTAATTGGAATAGCATCAAATAATGCCTATGAAGTAGTTTTGGTTTAAACTTCTATTGTAGAAGATCTTATGTGCTTTAAATAGAGGGATGCTTCTGTTCTGTGGTGATATATTCATCACAGATAGTTATGATTTGGTTAACATCCTGCCCCCAATGAATAGGCAGAATTCCTCATCTGTTTGAATCACTTGTGGCATTGCATAACGTTCAAGAAGTACATGGATACTGTTTTCAGATAGCAATTCTTTTGGAGCAAGTTACTGAAAGTTATGAAAAGCAAGGTTGAACCACGGTTCATTCTCATGCAAAGACATTCTCTTCATAAGAAGGGAAATGAAGGAAACGCTTAATGAGTGAGAGCTTTGGGGTGCTCTCAGCCAGTTTGGCTATTAACATAAGTCAAAAGGATTTAATTTTTTTAATATTCAACCTAAGCATGAGATTGCCTTCAGTGCTATACCATGTTACAGGGGCACTCACTGTGTAGCTAAGAATGTAGGTCTAATGAAGACTGGCATGGAGGCCTACAAAGCAATCTATTAGTCTGAGTATGGCAGATGAGATGTCAGCGCTGGAGAAGGACTTATCACAAAAAAGTGTATTAAATGTTGTCTTTGAGCTGTATCATCAGGTCATGCTGAGAACACAGCCTCATGGGGAGGAAGAGCAGCACTATGACAGAGATGCACCATCTGAATGCCAAGTGTATTGTGGATGCCTGTTCCTGTAGGTGCCCCTTTTCAGTTCAGGTCAGGGCAGACTTCATGACAGAGTAGCCCTCTGTGACAGCGTGTTCTGATGTGTTACAAGCCAAACTGTTTTGTCAGTGAATATGTAATTAATTTGGGAAGGAGGGGGGTGCGTGAAATCTTATCAGAGCTAGACCAAAGGTGTATCAAAACACCTTTACTTCATAGCAGCCAGCTCTGAAGAAACCTTAATTGTAGTGGGTTGTTGAGTTGATTAACATCCCAGTGCAGCACACCCCTAAGAAAGCTGCCCAAGTACAATTTTTTTTTTTAATTAATTTTTTTAATTTGCTTTCAGGCAGTTGTTTTCAGTAGGGAATGGAAACTGAGCTCTGGTAAATTTGCTTATGCAAATGGCTGGTTAGCTGAAAATTAGGTATGTGGGGCAACAGAAGTCTGACATTCAGAGCTGTACCTGGCAGTGACTTGCCGAAACTGAAAAATCAGTCTGTTTCAGCCAGCCCAGGGCTCAGCGATGTTACCTGTAAAGATGGCCATTTACACACAGTCAGCTTGCAAGTCTGGTTTTGAATTTTAACCAGTCTTCTTTTGTAGAGGGGCTAGAACATTGGGGTTTGGCCTGGGCCCCTTCTGTATATAGCGGAAAGCATTTATAATCTTGCAGTATTTGTTTCAGTATAGGATTGATGAGTTGAATATTCCTGTTTACAGATAATGGAAATTCCATCTTATTTTCTTGGAAGTTCATAAGATGCATTCTGTCCTTCAAGGAAGAGCCTACTTTTCTTTCTTGTCTTCATCTTTGCTCAAACCCAAGACTCTTGCTTAGTTTAAATTTCATGCTGAGAAATACCTAACCTCCTTTCTCCTTCTGAATTCAGTTGCTGTGCTACAAGATTTTCATGGGAGACATGGAAATGGTGCGTTTTGGATTACACAGATTTCTGCTGAAAGTTGCTATACATATTGAAACTTGTTCTTGGTTATATGTTGTTTTTTTGGAAGTGGAAGAATTGCTTTTTTCCACCTCTGGAAAACCACATTCTATTAAAGAGATTATGTTCCTATTGGGGAATACTTTTTACTTTACTCTTGCAGGTGATGCATTTTCACCACCACCTAGAACGGAAGCACCCATGGATTTTAAAGAGAGAGGGCATCTAAGTGTCACTAATGTCTCATAGAGAAGGATTTTGAGAGCCGCTAAACTTAGATTAGATATTGCATTGCTTCATTTTGATGGATTAATAAAGAGATGAGGGGTTTAGAGGAAATTGTATCTCACACAGATTGTTTAATGCTGAAAAATCCCGCGGCACTTCATGCCAGCTGTTGAACACTCATGAAATCTATGCAATTAACTACAAGAATCAAAGATACCATAAAAGGGAGAATGGGTACATAACTTGAAATGTTGTAAAGTTTTTGTTTGTAGTCCTACTCTTTGAGAAAATATCTGAGGTTTTGCTCAGCTTCTGCATTCTGCCATTTGAGAGAATGCTGCTTATTTCAAAGCCTTACTGACGACAGTGGAGGTGAAAAGATGGAGCAGAGAATGCCATGGGTCAGTAGTAATTATCTGCAGTTAGTTTGTCATTTAGTTTTAATTTATCATACCTTTAACAACATAGTGCTCTCAGAACCAGGCTAGGGTATTGGCTGAGCACCGAGTTGGAGGAGAAACTGCAGGGTATTGCCTTGATAAAGAAGAAATGGGAACAAGATGAGAGCTGCTCTAGGGAAGGGTTTAAGCTAAAGTCAGTGGCATAAAGCCAGCACTAGATTATGGCAACCAGCCCTAGTGTAGTAAGATTAAAGTGTGCGGGGGATCCCGTATTTTAGACTGCTTAACTCCAAAGAGCACTTGCTGGAACGTATGTCCTTGCAAGGACAACTGAAGGGAGTGACTCAGCAGCAGTGAAGTGGTGCCATGCTATACAAAAAGAATCATTAGTGACCTATTTAGCTTGTCCTGTTCTGAACTTCTGCAGGTTGGCAGGTTGTTCTTTGTGTGTCCTGGATACATAGCTTTCTTATTTTCTTGAATTTAAAGGAAGGGGTAGATAAGGAAATAATCAGAGGTACTATCCTGAGAGTGCTCCCTAGCTGCGCTTGACTGTATGGTCCCTGCAGCTGCAGGTGTTACCAAGCTTGGTATTGTCTAGTTGCTCAGAATGGTGTTTTTTCACTGTTAGTACAGTTTGTTTTGGCTTGCTGATGAGTAGATATCTACAGAAAGCCATGGTGCCCAGCCAAAGGCCTATTTTTGTCCTGAATCAATATAGCTTTGCAAGTGCAGGTCCAGGATCAACAGAGATTCATGGAAACTTTTGCTATGTACCTAGCAGCAAGGGCTTTGTGCTCTTCAGAAATTACTTTGTCTTTCTAATGTGTATGTTCAGAGTAAAGCACAAACTAGTTAAGGGGGAAGGTGGGAGGGAGCAGGAATATTAAATCTGTGCAATACTTCTGGAACAGATGAGACATTCTGGCACCTACAGTATAATCCTTGCTGAACTTTTCCCCACTTCAGCTCAAGCACAGGTGTGCAGTCGTGACACAGCTGCTACCAGATGGCTTTAAATTTTCAGAGCTGTAAAAGAAGAATCCAGAATAACATAGGGAGAAAAGAGATCCATCTGCTTTCATAACTACAGAAAAAAGATTGTATTATGATTGCAACTTTTTTTTCTATTTTAATGCACAACTGCCTTAAAATAAAGGTGAAAGCTTACCCCAGTGGGGAAAGCTAGACATACAGAAATGAGCTGGCTTGTCCTGTGAAGCATGTAACTGTTGGGATAAAGTTGGGAAATGTCATAACCTAGACATTCCCTGGTCTTTCTGAAATCGCCAGCAGATAACTGTCCAACCTGATCCTTCCTGGCTGATAAAGCAGATTGGTCCAACCAGTAACCTGAATCCCAAAGCATCCTCCTGTATTGGCTGCTTGTGGATGGAAATAGCACAGGCTATCATGGGAGTCTCTACATTATTTATGTGTCTGGGTGCTGACACAGGAAGTACTAATTACTCTAGATAAGCTGTGAGGTCTTATGGCATAGGACCTTGTCTTACCCAGTGAAAAGTAAATGCCTAGGGAAAAATAGTGCAATATTATTTTAGGGATACTTACTCTGAACTTTCTCCCAAGAATTTGGGATTCAAGAGCTGCCTCAGACAGATTGTACTTTAAACCCCCTCTGAATTTCTTTCATTAACTTGTCTGATTTTCCCTTGAACCTCTGTAACTTTTAGCATAGACAGTGTCTTGTAGCAAAGTGTTCCACTGCTAAACTATAGGTCGTATGCTGTGAAACTGAGGAGCTGTGTAAGATGCAGAGGTACTAATATTTTTAACAGCAGTCTAAATTCCTGTTTGTGAGCATGCTGGAAGAGTTTTTTGGGAAGTTGAGAACCCTGATCCTCTTTTTGCATAAGCTGTCTTGGGAGCCACAAACCAAGTATTCTGAGATTTTTTTTTTTTTTTTTTAAACCTATA
This sequence comes from Falco peregrinus, assembly GCF_023634155.1. NCBI lineage: Eukaryota > Metazoa > Chordata > Aves > Falconiformes > Falconidae > Falco > Falco peregrinus. Next base: position 3,915,724 of record NC_073733.1, on the reverse strand, counting down.
GCCATTGCTGAGAAAAAACTTGGAAGAGTTAACCATGGACAAACTGCTTTGTTAACCCTTGTGTCTTCCTTAGAAGTAAAACAGGAAAATCTTCTGTTCCTCCATCATACATGGAATACGGCAAAAGTGAAAGAACAGTTTCTCACCTGTTGAAGCTGCTCAACTTTGCATAAAAGAAAATGAAGGTTCCCTGTGTTGTCTAAAGGTAGAGTGGCTGAGTCTCTAGTTTTGTTGTTGGGCTCTCATGTGAGGCGAGATGGGCATTCCAGCCCCTGCTAGCAGCACCATTTGGGTTTAGTTACAAGACTTGTTTGACTGCCTTAGGGGGTAGAACAGAGGGATTCAAAACTTTCTGCTACAGTTTCCTGTACAACTATTTTAACACTGTTCTACAGGAAAAAAAGATGTGTGTGCACAGTGGGAAGGGGAGTTGCAGCTGACTTCGTTTCGAAACAAAGCAGTGAACCTCTGAGAGCTCTTGGAAATTCGTATTATCGTGTATTTTTCTAGTAGCAACTTGAATAGAATGTCCTCCTGTAATAATCTTTTCTCTCTTTGGAATAATTCATTGTAATATCTTTCTAAAAATACACTCAATCACCCCAGATAAACTAGATCCTTAAAATTTCAGGCCTATGTTACAGTATGTGTAGGGTTATGTGCCATATGATGAGCAATAACATAGATTAGGACAAATTTAAATTATGACGAATAAGAAAGACTTTGAGACTGACAGGAAATGACTGAATTCAATTCCGTGTAAATAAATGCTGTACAAAATTAGGCATGTGGAGAAATGGTAATACAACCTTCACATGTAAAATGTGATCCTTACTACCTAAAAGCAAGATCTTGAGAGGGGTGACAGAAGTTCCGTGGAAAGATCTCTGTACCTGGCAATGGTGGGAGGAAGAAAGTAAACAAATTATTGTGAATTGGTAGTATCGGATTAGAGATAAGTCTGTGACTTGCCTACTTCTTGAGTACTGTCTGTATCTTTAAAAGGACAAAAAAGAATGCAATAGGGAAGGACAAAAATGAGGGAAAAAATGGTTGGAACAGATTCAGTAATAGAAATGAGTAAACTCTTCAGTCTGGAAGGAAACTAATAAAATGGTGGATATTTGCACAGTCATTAGGGGCACAGAGATGTTCAAGTGTTTATTATTTCTCCTACTATAAGAACTAAGGCATTTCATATGAAGCTAATAAGGACCTGTTCAAAATGGGAGAAAAGGAGGTTCTTTATGGGTAGCATTTATGCTACCCATACCTCTATGGGGGTTCATTATGGGTAGCAGTCCTGCAGGACTTGCCAAAGGATGTTGTGGATGCTACAAGCTTATGGAGGTTCTGGAAGAGGCAGCAAGTTCATGAAAGAGAAGCCTATTGAAGATTAATAACTTGGAGTTCAAAGTAGGTCGAGGCTGGGAAAGAAGGGACGTGTCATATATTTACCTTGATGTCATTCCTTATTAGATATCCAATTATTATTTGAGGTGGGCTGTAGGGACCTTCGAGCTGATGTAATGTGCAATCTTCATGTGTTTCTCTATTAGAATCTGTCTGTATCGTCAGGTACAGCTGTGCAGTATGGATTAAAGAAACACCTTCTGCTCCAGTTGAAAGATCTTAGTTGCTCTGTCTGCACAGATATTAAAAAAATTGCCCAACTAGGTAATAGATTTGATATAAAAAAGGATTACCCAAATAGGCCACCATGGACAGATAGGTAAGCAGAATGCATCTAGAAGAAACACCTGTAAAGAAAAGATCATCTTATTGCAGGTGTTATTTCCCGCTGTCTTTTCAAGATCAGAGGGAAAATGCCATCTCTCTTTGCTGGTTGTCTTTACCTTTGAAGTGATGCTTTCAGCGCTGCAGCTGATTTTTCTGCTATAGCAGAATCTAAAGTTTTGCAACAGAGAAGAAACAATAGGGTTTTCTTAACTCTCTTTGACCTCCTTGCTCTGTGCCATTAGAGATTAATATTATCAGTGTTTTCTCAGTAATTCTGTTAAAGAACATTTCCAACAAAACTTGTTCTTGGCATTTCCTACAGATTTTTCTAGAGCTGACTCAATATGGCTTATGTTTCGTATAGTGGAACTTAGGGTATGGTGGACTTTTTTCTAAAGAGTTTGAAGTAAATCAGGGAAAGGATTTTTTTTTTTTAAATGGTGAGATTTCTAATGTTTCTCAGTTGAATATTCTGGCATGTCATCTGTTCAAAATTGCTTAGTTTAAAAAGGCCAGGTGTGTCTGAACTGGATGATTTTATCAGGAACCTAAATTTCACTAGTCGTTCAACCTGGACTTATTTTAGTTTTTGAGCAGGATATCCACTTTTGTTATCAAAATGGGGATTATGAACTCCAAGTTGCCATAATGGAGAAAATGGGTAGGTAGAGAAAAACACTGAGGAGCAGGTACAAGCCAGCGGATGATGAATGGGGTATAGCTGGGGTCATGTTACTTGATAGATTTGTTTCTGGAGAGCAAAGGCAACTGAAATATCTCAGATTCCCATGACTAGTGAAGGTTGTGTGAGAATCACTATGTCGGGAGGCACTTTTTTAGGAAAACTACTTTCCTTGATTGGAAAAAAACCAACCCAAACAAAACAACAACAACAATAAAAAGTGTTTGCACTCTTTCCAGGTCATCAAAATCAGAAGTTTTATTTTGGAACTTCTGCTGCAGTTATACTGTAAGGTAAAGCATGGATATGTGAGTACCTAAAAGGGGGCTATGAAACTTTAAATGGAGAGAGAAAAATTTAAATAAATTATATCCCTGGAGGCTGAGATAATCTAAAGTACATAAGATGTATATTCCAGACTCCTTTGCTTTGCTAGCACATAGAGCTGAATCTGACTCTCTCACTGAAAAGCCAGTAAACTTTTCATATTCTTTGTCAAGGCTGTCCTTATTGATATTATCTTAATTTATGTGAAAAATTAAATGGGTTTGGTTTCTAAGGGTGGTGAGAAATGGAGATAAATCTAAAGGTATTGATGGTCAATTATTGTACATTTTATTTTCAGTTGTTGCTTGGTTTTATTTGTGGGTAGCTTTTTGTTTTTGTTTTCTTGGGTTTTTTTTAATTGTTGTTGACCATGTGGTTTGCTTTGCATTTAAAGTCAATTTGAAATTTAAACATAGACTTCCCAAAGTTGTTCTAGTATTTCTGGAGAATACTTGTTTGGTTTTGTTTTACTGGAGGGGAAAGATACTGTTTCCACTAGTATTCAGCTCAGCGTTAGTACTTTGACTAAAGTATTTCTGCAACCACTGCTTTTCTTCCTCCCTGGAATTGACTAGTTTTTGAAATGGAGCTTGTTAAGTTGATCATCTTGATAAGCTTCCTATCAAGTAAGGGAAAATGATACCCAAATTTAATAAATAAATAAATAAATAAATAATTCTGCCTTCTTTTTGTTGTGGTTCTGACAGCTTTTCCTAATCTTCTGTAACTGGGGGGAAAAGCATCTTATCTTCGGTTGGACAATATGGGGGGGAATGAAATCTGAATTCTTATAAATGCAGTTATCTTTTAGAGAAGTCTCTACAGTATCAAAAGGAGTTGTTAGTCTGTGGTTTTTTTTGAACACAGTGGAATGCATCAAATTACTTCTCATAACTCTGAAATTATTGTTATTCACCTCTGTTACTGGAGATCAGTGGGAACATTATGTTTCCTGGTGCCCAGCACTCTGGGTTTTCATGGAAAAAGGGCAAATACTTTCATTTTTCCAATTTTTAAAGCTTTTTTGGACATAGGACCTGGCAGAAATTGTCTTTTCATATGAGTATTTGATTTGGCATGGAATGCTTTGGCTGGAATTGCTTTCTATTAGAAGTATTCCTCCAAAGAGATATAAACATGTGATTTATTAATCACTGGTATTTAATTTTAAAAGATAAATTTCTGCCTTTCCTTCTTCTTGTTCCGCATGTGGACAAGGTTTACACATTGTCACTGCTGAAGTTGGAATTAATATGATTAAATATGGAATTAGCTCAGGCTTGGGTGGATTCTGAAGGTGGACTGCTCAAGTGCTCAACAGTAACTAGTATCTTCATAGTTGCAAAAATCTGGAAGTCAATCCTGTTCATACATGGTTAGGTCTTAACTAACTCCTGGAATCCCAGTAGTGCAGAACAGCAAGAACCAGAGAAAATTGTCTGGTCCTTTGGTGCTAATTAATCACAGCTTTTATCTGATGCATGTAGTTAACAGATCTGATCACTGCTACACTTCATGAGGGAAAATGGTGTCTGTGGCTTTATTTTTAAACATGTAGGCTTATCCTCCTACCTGATTATTTCTGCTTAATATTCAATATGTGGGAAAGAGATCCCTCTCTAAGATGTGAAGAGTTGTTTTTTGTTTGACATTTTTTGTCTCCTTTCTGGGTCAGTCTGTAAAAGTCAGTTTTGTTCTTCTTAGGCTGTTATGTTCAATACAACGTTATCAAAGTACCATGTATCCAGTTAGTCTCAAAGTGTTTGGAAGTTTTTCTAGGATGTTTCATTGTGTGTAAAAAGAAGTAGGTATATGGGGAAGTGTAAAGAGTCCCCAGCTTTCTACTAGAGTTACTGATTTCTGGTCCTGGGAGTGGCTGCTAGAGGTCTTGCATGTCTTTGGAACGAGAGTTCCCTCTAGCTTAACAAGGAAAGCTTAAATGGGAAAGCTTAGGTATTGGCTTCATGTAGCCTGTAAACCTGACACCTTAGTGACAGCAAGTGTTGTCTTCAAGTTCTACCTCGTCCTCATGCCATGTGAACAGCCCTGGCAGAGTGTGGAGGAGCACCTCAGAGCAGTGCAGCGAGGCCTCTGTAGCCAGACATAGTTCTTCTGCTTGCGTGGGGACTGACAGCTTGAAAACCAGAAAGATGTTTCTTAATGGCACTTCTCAGTTAGCCTTCCTTAGGGAACTGAACCGGTGCTCCAAAGCCGTCTCGCTAGTTTGGAAATTGCATGGGAAATAACAGATTCTTCTGTGGGCCAGCATTTTGTTCAGTACATCTTGGTGCATTTTACATTAGTTGGTATATTTACATTGTCTTGTTCTAATAAAAAAAAAAAAGGGATTATGATGTATCTTTACAATTTGTTCAACAGTTCCAAGTCCACAGTGTACAGGTAGATACCTTTTTGTATCTGTGCTTAGTGCTGGAGACTGGCACAGACTCTGTTTCGAGTCAGATTTTCCTGAAGCCCACAAAAAAGGCACAGAAGAGGTGGAAGAAAAGCAAGATATTTACATTTACAGAAGTGATAAGGCCACATAATCCTTATGGGAAGTTTTGGGAAAAAAATTGCCTTCAGTTCGGATGGAATTTGGGGCCATGAATTGAGCTTCACACGCTTCCCATTCTTGCTATTTCATCCTACATTTTATGCTTTTCTATGGATGGTGTCATGGTTTAACCCCAGCTGGTGACTAAGCACCATGCAGCCACTCACACACAGTAGGATGGGGGAGAGGATCGGAAGAGTAAAAGTGAGAAAACTTGAGTTGAGATAAAGACAGTTTAATAGGTAAAGGAAAAGCCACAAGTGCAAGCAAAGCAAAACAAGACAAGGAATTAATTCACCACTTCCCTTGGGCAGCCAAGGTGTTCAGCCATCCCCAGGGAATCCCCAGGGCTCCATCATGTGTAACGGCTACTTGGGAAGACAAATGCCATTATGCCAGTTGTCCCTTCCCTTCCTCCTTCTTCCCCCAGCTTATATACTCAGCATGATGCCATATGGTATGGAGTGTCCCTAGGCTAGTTTGGGTCACCTGTCCTGGCTGTGTCCCCTCCCAATTTTCCATGTCCCTCCAGCCGTCTCACTGGCAGGGCCTGAGAAACTGAAAAGTCCTTGACTTTGTATAAACATTACCTAGGAGCAACCAAAACCACCAGCGCGCCATCAGCACTGTTCTCACACCAAATCCAAAACACAGCACTACACCAGCTACTAAGAAGAAAACTAACTCTGTCCCCGCTGAAACCAGGACAGATGGGTACTTAAGTACCATTTTAGGAACTGGCATGTAAGATGCATCAAACATCCAGCTTTTATTAATGTTCTTTCAATGTTGTGGGGTTGGTTTTTTGTTTTTTTTATTATTTTTTTTATTGTTTTCTTTCTAGCATACCTGTCTTGATGGCAATTTTGTGGTAGTTCTTGCTGTTAACTCACAGGTTAAGCTGTGTTACAGAACACTACCAGCACTGCATGGTGCATCCACATGACTTCCATAAGGGCTAACTTCTTTGCATTTACAAAACTTTCCATTTTTTATTTTCAGTCATTCACTCAACCCTACTCTGAGATAGGAGAGGTTTTATTGATAAGAATATGTAAATAGGAAAATAAAGAACTCTTGTCCAAGCTCAGAACAGCAGTTATAATCAAAACCTCGGGTTTTTCTGAATTCCATTCTTGGGGTGCTATATTGCACTTTTCTCCGCTGTGCTTTGTTTTGCTTGTGCTGTTGAGGCAGCAACATGTGCTGAAAAAGCCAGTTCTTAATTGATTTCATTCTGAAGTCTTCTGTGGTGACATCCTTTTATGGTCTGCAAGTATGCCCCAACCTGGGATCCACTGACTGTGGAAATAACACTTTTATAATGTATAGTAGTATTATTATTAAAACCCACCGAGTTAAGATAATGGAAGTGACTTGTATGTGTAATGTTTTTTCTTGCTGGCAGAGGCGTTCTGCGGACTTGGGCCTAAGAAAACTATTGACCTGGACGTTCCCTGACCAGCTTTTCTGAGGACTCAGTACTACAGGGTCTTTCATGATATTTTGGGTGTACCTCAAATTCTTGCCAAACCCTTTGGAACAGTTCAAAAGAGCGTTGATTTTGTGCAGTCCTCTGCAGTAGGAGGTGCCAAAATATAAAGGTCTTTTTTTAATATTTTCCACAATGTTGCAGAGCTATTAACGTAAATTACAAAAATATTTTTTGGTTATCGAGGCAAGCTACAAAAAGGGAAAATGTGGTGTAATCCATATAAATCACTTGACTAAACCATGCACAATAAATCCAGTGTTGGTGAAGCTAAATTCTTCAATCTGGCACCACAGTTTGCTCTTTACAATCAACATTTACTTTCCTCATTTGACAGTTGGTGCTTGCTGTGGACCATCTTCACCTTTGTTCACATCCTTGTGATCTGTAGCCATGCAGCATTGTGACTTCGTTGGCATTATAAAAAAATCCCAAACCTAAAATCTGAAAAACAATAGGAAAGTTGCCACAGAAACAGTTAAATATTTGACCCTGTTTACTGCCAGCTTAGATAAAAATCAGATTTATTTCCTTGTGAAGAAAAATTCTTCAACACATTATATGTGCACTGACAGTCATAGGTTTATTGCAGCCCATTGGAATAAGGGATTTCACATGTGTTGCAGTGGAGGGAACATTTTAAGCATTTGCTTCTGTTTGCCATCTGTTTTCTTTACCAACTTGGTGCTTGTGTGAATTTCACAGCTGCAGATGGTATTTCCTAGGCCAAAAAGAACACAAGCATCACTGCCTCCTTCCATATGTCCAAATTAGTTACAGCAGGGAGATGCAAGGTGCTTGCTCCTGCCCTAGGTGTGTTCTCCCTAGGGACTGAGTGGGGCTCAGCCCCATCTTCCCTCAAACAGAAGACTGAGCTGACGGGGAATGGGATACCTTGCGTGGCAATGGGCTGGGTCACCGCTGTAACGTGGGAGCAGTTGAAATGTCCGCTTTTTGTGCAACTTACAGAAAACTCTGTGGCTTTTCTCCTGTAAGAAACTGTTATTACAAATGTACACCTGTCTTTCATTGCCATCTAAGTGGTTGATTTAGGATACAAATACTAATTAAGAACTAAGGGCTTTGATGTACATGCTCTGTTAGATGGGAATGAGATCAGTTCCTGGGAGTGTTTCTTTGATCCGGTGCTGGTTGAGTTGGGTGGTCATGTTTCTGCTTTGGTGAAGCAGTCCTTCTGCTCCAAGGCTGTACTTGGTTCTCTTTGCCATGCAGAACACCCTCCAGTAGGGATAGCTGAGAGAAGAACATATAGTTTGTAAATGTAATCAAGCACTCTATGTGCAGTTTGAATTGTAAGAGCTCTAGTGACTACTGTATTGCTGAATTCTTGAATGGGAAGTGAAAAATACAAAATACCAGCTGGAGGCAGGTTTATTTGGCTTAAAAGACCAAGCCCAGAATGGAAATGGGGACAGATGAATTATAAATGAGAACCTAGGCACTGTGCTAATTTCATTTTTGTTGTTCTATTCTTTTAATGATCAAATTGAGGGAACTGTCTTCGAATTGAAGGCATTATTTGCTTTATTTGATAATGTTATTGTAGACTCTTAGGATAAAAGGTGCTCTACAAGTTCTACTATTTTGTTTTGTATGTGCTTAGCTACCTGGGGGTACGTTTGTTTGAGATCTGAACTCTCTGGAAATACCATTCGTTGAAGCAGCAGCAATGAAGATGATGTCGCTTTGGAAAGTACCACCTTCAAGACACAGCGTATGTGAGAGTGAAGAGAAACTGTGGCCTTTGCCCTTGGTGCAACTAGAGGTGCATCTGCTGGCTGTCTTGCCCCACATCTGACTCTCTTTGGCTTCGCTGCTTATACCTGTCCAAGATTCTGAGTGGTGATACTAAACACAGACAGTGCTTAGTGTGTCACTCTGCTTGGCAGTTAAAATTGAGGGTCAGTCCATGTGTAGAAGGCTCAAAAGAATTGCTTTTATTTATCTTTTAGCTAAGTCCTGTCTCCCCATTCATCCTATGTTTATCTCATAACTTCAAAAATTATCCACTGATGCCATAAACATAGTTTTCAGGGTTTCTCTCTCTCTTCCCTCATCCCAGTGTCAAAACCAACTAATGATAGCTGCATAGCACTAGCTTATGTAGTTAACAACTATTAAAATATTTTCATTTATAATTGATAAGCAAACATAGAATTACTATATTCACATCTATGCAGGTATATTTTGTTCTGAGCTGTACCTGTAGCGCCCTTAGGAAAACCTAAAATAAAGTGAGCACTGGTATAGGATAAATGTGTTCTCCTTTCAGGGGTTAGATATCTTTCCCATCTGTTTTCAGTTCTTGAATCTTTCCACATGATCCCATGCCCCTGACTGAAGAGCAGAGATGACTGTAAAGCTGTATCCTGCACAGTGCTGTTGCTTGACAAATGCCACTACCCTATGACACCGGTTGAAGGATTTTTGGCAGCGTATCAGTGCAGTGAAACTGATTCTACTTTTCGTGGAGAGAGTCTAGTGTATCCGATGTGATTGATTAATGATATTACAAAACATCAGTAGGTGAGCTACAGGTGCTTCAGAGTTTCATTCCAGAAAGGTGCTCACAAATCTGACAAAAGATGACAGTCCCAGGACTGTCGAGGTCTCTTGGATGTACAAGACGAGGTTATGAGGAGAACATTTTTCATGCGACTTTGGATTCAGAGTACTGTGAGCCTTGCTGGTGATCCTGCATAGACACAACTGAGCAAACCTCAGCCTGCACGTCATGGGCACCAGCCGCCATGAACCCAGAGCAGTGTGGATGCATCCTCAGTGGTCTCAGTAAACAAAGCTTCCGCAACCCTAATTTTCATGAAGGGTGATACAAACTTGATTACAGCTAGCCGTACAGCTAGGCACACTGCAGTCAGAGCTGTATTTATGACTTCAACTTTGATTTAAGAAAATAAGGCCGTCAGAATCTTAATCTGGAGTTGCTGTAATATCCGCTGAGGAAGCAACCTTTATATGAAGTTGTATTTGTCATTCTAGCTATAACATACGTGGGTGCTTACAGTCAGGTATTGCTGTCTGCAGGATATGAATATACCATCTATTTCTGTTTTGGCTTGCATATACTCTAGCACTGGTGCTAAATGACAATGATCAGTTTTATTTATGGCTCAAGTAATGCTATTTTAACTGTTCTTAAAATACTATGTGACAGAATACAGTTTCACATGAATGTATCCAGCCCAGCTAGAGGGCTTGTATCGATGTTGCTCTGATCAGACTCTTTCTGCTTTCTGTGGTGTCAGTGAACTGCTGGATGCAGGTGCAAGTGGGTGTTGAATTTTCCAATTAACTGCCTAGTTCCAGAGCCACCTCTCCATCTGGCTCAGCAGGCAGTCGCTGTTTGACAGGGGCCCACAGCACAAATACCAGTGTTTGACACGCCAGAAGTGAGATGTATTGGCAGAGCAGTGCTGGAACTGAAGAGTGTTTACAGATCAAGACTGAGTGGATTGACATTGCTGTGTATGAGGAAAACTGCCTTCTCTCTCTCTGCCTGGCGTTAACTAGCCCATCACCGTTGTGTGCTCAAGCTGGTAAAGGCTGTGTATGTGGTGATAGAAGAACAAGGGTTGAGACTGGCAGCCGGGAGTGTTAATGATTGTAATCCTGTTGCACTGACTCACTCAGTGACCTTGGGTTAATCACTCGACCTTCTCTTGCTAGTTAGCTGCAGCTGTGAAAATGGGCAAAAGGAGTACTTCATCAGCCTCCAGATGCTGAATCAGAGTGGAGTTTTCTTGGAGAAGCAGCTCATACAGAATATTCATTTCTATTATAAGTTAAAAGAAAAATGGGTGATGGTGGCTAGTTAATTTGTCAGTAGTTTGTTAGGGAGTCATTCCCATCTGAATGTGATATTGACAGTATTGCAATGTATACTTATAAAAAGTATGTTAAATTTTTAGTTTGTATTCCTAACTGTAATGTTTTGAAAAACAACACATGAAGTTCTTTTCATTCAAACTTTCTCCAAAAGGGGAATTTTATAGAACAGAAAGTTACAAAGCATTTCCATTTGACAGCTACATGTCCTTTTAGAGTCTTTGAACTATAATAGATCCTCATATGATAGATTATGTGTTTTATTTATAGGTATTTGAAATTAGTTACTCATGTGTTATGGGGGACAATGAATACCGAGGGCTTCTGGCCAATACAAGAATTTTCTGTAGCGCAGACGAAGGCTTGTTTGTTTTGGTTCCGAGGTATTTTTTGAATAATTGTGGTTTGGAAAACCAAGTACACATTGAGTCCTTTGCTGTGTTTCAACTGTGGATTTGATTCTCAGATGAGAGCACATAAATTGGCACGTGGACTCTGGCATTTAAATGATTAAGTAGTCCTTTCAGAGGGCTAAGATGCAAGATGAAGACAACTGGAACATAAGTCTAAAAGTTAAAGTATACACTGGGATGAAGACGTGCTGAAATGCTGGAGTTAATGCGTAAGATAATCAGCACTCAAAATAACCTGACACCCTATTTGTTAATTAAGTTTGGGTCCAAATTCACCTTTAATGAAAAGCACAGCGTACAGTGCATTTTGGTTTTGGTTTATTGTCATTTTTGTCTGGATACGTGTGTGTATAGACTGTGCATCAATCTAGAAACATTTCCCTTTAGAAAGTATTGTCTCTGAAGTTGTACACAGTGTTGCATGGTGTTGTGGTTTTCTTACAGAGATATTTTTTTTACCTGGTATGCAATACTTGTTAACAGTCACATGATATCCATCCAGTTGGTAAGAGTGCAAGTCAGGGCTATCCCCTCAGGCAGACTTCATTTAAACACTCTTCTTTGTGCCAGATTTCTAGGCATTTTTCTCTTCTAATGAATGCATGTGTTTTAGAATGGAGACCTTTCCAGCCCTTCTCTCTCCTTCCCCCCAGTTCTGCACCTATTTCAGTGCTGTGCGTTGCATGGGGGTTTTACTCAAATGTTGCTCCAAAGAGTTTCAGAAAACCTGTCAAAATGATTAAGAGTCTGAAATTCTATATTACATTAATGTTTTTAAAGTATTTTATTCAACAGACAATATAATGTGAAATATAACAAAAAAAATCAAGTACTGGCTCTTACATAACACTTCTTGAGGGGTTGCTGTCACTTTGTTGAAAGCAAATATTTTGAGAAGTGTGTCTAGGTCTGTAATGTGAGGAAAAAAAATTGAAATAGTCTGTGCTGGTGTCAGTTCATTTTTTAATAAACTGAGAGCATTTATAGTTTTCAGTCTCCATTAGGAGGTTTTTTTGGGCAGATTTGACTGTAAACTCATGCAGTTTATTTAAAAAGGACTTCAAGACCATCTGGGATTTTGAAGTTTGGGGTTTTAAAATATTTTGTTCCTTACTGTGATGAGCAAGAACCTTCTTTGGAAATGCTTCATGTTGGCTAAGCTGGCAGGGCCCTCCAGCTCTTAAAGGGAAACTGATTCATTTAGTAACTTTACCCGAGTCGGGCGAAAAAGCATAGTACTAGTAAAGTAACAAAAGAAACCCCTGTCTGAATGTTTAATGACCTGGAGTAAGATAGGACAATGACGAATAAGGTGGACAGTTCTGAATAAAGAATACAAGATATGAATCAAGGTGATTTTCAGAACCTATTTATAATTTATTGTTTTCTTCCCTACAGATTTGAGGGTTTAGCCTTTTAATTTGAGGTCAGAGCTAAAGCTGTTGAACTCCCAGAGAATCACTGCGTCACTCTGTGTTCTTGCAACTTGTTTCTTTTATGTTTTAACTCATAATCCACCAGAGATGGTGGCATAGTTTAGGTCATTTTGTTTGGCTTCCTGAAGTTTATTACAAATAAATTCATGCTATGTCTCACGGTGGTTTTATACCCTGCCTTTCTGTGTGTCCTGTTCTCTTAATGTGAACTGAATCTCAGCAGATAAGGATGGGTGGGTTCTTGCGGCATTTTGCCCACCAAGTAAGTAGAATCAAACTACACCTGGTTTCCTTCCAGTGCTTTCAGCTTACCTGTTCTTAAAAGCCCCAGTGATGCCATTCCAACCTTCTATCAGCAATTTAGTTAATTAAGCTAGAACTGCTGGATAATTTCTTACGTGTCTAATTGGAATATTTTGTGATTAAATTCCATCCTCTTTCTTCTCATCCTACTCATCAAATACTCATCCTTTTCACAGCAGCCCAGTGATGTATCTGAAGACAGTTATCCTATCTACCTCCACCCCTGTCTCTAGACAGTATGATATCATATATTCTTTTTCAACTTGGGATCTCCAGGGAATTAAGTTTCTGTAAGTTTTGTGGAAAAGAGGCATTGAATAAAGGGAAAGATGTGTGAATTGGTGCTTTTACAAAAAGACATGTATGCAGAATTCAGATTTTACCCATTCTGAAGCATCATCTTGCCAGTGAGCTGGCTCACAATTACTGGCTGGTCGGCCAGTATAAACGTTGCACATGCTGCCTCTTATCCAGACAGATAAGAAAGCAGCATGGGTGGGAGCTGGAGAGCTTGGGAGACTTGAGTGGGGTAAGGAAGGAAAGGGGATGCTGAAACCAGGATTATCTTAGATAAAATAAACACTGAGATTATTGTGGTGGAGGGAACAGAACTAAAGGAGAACAGAATCTTCTAGTTTCAATGTTCACTGAACTGTTGATGTTAAGACTTGTTTTGAGCAGGTGTGGGAGTCTGGTACATATCCTAGGACCCAAAATTCCTGAACTTTTCTTAAGGTCATTTTGTAGTCTGAGCCAGTCTAATTACTTGATAATGGGATGTAAATTATTTGCAGAATGTATTGAACTGAACGTTCAGACTCACAGGTTTTGTTCCATGTTCTACTGCTGGAATGAGAAGAAAGAGATCTTCGTATCAGGATTTTCATTATTAAACTTGTGGTAATTATCTGTATTTTCAAATACATGAGCGAAGAACACTATATACATACTGAATTATCAGTCTATATCTTTTATGAAAGGAGGGAAAAATGTTAAATATCCTTCAGAAGTATTATATAAAGAAAAAAACAGTGCAATTTGCCTAACAAAAAAAGTACCACGTCTCTACAACTGAGATCTTGGTACCTTGTTCTTACATGAGATAATATGCCAATCTAAGCATTTCAGCAAGCATATGATTTATACTTGGGGTTTTTTTGTGCTGGAAAAGTATGGTGATCTGTAGAGGAAAAAATCAGACTTGTCATATGAACTTACTTTCAGCATAACAGTCAGTCAAGAGAAACATTAGAGAAGCATGTGTATGAAGGGGAGACTCGCTGCCAGGATTTACTTACAGTGATTTTGTTCATCTGTGATTTCCATTGCACTTTCTGTTTTGATAGATTTTCCTCGTAAATGATTCTAAGCTCCAGTTTGGGTTTAGCTAGCATTATTTGGGATGCAAGTTGCCAGGGTGTCAAGACCTGTGAATATTGTCATGCTATTATGACCATCTTTTGATGGTCTCTTTTAAAGTTCTCATTTAACCTATTGCAATCACTCCACAATTTGTGCATCAGGGATAACAGGATTTGTTAATTTATTACACTAAATCCATGTGAGAAAGCTTGATACACAGAGATTATTCTTTCCTTGGTCAAAATCAGTGATGGTTTTTTTTAATCTCAAGTTTTTATTTCATGATTTTATGGTTTCTGAAGGAGCTCTTCTGAGGTGCTGAAATAAATGTCAACATTATTGGAAATGCAGAATTTGCTTGAGATGCTTCTTGAGATTCTATAGTTATCATTTTTCTGTATTGACTGGGTTTGGTGAAGTTTTAAGTGTAAGGATGTTCACAAATTCTTAAAAACTGGGGAAATACAGCAGCTGAAAAAAAGCAAATGTGGCACTTAGGAATTGTACATAGTCTTCAAAGTGATGTTTCAACAAAGACTTCTGGAAAGATTTTTTTTTTTTCAATAAAACAGTCTGCATGACTCTGTGGAAATAATGACACGTAGGTTTGTGCCAGCAGATTGATAGTGGAAGGGTGGAAAAAGTGTAAGAAACTTTGTTCTTGTTAAATGGTAAACTAAACTGTGTTGCTTGCCTGTTCAATAGCAGATGTACCTGCTAGAAATAGTTCCATGAGGAGATCCACAGTCAGGAATCAGAAGCTCAAAGAGTATTTCCTTCCCACGTAAAGGGTTTTCACAGATGGCTGTGTAAGAACCCCCGGCACAGCTGAATCGTCTGTAACCGAGAGGTACTCACCCTGTGCTAGCACGCTTTTTCTCACCAATGAATTTAAGTATTTATAAGTAGGTAATGAAACTTCCAAATTTTTTTCACCTTTTTCACAGGCAAGGAAAGAATGTACAAAATGTGTTTCCAAATTATTTTGGCAAACAATCCCAAGAAACCTAACCATGGTGAACAGTGACATGGCTGAGGTCAGGAATTGACCAAATCATTGGTCTGTTTCCCATTTAAACCACTAAACCGTACTCCTGAAGAAAGCTAACAAGTGATACGTTAGACTTCTGTATTCTGGACTATCGGAAGCACAGTGTGGGTCTGTTTATGTATAGGGAAGAGCAACAGATGAACCAATCAAATTAAATTGCCTGGAATTTTGCCAGAAGAGGGAAACAATTTTCTGTGAATTTTTGAAGAACTCCAACCCTATTAAAGAAGGGCAAATGTGCACACATAAGAGAGCAAGTGTGTGGTTAATAGTTTCCTGCCCTAGAGCTTCTCGGTTTAATCTGACAGTCTGCATGATTAGACATCTTTCACATTATTTTAGCCAAGAGGGATATTGAAGTGTCCATCCTGCTTTGTGTTCACCAAGGGTGAGGTGGCTGGTCAGAGCACAGAGATAACGTGAACTGCACAGCCCACAGTGCTCACAAAATGATTCAGGAGCTTGTGATCTATTGGAAGGTGAGCACTGGAAGGACTGGGAGTCCTGGGTATAAATATCAGCTGTTACACCAAGAACTTCTGCTGTTCACTGTGGATCATTCACATGCTTGCTCTCTTGTCCCATTCCTGTTTCTTTTTCCCCTGTCCATCAGTTAGCACAGAGTGGATGCTGGGGTGGATAGGCTTTTGGTTTGAACTGTTAAGTTATCCCCCCAATTCTCCATTTGTCCTTCACTTTTACTGATTTATCATGGCTGTTAAAAGCTAATTAGACAGAATTACTGGATTTTGAATGTGAAAAAGTATCTAAACCGCTAGTAAATAATTCTTATGAGATTTTGACTCTCGGGTGGTACAGTGTTCCCTTCACACACATGCATTTTCTCCAGTACAAGTCCAGTCTGAAAATCGTATGGCTTCACTGAAATAAATAAAATTTATAAATAAAACCCATACATGGTCTTCATACTACAAGCTCTGAACATCAGGTAGTCCTTTGAAATCAAAATTCCATCACTGCACCTAGAGTGCAGTGTAGTAGACTACAGTCCTACAGCACATACAGGTGGCCCGTGGAAGTAAATTTTGCTGAAAGTTGTATTTTGAATACAAACTGAAATAGATGACTGCTTTTACATGGCAATTCTGGAACTTGAGGTCTTTTTCTTGAAAGTGGTTATTAATAACAACAACAATCTGAGACTTCCAGTCTCATAAGAACGTTTCTCATGAAGGGCCATGTTAAGTTGTTTATGTACCCTGTAGTCAATGGAAGGGTGTTGTGCAGTAAAGAGTGAGGGGACTGAAGGAATTCACAAAACTAAATTCAGCTAAATTCTGACGCTAAATGCCTAAGAAAATGTATCAGAGAATCAAAGTGATGCTGTAAACCCATGACTTATGGCACTCTAATAGTCTTTATTTTCTTGCCCAGATATTTCAATACCCCAGATAAGGATTCCAGGATCTGACTATAGCGGTTGATCAAGAAAAAGGTTTGATTTTCACTTTGACTGTAGCTAGTGTAATTTCACTGGCTTCACCAGAATTTGCTACTGGTTAGTAGCTATTTCTGGTAGCAGTTATTTCTAGATCTGAACTGGAAATGGTGGACTAGTGGAAGCTTGAAGGGGCAAGGTGGCAGTGGTGATATGACCTCTCCTGTTGAACAATCGTAGTTACTGAGTCTGAAAAAGGCAATAGTTTCCATTCCCCCAAAATGATAAACTTAGTAATGTGACACAAAAAAAGACAGTAACTGTTCTTTCTTGTTCCTCACTGTGGGGAACAAAATGAAACTCAAGCCTGTAAGTCTTGGTGTTAACCCAAAAAGGGGAAAAAAAAAGCTGTGTCCTAAGTATGATGCATCTTTCCAGCAATTCGCATTTTTCTTCTACTTTTCCATTAGTAAACGTCTGCTCCATTGTAAGGCTTTTCTCTGAACATTTGGAAATATTTTAATGCCCTTAAAATTGCAGATTTCTATTAACAGGCTGTGCTTTCCTCTTGCTTTGGTATCCTCACACCTGTTTTGCCTTTGGCACTAGGCAGTGGATAATGAGGTTACCTAATGTGTTGACTGTTGGCTCTAAGCACTTTAATAGTCCAGCAAGTTGCCTTTCCTGCACTTGTTTGGGGCTTTTTTTGGTGGGAACAGGGGAGATATGATATGTAAGGAGTTCTTCCTTATGTAAGTGTTTGTGTTACTTTATTTGGTATTGTTTTGAGCTGAGTTTTTGATATATCATGAATTGAAGGAGAGATGTGTCTGCTGTCAGTAGGAAAAAGTGCTTGTCTTGGCTTTGAGATGGCATGAGACTTTTTGTGGGAGGTGAGGTGCTCCAGCTCTCGTCATTTTTCCTACCAATAGAAAACCATGCTCTTGGAGATGGTTCAGCTCCCTGATGGAAGATGTCACAGCTGCTTCTATGGCAGCTGATGAAACTGGCTGCACAATGATGTGCAACCTTCTTGGCAAGAAGGAAGAATGGAAATTCTCTACCTAGGTTCTACTGAGATTTAGAAAACATGCTAATAAGCACTTATTTTTAAAACATCTTTCTACTGAGAGATCTTATTTTACAGTTGATTAATTTTTCTAGTGATTTTTTTATTATTGTTATTATTTTTATTTTGCACACACTCACTAGATGTTTGAAACCCTGTAGTCAGACATTCTTAGGTGTTGCACCTGAGGTACAGAAGGAAGTGTATTGAAAGACCTGCAAACCAAACCTTGCTATTTTAAAGTTCTTTCTCTCATTCCCACAGACTTGACAGCAGTTTAATGACCATCTGTCATGCTAATCAAAGAGTCTCAGTCTCTTTGCTTCTCATCACCTGTCCCATATCGATGTCATTTTGTGTCTTACATTGTAAGTACCCAGGGAGAACCTACTTCTGGTTTGTATACCAGGCACCGCAACTTCCTCTAGAATTTACTGTCTGGCTTGATGCACGTTCCAAGCCAAACCTGTCTGTGCTATACCTCCTTGCCGTCAGTGAAGTCACAATAGTGTGAATTTGGGCTCTTTAGTTGTATCCTGCCCAGTGCAGGCACTGACTTCGATACAAGCTTTTTGTGAATGTTCCACTAAGGATCCAAGTGAGGGTCATTCTATTAAATCCCAGCATGATGCATATTGTAAAGCACTTGTAAAGTACATCTAACTCATAGTGCTTGCTAAGTGAAATTCACCTTTTGTTTTCATCAGTGTTGATAAATCTGATGCAAATGAAAAAAACATGCCAGTGCGTATATACAGAGCAATATATTCTTAATTCCTTAGTACAAAATAGGTGTGCTTTAGTGAATCTATGAAGATACTGGTTCAGTGCTTAGCGGTGCCTTGTTAAGAACTGTGATGAAAGGAGCAGGACCAAAGCATGAAAGCAACACAGTCTATTATGTAAATCCCAGTTACAACCTTACCTCTACCAGATTCTAGTTTCCTTTGACTTGTGAGGCAACAGAACTAGAAGAACCTGTAAAAAGGCCAAGGGTAATGGGAGGTGCAGAGTGGAGGAGAGCTGGAGTAGCCTCAGACCATCCAGACTGGGAAAGATGGTTGAGAGAGTGCAGGTAGGAGCGTGTTACAGGCAAGCAGGAAATTATTACTCCCTGGTTTGGTTTTTTTTTACAATACAAAAGTTAGGGAACATGCAATAAAATTAATAGGTAAGGTGTTAAGACAAACATTAATGCTTTTTAGACAACTTATTTGAAAACTTCCTAAAATGAGACAATGAAAATGTCTGTTTCAATAGCACAAGTAAAAGAAATGGAATAAATGAGGTGTTTCTGGTTAATGTACTTATAAAATACATGGCAGAGTGTGTGTGTCCGTGTCCAGGTTGTCCTTGCCGTATGTGTTAGTGCTAATCCAAGTCAGGATTTCCCTGTTTCTGAAGGTATGGGTATGCAGCAGTCTTTGCTGGGTGGCATAAGAATGTTTAGTAGAAAACAAACAACAGAAGAGAGATCCCCCTGTCTTTAGGATGGGCAGTTTCCTTCCTGTTGAAGTTCAGAAAGTTCCTGTTGAAGAATCAGAAAACATTTTTGACAAATTATCTCAAAGGTCTCATAAAGGATCAATTTTTAGATTTACGGTCATAGCAACTTAGCTTCTAGAACTTCATTCCACACCTCAACAGCATAACTGGAAGCAGAATCAGGCTTTGTCTATTTTTCAAACAAGGTGGCAATTTTTTTTTTTTTAACGGTTCTGCAAGTTATGTGAGAAAGTTCGGAAAGAAATCAAGTCTATGGTAAGGTTTTACAGTTGTTCAACTGTTCTGAATTTCTCCTGCCCAGTGCAGCAGTCAGACCTCTGATTCTTCTAGGCAAGATTTGGAGTTACGTTTTGTGCCATCCTATAGGAAAACTTTACTGTAGTTCTTACAATTTGGTGAAAAATGTAGGGAAAATTAAATCCATATGCTACCCCCTGAGGCAGACCTATATCCCCCTAGTTATCCTAAGCTCCTGAATTTCATAAACCACTTATTTCTTGTTAAAATTAATACCACGTTTAAATTAGATAAGGTCACATTGTTTAGTCCCCAGTGAAGATATCAGAATTGAAATGATTTATAGTGGAAATAGAATTGTAGTGAGAAAATTACTGCTTTTTCTTGCAGAACAGTGAGATGAGGCAGTTGATTATACAGAGATATAATATGGCAAGAGAGATATAACGCAGAGCTCTTTGATGCTGTTGATGCTTTATTCTGGATGTGCTCCCTGATTTTTGAGGCTTTGATTTTTTTTGAATACTTTTAAATTTATTATTTTACTGAGAAAAAGGTGTAATTGTCTAGAACGAATGAGTTTGGCATGCAGGAGAGGTGCTTGGTGGATGCTATGGTTTAAGCATCAGCAGGATTCCTGCCCACTCTGTCAGCGTGGCCTGGAAAGGCCATCTTTAGAGTTAGAAGATAATTCAGGCAAAGGCTGCTTTACTGATGTTCTATACAATTGCAGT
This sequence comes from Falco peregrinus, assembly GCF_023634155.1. Taxonomy (NCBI): domain Eukaryota; kingdom Metazoa; phylum Chordata; class Aves; order Falconiformes; family Falconidae; genus Falco; species Falco peregrinus. Next base: position 3,895,549 of record NC_073733.1, on the reverse strand, counting down.
CATAGGTGGTTCTGTTACTAGAAGAGCAGAGTGGGAGCATGGTTTCCTGCTCATTTTAATCAAATCGTTTAGAAAGACTCCTTTCTCAGATTGTTATATCTTGGATACAGATGCTTTGTCTAGGTAAAAATGAGCTTTGGGTTGTTTTTTTTTTAAACCTTTGACTAGGATTCCCAGACACAGAGTGATGGGTTGCTGGATGTCTGGGAATCCTGGATGTGCTTCCTGTGCACACAGATCATCTCTGCAGCCTATGTACAGCGAGCCCAATGCTCCTGGGAAGTATCAGCCCTACTCCACATGGACTGAAAGAAAAATATGCACTCGTCTAGCAAGGCTGATCATCCTAGCACTTGGATCTTGCCGCACATGTGTGCTTTTTGCCTTTGGGGGGTGGGGGGAGAAGCTACTCTAACAGACAAAAAGCACAAGTATCGTCAGCGTGGGAGTCAGAATCACTTTTACGTCCAACTTACTGAGTTTTGACAATGCATTTCAGTGTCCTGTGCCTTTTTCCTTCATATCTGTAGTGTGTTTACAATATGGGGTCTGCAGAGAAGGTCTGTTCCTTAGTAGAGACACAATGCCTAGTGCAAGGAGGGAGGGAGCAGAGAGAAAGTCTCGATCTCAGTTTGGCCCTCTGGGAAATTTTGTACTGTAAATAGAAGTAGTAAAAACTATCAGGTGATGACACTTTTTGGGCTGAATTTTTTTGAACTGGAGACCTAAAGGTGAAATCATCTGTATTGCATTACCCACCACTGTGCTGTCCAGACAGTCTTAACTTTCCATGCATTGACAGATTACTACTTGAGTAGCACACTGTATTGTGGAAAGACTGCTGCTTTGCCCACAAACAAAGCTTAATGTGTTGCTTTGGAAAGCCGTTGTTGGGACACTCTTTTCATGAGCTGCCACTAATCCTGAAGGATTTCTTAGGCATTTATTTTGTTCAAAAGGAAAAATTCATTCCTTAATTTGAATGCTATAGCATTTGTTACTGTGTTTAATTCCCAAGAAACTGTAAGCATGTGGAGCAGTGTTTTTCACAGATACAATATTGAGAGCATAAAAAATTGACAGTCCCATGTAGGTGACAGCTGTTCAGAGTCAGCCTAACACTTATCTTTGAGAATTGTGTAGATTGTTTCTTCTCACCATTCCTTTTCTTTTTCCTACTGTGCGTTCCCATGTTTCCTTCATTCCATCCATCATCAATTTTGTTTCTTGTTGTGCCATCTCCCATTCTTGTCTGTCCCTTTTGTCTTGTCTGTATCCTGTCCCTTTTTTTGACAAATATTTATAAGATAGTTTCTGTTATGATGCATGCATCTTTGCTATGTAGTCCCGATGTGGAACATGAGTGTACATGTTTGTACTAACATGCTTTGGCCAGGAAAGAAAGTTGTCTTCTACTTGTAACACCTTGTTAGTAATAGAGGTCATAGCTCTTTGTATTCATTTAAATCTCAGGTGAGATGAAGCCCTTTTCTCTAGAACAACACTGTTTTCAACTAACTTCTATTGGTCTGGCAGCCTCAGTGTTTTACACCTGCTGCTACGTCTCATCTGTTAGTTTAAACAAATTTAAGCAGCTGTGCTGAGCCTACTTCTCTTGCCACTTAGTACAGCCTCCACATTCACTTGATGATATTCCTACACCATTAGGTCTATGAATTTTTATTCAGACACACAGCTATTTTAATTGTTCAATTGTTTCCAGATACACTGCTACAGTAAAAGAACACAATCTGTTTACAATAGTAATAATAACAACATACACTGCAAAAGTTTGGGAGTTCAATTTGTTTATGGATTGAACAGCCAGTGAGCTCTTCCACTTAGCTTCTGAAACATTTTACTCATTATACAGTTAAGAGTCCGAATGTCACCTCCTGTGGTGATTTTTGAGTGGTTTTGTCCCACTGATGTGCACAACCAAATGAAAACAGAGTAATATTAGGTTCTTTCCACATACGTAGACTAAATATTTTATCATTATCTTTCTTTCAGATAATGGTCCTCTAACATATAGCCTAGACTTTACTGATGGAATAATGGTGCAAAGAAAGAATTGTGAAGGTGATCCCTTAGATTCTCTGCCCAGATTGAGCTATCTTTTAAGTTCTAATAATCACATGCACACAGCCATTGCTTCTGATAAAGTGGAATTTTGATTGAAAAAGTCTGACCCACAGAACACTCTCAGTTAACTACACCTGTGCAGTGCCAGGAGTAGCCAAGTTCTCTTTCCCGTAATTTCTAAATAACTGCGAAACACATAAATTCCTAGCCTTGACCTTTTTGTGCATTCCATACAATTTTGGCATAGGAACAAGTTGCCTCAAGCCCAGACTTGTGTTGCAGTGTAACAGATCATGGGGAGGAGAATGATGCAAATGTTCTGTGCAGTTGCACATTTATATCCATTTCTTCAGGGACCATAAAGCAGGATTTTGTATGTTTTAATATACAACTTAACTTTTTCCCGTAAGCATGTAATTTCAAGGCCATTTGCCTCAGATGGTTATTCATGTCTCCCAACATGTGTAGTTGGATTGCATCTTGTTAACGTTGGCCCTCTCATTTAAAGCCTGGAACTGCTACACGTAAGGCTCGAACAGAGGCAGAGTATGCAGGATGAAACAGAGACATATGGAACCTTATTTCTGCATCCAGTTTCTTAGCAATTAAGAGATATTTTAGTTCATAAAACTTGGAGATGACGATAGTTGAACCTGTGTGTTATCTAAACAGGAATTAAGTTATTTCAGTTGAATGGAATTGCATCAGTTAAAGACAATTTCAACAATATGAGATCAATCCAATTTTAAAATGGTGACTCAAAATATTTGGCTGAATAAGATGCTAATTCTTGAATTGCTTACATTAAAGAGGCCAAAACCTTTGAAATTCAAATATTGAAGAGTAGGTTGGAGCAAGGTGTTTGGGGTCTTTTTTTCCTTTGAAGGAAATAGAGGTATTTCTGAATATATGCTGCAAAATTGTCATGATCAGAGATGAGAAGAGAGCATTGACTGAGAATCATTTTGGGAGCGATTTAGGATGGAAAAATTGGAAACCTCTTTAGTAAGAATATGCCTTTATAAGCAACAGAACCACACAGTAGATTCTGAAGTAGTTGTATGTCTCATACAGCCAAGGCTTGGCTTTTTTACTTAACATGGGATCCTATCAAACAGAGGTGAGAAGAATGAGAACATCTACTGTGACTAGAGCAAACCTTGACTGTAATTCTTGATCAGATATTTGATAGGAAAGCTGAAGCTGTAAATAAAGATCTGCCGTTTTGAATAACTTCAAATGTGGTGGTTCTTGGCTAAATACCAACATCTGATTCTGCTTCTTCGAAGGAGTGTTTGCTTCGAGCAGCCCAGCAAATCTAAACTCCAGCAGGTGTGTCATCAGAAGTCAACAGGCTGTGCATCTGTGATTAATTTGTATCGTAAACTTTCTTTATTGAAAGCAAGAGGCCAGATAGGTTTGGGCCATCCTGATGACAAACTTGAATGATATTCTTTAAGTTTAAATTCAGTTTGGGTGGAAAGTATAGACATGAACAGGGACCTGTTACAGTCAAGCTAAAAGAAACAAAAAATGTGTTGGGGTTTTGTGTATGTTTGTGTTTTTAAGCATAATTGAAACCTTTTGATACTATTCAGAATAGGAACTTTCCAGTTCCAAAGCCTGAAACAAAATAGGTAGGAGAAAAACTTGCAGATGTCAGTGCGCTTACCTAAGTTTTGGTAATCTCTTTACATGGCAGTGGTACAGACAGAGCCTTCGCTGCTCTCTAAGAACAGCTGTGCACTGAAATGTGTGTGTTAGCTCTACAGTTCTGTAGTGTCGTCTTGTGATGAAAAAAGCTGCATAAACAAGCGGGATTTAAGTCTTTGTGAGATAGAAAAAGTAGTTTGATATTTGATAATGCATATTGTGATTAATAAATGATACCCATTTAATATCAACCGAACAGATTAACTTGTTCACTGGCTAAGAAGGAAACAGTGCTGGCTTTTGTTGTGCCCTGAGAATCGATAAGTGATGCTGTTGCTTTATGCTGTTCAGTGAAGAGGGAAGTGAATACTTGAGTCTAGTAATCTCAGGGTTTAAGTAACTTTATGTGAACACAGATGTTCTTCAATTGAATTACAAGATCTTTTTAAGGAGAAAAAAAAAAAAGACTGCAGATTAAAAGGAGACAGGGAAGCAGCTTTGAAGGTGAAAATATTCTATTTAATGTCCTGCCTGTACTCACTGCATCTGCCTGTTTCTCTCCAGGGCATCACACCTACACAGTGTAGGTATGTAGGAAAGTTTGGGTTATTGTGCCATGCTCAATTACAAAAATCAGTTAAGTCTTAGGTAACCTATTTGGACAGTGTGTGCATAGCACAAACCCATATCTTGTATCTTTTGCAAGTTGATCAGGCTAGTGTTTTGTCCTCAATTCCTTTAAAATATTTTTCTTTTGAGTAGGGGTTGGTACTTGCTGTCATTGGACTGTAGTAATGGTTTTGTTGTCTTAGTCCTGGACTAATGTTAGGTTTAAATTTTTTACATGTTTTTAAATTTCTCTGGTGCTTTGGTACTCCTTTCTCCCTTTCTGCCTCATGCTTTGCATGTGCTTGCTTTGAATTTGCTTTTTTTTCCCCCTGTAGGTATTACAGAAAGCATGATCTCAGTTCTTTTGGCTTGTTCTGTTAATAGCATACCTGAATACTTGGCAAACCCCATCATTCAATGAGTGCTGAACAGCTCCAGGTTTCTTTGGGTAGCCAAAGGAAATATAAAATTAATTAGCAACGTAATTTAGGTCTTTACCTGCCTTGTAAAAGTGCACAAATGTTTGTACTATGTAGAGGCTGCTGGCTAAGATCCTGTTCTCCTGTTTGAGGATATCAAATGCTGAAATTCAGCTGAATTGCTGAAAAGTTGACAATTAGTGTTGGAGATTCTCCTAAAGTGTTTCACTGTTTTATGTATACATTTGAGAGTCAGATTGCTTTTGAAGTGAAGTAGCTACTAAAAAAGAAAGGGTTTTTTAAGTAGAAATTTTAATATCATAAGTGAAGTTTTCCTAGCTGAGGACATTGGCTACCTTGGGATTACATCTGATTTTTTTTTTATATTGGGTTTCTTTTTGCAACTGGTTGTTTTCACCACACAAAAAATGGGGAAGAGAATTCCAGCAGAGTTGCAATACATTGAAAACACCTTAAAACGTTATTTTTATTAATTTGTAACTATTCATCATTAATCTAAATCAAATTATTTCCCATATCAATGCTACTGGACAAATAATTCTTAAATATATCCATTGTCTGGAAGGAAACTGTAGTATCTAAGCCATTAATCAGAATTGTCTTCGAAAAGGCAATACGGCAATGTTAGTGTTAATAATGTGCGATGCAAACACATACATAAAAGTTGCATTGTATTGCATGACCGTATAATTATGTATAAACATAAATACTGTTGCTATACAATCATTCATTTCTATATAGTTCAGAAAGAATGCTACCTGAGAAGGATGTTCTTCTCTTACAGGGGCAAGTGCTAGATTGGGACCACTTGATCATGATGTTACAGAACTGTGTAACACCAGTGAATTGTGGCTGGAACAGTTGAAAAAAGAAGTGATATAACTGAATCATTTCTGATTAAATACAATTTTGCTTTAAACAGGTTGATAATCTAAGAAACGGACACAACTATTAAAAGATAACAGTTACTGAAAACTCTGCTTCCCAAAGGAAATGATTGGGTAGGAATTAAAAAAAAAAGTAATACTGAATATTAATTTATACATAACAGAAAAAGCGTATAATAATAATTTAAAAAATTTATATCAAGAGTAACTGTGAGACCTGTCAAAGCATAAAGCATACATTCAGTATAGAATTCATACACCATTCAGATAGACAGTGATGCAAACTGTGCTAAAGCTTTGTACAACTCAAAGCAAAGGGAAAAGAAATATGGGTAAATTACTTTCATGAATGTATTTGTGGAAAACCGCAATGTTATGAGAGAAACAGTGTCATAAGCTCATCCACTTAGGAGTTCTATTTCCTGCTGCCCCTTTCTGAAGGAGCAGGGTTGCCACGCTACATAGCCCAAGCCACCAGGTGCTGCTGGGGACTGCATCTTCTCTGAGGCTGTGGAACTGGACAGTTTTGAGCAAGCGCATACAAATCCTTCTCAGCCCCTGCCATGCAATTTTGTGTGCCCATTGTGTATGGGATGGTGCCACCTGTGCAGCTGGCTGGCTGGAAGTCATGGTGCCTCTTTTTACGTGCTGTTAGCACACTCTTCTGAGAGGGTGGAAGACAGCATGGTCTCTTTCTACAGCCTGGCCAGTGCAGAGTAGGCAGAGCAATGGGTTAACAATGCTTCTTTTTGTGGGTTGTGAGAGAAATGTCAGTTAACACAGTTATAGGAGAAGAATGGGTGGTGTTTACTAGACAGAAAGAAGTGCAGGAATGGTATGGGTGAAAACGTGGGCATGAAACAGAGAAATATATTTGATAGTCATTCCACTGTGGATCAGAGGATTGAGACCTCTGTGCCTCATTTTCTCACAGTTTCGGGTAAGGGTCTGAGTGGTCTCTCTTGTTGTCCATCAGCTACAAAGAAGATGAATTCATTAATATTTCTGAGATGGTGTGATACTATAGTGATAACCCAAAGTAGCAACAATTCAGGAATACTTAGGCTGAAAAGGAAAACTAAGTTACAATTTAGAACAAAACTAGGTGGTCCCATCTTTATTACAATGCTTGAACAGCAATCTAGTGCAGCTTCAAGCCAAGCTTTCTCTGAGAATGGAAGAATTAGGGGGTTTTAGTTGCAAGCATTCAGGTTTCCCTTCCTTCCTCACTCTTCCTTTTTTCCCTTTACAGATTTTTAACAGGGAAAAAATGCCTTTTCTTCTTCCAGGAGGGATGAACACAAGTGTGTGAACTTCTTCAGGGAAATGAGGGGGAGGGAAGCAGGACTAATAGTCTATTGGGGGAAAAAAACCCACCTGAGAGACTTATCTTTTGGTACAATATCCCTTCCCAGATCTTTCACGGATTATTTGCAAGAAATTAGGCTGAAAAGCAACAGTACTGTCACAATTCTGACAAATCACACTTCATATTGGAGATCTACTGGAAATTCTTACAAGCCTTATTCTTTCTTTCTTTCTTTGTTCTGGGATGTCTGTTCTGAGCGTTAGAGAAATAACAGTTGTGTCATACAGGACATCAATAAGCTCACATCTGCTTATTGAGCATCTGCCAGGACAGATGACAAAGATTGTTCTATTGGCTTCTTCGTGTAAATGCAGCACTGACTTCAGACCGCAGCCTCAAACAGAGTTTGGGTTTTCCGTGGTACACACAGCGTGTATAGCCTTGTAGGTGAAGCTTGCATTATACATCACTTGTCAGTGATTACTTTCTGTTCTAAGCGTTTATTTCAATAGAACCTTCTTTTTCTCCTCTTCTCTCCCTTCCCCATAAATGCCTTTATTTCAGCCCATTCACCTTTATGTTTTGTCTTTATAAATATAAACCTGATACTGGGACCGTAGAAACTGTTTCAAGAAAAAGTCATAAGAGCCTTCACAGCCAAAGGTTTAAATTTAGTTTGCTCATTAAGGAAGAAAAAACCTGAACATCTTTCTTTTGATACTGAAGCTCACTTTCTGAGCAATTCCTCAAATTTTGCCATTTTAGTGACATCTTTCTTAACTTTGGCAGTTAGGTACCGCACAACAGCTGTCATCCCTGGTAGGCTTTGCAGCTTCTGTCAGTACTGTAGAGTTGTCACATGTCTCGTACCAATATAATGAATGTTAATTAGTTTTGAAGAACAGAAAACTGTTTTGTCACGTTAGGATTAGGCTGATGTATCCTTCCTGAACTGAGCTATGGTGTTTCACCCGGTGTAACTATCATTATATTAGAGATCAATGTTTGCACTTCACTTTGCAGGTATTTTTAAGAGTTGTAGGAGTTTAACCTTTTTGCAGACTCAGTATTTTCTTAGAGGCCTGCAAAAGGAGAAAGGTATATTTAGCAGCAGTGACCTTAAGGCAGTGCTAATCAGTTGCAAAGCCTGAAGTAATATGTAAGGAAAGTGACCGATGTCTTGATATCAAGGCCTGAGATGGGTGACCACTTCTTGTTATAAGGAACACAGTGTTTACCCTGAGCATGAAATTTCAAATGATAAATGTTGATCCAAATTCTAGGTTCTGCCTAAATTACACTTAACAGGGTTTCCCTTGGTTATAAAGGGAACAGTTAATTTCTTCAGCACTAATGATTCTCTATCGTCTGTGCCTCTTCAGCATTGCTGCTTGCCCTGTGCCCTCTCCAGAACATCGTGCCTTTGCAGGCAGTGGAAACCCCCGTAGGTGTTCCGCTGCTTTTAAAAAAGTAAATCTTGGCAACAGACACCTCAGCTACAGGGATAACTCTATTAGCACCTTTCTGGGCTGAATGCATATGCGGAGTGGTATCTAGTACTGTTCCTAGCAGATTCATTTGCAAGTGCAGTGTGTATATACAGATAAAAAATGTAGTGAAGCTTGATAAAGCCACCTTTGTGAAATGGCACATGCCAAGAATCGTATTGATTTACTCATATACTTAGCAAACAGAATAGAGGTCAGCTGGAAATGCAGATTTGCATCCATCTTATATAATCTCCTCGTACACTAGTTCTCTGTATGGATTAGTTATTTACTTGGAAGTGTGTATTGCGAACAAAATAGGTTTAGATGGTTTCTTGCTTTCATAAGGAAGAAGACAGCATAACATGTAATAGTTTGCAGAATTTTGGAACATGCATTTTCTGTCTGGATTGTTTTGTTGCATATAAAATAACTAGCTTTTGTAAGTGATGAAATACCTCAGTTTTTCATCTTGGTGGGTTTATAAAGCTCAATCAACATTTCTCATTTTATATTAGGCTCTGATTCTTGAATTTTGATGGGATTTCATCCCTTGGAGAAACTTATGGGAGAATCTGATTCTCTGTGCGCCCTTTGTACTTGCAGTTCATTTGTCTCTCTTAGTCTAAGTATTATTTCCTGGGGCTTAGCTGATTTTTGTAGTGGTGTGTCAAGATGATACATTATTTCCTTTCTTTTAAAGTTCCTTAGTCCTATTTTCTGGAAGAAATAGTTCAGACTTCATTTTATTCCCTTGGCAGGGGACCAGTTTTAAATCGGGACATGTATCCAGACAGCAGACGGTCCATAAGATGCTGAGCAATAGGTGACTCAAGCCCATCATTAGGGTGACACAAACTTTCTCAGTTCCCATTTTCCAAGGTTGCGTGGTAACCAAAAGGTCAGCCTTATTCCCTAAACAGTGGAAATCAAACGTAAGTTCACAATACTGAGTATTTTTCATTCATCAAATCCTTCAGGGCCCATTCATTGCTAGTGTACGTGTTCGGGCGTATCTTTGGTTTTCCATGATTGCTTTGTACAGCTGGACAGATGTGCAGTCTACGTGCAGTTGAGCCAGATGAACATCCAAAGCTACCCTGATGGTTCAGCATACAATTGCAGCTTCCTTGCAAGAGAGTGGAGTCTTCCTTTTTTTTTTTTTTTTTTAACTTTTTTTTCCCCAAAGCAGGGTAATTAGGTGTACATGGAAATGTGCAAAAACACTTTTAAAGGAAGGTAGAACTGTGATATTCTACTACTGCTCACAGGACTAATTATGAATTATAGGTAGCGTTTGATTATCTAGGAAAAACTAAGACAATCTGTTTCCTTTTCTGACAAACTGTGATCGCTAGGATCAGTGAAAAGCAAGCTGAAACACTATATAATAAATAGCTTCTTTTATCTGCTTTTATACCAGTGTTTTCATATTGGCTCATGTCTTGCACAAGTGTAAATGATTTGATAATAAAATCCAGTGAATCCAGAGAGGCTTTGGAGCTCTGTTTTGAATGTGATTACCTAAGAAATTTACGGTCAGTTTTCTGTAGCCCTGATTCAGTAACCGACCTCTTTTTACTTAAATGTGTGTTCAGCAGAGCTTCATGTGTGTGTGCGCTGTATTCCTTTGAAAAAGACCTGTGTCTGCCCATTCTAGTTCTGGTGTTGGAGTCCCAATTTTAATAGAACATACAGCTAGTTAGAAAATGCATTACTTACGTCTTCCATGAAAAAACTTGGACATTTTCTTTTTGATTGTTCCAGACCTGTCTCTATATGTTTTGGTTTAATTAAAAATTTGAAAATTTATGTGGAAGGCAGAAATGTGTCCGTTTCCTTTGCCAAAATGGAAGATACTGATGTATGATAATATTGCTGTTAAATTTTTGGTCAGCCACAGTGAGAAAAAAATGAAACAAGTAAAAGGGTCAGTTTATGATTAAGTACAGGAATGATACATTCATAAAAGTAAATACCTTGTATTTATTCTCCACTTCAAATGGTATCAACAAATAAAAGGTGATTATCTTTGACCTAAAATTTATTACAGAATGGCTCTGAAGTTGTTATCAGCCTGTAAAGTTCTGCTTTACAGAAAATGAAGTTATTTTGAAGTCTGATTGACTCAGCAGGCCACTTGGCAAACCTCTAGTTTTGTTCGTTGCAATACTACATAGGTGAACTACATTTGTTTAAGTGTATTTTTGTTTGGTTTTAAGGTTAGAAAAACACATATCCAGGCCTTGATTTAACTATCTGTTGGTCATAGTAAAAAAAAAATGAGACAAGCGGTAATCATCTGTGACTTCTGGCATTCCATGAAGATGATTTAAACTTTTAAAAAAATTTACTTTCTTTCTTGTCTTAATTTAAATGTGAATTTTGTCGAAGTAAATATTGCAAAGATAAACTATATTTTCATGTGAGTGAACATGTTGATTTTTCATCATGATTAATGTTTAAGTGAAAAAACAGCACTCTGCCTTGCTTCTCAAATACGTTGACATGGACAATGTAGCGCAAACACTGCACGTGTTCCGTGCCAAACAAATACGTTATCTTACTGGAAGTTCCCCACTGAAAGTGGACACTTGAACACTGAAACCTCCCGTATATTCCTGGAGGGCCATTGCAAAGTCGCTTTCAAGGCTTTAGCGAATGAAAGAATGCGCAATCTTTTGGCAAAGAGTTGGAAGATGTTTCACCTTGGACTCTGTGCTGTCTCGCTTCAGCAGAAGGAAATTTGTGATTCCGCTTCCATTGCTCCAGTTCATCCTGTATCTCTGTGGAGATTCTTCCACTTTGAGTGTTGCCATAAATGAGGAACTTAGAAATTGGAGGCAGGTCAGATACCCTGCCTTTTAACGAGTAAAAGTCTGCAGACAGTACTAGTGCATTCCGTGTGCTAAATAAGATAAGTGTGTGCACAGTGATGTGCTCCCTGATGGGTTGGCCACATTCCCAGATGCTCTTCAGGTTCTACAACTCCCAACCCTATGTGGTACTTCACCAGGTGCCAGATGAAACATCCCCACATTGCTTTTTTAAATGCTTTATTCCCCAGGTAAAGCAGCTATAATCAGTCTCCAATGAGAGAGGGTCTCAATGACCTCTTGCTAACAGAGGACCACCTTTCTTTTGCAGTTGCCTCTTATCTCCCTGCTCGTTTAAGGCTGCTGTCACTCTGTTCTGACAGACCTATCATCCTCCTGTCAGAACTCTTCGTGTCTTCTGGATGGTGGTGTTCTCTCCTTTGTCTTGTGAGTAGAAGACAGCAGTAAACCATGTTTGTCTCTTCTATGCCAAAGCAACAGTTGCTTGTGTTTACCTAGAATTTATTTCACTGCCTTGTAAATTACTTGTTTTAAACAGCTATTGCCTTTCAGCACTGCTGATCAACTTAACTTTACAGCAGATTCTTCTCAGAATTTGGCCTGCTCTTTGTTTTTTATTTGGTCTAAAGTACAAGAGATTGGATTTTCAGAGAAATGTGAAACTTCTGTGTATATGCATATAGGTTTTCTTGCCAAAGTACCAATGATTAAAAAGAGCATTTATGACAGCAGGAAAGTTTTCTGTTACATTTCTCCCTTTACACAAAAATATACTGTATCTGGGACTTGTAACTGAAACAAACTGTGGTGACAAGATTCTTTAGGACTAGGAGACCCTGATTCAGTGAGATTCCCTGACTTCTATTGAGGAGAATAAAATGCTATAAGGGCTGAAAATTGTGGGTCTTTTATCACCAGATAGCAAACAGGAGTGACTGCCATCTCGGGACAAACACGTTACATCTGTGTAACTGAGTAAAATTGTTTTGCCTGTGTTCTCAAGGGAAACAGAAATCTCTAATATTCCCATTTTTTAATAGGCTCATGGCTGTTTGTCACCCTTCTTACACTTTGCAACACCAGATTGCTCTCTATACTGCTGTTACATTAATTATTGTTAATCTTCATTTGTAATGAAGATATTGATAATCTTACCTAATTCTGTGATGGTTTTGGGAAACTTTTACAGGGGTGTGACATTCTGCCTCACCTGATCTATACTATTTCATGCCAATCTGAAACACTTCAAGTGATGGCAATCTTTTGAAAAACTTTTAATCACTGTTTCTTCTTTTCTGCAGTAGGCTTCCAAATCAGTCTGTTTTCTTTCTCCTTGCAGGCCTGCTGTCCTGTGTCTTCATCATCTTCTGTTCCCTTAGAAGGGAAGCTGGGTCCAAAACTCAGCCTGAATTCTTGGACAGGCATTATGCCTGGAGCTTCAGGTGGCACAAGAGTGAGGAGCTATATGCTCTTAAAAGTGGCCATGGACTTAAAACCATGTTTTGATCCCAAGCTGTATCAGAAATTTCTATTTACTTTTCACCTTTCCAAGATTCTTATTGCATTCTCATTTTGTAGCTGTTGTGGGCATAGTTTGGTTTTGGGGATTTTTGTTGGGTTTTCTTGGATTTGGGTTTTTTGGGGGTGTTTTTGGATTGGTTTGGTTTTGTTTTGTTTTCTCCCTTACTTAGGGTTCCAGTAAAACGCTTCCCCAGCAAAGGGCACAGAGATACTTGTCACAAAGGTTTTTCCAAGACCTTCAGCATCCCATGGAAATACCGCTTTCCAGTGATGAGCTGAGGCCTGATGGAAGAGGTAAAAACAGAACAGGCTTTTTATGAATAGGTTTACTGTTATCTAGGATTGTGACTTTTTAATTCTATCAGTAATTGCTTTGGCATCACCAGGCTTTATGCATTAGGTAGTCTTATCTTCTTGAGAACAGGTCAGCCCTTCAGTACAGCAACATAAGTAATTAATCCACTGATACTGAACATGGTTAGATATCAGCTTCTGATGTTTAGGTCTGACATGCTCTTCCACACAGACATGGAGATGTGGCATGTTGCTGTCCTGTTATTTGGCTAAGCTGAAAGCAGTGATCCCACCAGCAGAAGTCACTCAAAATACAGTTTGGTCCCACAATCAGTGGGAGAACAGACCCAGTGTCTCTGGATTATCTTGTGTCTTGTCATCTACACTGTGTTTTGAAATTCGTAAATAACTTGCTTTATTATTGCAATAAAGATCTGGAAGTGACTGAATAACAGTTAATGATCCTAATAAATCTTCTTGCTTTCTACTGCTTTTGGCAATGAAGGCCATGTTTTCTGTCTGTTGGCTTTAAAGAGCAATTATGGTCAACAGTGACTGAAAAATACATTTTTTTAAAGCTTGTAAAGGCTTCAAGTAGAAGGTACATCACACTTTTCTGCAGCTGCCTATCTAGTCCCCTATATTTCTGTAAGGGTATATTGTAAGCTCCCTTTTTACATATTCTTTCCTTGTAAAAACCTTTTACTGTAAAATAGGAGATTATGTTCTAGTAAACATACCTGCTACTTCCAAGTAATAAAGTCATTAAAAAGTCAATAGGCCTCTTATGTAACTGCAGTCTGACTTGCTTTCCCTGTTCACGCTCTCTTCTGTGCTGCTATATTCCAACCAACACCCATATCCACTAAATCAGGGTGTGCGTAGTAGCTCTGGGGTCCCAGACGCTGCTCCAGAATGTATTTTTCCAGGAGCTTTGGATTTGCCTGGCTGGCTTCTTAGCTGGCCTCAGCTCAGGCATTTTGGCTGTCTCTGCTGTTGGCTGCTGTCTGAACTCCCTAAGGGTCTGATAATGGGGTCAGCTTGCTCCTTGAGACACCATTTGACTTTTTAACTAAGCTCAGATTGAAAATAGTTCACACAGTTACACCAAATATACAGTCTAGTGAGCTGTGGTTAATACTGGTAGTGACATATAGAGAGGAGGGGGAGAGCAAAGAAATAATCTGAGCTTCTTGAAGTTGGTGTGTGTGTCAACATGTAGTCTTATTAGTGTGTCTAATTTCTAGACAGTGCTGCTTGGTTCCTGGGCTTTCACTTAGTGTGGCTGGCAGAGCACTGGCTTTGGATCCTGGTCTCAGCTTTCATTGAGCTACTGGTGAAAAGAACAGCATCAGCAGGAAAACGTCTGAAAAGGCTGACGGGAGCCTGTGACTTTGCTGGGTTACTGGCACCACTATTGCATGTTGGAAACCAAGAACCCGTTCTCCTGCTGTAACAAGACTGCGTGATAAAGAAATCACCGGCAGCCCCCTATTCTTTCAGAAGTAGATTGTGCTACACCCAAATTCTGTCAATTTTTCTTTCTGCAAAATGCACACTGTATATACGCTCCATACGATACCTGTAGCTATACTGCTATACGTTAGTTTCTGTTTTAAAGGAAATTTAATCTTTTAGGGCTAGACACATGGACAAAGTATGAATGAAGGCAAGTGCTGACTCAAGGAGGGTAGAGTGATAGCTGGCTGGTCTGTGCATGCCTGATTTGTGTCAGTCAGGAGTCTAATTCTGGCGTTTTTCTCAAAGATGTGAAAAGTCTGTCAAGAGGCTGCTGGTTTGAATGGGCGACTGTCCTGCCCTGCTTCCCTCTCTCTGCTCTGATGCAGTCTGCTTACCCCTTCTTAACAATTACCTCATGAGTATTTCACAAGCTCTGTCATAGAAGCATTTTCGACTGCACGGTCATGGATCGAGAGCTGAAGTTGTTTCTCTGCAGAACCCGGGGAGGCAGGAGAAGGAGGGAGGTGCAGTGTGTGTTAAGCAGCCACAGTGCCCCAAACCGGAGCAGCTCTGACGGGGGAGTGAAGCCACCTGTGCAGTTTCCTTTCTCCCTTGCAAGGTAGCCCAGGAGCCAGTGGGTCACAGAGAATTCAAGACTCCTTGAGTCAGAAAGAGTAAAAGTGCATGACTTCTCACTCCTGCAGTTGTAGCCCTTACCTAGGAGTAAGGTTAACCAGTGAACAATATCAATTAATCAGCCACACTTGCACACTATCTCTTGCTTGCTCTTTCATCCAACTATTTACTTTCAAAACATTAGAAACAAGTGCCTTTTTTTAATGAGGAAAGAGCTCATCAGCAGGAGAAGCATTACAGTCACTTCTTTTAATGAATTACAGATCTGGTCAGAAATTATTCCATTGTGTGTTTTACTGTAAAAATACAAATCAGACTTAGACTTCCTACAGCTACCCTGTTTGTTCATGGGGGAAAAAAGCTTAATAATAGTATAATATTAAAAAGTTGGTACAATTCTCAGAAAGCAGTCTTATCTCAGAAACACGAAATAGTAAGCAAAGTGACATCAGAAAACCAAGAATGGAATTAATACCTTTCTTAAGGTATCCCTTATAAAATTTTAATTAATATCAAGAACTATCCTTGAAAGTATTTTTAGGAATGGGTTCTTAACCTAGACTTCTACTTTCTTATGGGTGTGTTAACTGCTACAAATTTGCAAATTTTGGTATCACATAAACTTTTAATTTTAATTATTTTAATTTCCTGTCTCCAGAGTATGTAACCTTGAGGTAAATGTGGCATATGTTTCAGAAAGGAGTACAAAAACCCTTATGCTCAGCAACAGAACTCCTGCTAAATCATGAGTAGACTGTCTGTTGTAGTAGTACAGCAAACTTTTCTTGGTCTTCCCTCCTGAGTTCATATTTGTGTGTTTTGCAGAAAGGCAAATATGCAGAAATTTGGTTTAGGAGAATCTAAGGGGCTGAAACTGTGAGGAATTTCTGAATAAAATTAGCGTTCTGGCCCTTTCTGACAGTCCTGCTTTGAAATTTCCTTCGTTCAGGAGTTATTCCATGCTTCTTTATAGTTAGCACTACCTATTCCAACTTCTACAGGGTGTTCTGTAAGTGTGTCTGAGACTCACATCTATCCTACAGATATTGTGCTGCTCAACACCAACTTAAAGGCGAATCGTGGCATTAAGAAATCCAATTGCTTGCCCAAGCTGGATTTCAAGTTAATGAAGGAGCTGGGAAAGAACACAGAACTCTGGATTTCTTGTGCACTCTTCATTTAGGTCTGCATTTATCGATACCATCATGATTTAAAACAGGGGAGAGGAAACTCTCAGCCAAATCGAGCCATGATGTAAATGGGTAAAATGAATTTGCATAGTTTGATGCACTGAGGGAACTGTTGGTTCAATGATCAAACCCTTAAAATTGGAGAGGATATGTTAGGGAGAAGTTGATCCCAATTGTTATTCTTTCTGGTACACTATATGGTTGGAAAATCTGTAGTCCCATGAATGAAAGCCTGCTCTGGCACCCTCCCCAGCTAGGGGTGGAGGTGGAACAAAAGGAAACTCCACATTGTAAATATTCAGAGAGCCACCACAAAGGCAGAAAAATATTTTTACTCTGACTAAGTAAGGTCTTTGCATGGCTCAAATGATCTCCCAGGAATTACAAGCTATGCTGAAGAAATCTGGGAACAACCCTGATAGGCTCATTAGTCTTTTTCAGGCTAATAATTTCCAAATTATTGCATTAACCTTTTTACCTTTATCTAAAGGTCAGCAGAGGTGACATGTTTGTGAAGATCTCCTATAAAAACACTTCTTTTTTAATGGCTTGTTTTCCTTTCCTTAACACGGTATACTAGTTGGAAACATCTAGTCATATGTTGGATAAAACCCCACTTCATATTCTCAACTCTCTGATATTACTCCTTTCAATTTTTAAAGCTATTCTGGATATAATTCTACAATGTCTAAAATCAAAACTTATTAATTTTAAAAAGAACAGGCTTCAAACATACAGATTAACCTTTTTTTTAATATTAAAGGTTACGTCCAGCAAAGAACTGCAGCCTAATGGATGAAGAGTGAAATTCATTATCTTGAACTGCCTCACCCTTTAGGACTCTTTTTTGAGGGGCTAAATTTTAATGAAATCTGCTACATATCTGCTTTGGAAACTTTTCTGCGTGGTCCAGCTCTGGAAAAATGCTGTTGGTTATGGTTGGATATTCTTTTGCACTTTTTTTTAGTATGAGTGCCGTTGACTGGAGACTCATAAATCGACATTTATCAGTTGCTTATAATTTATAGCAGGTGAATAGTTGCTCATCATGAGTATGTTTAAAAGAATAAACAAGAACAAGACTTAAATATCTATTATTCAAGATACCCATTACGTGCTCAGCCAAGATCATCTTTTCTTGCTTTGTTTTTCCATCTTCTCTGCCCCCTTCTCAACTCTAGTGTTGTGCTGGGCAAGGGATAGTGGAGTTCCTGAGCATTACACCCTCAGCTGCCTTTGCCTGCCAAGGAACAGCCCCTCCCTATCAAGTGCTGCAGCAGCTTGAGCCATCTAATACAGAGGCAACATTGCCTAGTGGTTGGCACACAGCACAGGCTCGTTATTTTTTTCTCCCCCTTATTAGTCCTTGTTATTGTTTAAACAACCATCTCTGTTTTCCCATGGTGAATATTTCCATCTTCTTTTGGGTTTTTGATCCTGGGTTGCTTTACACGACAGCAGGCCTGCTGGCAACAGACGGGGTACACCTGTCTCAAAGGGGGAAAAGGATCTTTGCGCAGGAGTTAGCAGGGCTCAGTGAAAGAGCATTACATTAGATTTGAGGGGAAAAGGGATAAAACCAGGCTCAATAGAGATAAGCCTGGGGGCAGCATGCCAGTGTTTGAGGGGTGGTGTCCTAGCAGGGTCCTTTGGTCTGCTTAGTGGAGGTAAGGGATGGAGATCCATGTGGCAGCAGAGGTGCAAGGGTTAGTGATGTGTTAGAAACCATGAAAGCGCCTGAGAATGGTCACATAAGAATTAGGGTTTCTCCCCCAAAAAAGTTGGTGGGGTCAGTAGCCCAACTGAAGTGCATCTACACCAATGCCAGCAGCATGGGCAACAAATGGGTGTCCCCAGGGCTCAGCACTGGGGCTGGTCCCATTTAGTATTGTTACCAGTGATCTGGGTGAGGGGACGGAGGGCCCCGCCGGGCACGTTTGCAGGTGCCACCCGGCTGGGCCGTGCTGACCTGCCAGGGGCTGGGGGCTGCGGGGGTGCTGGGCTGAGGGGCGATGGCTGAGGCCGGTGGTGTGAGGCTCAGCACCGCTCCGTGCCCGGGGGGACACCAGCCCCAGGCAGCTGGGGGCAGGGGGCTGGGAACTGCCTGGCAGGAAAGGGTCTGGGGGGGCGGCTGGATGTGACCCGCAGGGTGCCCAGGTGGCCAAGGCCAACAGCACCCTGGCTGGTAGCCGAAACAGTGTGGCCAGCAGGAGCAGGGCAGTGACCATCCCTCGGCGCTGGTGCGGCCGCCCCTCGAGCCCTGGGGGCAGGTTTGGGCCCCACAGGGCAGGGGGGGGCACTGGGGGGCTGGAGCGTGTCCAGCGCCGGGCAGGGGCCGGGGTGGGGGCACAAGGCTGATGGGGGTGGCGGGGGGAGCCAGGGGGTTCAGCCTGGGGGTGGCGGGGGGAGCCGGGGGGTTCAGCCTGGAGAAAAGGAGGCTCAGGGGGAACCTTCTCGCTCTCCACAACTACCTGAAAGGGGGGTGCAGCGAGGTGGGGGCCGGTCTCTTCTCCCAAGGAACAAGTGACAGGACAAGAGAAAACAGCCTCAGGTTGTGCCAGGGGAGGTTTAGTTGGGTACTGGGAAAAATGTCTTCACTGACAGGGTTGTCCAGCACTGGGACAGGAGCCCAAGATGTAGTGGAGTCACCATCCCTGGAGGGATTTAAAATACGTGTAGATATGGCACTTAGGGACATGGTTTAGCGGTGGACTTGGCAGTGTTGGTTTAATAGTTGGACTCGATGACCTTAAAGGTCTTTTCCAACCTTAAAAATTCTATGATTTATGTATCTGTGAAGGGATTCACAAAACTGTGAAGAAGATAAATGCAAAATCTTAGTAAAAGTAGAAAGATTTTCTGTGATTTCTTTACATATCCCACTTTCTTTGGGAACTGTTGCTCTATTCTTATTTACTAGATGTCAATAACATGAATAACCACCAATTCTTTAATAAACTGCAGTGCAGTACTGTGATCCAGTGGAAGGGTGCTTTGATGGAGTCTGAAATACTTAATTCCTGCCGGAGCTTCTCCTAAGGCATGGAGGTCACAGGTACAGTGGAGCCTTTAGACCAGGGCTCTTTATTCAAAAGCCAAATAGCAGCCCCAGCAAGCGTGGCTGGAGGCAGCGTAGGCAGGCTGGCGGGGTCCTCCTTGGGTGGCGCTGAACGAGTCTGTCAAGGTCTTTGCCATGATGATGACTCCATACGTTGTGCTTTGCCTGTCCTACAGCTCTAAGCACAAGGGCTGGTGAAGTTATTTTCCACAGCACTAGGAATGACCTCTTATAATGTGAAGCTGCCAGTTTTTCTGGTTAACGGGCTTGTCAGAGGACTAGTGCAGTGTATGTCGCTCCCATATCCTGGCTGGTGGGATATCTGTCATATCTCTGCTCTCTGATTGAACTTTAGGAAGAACATTAATCAAAATTATTTCCTAACCGATGGAGCAGTGTGTGAGCTAAACAGGGCCTTGAAGTTTCAATTAAAGACAAGGGTAAATGTGAGGTCTTTTCAAGGAAAAAAATATTCCCAACTGTCAGACGTCACACTATTGATTATTGTTTAACTTTGAAATCCATCCCACTGTTCTTTGACTGACAACACCACCAGAATTAGGCTTGACAGGACAAAATGGGGCATAGTTTAGAGTGTCTGCCCGCCTGTCTGGCTGTCTAGGAGAGGGAGCACTTCTGAGCAGCACCTGTTTGAGCATGGCGACACCTGGTTTATTGCTGCAGCTACAAAATGGCAGCTTCGACACTCCATCCTGCCTGGGACCCAGCCATACATATCGGGAATTTCTTTTTTTAAAGCTGGATGATATTTTCTGTACATACTATGACAGTAAAGGCAGGATGTTTGCTGTCCGCTGTTAGTTATTCTTTGGCAGTGTGAAGTGGAAAGTACCAATAACATTAAAGGCTGCAAAATCATAATGTTTTAATAGGCCTTCACCTTTTGCAGTGTGACACCCTTTTAATACTTGGATTTCAAACAGCAAAGGCCAATTTTTCCCTGTTATGTTTTGCAAATTACTACAGTCATGGGGCCTCTATTTATTTATTTATTACTCCCATCGCTAACAGGTACGTAGTCTATAATCCAATTTTAGATACCCAAAAAAACTGATTTAATTTTATGGTCACCACAGCAACTGTAGTACTTGACATTAATAAGGTTAAGGAAGGAATTCCATTGCCTGAAGTGTTCACTGAAGAACTGGGAAAACCTTTCTAATAACAGAAATGTTTGATTGCCAACCAGTGGCCCATAAAACCAAAGGGTAGACGTTTGGAGAAGAAAAGACCATGCTGGATGGGATAGAAGAGCAGATCTGAAACACTGGGGAGGGAGAAGGGGAAAAGAGACAAACTGCAAAAAAAACAACAGAAGGGAAGTGGGAGCTCTTGTGCTTAATCATGTAAAAATTACAATTGATGCTTAATTTCTATGCTGATAGGGAAGTGGGAATAAGAGACATTCCAGCAGGCCCTCCTCAAGGAGTAAAGCAAGCCTAGGGAGGGAAAGGAAACAAAAAGATTCGGGGAAAGTTTCTAAATATGCCATGGGCTTTTTTTTCTTCCAGGCTAAGTTTTACTAGACAAGCCTTCTACTTTTCATCTCCTCCTATTTTCTGTCTGCCTACCAGAACTGCACTAGTCAGAACAGTCTGCCTACCAGAACTGCACAACCAGAACAGTCACCAACAAGAGAAGAAAAGGTTGCAGTACCTTTCATAAAATTTTATGGAATTGCTGTTTGCTGCTTTGTTCTAAGCTAATTCACAGCTCAGCAGTCTAGTCTTTCTTCAAATATTCTGTAGCTGATTTCCCATAAGGAAACCTGCAAATTGTATACTAGGGACTGGATTCCCAGAAACAAATATTATGATCTCTTGTGCATAGTACAGTCCTTAGAATTCCACATGTGGTTGAACAGGCCTCTTTTAAAAAGACCTTGGTCTCGACTGAAGAGCCCTCTGTGATGGAGTCCTTGATGTGCATTCCTTGGTAACCTGTCTTCACTGTTAAAAACTTCCATCTTGTTTCTAGCCTGAATATAGCTGGTTTCCAGCATTTGATCTTGTTATACCTTTGCTAAGTACAAGTTGTCTTACTTTTTTCTTATAGAAGTAGTTCTGAAACACTGTGTTCACATTGTTTCTTATATGGTTGTTTTTTTCTGTGATAAACTGAATAGATCAGGCTCTTTCAGGTCTTTTATTAAGTGTATTTCTCCTGAAGTTTCTCTCTTTAATTGTTAAAACTCCTTTTTAAACATGGATGCTGGACTAGCTCCTTGCACACAGCCGCAGTAGAGAACATTCTAGTCCACATATTAGAGCAGAACCAAATCTACTTCTCCTTAAAAGCAGACAGCTTCAAAAGGCAAAGCAGCAATAAATAAGCTATGATTGTGGGTCTGGAGAAACTGAAATTTCACCATAATGTGGTGAAAGAGAGGAATGTTTGAACCTGTTTCTGTGAGTGACAGAATTATGTTGGTGGCTTATTCAAACACATAGTAGTCCTCCTAACAGCTGTGTTACCTGCCATGGCCAGGCACCAGTCTCAGCCCCAGGGAGATCATCAACCATTCAGATCTCTGTGGAAAATTCAAGGGTCATGTTCAGTCTAGACCAAAAGAAAACTGTTGGGAAACGTAAGCGTCTGCAAACATATTTAAGTACCATTACGAAGAGGACAGGGACCAATTATTTTCATTAGGCAATAAGGCCAGAACAGAGACGACTTGGGAAAAAACTGTCTAAGAAGAGTTAGTCGATGCAGTAAGGTTCCAAAGGAGATGACCAGTCCCCCATCAGTTGAGATCTTCAAAGCTAAGCTTGACACCTGTTTTGGGGGGCTAGTTTAGGGATAGTGAGATCACTTCAGCCATGAAGCAGAATGATGGATTGGGTTGGCCCAGCTGAGATTTCTTCCAAGCCTAATGATCATGTGGTTCACATTCTGCCAGCACACCCAGTTAGGCACTCAGCTTCTCAAGCAACTTTCCAGAAATAAAATCTATTAATATTAAGTGTGTGTGTATGCACACGTGTGTGCAACTCTAAGCACAGGGTAGCAAGTCATGTAACTGTTTGGGATCTATTTCTACGTTGCAAACAGTGTTTGAAAGGCCGGTGTTGTGCAGAACTTGCTGTTTCATCTGTGCTGCTATGGACTGTGCCACAGAACTAAACCCAAGGTAATTCTCCGAGAACATCCTGCGTTTTCTTGCAATTCCAAGTTTCTGTCTGTGTGCTCATGAATCTTCCTACCTCCCTTATATAGCAGGCGTCATGGGGAGAAGTGTGAAGAGTAAGTGGTGTAGGAGGTATTTTGAGACATTCAGCTTATGTCCCACTTTCTTAAATATCCCCAGTGTTTTCCTGAACTTAAGGACACATCTTCACATCGGCAGGTGCTCAGAAGAGTGTCTTTGGATCTGACTGACTTAGAAGGCTTTGGTGCTACAGGCTTCAGGAGCCTAGCTTCGAAGTGAAAGCACTGTGAAAGCAGCTGTTAGCATCTAGAAGATATCCTTCCTTCTCCTGCTTAAGGACATCACTCCCAGGGAACTGGTTGTAGAACATTGATCTAGGACTACTGGAATTTTGGCAGTTTGCCACTTTAGTGAAAGGAAGGAAAGAGAATCAATTTAAGGAGGAAATGAAGGAAAAGATACATTACCTTTTTGAAAGTAAAAATCGGGTGCTAGAGCTCATTTTCTATGAGGTTCAGTACATCTAGGAAGGTTTTAAGTTCTATTGATACAAAATATCTCTGTGGCTTCGTTCAACAGCATCACAAATTCCTGGATTTTTAGAAGTTTGTTTTTCAATATATCCTTTGCAAGTCTCTCTTGATGTTATTCATGACTGGGTGGAAGGTGGGTAACTACCTTTCATCACGATCATTCTTTGGCTGCGCATTTTAACAGCTGCCTTCTAACTGAAGAAAAGCACAATAGCTGCAGAAGTTATTTTCGTGACCAGCACAGTAGTTATCCAGGAGATGCATGTACGTATGCTGACATTTACAAGCACAAGGAGTGGCGGTGGTTGACTCTAATGAGGTACAGTTTCTTAAAAAGCTGATGGCAAGACCTTTAATTTGAAAACACCACTTTTTCTGCTGATGTTTATGCTGCTTGCTTTCTGTGTTCCATGAGGTAGGAAAGTGAGACTAGCCTAATGCCTTATAAATACCTTATACCAGCCTGTATAAGCTGATGGTGTAGAGAAACCTTTAGTCTTCATTAAATGAGTTCAGATGGGCCAAATTGTAGGACTTGAGTTCAGGAATGTTTGGCAAAATTTAACTGTAACTCAAGCCTTGAACATGGGGGTTTGAGAGTGGTGGTGTGTCTCCTTGTTGTGCTCTGGTTGTGTGAAAATCGGTCCAGTAAATACATACTGCCAGGCTGCTTCTCACAAAGTGTGAGTTCAACAGCTTGAATTTTAAAAAGAGGTAAATGCATCCATCTGAAGTTTAGCTCACAACTAGCTCTTGGATCTGCTGAATCCATGCCTCTGAAAAAAAGACAAAAAAACCCAAAAATGAACAAAAAAAAACCCACACAAAACCCACCAAACCAAATTTTTTCTCCATTTAAAAACACTTTGTATATGTTACTTAATATTTTCTCTCTCTGCTTTTAAAACCAATTAATTTAGTGCAGAGACAGAAGATAGAGGTAGTATATTTGTAAACCTTGACTATCATCTGCTGTCTGGACAGGTCTATGACAAAATAAGATCTGAGGCTTGGACACTGAGCCACAGCGCTTTGTACCAGAGCTGAGTTCAGCTGCCTAAAGACAAATTATGCAAATACCATTTGCCTGTGGTATTGTTACAGTTTATCCCATAAATAGTGCTAAGGAATACTTAACGTGAAATTCAATAAAAGTAAACAATACAGCCTGTTTATTTTTCAGCTTCCAAAACAAAAAATAATCACATTCACAGAATTTAACCAATCTGACAGCTTCTCCTTTAATCACATAGTTTTATTATGAAATCAGGGCTGTTCACTGAGTCATCATGCTGGTGAGTCAGAGCAAGATCACCTTCCATTTGCTTATAATGGTGAGATCTTCTAAATTCAAGAGATGAACTGTATGCTGAGTATAATGGTACAAAGCCCCAGTGGAAGTTTCATTGCACTGAACTAACACCCTACCCTCCATCCTGTTTCATCAGGACTAAAGTAGAAATTGAAATTTTAATACTCTGCTCCATTACAATGGTGTAAATCCTGAATAATCCCCTTTAAATCAGCTGAGTTACTGTGATGTAACTAAGTGCAGACTGTAGTCACAGTTGCCCTGAAGGCAGTCTTTTTTTTCTTTTGTTCTTTCCCTCCAAATATAGAAAAAACATTATTGTGCTACTAACGGAATATCTGTACAATAGAAATTTGCTTTTATTTGTTCTCTAGCTCAGCAGAGCTATGAGAAACCAGTAAATGGAAGTGAAGATTCTGAAAACCACATCATTCCTGGAAACTTTAAACACATTATTGCACTTTGACACCTTCAAAACAAGCAGGTTACAAACCTTCATGTTGGGATTTTATGTTCTTATTACACGGAAACTACAAATACATATATATCAAAAGTCTGAGCTTATGTGGCTGTAAATCCACTCTGAAAGGAGGAGCAAATAAGCAGGTTTTTTCTGGTGGAAATTTTTAGGATCTTTTTGTCTTACATTATGTCAAAATAAGTTTTAAGTATATTTGACTTGGCATCTTTCACTTTGATCCCCCAAACAATTGTTAATCAAATCCTAGAATCCTGATGGCGTATGAGAGTAGAGATGTCAAACTGATGATGTGCAGTCCACTCGAGGGATTTCTGGAGGGGCAGGTTTAAGTTTATGCCATTCTGTTTCTGTTTATACAGCTATTTAGGGTTCACCTTTGAGGTATTTTCAACCTCATGTTTGCCAGCCATCGTTACTGTAAACCCCTTAGTTCAGCCTGTGTCTGGTATGAGACTTGTTCCTCCCCTGGCTGTCTTGCAGCCAAGATTTTTCTTCAGGATCTTGGACCTTTTTCCAGTCGTAAAGCCCTTGAGCACAGGGAGTCTACCTACGACGGTCAGAATCACAGAACCATCTAGGAGTCTTACAGGGCAGCTTCTGGTTTCTGAACCTTTTCTGGGTTTTGTCAGTTTTTAAGTACATAGAGATAGGGCCAGGAGGAAAGACGCACAGTTCTCAGAGATAAATCTTAGAACCATTCCCCAGAGTATAAAAGTGTGATTTGAATGATTTTGTTGCAGATTGCAGTGTATGGTGTGGGCTGGACATGGGGATATCATGGTTCACTTGACTAAAAAAGCCAGAAGGTCACCTCTGCATATCTGTATAAGCAAATCCTCTCCTTTAAGATGTGCAGAAATGTTATTTATTTACTATCTCTTTTCCTATGCTTTGACTTTTAAAAGGTGATTTTCTTTTGAAACAGCTTGATCATTTATCTTTCCAAAAGCATACATAATCACCTACAGCTAAAATTCCTGCACGTTAGAACCTACTGTGGACAAATATTTGATTTCACATCTCACATTAAGCAGTATTTCCTGGTTTGCATTGAGTAGCTATTAGGATTTAATGCTTTTATATGGGTATTGCAATTTCAGGCAGTGCCAGGAAAAAACTAACAACTCTTCTTTAGCAGAGCTTAGGTTTTAAAAGTTAATGAGGGACACTTGAAAACTGGCAGCTTTTCAGTCTAAGAAGAAAGAATAGGACTAAATATGATGTAACGAAAAGGGGAAAAAATAGAAGGCCCTACCTTCCATTTGTCCTGACCACCATATGCTCTTTGCAAGTATGGAGTTGAAGGTGTGATGTTAGAGTAGCAGCAGTGGAAGGCCACTAATGCTCCCAGGTCTGTTTTCAAGTGTCTGACCAGAAATGCAAGTTTCTAAGTGGATATGCAATGGTAGGAGAGGCAATAAAGGACACACAAGCGTCTTCTTTTTTCTTACCTTTTTTTTTTTTTTCCTTTCTGGTCATTTCCTGGATGTATAGGAGGTAGTATTTATGTGTGTGCGTGTAACTTAAAATTTAAAAAAACCCTGTAGTCTGGTAATTAAAACTAGCAGAGTTAAATCATAAATATTGTTTAGTCACTGCTGGACTGCCTGAAAATCACAGAAGTATCATAAAGTCCAATGAGAAAGGATTAGGAATATTAGTGGGGGAATTTCTGTAGGCTATAGAAGTGTTATTACAGAGTTTTTACCGGGGATTATGAGCATTAATCTGTGGTTACATCTGCAATTTACAGACCCCCCGGGATTTTTTTTCGAAATGTGGCCATACACTGATAATAAATCACAGCCATGTGGTTATTAAGACATGTACTTTTGGCACAGGGACGGCTGAGCATTCAGAACCCCATTCAGATGTTAAGGCCCTTATTTGGTTTTATCTCCATCCTCTACCACCTTTTATTTTGGTTGTATATTTGCACTTTGTCTAATGTAAAGAGCAGTATACAAGTGGGTGAGTGTGTTATGTTTGAGAATGGTTATTCTTCTGCCATGATTGTTTCTAATGTAGGCCATGAGTAGTGTTGGATAACTGGTTTATGGGCTTCAGAAAACCTGCTGGAATGACATCTATCACAGTATTTCACCTAGGAGCAAATAGAATTTACAGTTTTCCTGTACCAAAAAAAAAAAAAAAAAAAAGAGTCAAAGGCCTTAGTGGCCTGTTTTATCCATTTTATGCTGAAAGACCTGCAACAGAGGACTCAGAAGAACTGGTTTCCTTTGCACTAATACGCTGCTATACAGGGATTATCGGAGTCAGTCAAGCCCCAGTCATGCTTGGTATTGCAGTGATGAGGAAAATCATCATGTGGGTGAAAGAGCTTGTAAATGCTTTGAGACTTCTGGATAAAAATATAACACGGGAAAAAAGTTATATTTTTCCCTCTATAGTTGCTCTCTCTCTCTCTCTCTCTATATATATATAGTATGCTCTGGGTTTAGAACCAGCTATCACACACTTGTAAGCATGAAGATGGGTAATACTAAATGTCAAGAACGTCAAGGAGGGCATCAGCTGACTCCCACTGTGGCTATTTTCCCCAAGGAATCCTCATACGAGCTGTATGAGTCATTAAACAATTAAAATCTGTTTGCTGAAAAATTGTAAAAGTTTTCACCACAATTGTTAGAAAATGGTAGGAATTTAAAAATTTTGTCAGTCTTGCAAAAACGTCACCAGCTCATTTGTCAGCCAAAACATTTTGGCTGAACTGTAACAGCAAAATCTTTCCAGAACTCGACACTTTGTTGAAAGCCATGTTTGAAAAATGAATTTTTTTTCACTGGAAATCACATTACTCTAAGAAATTGTGAGCAGAAAGTTTGATTACTAAGTGGAGAAGTAAAAGCTCCATTTTGGTTTCGTTATTTTCAGGTAACAGATCTGGACAAATGCTCTATTTGATTTCAGTGGATTACCTTTAGGAATGTGATTAACCAAAATCAATTGGAAAGACATAAAGTACAGTCTTGGGCAGCTCTAGTTATTTCACTTGAAGTATGGATTTTACGTTCTGGTTTTGGAACCTTCCTAAGCTTCTGATTTACCTAAAAACAGGCTGGGAAGTGTTACAAAGTGTTGCTGGGAAGTTTGAGAGTGTGGTGGGCAAAACTGATAATGGGGAATTAGTATTTTAATATTTCTTCCTTCAAATCCAATATGCACCTTACTTTATCTTCCTGCTCTGTTGTATAAAAATACTTTGTAGATGCTATGAAAATACTATTTAGACAATATGAAAACAAATAAAGAGTAAGAATTAATAATTAAAATGTGATTTGCTGGCCTTGGAAACATAATGACTGGATAAGCTTATGCAAAATCTGAAATTAAGAAAAAAAACCACGTCTTCACCTGTATTCTTGCTTTTAGAGAGAGAATGAAAGGAATTAACTTTTGTGTTTTATTTATTCTTACTTTATCTAACTTAATCCACTTCTTCTTAGATCTGGCTCATTTTGTTGGAATAAATCTTATCTTTTAACTACTTAAGGCAAATTCATGAACAACCCTTCCATCACAAGCAATGATGAAATGAAAGCCAAACATTTCCATAAAAGAAATGGTAATTCTGAGAGCAGCATCTGCATTTTACAGGCAGAACAATACACATCCAGTTTACGTATGCTATTTTTAATCAAAAATTTAGGAGCATCAAAACCACATAACGGCGTGTGGAAAGGTCAAAGCTACCTACATTTGCTGCTGGAATGTTAAGGAGATCTGTCTGTGACAGATGTCACAGCCGTGTTGCAGCCCAACAGTCACTGCAGGACAGCTCGGGTATGGGCATGGAGCAGGACGCACGGGGGAAGCCCCCAGCCCTCCAGACTGCACTGCTGTAGATACGTGGAACCTGACAGCTCTTCATTTCTTATACACTGAATAGGAAAAAGGCTTCTGTATCTGAAGACTAATTCCTAGAGGAAGTCAGGAAGCATTGTCCTTAAAAAGTGGGCCCAACGCTCAGCTGTAAATCATTACAGCTGCCGTTACATCAGTGAAGTTATGTCAGTTTGTAGCAGCTGAGAATCTGTTACAACAAGAAAAAGACTTAGTAATAAAACGGTTCTCTCATAAAGAATCAATGAGTAACAGATATTGTGATGACTGTAGGGGTGAAACTACTTCTGAGTTTCCTATAAAGGGCTCCCCAGTCTCCCTGGCCAGGCTGGGGCATGGTATGAGCAATATGAAAACTGAGGATGGTGCGGAGGGCTCAGCTCCCTCCAGCATGCCCGCGTGGATGTGGCTCTTAGAGACATGCTCTGGTGCTGGACTTGGCAGCACTAGGTTAGTAGTGGTTGGACTCAGTGATCATAAAGGTTTTTCCAACCTAAATGATTCTGTGTGAGTGATATTCAGGTATTTCCAGCAGCCTTCAGGACACTGAAGTGAGCTGTCGGCCAGTTCAGTTGCTTGATGTGTGAGTGAGCACGAGATGGTGAAGGACATTATCTGAACTGTTCTGGGTGCTTGAATGTGCTCTAGGGGGAAGGGAATGTTTGATTCCTGGCTGGAGCAGTTTAAGGAGTGAAACCTGTATACACGTGGGAAAGCTAAACGGGAGTGACAGACCTGGGGCTGAGTGCAGTTTGTAGTCAGGTGTGAAATAACAACTTGGGAGTCACCAAATCTCTTCCCAAGCCAATAGAAAATACATATGTGCATTCCTCTGTGCTCCGTTCCCTCTGCACACGAACTACATTGTATTTGTACATCTAGATGTTAACAGAGTACTTTGGGAAAAAGAATTTATTTTTAAGATGCTTTTTATGGTAACCAGTATTAGGCTGCTTCCAGCTAGATTGAGATTTTGTGTGGCTTTCTCTCTCTCTCTTTTTTTTTAAATTGACCCAAGCCAACCCTCCTATCACAATGTTAGTCAAGGATAGCCTTTTCCCTTGTTCATTCTTAGAGATGTTCTCCTTGCAGGTGACTTTCAGTGCAGCACTTCAGAATGAATGGAAGGGGCCAGGGAAGCTATGTTGTAAAAATACACCATTTTCATTTTATCTTGGACTTTCTCAGCAGCTTCTGTCATTCATTTTCCTGTAGCCAGCACACCAGATTTCACAACCAGTACCTCAGCAAGGCTCTTCTCCGATTGTACTGAGTAGACTTTCTTATAGAACAGCTTTTAAAGTTTGGTTACTTTTTTACTACTTTAATGTTATTCCTCCTATGTAAATCATACTAACACCCACCTGTGCATCTGCAACGTGAACAAGGTTATTGGACAGAATGCCATTTTGCAAGTTTTCCTAATTCCCAACTCTGTGATTGGAGAAGGTTGCTGTGGGAATTTTCATCTGATGAAAGGTCAGTTGGGAAATGTGAGGTCTGGCATTTCTGTTTTGCACAGACAGCTATAATTGTCTTCATATTTTTTAGCTCCATAGTTATTGAAAACAGATTTAAGGAAAGAAAAAAGAAAGCAAAACTTTAATTCAAAACTCACTAGAAGAAAATACAGGCTATTTTCATGAGCTCTCCAGCCAGAGTCGAGAGCTTTATGCTGTTTTGCCTATAACCTACTTCTGTCCATCTCGCTGCATGAGGCTGCTCTCTGTAAGCTGAACTCCTGGTTGTGACGCACCAGCCATCCATTTAAATGAAAGAACCAGCGTGTAACAAGCCAGCACTCCAAAACGTGGCTAAGTGACACTAAAGTGATTGAACAGTATTCCTTTCTGCGAGACAGATGAACCAGATTCCTGCCTGTAGAGATGCTGTCACTTTTATCCTGGGGCTATATATATAAAATATATATATTTCATTAGAACACAGGAGTGACCTTAGTATCTCAGACGCTGTCCAGGGGCCAAAAGGCAGTGCTAGGGAAGGACATAAGAACAAAATGGTATGTATTATGCTTTCCCAGTACTTTCATGATTAAATTCCAGCTGTCAAAAAAATTCCTTTTGCTTCAATAATAAGGATAATTTCTCTCACTTTCCCAGCATAAGAACTCCTGTTCGCTTGCAAATGAGGTTGTGAGTGAAAAGTCCAGGGGGAGGGAAGGAAAACGGCCCCTGACCTGGCTGCAGCAGCCTGTCTCAAGTGGGAGTTTTCTGCATCAGCTGTATTTGTCAAACAGCCTGTGTTGCTGCTAACACTTCTTAACTCAGACTAAATTTTACACACTCAGTAGTGTGTAAAATAAGCATAACTGGCCTCATTATATAGAGTGTAATTCCCTCTGGCTTAATAGATTGTCCACTTTCCAGGAATCCTGTGGATGTGAGGAGCACTGCTTTGTGGTGTGAAGCTCTCCTTTATTATAGCTTTTCTCTGCTAAGCTGCATTTCTATTCCTGCTGCGTATTTTTTTTCCAGCTAGTGCCAAACACCAAAATAGATGTTTATCAGTTTGGTCCTTCTACTTTGCGCTTGTGCCATAGGCTTAAAAATACAGTAAGTCTGTTTTTAAGATTCCTAATACCTGGTAAGAAAAAAGTATTCTGCTAGTATAAATTCACCGAGATGTTTTTTGGAGTATCTAGGTAGATTACATTTCTACTGATGGACTTTATTCTGGTTCAGGTTTTCTCTGTGGTGTGTGCTTTTATGCTGGGTCCGAAGCTGCCAGTTGCCCTGCTGCTGGCAGGAAGCCATGTAAAGCTGGCATCAACTCCACTTTGGAGGTTCTGGCTAATTTTAGGGAAATGTGATCACGTGCCCTCACCTGATCCAGATCAAATGATGCTGTTAGGTGATCTGGTAGTGCATGACCTGGTGTCAGTGCTCCTGTAAGTGTAACTTTGAATGACTTGGAGATGAACCTGATATGTTCAGACTGCTACTGGTTTTTTTTTTCCTGAAAACACCTCTGCAAGCATATTTTCCATGAGAATAATCTTGCATGGGAGGAGCTAGTAGTACCCTTACATTTTCTGAGCTAAACAAAAAATAGCATTATTTAAACAAAGTATCTATGGATGAGTAATACACCTAACAGTTAAGTACTTTAAACTCACATTATACAGTTTATCAGCCTTTGTTTCTGCAGAGTGTAATGCAGGCATCTTTTTTTTTTTTTTCTTTAAATAAAACTTTTATCTCAAAGTTAAGTCAAGCTAAAACTTTGAGGCATCAAAACAGTGCTAACATGGCAGGAGTGGATAATCTCTGGCACAACCGATTGGTTTGGACTGGAACCTCTGGAAGAAATCACAGGCTGGCTTCCTTCCAGCCCTCCCCTTTCTGCTCTGCTGCCCAGCTTCAGGTTTTAAGACCTTTATCCTGAATAAAACCTAGGAATATCTATAGAAAGGAAGGTCTGTAGCTGACAAAAGATAATTAAAAGTATGTAAAAGGAGGATGAGCTTTTTTAGGTGACCACTCTTGAAAAACCTCTTGCTGTGACTGTCCCTTCTCTGCACCGATCTACTTTAGTTTGCCAACAAGTGGTTGCTATCTTCATTTACGCGAATGCTGCTTCATGCCATCACTGTGCTCATACAAAGCATTCTCAAAACTCCTGTGGGAGCGCAGACAGCCTCAAAGAGTGTTTGGTGGTTAGAGTGTGGTGGTTGTCAGCTCATTTTTAAACTTTGTGTAAGTCTTCAAGGAAGTGCATCTTCCAAACTCTTTTTAGAGAATTTTAAACATATTTTTCTACTAAAAGTATTTTTGCATCTGTTCTTGCTTTTTCAAGTTGTTTCTGAGTTTAATTCAAGCAGAATGCTTTCATGCTTTCATCTAAAAATAGTTTGCCTACATTTTTTATCCATTAGACCGAAAGAGGCTGTGGTGCTGTTCTCCCACCTCATCATACTGTTCTTCCTCAGAGGGCAGCAGCAATGCCAAGCTGTAAAGATCCATTCCAGTGCTTGTATCTGGCCTCTTAGAAAAGTCACACGTAGTTTCGCTGGCAGTGTAAAAACAGAGTCTGGGTCTGTGATGTGGTTAAACCTATTGACAAGTTGCTGAGCTGTCTAGTGACTGTGTTTTCAGTTACTCTGTTGTGCTCATTCAAACCGCTATAAATGCCATTGCTGTTGCAGTACAATTTCATGGAAATGCCTGATGATGTTCTGTAAAGGCAAAAAAATGAAAGATAAGACATCTGGTGAAAGACTGGGAGGTACATACGTTAAGCAAGGAGAGCAACCGCTAGGAGCCAAAGATATTGATGTTTGCACCTCTGTGATTTCCCAGAAACATTGTGAGTGGTTGCCCGGAGGTTAGGAAACCAGGAAATCCATACAGCAGAGAGAACAACGCACGGAGAGAAGCTGGTATAAATTTGATCCGGCCATTCTAGCAGAAAGCAAGCAGGACAGGGATCAGGTGTGGAAGAATAGCCGACAGCCACCAGCCACCTTAACATGGCAGGTGGAATAGTAAAGAACAACAGCTAGGTTTGTGTTACAATGGAGTAAACAAGAAGTCAAGGCCACTGATCAGCTTGTAGTTCCTCTTTAGTCTGGCCTGCTTTTACTAGGCACCTTGCTGCCTGGGAAGTTCGTAGCCAGCAGACTGTACCCAGGCAGAACCTGCCAGCAGCGAGCTTCCCGCGAGCTTCCTGCGCAGCACAAGTGCTGGTACTTATGTTCAGTTACGCTAAAGACTCCCAAATCAATCTGAGGACCATGTGCTGTCCCTCTCAGATACTTACTAATATGACGACAGTGTAGACGTTGCAGAGAAATATCTGCTTTTCTGTGAAGCCACTCTCAGAGAAGACATGCTTTTGGAGAATGTTCCCATGCCCTTCCAGTTCAGGTTTGCCATAGGCTTCCATGAGAATTCAGCCCATGGCTGTTGTGTTTGGGGACCTGGGGTGTTTGGATACTGGGGGGGCAGTGTTTCTTTCATTCTGTTAACAAGTTTTCAAATTATTCTGTAATTGCTATTGCTAATGTCTTGAGACAATATTGAATTCACTGGATGTAGTAATTTCTGTGCTGCTCTATAGACACTGTCAAAGCTGTGATGCTTCTTGATTTCAGTTTGTTGAATTTGGAGACATCTGTAAAAGGTATCAGTAACTTCATGATTTCAGACCTTGAGACATGAAAGCTGAGGTAGTGTGTACAGAAGTGCCTAAACATCTTTTAGGTCTTGCCAGACCATTTGGTGTTTCATTGACTAAGAGGCAGCATCAAAGATGTTTACCAAATCTGAGTGTAAATTGACATTTAAGTTATTGGGGAGGCAAATGGTACCATCAATGGCAGCAAAGGAATATCCTGGATGGTGCTGAGATGGGGGAGGAAAAACTTGCATTAGCCATTGCTGTGCCTGATCCATGGCTGCGTTTCACGTGGCTCCGGACTGCAGAATTAAGCAATCATAACTGTGGTCTTGCTAAACATGTTAATGCAGTTGGTTGGCTTTGTTATGACTTACTCTTTTTTTTGGTCACAGCACTGCAAAGCGCCTCACCCTAATTTAAACCATATGGACTGGGATCATGTCATACTTGGAAAGAAACCAATCAAACAAGACATAAGAGGGTGGGCAGGCCTCACTTGTTTTAACAAACTTAAAGAAAACATTTCTAAGGGGATATTCCAGAAAAACATGCTTACCAAAAGGCCTTGGAACTGAGGTTTCAGCTCATGGATTATACTGCTCCTCAGTTACTGTTGTCGATTTCTCATAGGTATGACTAACTTAGGCAATGTTTAGAATTACGGTGAGCTTCATATCCATTTGCTGTAGATCCCTGTTTTCTGGTTAAGAACATACTTACAGGTGTAAGAATGAGCACCATAATCTTCATACATCTTTTACAAATTATTGTTTCCAGTGGAGATGTTGCTGTTAATTTTGCTGATGCATATGGTCGTGTGCCTAACTGGTTCATAAAAATGTACTCGCTGTTTCTCTGCTTAAGTTACTGAAATAAATAGAAGCATAAAGAAGGAAATTGGTGGTGAATGGTATTATAGAACTGATAACCCTACCAGCAAACCTGGTGAGAAGGGCAATAGTCTAGTGTTCTATTTACCAGGTTATAAATCATTATTTCTAGAGAAATTTCTGATGCATGTATCAGAGATTTGTTTCTGAGGTCATACTGGTATTCAGTCTTTAAAACAGCTGTTTCACCTTTTCTGAGAATTTTGTCTGGATTTCTTCTCCTATCAACTTATTCCTTATTAAGAGATAAAACAATTTTCAAGACACCGTAAGTTCATTTGTGTAAGATTCAGCAAACAGCTAACGTTTACATGTAAATATATATATATTTATAGGACTTTACTTCCTGTTTGACTAGTCACAAGAAATAATTAACTCCTGGGAGGGGCAGCAGAGAAATTCAACAGGAAATATAGACTCTATTATTTGTAAAATTTTAACTTTTACATTTTCAAAGAAATCTCTCTAGTTTAATAATAATATTATATAAATCCAGTACAATGCTTAAGTATTGTTGCCATGAATTTAGTTATCTTTTAACTAAACTCCCATCATACAAGGAAACCTTTCAAATTACCAACGTTCTAGTGTGTTTTCGCAGTTCTTTTATTTCCAATACCAAGATTTTTAATTCTTACAAATCTCAACTTTTTTCCATTATGTTGTTTTATGGTTACTTTTTCACTGTTTTGAGTGAATCTGTGTATCTGTTGCTATCATCTCTGTTTCTGTTGTTTTGTGGGTTTACTGTGTCAACTTGTGATGTAATTCTTACGTCTTCCTTTATAGGAGTTATTTTCTGCAAATAAGTAGCTATACCTTGATTTACACTGAAAACTTCTTGATTGTTAGCTACAGAAAACACACCTTTTAGCCACCAGCATTTAATTCCTAGTCTAGTGTGTCTGTAATTGAGTCTTGAACTAGTTAGAAATTGTATTTAGATAGAATTTTCTCTCCTTGGGTTTTTAGACACAAATTTCTATTTATTCCATAACTGTCACCTTCATTTTTGCTGTTGGCTTACGTGCAGGCTCTTGTCAAAATCCTTGGCTGCAGCTTGGTCATTAGAAAGCCTGCAAATGATGTGGGGACATGCTTCTTATGATTGTCAGGTCTCTGAGTGTCTACTGTAACCTGCATATGTGCCATTCAAAATTTAAAAATATACTTGATTTTATGGAAAGGGAAAAAAAAAAAAAAAAGACTGCTGGCAGCACCCCATTTTGCATTAGGGAACTTGACTTTTCCAGTTCTAACAATTCTTTGAGGTAGTCAACAAAACTGCAGAAGGGGTGATCCCACCCTAAAAAGTAAAAAGTAGCAAATTAGCTTTAACCGTATGTCTCAGTATAAAGCCTGGTTTGGCTTGTTTAGACGGGTGCAAATGAAGAAGAATTCTGCTGGCATTACTGGATTTCTGTCACCATAAGCCAGTGCAGGAGGCAGCCCGCTGCACTCCAAAACTGCCACAAGCACGGGATGGGGCACTGTGTGCTGCGTCACTGCTTGGGCCGGATCTGAACAGCATTTCTTGGCAATTTGGTGAAACTGGCTAACACAGAAGCTCCAAGAGGCACATTATAATGGCTTTAAATGTTGTTTATATTTTGATATTTTTAGCAGATACCAATTTCCCTGAAGAAACATTTTTGGAGATAGCTTTTTGTCCTGCTCAGGCTTACTGCCTCCAGAGCCCGTGTGTGTGGAGCAGGAAGGCAATAGCTCAGAGTCAGAAGTCACAGCCCTTCTGCAAAGTGTTAGCAGCTGTAAAAAGAAGCAGCCCGAGTACAATACCAACACATATAGCATATGGAAAACTAGCGATCTTGTTTCCTGGAGTCTGTTTGGTTTTTGTTTGTGCTTTTTTGTGACCACGTAGAGATAATTATTCAATGTTACTTGTTCCAACAGAACTCATATTAGAAAGGTCTTAAGATTTTTACTTGGTGAGTATTCATTCCTCTTTTCCATATTCTCCAAAAGGCTTTGTTGACAGGTTTTTTTCTAGCTAAAATAAGAATTGTTTACTATTAGCCACAGATGTGCTCCTTGATAGACTAGATTTGACTCCACTGAGTGCAGTGGGTGGAATGGTTGAATAGGAGAATTGAGGAATTCTTGGGCATCTCAAGTTGTTTTGCAATAAACTTACAGTAAATTTTGCTTATTCGTAAGTGACCTTTTTTGTCAAGCTCAAAGCAAAATTGTTTGACAATAAAAAGTCAAAACACTTTGTTTTGTTATCCTGACCCTCCCTCCACCTTTACTTTAAAGATGCACCTTTCAGCCAATTCACTGTTTGTTTCATAAGTCTCTTTCCAGATTCAGGCTATAGAATAACTATATACTTAGATTAATTTTCAAATGGCAAGATTGTATTTTTTCATTTATATATGTATTTGAGTGTGCAGTTTCTATTGAGTTATGTCAGAGCTTTATCCAAAATGGTGATTGCGCACAACTTTTTCAGCACTCCTGCCTTATATATTCACACCAGTGAACGAAGAACAACTTTACTATTTCTGCCTCTCCCTGGGTCAAATCCTGCCTGCAGTTAAGCAACTTTTTAGAAAATACTTTTAGTTCCTCATCAGCTTTATGTATAGCAGCTGGTCTTAACAGTGAATTGGAGCAGGCGATGTACAAATTGAGTATTATTCAGTTTATTCTAAGGAAAGAGTGGTTTGTTAGGATGAGGAATGAAAAAGAAAATTAAAAATACAATCTTCAGGTCTTGTCTCTGCTTTATGTAGTTGAAACTACATAAATTGAGAATACTTGCATGTACTTGAAATGCACTTGAAAACTCCCAGAGCAATTTTCACAGAAGTGGAGTTTTGACAACGTTATCTTTGCCAACATTTGACTTCCCTCAGACGTTGTATGATGTGTTTTTAGTTGCCACTGTCTGCCACAAAAGTGGTTCTGTTTCAGTGGCACTGTAGTCATTTGTGAGTGTTGGAATGAAATGCTTATTATAAAAACAAGATTTTGACACCAGTCAAATTAGTCATCTACTTGTTTGGGAGTATGGTTATTGCCGGTTCATGCTCACTCGTGGTAAATGCAAAGGCATTTTCTATGCCTTTGCAGCACGTAATGTTTCAGCAATGTGAAACAACTAGTGTGCTGGGGTTTGACTGCATGGAACTACAACTTTTGTATCTGTTTTGACAAAGACAATGAGTTTTAGCAACACTGTTCTTATGCCATCAGACTTAGATGAACATGAAGGCATTTTCTTTAAATATTCTAATGCAGTCTTTAAAAAGCTTTGTATGTTACACACATCTCTTCTTCCTGAAGGCAGTACTAGTGAGGAAACGGTGTGATTTAAGTGTTTATTTAAGTTGGGAGGGGGGGTATCAAGGCATTACAAGAAGTCTTGCCTAATCTTTCTTTTGGCTGAATTGCTCTGTGACACCTGTAGATGAAGGAAGAGTTTAATCTTCAAACTTCTTTGTTTTAGCTGAAAACCCCAACAGCTGATATTTCTGTGTCTCGTTTGGAACACGATAGCCCAAGAGGCCAAAAGGGGAAGCTCATTATCAGTGCCCTGG
Organism: Falco peregrinus; assembly: GCF_023634155.1. Taxonomy (NCBI): domain Eukaryota; kingdom Metazoa; phylum Chordata; class Aves; order Falconiformes; family Falconidae; genus Falco; species Falco peregrinus. The sequence goes on along the minus strand of NC_073733.1, from coordinate 3,857,128 downwards.
GCTCCACTTGTTGTATAGGCACAGTATTTTACAATAGGTATTTCTGCCTCCAGAGACGTTCTGCCTCCATTGCACTTTGCTGGAAGGCAGTTATCACATTAACATGGGCCAAAAGATTTTTCAGTAAGTGGTTTCTGTTGTCACAGCTTTCACTGGGATGTCTCTCCTACTGCCTTTGCACTGGCACGTAGTGTGTAACAGAGACAGCTGTGGTGACCGTGTTCTCTTCCCTTTCTGCTGCAAGTGGAGGAGTGAGAGTTCACCAGCATCAGAGTCAATTACTAAGATGGGTAGTTACAGACATTAAGCTTGAAGATAGAGGTCTGTAATTGTCAATATTTTACTGGTAAACTGCCAGCAAGGTAAAGAAATCTTAAACCATTTTTTGCTGGATGCCAACTAATTTAAGAGCCTGCTTTCAGGCTGTGTTGGAGCTGGAAAATACAGTTATCAGAGCAAGCACAATCTCTTGTCGCTTCTGTTTCCCAGGTGCTTCTCTTGGGATGCAAATGGCAAGACAGAATTTCCTTGCAAAGAGTGAAATCCAAATAATGAATCCATCTTTCTGTGATTTCAAATCTCCTAAGGACTCAAGAATGGAATTGCTTTATTTCAGGCTACATGTCCTCACCCCATAAAGGAAAGCACTAAAATTATAAGCAAATCAAAGGTCACCTGCCTGTCACCAGAAGAGATCACCAAAACCTCTGAGAGGTGGCAAAAGGCATTTAATGGTTAGAAACAGCAATTGCTAAAGAAGATCTTCAAAGCCTCCTTTCTTGATTTTTGTACTTGAAAGCAGTGTAACCCTAGGCCACCTCCCTGGCTGTCAGCCTGCCCATTCCCATCGTGCCTGCTCTTTTTTACTGCAGATCAATGGAAGTTAGAAGTCATGGAAATTACCGGTACAACGCAGCCATGGAGGTTTTAATCCCATCTGCACTCTCCTTCTCTGTCTGTGGGTGTCTCTTGTAAAAGGTAACATGAAAATGTTATTAGAAAAGGAGAAAAGTCTAAGTGAAATGGAGACACTGTGCCAGCAAAGGGAGAAGGGTTTTTGAATAGTTTTGAGTATTTTGCCATCCCAAGCAATGATCAACCTTTAAGTCAAAAGATGAAGTTTCATTTTTTTGATCTTTTTTCATTATCTTCTATAGCAGTTGCAGTCTATCCCTTCATCTTCTTTTGTACTTTGGAGCTGATTTGACAGGCATATTTTTTTACCAGCGCAATCTTAAAAGAAAACATTTCTTTTATGCAGGCTGATGGGGTGCGGGCAGTGTCAACCACATTACTTTGCGGTGGTCTTTCAAGTGCGGAGAAAGTACTGAAAAATGGGATGGAACAGACAATGACAGAAAGCCATTACTGCCATTTAGCTTTTGAACGTCATCTTTTGACACAAGCACAATGCAATGTACTGTAGCTCGTTCCAGGAGCTATAACTAGTCAACTTCCGGGCCCTTTTGATCTCTGGCAAGGTTCACGTCCAGACTGTGCAGGTACCTCTCCCTTCATCATAGACTAAATTGAATCTTGAAGTAAGATGTCCCATTTGAATCTGGGCTCAACCTTAGCCACCAGAGCGCCTCTGTGTGTGTATGTGCCCTTATCATACCCTCCTTCAAACTGCAAAATCTTGCTAAGCCATAGTATGTGTGTGGATCTTCCCCCTCTGGATGAGCTGTAGAGCAGAGATGCTCAATTTTGCAGTGTTATTGTTGACTGGTGCTGTGAACTTCCTCAGCCCACCTGGCAGCCTCTCGGTCTTCAACTCTGGCGTTTGATTTTCACAGTGTATTTTGAATAAAGCAGAAAGAAGTGAAAGAATGTTCAGAGATGTTGAAGCTTTGTGTCATTTGCTGAGGTGCTTGTATGCCTGATTAATTATTGCCTAATTATAAACCCTCGGGATCATACTTTTCACCAGCGAGAAGAAAATGTTACACCGTCTGCCAAGAAATATCAGATTTTCCATCCCAGCTGTTTTCAGATTAAATGGCTAACCATGAGTTTAAGAGCTGTTCAGCTGCACTTTGGTATGTGTTGCCTTTTGTTTATCTCTCTAATGCCATGCCAAACAGAACCTCTGCCCCTCTTGTCTCTCTCACAGAAGATTTTTCGGTATCTAGCAGCAGTGGAGAGGTACAGGTGACATGATGTATTTGGTTTTCTCTTTTTGCATCTCAGGATGTTGCTAAGTCCACTTCAGAGGAACGAGACAGAAATACAGTAATGCTCATACTGTGTAGCTAGGCAAAGGAACAGTGAAATTATTTTTCTTTTTTCTCCCCTACCCCCCTTCTAAAGACAGAACAATACTGTTCGGAAAACTTTGGTCATGGTTGAGATGGATAAACTGGGCAGTAGGTCTCCTGTTCTTGATTTCGGAGGTCTTGTCAAAAGCGAAGAAACTCAGTCGATGCCATCATAGTTCACAAACGTCCTAAAGTCTTTTTTGATGCACTTGTGGTTTGTGGAACACCATTTTGCGGCCACAAGAGACTAGCAGAATTACCATTAGCTGCATGAAAAATAGACACCAGTTTGGGGTTTGGTCTCTGGAGACCTGTTATGTGTGATTGGGACTGCAGGGATGAGGTGTAATGGCCAGTTTTGGTCCTAGTGCTCTTTTTGATACCATATCCAAGAGTGAAAAGAAGATGCAGTTTGGCAAATGGGTGACTAGCTGGGCAGCTCCTCTGGGCTGCTGGAGATGGAGAATGGCTTCCAGGCAGCTGCCTGGCTTAATGCTACTTCTGAACCTGGCAGGTGCTGAAATCAATGTTAGCATAGCATGGTTGAGCCACCTCGCTCTGAGATCTAGACCAGAGGCAGGTACATCAGCTGAAGATGATAAAAGAGGAGGAAGGGGACAGCAGGGATGCAGCCCATTGGGGCATTAACCACTAAAACAAGGAGTGGATGCATATGGCCATTTGTAAGCAACAAGCGAAATGTTTACTACTTGTGTGGACTTGAACCTTAGAAGTTGATTTGTAGTTTTTGATTTGACTGTGACATGTTAGGAAGAACTGACAGAGCATTTGAAGATGGAGAGAGTAAAAAGGTTATTATGAAGAGATTTTACAATAAATAGGAGAGTAAGAAAGTAAACCTTAAGAGAGTAGATCTCGAAAACCCAGACTTTTGTTAATTCTGTTTGAATAGCTAAGCTTCCATGAGCAACAAATTCAGGGAAGACATGACTGATGGAGAACTTGCAGTTCCCTAACAAAGCAAGAAGCAAAGACAGAAAGGATGGCCGTAAGACTGGTTTGGGCAAATCAAATAATCCTTAGCCTATTGCAAGAAAGGAGCATGTTTAACTGGGTCCATCGACAGGAGTGTGGTCTAATACACATCCGAGATATTTCACTGCTGTATTGGACATTGGTCTTTGACAGAGCACTGTCTCCTAATTTGAGAGAGATCTATCACAAAAAATAGGGACCAACTAGAGTCCTGAGAAGAACACAAATTAGAAATCTGGAAATCAATGACTTGTGAGGAAATACTGAAGTGTTGTGGGATGCCTAGTCTAGAGAAGCAATGACTGAGGGGAGGCAATACCAGTATAAGTGTTTATAAGAGGCAGGCAGTGAATGTACTGCTCTAAGCAAGCAAACAGAACAAGAAACAACAGGTAAGAGAATACCAGATTTAGAAATTTTGAAGACTTTGTAAAATGCTGATCGTTACTCACTGGAGTAGATTACTTAAGGAGAGTCTCTGTCATTGTAGGTTGCAAAATAGAGTTGGGATAAACACCTATAAAAATTGTGTAGATAGTACTTTGAGCTCCACATCTGGGTGTTAGCTCCATTTTGTGTAGACTATGTACTAAGTCTGTGCAGAAATGAAATGTCAAATTTCTGTTAAAAGGCAACATGAAGAAAATTTTCATTTTCATCCAGCTATGCTTTATAGACAATATAATAGTAGAGAACACAGAGGTTCCCACGAGAGAAATGATGTTCACTTTGTCTTAGGACAGGAAACGAAGACTATGATTAATCTGTGCTCTATCCATTAGGAAGTATTGGCCCATGTCACTAATCAATGTAATTTAAGCTATGCAATAGGGCTGGATATCTTAAGGATAACAAAACCAGCAAAACATCTGAATCAATAAGCAAAATAAGATTGTTTCTGGCAAATGTCTGTATATTCTTTGACTATAGCTAGAGGGGAATTTTGACCTCTGCAGACTTGCACAGGGTATGATGAATACATGTGTGCCAAGTGGCATTTCAAGCCCCTGAAATTTCTTGTTTGGAGGATTTAAAGCAGAGCTGTGTTTGAGTTAAATCCACTGTCAAAGCATCATCAACAGCCTGGATCTTCTGGGAGGAAAACCAAAACATCACATCATCCAGCTAGTCTGGCAGATTTTTCTCTCCAAAGTCAATAAATCCCAGAAGAAATGCTTCAATCGTTAACCTCTCCTCCCTGACATTTGTGCAGGTGTAACAGGCTCCCCAGTATCAAAGTCAGCAAAATTACCAAAGCTTCATGTTTCTATGGCTCTTTTTTTCTTTTAGTCAAGAACTTTTCCTGCCGTTTTTCCTTTTCACAGACATCTTGGCTACGAAGGGCAGGAGCTTTCAAGATGGCTAAACTGATTTCATATCCGAGTGTAGTACTCACTAACGTAACTACTCCTTCATATTTCTTAGCAGGCTAAGTTTTCTCCCAGAATCGCTCTCTTCTTTAAGTAGGGTACCTCTGTGAGAAAACTGTGTTCAAATATTACACATCCCAAAGGCTGTTGACTGAGTTGACAAAATATGCAGTTGGTTTGGGATCATGGGCAGTATTTGCTACATGGTTTAACAGAGGAGTATTCTAAAAGGTATTTATCCAGCAGTATTTTCTTGAAAGATTCCTTCATTAAAACAGATATCTTCATTATGTCACTTTTGCTGTGTTTCATTTGTAGCCTAACTATATCTGTCTTCTATATTCACGTTAGGTCTCCCTTTGCCACTGCTTTTTGGACCTGAGCTCTTCTGAGAATTACCTACTTACTTACATGCTGGCATTTGGTGTTACTTTAAATTCATATCCCCTCACCCCCTCCACCTTTTTTGTTAAAATCTCAATTTGTCATTGAGCTGTTATCTTGCATTTGATGGAAAAAAGTATTAATGATCATAACTGCTGTTAACATCACAAAGATAGTGGAGCTGGCTAACATTATAATCTGGTTTATCAGCTATATCTAAAATGAGGTAGTTACTTGAACCAAGACTGAAAACACTTCTTTCTCTTCTTTTTGCCACGTACCTTTGTCAAAGGAGGAGCTTTTATGAATATATGAAAGTTGGAATTAATGTTTTTATAATTTCCCTTTTTTCTGTAATGCATGGAATATTGTCAGTCGGAAGTAGATACACAGCTTAAGTGTGTTGCTGTTGTTTTCTGAAGGAAAATGTTGGTTTTGATGTGGTTCTCAGTGAGGTTTATGAAGGTGAAAGTGGATCGCAAATGCTTTAGTAATTTTTCTTTAGGAAACAAAAACAGTCTAGAAAGACAAGGTAGGGAGGAGAAAAAAAGCACCAAAGGAAAAAAAGCATGGGAAAATAAGAAAAATAAGTATTTTTCTCATACTAAAAATAAATTAAACTGGTTTTATTGTTAGATAGCATGTGATTCTTCATCATGTAGTTGCATTTGTAGTTGATGTTTATAGCCGGGTTACAAACTTTGAAATAAAGATTATTTTTTTTCTTGAAGAATAACCATGCTAGAATTAAAAATGCCAGTGTAAACGTTAGCGCAAATACTTTTCCATTGGAGTGGTGAGAGTGTTTTGATACTTCTTCCAAAGAACGATGCCAGGTTCCTGTCTCTCCCAAACTGCACCATAATATCTGGGCTGAAATACACAGCCTTATTTTTTTCTTATCTTCCTGGAAGCAACCTTTTTGAATTCTTTACCTTCTGTTCAGAAGGACCAACCCACTGCTGCTGTGCTATGCCCTGACTTCCTTGCCCTAGGCTCTGTATTTTAGTTTGTGAATCGACTATATCCAAGGCAGACTGTCTCTGTGTTAGACTGAGGGATTGAGAGCCAGGAATTTAGTCCCGTTCCCAACTTTGTCATTGGTCTGGGAGGAAAGTTACTCCAACAGGAACAGGGACCTTCTCTCACGAGTGATTTGAGATTCGTGAGACCATGAGATCCAGCAAAGAGCCAGATACAACTTTTCTTAGAACTTTAGCCTTCAGAACAAAAACATTTCTTTCATATGTTTTATGCCATGTAATTTGCATTTCATTCCAGCAGTTAATTTTGTGGCAGACTCAAATTTGTGATGCTGCTTTAAAAATGTATGAGGTACTCGTATGATGGGGACCAGCTCGTGGGAGGTTCTGATGGGGTTGTTCATGGTGTCATTGCTGCTGGCTCCCACGGAGGTGGTAGGACAAAGCAGACAGGGCTGCCACATCCCCAACAGTGTACGACAGGCTGCAGCTTTTTGCCTTTTCACTTGAATGGTGAGAATTTTTATTTATTTATTTATTTATTTTCCCTACTCACTGAAACATGGCCTAGGCCAAAGCTAGTTTTTTGGGTTTAGTGGAAAGGAGGAGTTTTTAGATCTAAAATTTTTGCTGATGTTCAGCAAAGAAAACAGGCCAGTTCTCAGTCCGTTCTGTGCACTGCCACTTCCAGTCACTTCGCCAAGCACCTTCTTTCTTATATTGAAATCCGGTAAGCTCTTCAAGCAAAAATGTGCTGTCTTTACTTCAAAATGAGCCTTTGCTCATATGTGTTTGCCTAGAAACTGTTAGCAGGAGAGTTGTGTCTCCCCATGGGAGGGGGGAGCAGCTTCCTACCTGCACTGTGCAGCTTCTGGCACTGAGCACCCACCAGCCACAGGGAACAGTGGTGGCAGCGCCTCGTCTTCTGCAGTACATTTGTGTATGTTAAGCCATTTCTTTACAGCTGTCTTCCTTTCATAGACAAACTGCAAACAATTAAATGAACCTTTTTCTGTCCTTTACAAGTATAAAAGTTTTCAATATTGACTCTACTATTTGCTCTTAAGTACCTGCCCGTTCCCTCCATCCCGTTCTGAATGTGGTCACTCTGTTTGTCAGGAGCTTTTACATTAGCAGCAGAACTAATGGAATATACTTGGATTTACCCATATAGGGGGACTTTATTCCTGGGTGGAGACCAAATGTGGATAAATGAACTGCTTAATTTCAAAATTAATGCAAAGGAAAATAACCCCCTAAATGAGCACTGGCATAGCTAGTTGTTCTTTTCTTTGACCAGTGTGTTTACTATAGACTGTAATTAAAATAATTCTGTTAAAACACCCTCACTTTTCTTTTTTTCCTCTCCTTTTTTCCTTTTCCTTTCCCTTTCCCTCCAATATTTCAATTAAATATTTTCTTCTTGAAAAGACCATTATTTCTGTGTTAAAGGATTTTAACTGGACCTGCTCCCCAAATGTATGAGCAATAGGCTTGTGGTTTCCTCCCTAAGAATTTGGTACTGCAAGCACAGCTGACATGGAGCGAGTCCTTAGTCACACAATAGTCTGTTTTGACAGTCCTAAATGATCCATACAAGTCACCCTTGCCGTACAAGAATTAAGTAATGTCTCCATGTCAACACTTTGTAAAGAGTATGCTGAAGTTAATTTGCACCCCAGGTCAGAGCCCAGATTCTTTCAAAAGAGTGACATTGAGCTTAACTTTTTGAATTTCTGTAGACCTTGGCTAAGGTCTGTGTTCAGATCTTGGCAGCATAATGCTTGTGAGTGTCCTGTACAAGACCAATGAGAAATCCTAGCAGCTAGCTGTTCGCAGACTTTGTTTTTTGACTTATGACTAGTCACAGAAATTGTCCAAATTCATTTTACTGCTGTACACATCAGGAAGTTAAGATCTACTAAATTACCAGGGGTAATTGCCATTACTTGTTTCTGATACTTTGTATTTTTTTAAAAAATACAATCTTTTCCTGGAACTCCATTCTTTTCAGTGTGCTGCATATGACAAAGGAGATCCACGTTTATTCCCACACTGCTCTGGTTTTGCTGTCAAACACACGAAGCCAGAGACTCCATGTAATGAACTGAATGACAGTTCTGTGCAGCGAGAAAAATCAATGACAACCACCACTGCTGTAACCTTAGTTTAATTTTGCTGTCATTTACCCCTTTAGAATGCTGTTAGGACAGTTCGGTTTGTAGGGAAACACTGAGGAGGTTTTAAAGGGAGAATAGTATTAGGTATGCTCGCATCCTTCTTGCTGAAGCACTTCTTGATGGAGCTATGATGAACCAGTATCTGCAGTAGCCAATTCCAGCTGCAGATTATTTCAGATTTATCTAGGCAAAATGTAAGAATTCTGAATTATTGCTATTTCTCGCCACAGAGAGAACCTGAATTGTTAGAACAGGTTCACTCGTGTGTCTAACAACCTTGTTAACTGAACAATGAAGGAAAAAGTCAAATCAAGTGCTTTTTTTTCCAAGTCTACATTCAGGATAAAAGATGCTTGTCAGTAAAAACAGTTGGAAGAAAAAGGTTATTGTCTACTAGGTTTATAGCACATTTTTTGATAAGTTCTCGTTCTGCTGAATTGCATTGTATGAGGCAAGTGCATTAGTGGCCTTCTCAATGTCCCTTTCATTCATTAAAGTTTCAGATTCTGGACGCTAATCTTCTGGCTTCCATTCACCAACTTATTTCATTTGTGAGCAAGTGTAACCTGGGTTTCTCTGGGTAAAAATACAGGGTTTAATATCAAAGGTCCAAGGCACGCACTTGATATTTGCTCTTCACCTGTTGTGCATGCCAGTATGTGACTTAAGAACTCTTAGTGCTGAGGATGGACTTGTAATGAAGGTTTGGTTTCCAGCCACATGTTTAACAAACGTATGGAGAAAAGAAATTTAAAATCACTTTAAAATTAGCCAGTCAAGAAAATTCCCTAATACGTAGAGGACACAGTCATTTTAAATTTTAATGTTTTAAATGATGGAAGGACAATTGGACCAGACTGAAGCTTGGAATTGCAGTGGTACCCTGAAAAAAGCTGAACCCAGATGTCAGTGTGGGAAACAGTGCCCCATTGTTAAGTTAAATAGACTTCAAATTATAATTAAGTGATTAGACTTGACAGGCTATGCCTATCTGTGTGAGCAGAGCACACGTCAAAGAGTTTTATGCATAAATCTGTATTTAGAACGAGAAATGATTCTGTCTTATCTGTTATGTATGTTTACATTGCAAAATGCTGTTTATGATACATGAAAATGTGGAGAATCAGCTACTGCAGTCAGTACTGTCATCACTTGCATGTAGGCTGCCCAGTAAAATCACAGCTGAATATTGCCCAACTAAAAATGTTAGCAATTAGTCAAAAAATTTTAAACTTTTCTAGCATTTTAGAACAGTTTCATTGCGCCTGATTTATTTTCATGTGTTGGGTTTTTTCAGTATGGTTGGTTGGCTTTGAGGTATTTTTGTTGGGGTTTGGTGGTTTTTTTCCTTACCCATGAGAAGACATCACAAAACAATAGCAATGAAACTGCAGCAAACATGCTCTTTCATTTCTACAGATACATCAACAGCAAACTTGTGAATCAAATCCTTTGATTGCCTTTGATTGCATTTTGCAGTCCAGGTGTTTCCAAACAGATTATTTCTGATAGGTAAATCTCTAATAAAGAACATTACCAAGTTTCTCGATCGATGCTGGCAACCAGTATTACTGATAGGACTGTTAAGAACACCTGCATGGTTGTGTCACTTGGTGAATATTCTTTAAAATGTGCATAGGATCTGTATTGCCCAAAGGCCTGAAAGGATGTTATCCACTGTTAGCTACGGTTTACAGATGAGAAAATTGTGAGAAAGGACTTCATTCAGCCACAATGAATACACACTGTTGTAATCAGCTCATCCCTGTCAGTAATTTGAAGCTTAAGGGCTCAGCTCTGTGTCCAAATGCCTGTGATTGTTAGGAAACTGATTTGTAACTATCCACATAGATGTACAGAGGGACAGTTTGCTACAAGACAGAAAGCAAAGAGGAGCTTTAAGGTGTTTTCTCTACTGTTCTTCAGTATCCTTTTGAGAACTTGTAGCTCTAGGGTCCCACAAAGTAGGGTGCTGAAATGGCATGGAGAGGTGGCATCACATGTTGAATATGATTGAGGCGATTAAAGCATACCCTACAAGTAATGCAAGGGTGGAAACTCATCCAGTCTTGAGTAACTGAGTGTATTTACAGCAAAAGCATGCATGTGCACCAAGATCACGCATCTTAAATTCCAATTACAGGTATATGACTTCTTCATTTAGAATAACATTTCATAAATTACAAGAAGTCATAACCCCTTTCATGTTATTGACCATTTCCATTGTATATCTTCATCATCGTTTCTCAGTTCTTATGGACTGGAACACATAGTATCCATGTCTCATGCTCTCCTCTTTCTGCTCAGTGACACTGCCATCCTTCTAAGGATTGGCACAGCTGGAGAAAAAAGAAGGAAAGCCAGGAAGAGAAGGGAAAAACAAAAGGAAATAGGAAATCAGTAAGATGACAAAAGCTGAAGAGTAAGGAAGAAAGAAGGGGGGACACACAAAAAAGGGAAGAAAGGTGAAGGTTAGACAGTCACAGGGGAGAAGGGATTAGTGGAGAAGAAAGTGGTGGTGGTCTCTGTTGGGTTTGTGTGGCAAGGTTTTAGTAGATGGGGGTGCTACGGGGGGGGCTTCTGTGGGAAGCGGCCAGAAGCTTCCCCCATGTCCGACAGAGCCCACGCCGGCCGGCTCTGCGATGGCCCCGCCGCTGGCCGAGGCCGAGCCCATCAGCGACGGTGGGAGCCTCTGGGGGAACATCTTAAAGAAGGGGGGAAGCCCCTGCGCAACAGCGGCGGAGAGGAGCGAGGCCATGCGAGAGCAGCAGCGCTGCAGCACCCGGGGCAGGGCAGGGCAGGGGGGCTCCAGGCACGGAGCAGAGACCCCCCACAGCCCGTGGGCAGCCCCGGCGGGGCAGGCTGTGCCCCCAGCCCCCGGGGGAGCAGCCCCCCCCGCCCCCCGCAGCCCGGGAGCCCCCCCGGGGCAGGGGGTGCCCGCAGGGGGCTGTGACCCGCGGGCAGCGGCGCTGGGGCAGCTCCTGGCAGGGGGGGGGGGGGCAGGGCTGGGACCGGGCTGGGGACCCCACGGGGACCCCCTGGTGCCGGCTGGGCCTGGGGGGCTGCGCCCGTGGGGGGACCCAGGCTGGGGCAGTGTGGGGAGACCTGCGGCCCCTGGGAAGGAATCGGGTCGGGGCAGTTCGTGGGGGGCTGTCTGCCGTGGGGGGACCCCGGCTGGGGCAGGGCAGGGTGTGAGGAGGAAGCAGCGGCAGAGCCAGCGTGTGATGGACGGACCCCAGCCCCATTCCCCAGCCCCTGCACTGCTGGGGGGAGGAGGGAGGGAAACTGGGAGTGAAGTTGAGCCTGGGAAGAAGGTGGGGGGAAGGTATTTAAGATTTGATCTTATTTCTCATTACCCTACTCTGATTTGATTGCTAATAAGTTAATTAGTTCCCCAAGTCGAATCTGTTTTGCCCTGACAGTAACTGGTGCTGCTCTCCCTGCCCTTATCTCCACCCAGGAGCCTTTCATCATATTTTTCTTCCCCCTGCCCAGCTGAGGCGGGAGGTGATGGAGTGGCTGGGTGGGCGCCAGGCATCCAGTGAGGGTCAGCCCACCACATGGTTCTAAAACCTTTTTACCTAAAACCAAAAAATCTTTTTACAAAATAATTGAGTCACTGAAACCTAGGGGTGAGGTTCCCATCCTTTCTCTGAAGTCATTGTAACTCAGGCCATTGATTTGGATAGGAATCTGCTGGAGAGATCTGGCCCAGAGATTTTTTTCTCTTTGTATTCCCATCAGCGCTTCCCATGTAAAGAGCTCAGTGCTGTAGAGGGATCTATCGATAACGTTGTTCCCAGATAGGGAAACCAGACTTGTAACCGTAGAAGTCTAGAACCAAAAGGGAGATTTCTGAGCCTGACAGGCTCATCTAACCAGGTGGTAACAACCTCTAGTACAGGAAATTTTAGGTTATTTTTTTGTTATTTGGTTTCAGTGTTTCACTAGACATATGACAGCAAGATTTTTCTGACACCCAATCAGAACTGTTTTCTTTGCAAGTTAAACTGGTAGTCTCTTCTACAGATAGTGGACAGTCCTTTTTATATTGCAAAACTGTTTTCATCTGTGGCCTCTCTTCTTTTTTTCTAAAGAGATCCACTCTGTTCTTTTGGGTTTTTTTTGGTTTGGTTTTTTTTTTTTGCATCATCTTTTGGCTATGCTCTGAGTTCTCTTCTCTCTAATATTTATCTGTCTTTGAACACAGTGAATAAAACTGAACTCTGTCTCCCAGCTGAAGATTCACCAGTGCAAAACAGAGTGGAATAATGACCTGCCATGTCATGCGTGTGACACTGCCGAAGCCAACCCCACTCTGGGGTGCATTGTTTGCAATCATGCCTTTGAATCATGATAACTTTTACAATCACTAGCAACCCAATACACTTTGCAGGAATACGCACTAATTTATTCCCTCCCGCAGGCATTACTGTCAACTTACCTTTGCTGAATCTCATGCATTGATTTTGGATCGTCTTTCCAACATGTTGATGTTGAATTTGCATTCTGTCTTCTGCAGTATTTACAACCTCGGTGCTGCCTGTTGCAGAAATACAAAGTGGTTTCCCAAAGCCATCTGGTTTAGCTCACTCCATGATATAGAAGCTCATCAGGACCTTTGTCCTTGCAGAAATTCTGTTTGGTGCTTTCCTTGCTCTGTACTTAATATTTGTCATAAGCATAAAATTATGCCACTGTGGGGTGCGAGTAGAATAAAAAAAAAAATAAATATGGAAACTATGCATGAAAAAAGGGAGTATGGGACATCCCTTTTGCCATCTGTGAGGTGGGCTGTTTGACCCTAAAAAGAAACAATGCAAATGCTACTGCTTGCTAGGACATGTAGGTGGGCTGTTGTACTTTTCCTTTAGGGACATACATAGAGCTTTAATTACTAGGGGAAAGGGCAGGCTTTGTTATGAGGAGCAATCCCAGAGACTCACTTTTTCCAAAAGGTACATTGTACTTGCTCTCAGATTGTTACACTGCGTGGTGATGAATAGCACTTGGAAGCAGATGTCAAAGGCATCAGTGCTCAGTGGAAATAGTACATTTTTTCCATTTTATGTCTAGTTTAGACTATATTAAAGAGGAGGCGAAAAAAATGTAAAAGCTGAAAACATGTTGAAACATGTTACGGTTGTGACAGAATTGACGACAGCCAGGAAATTCCAAGTTCAGGTCCTCACTCCATCCTTTCTGGGCACTCACCAAGCCCTTGGGTTAGTATTGGTCACAAAAGTTTTATCCTTGTTATTATGTGTGTGCCTGTTTGATGCTGGCTGTTTTCCTCTTCTCTTTTGATCTTTCATAAAAATTTATAAAGTCCATGTTCAACTATGAACTTTTAAAAAATTATTCTAAAATGGTCTGCATCCCAGAAAGGTCATAGAAGATTTGTTCTACAGACAAGAATGAATACAAATACAAACTTCTATCACTGTTTATAAAAGCATGTGATATTCACATAAACTTCACATTGCAATATTTTCTTTGCATGTGTTAGTAATAAAAACGTTCTGTATTATTAACATCTGAACATTTAAATCATGAAATGTCATTTTCTCTTGAAGGTAATACTGAATTATATTTTGCTCAAATGTTAACAACAAAACCTGTTCTGACTCGGTTTGCTTTGATCCTCCTATAGGAGATGGTGCTGAATGGCACAGAACAGTGCCATGTAGACACAAGGAGGCGCAAACCAGACTGCGTATTAATAAATACAATATAACTGTGCCAACCTTGATGCCTGTGCTCTGTTTACCCTGCTTCTCTGACTTAGCTAGATTGTGCATTTCACCCATTTGTTAGTTTTGGGAAGGTGATACATTCCAGTGATTTATAGATCATAAAGATTGTAGTCAAAAGCAGGCTACTGTGATCATGTAGAACAGTTATGGATCACAGGGATTAATCCCTGTTGAACTAGAAGAATCCTGATCTTACAATTTCCACTGATTCATCACAGTCTGTCTTCACTTATTCCAACAGTTGGTAACCAGAGTGTTTAAATTTGCTCCCTAACTCCTACTTTGTATTTGCGTACCTTTTACCCACTAGACTTGAAAGCATTCTTGTCTCTAGACTGAAATGTTTTTCTTCTTAGACTTCTCTTCTTTTAGGTACTTAGAAAATTAGCACAGAATCCTCTCCTTAGTAAGTTTACCCAATGTAGCTCCTAGACACCTTTACCCAGAATGTATTTAGTTATTAATCCTGAACCAGACTGAGTAAGACCAGGTCAGAACTTGTCAATACCAACTCTGTAACAGTGCTGGGGTAGTGGCTGCACCGGTACCGTACCCAGAGATGATGTAACCACACTTCCCATATTGGATATTGCACATTTGGTTGTGCTGTTGCATTTGGGAGTTCTCATTTAACTGCTTACCCACTGTGCTCCTTGAAAAGGATGGAGTCACGCTGAGCAGATGGAAAGCCCCTGCAGCAAGGCCGCAGGCTAAACATACGACATTATATTTAGCTGTACTGAAGTTGGTACTGTGGGCCAGCTTACCGCATAGTGCAGATCACACTTTATCAGTGACCGAGCTCTTCCAGCTTCCTGCTCCCACAATGTTTTTTACAGTCATCCTTGGTCAATATTGACTTTATGCTTCTTCCCAGCCACCAATAAAATACTTCAATGTAATCTCAAAATCACTTTGTGATTATCAGTAGGCAAGTATATTTCTGACCCCCCCCCTTTCAAATGCAGACAACTGTCATTTAGATAATTTAAAATCTTTTTAATATCGACCATGTTGCTTTTGTGCCTTTCTGGCTTCTCAACAAACAGCTCTTGCTGAACTTCAGCCAAAAAGAGGTTTTTTTAAACCTGTATTGATTTGGATTAAGTATAAATGCTCTTTAACTGATTTGCATGGGTTGAATCACTGTGTTTGCTATTATCACTATACTTTCCTGCCTATGAGTGAGGCTGACCGGGCTGCGTTTGGGCAGGCTGTCCAACTTACCCTTTTTAGAAAACTGGCACACCATCAGCTTTCTTTTAGTCCTCTGGAAATTCCACTGTCTTTCAAGAATTCCAAGTATTCCAAGACTTATGATGTCGTGCGATCTCAAATCCAAACTCCCCACCACATTTCCCTTCACAAAAATAACTATGAACTTTCTAAATTCAATTTATTTCTTTAAAGCATTTCCAGTGGTATAATGTTTTGTAGAATGTCTTTTATTGCAAAACCTAAATTTGAAGCCGAAAAGCTAGTTGGCTTTATCTTTAAAAACATGTTTTTAAAAAGATTCTCATTGTTCTACCCAAGCCATTCCAGTCTGTGGTGTAAATAATTGTTATAGTGTCTATTATGTTTGAACGTACTGTGTGAAAAAAGTAAAATTCCAGCTGGACATGTGTAGATAATTAATTTTAGGGCAAGTTGTGTCTCAAGTATACAGGGTTTGAATCTGATTGAATTTTCTGTTTGAAGTGAAATTGTTATTTATCTAAACACAAAGCACTAATGTGTAGTTGTTGAAGGAATCTGATCAAAAACACACTGCAGAAGAAGTTAGTTTTAAAAAATAGAGAAGCTGAAGACCCATGGGGTGTTTAAGTAACAGAAAGCTGCAAGTTATCTACTCCCAAGTGCCTAAAGAAAAAGAAAAATCATAAAGGACAACTGTTAGAAGAGCCCTGGGATCTCTTGGAGTTATTTGTTACACCGAGAGCAAGGTTGTGGTGGTTGTGAGGTTTGGAGGGTAAGAGGAGGAGGTTGCAGATAGCATGGAAAGAACAGGGTCACTGTGTGAGGACATCCTAGTGTTGCAGTCTTGTGGTCCCAGTCGTAGGAAAGGATGATCACAGCTGCAGCGTTTTTTGAAGGCATGTTCTAAAGTTCAAAAGCAGCTTGTCTGGAGCTGATCTTCTATTGCCCTCTGGATGTGAATGGAAAATATTTTAGCACTCGAGCAGGTCCTTCAAAGGTCTTTCAGAAGCAGTAGCTGCAAACAGGACATGGATGGTCATTTTTCTGAGCAAGCCGAAGGATCTGTATGTATTTTAGCCACACAAATATGTTGTCTTGTGCTTGATAAAACTTTTCTCAAAAAAAAAAAAAAGTATTTTAACAGTGTAGCAGAGGCCAGAAGATGCTTATTCCTAATAACACTGGTTCACGCTATAAGCTTTTAGTTATTTTCCAACGCTTGATGCCTTTAGTGGTTTGTTCTTTCTGAAATGCCAATATAAATTGTAACACATTAAACTAATGTTAGTTATTGTCTATTTAAAACTGAAACCGCCCCAGTGGTGTATGTACATGGCTTACATGTTAAAAGCATTTTACAAACAGTAACCTATTAAATACAGAACAGTTTCACAGCATGAGTACCACTTTCTCTGTTTTACAGTTGAGGGAAACTGATGGATAAAGTACGCCAGTGGCAGAGCTGATAGGAAAACTCTGGGGTGTAGAACATCAGGGTTCTTTCAAGTACCCTGTTTTTTCCCTCAGCTCGTATGGCTTCTATTATTTCTAGCATTTCACTTTTTTATCAGTGGCTTTAATATTAAAAGAAAAAAAAAATTTGGTGAACTTCTGTTTAGCAAATGTGCTTTCTGCCTTCAGTCTTTCATGTGCAACCCAGAGCTGACAAGATTATGGCCCAGTTATAAACCCCTATGAAAATGGGCAAAAAAACCCAACAACAAGCAAGACAATAGCCAAGTTCAGTCTTTCTTGACCCAGTTTTGTTGTCAGGGAACATAGGGACTGATCTGACCTTAATGGCCTTAATGGAATATTTGGAAATGCTGCCTTGTAAGGAGCACAGCTAATCTCCAGTATCCTTGCCAGATCATGCTGCTGGCTATGTGTGGCATTTGCGGGTGAGAATGAGTTTTTGACGCTACTTTTTATTAAACTGGAAAAAAAATTAGCTCGAGACTAATGGAAACCACTTCCCATCCAATTATTTGAGTGGGCAGTGAAATGGGATATTTGGGGTGGGTGTTGGGGATGATGAGGGTGCATGTTTTGTTCATCCAAACTGTATGGCAGTCACCTGGTTTTGAGATTTGCTACCAGTTGTGAATCCGGCCCGAGTTCACCAGGCAGCCACAGGAGCTAGCAAAACAGCCAGCTGGCTCCAGTAGTGCTCGCGATGTATTTTCTAAGTCAGGGGTCCTATCACTTTTCTTCTCCGTACAGTTTCAGACACACTTCTAAAACTCAATAAATTATAAATAATAATAACAACAACCCAGATGAAAATTTATGATCTTGACTCAGATCTGCTTTAGGTTTCAGGCTTCATTAAAAAGCTGCAAATTAAAACCTGTGTACTTGTGTGTCTGCAGAGCTGCCACTGGTGATCTCACTCTGCAATCCTGGCCACCACCACTGCCAGGGCAGCAGCCCGGAGCTCTGCAGCATGTTCTGCAGGGTCACTTCCACCCTGTGTCCTGTCCTCCATATCCCACACCGTACAAGAGCAGAAGTGCACCATTAAACCTCAGAAAAAATTGTTACTTAAGTGACTAGCACAGTAGTTGTGAGGATTTTGGCTAACACTCCTGAATGTTTTGTGTTTCAGTTTTGTTTGTAAATCTTTAGTCTGCCAATATGCTGCTTATACAGTCTGATATCAAGCGTTCTTGCTTCTTAAAAAGTCTTTGTAGATGCAGTACGAATTTGAAGATACAGTAGCTCTAAAATGGGATGCTTTCAATTTTGGCAACTTGTGGTAGTTTATAAAGTAAGATAATTAATGAGCTGAATTATCAAGTCTTTGTTGTCATTATCTGTAGATGGGGCCCAAAATTACTTTCCTCCCTGCTAGAGCAATAAGTCTTTCATGTACTTCTGTAAATACCTGCAGTCTCACAGGAAAATACCCTGCACAATTGCTGTGATGCATATTTCCAGGAAATAAGTGCAAATTCTGTCAGTCAGTCAATAAACAAGCCCCTTTTTTGTTTTTATCTTTGGTTCTTGAAAATGCTACAGTGAGAGTGCTGCCTCTATTGGAAACTTCTTTTACAAGTGCTGTAAGAGTTTGGGAAATCTGTCAAACATCCTGAGCAGCTGCTGAGCAGAGCCCTCCGATCCGTGTGTGCTTTGGCATCAGAGGGATGCACAGGAGCAAAGAGAGAGTGGAGGAACCGAGCTTTGAAGTCTGCTTGGTGATGTTATATTATTCTTGGCTCTTTGAGCTTTGGAAAATACACTGCATCAAGTTCTCATCATTGCTGTAGTGCACAGTTTTTCTTGAGGCTGTGGAAGGGTGGTTTTAGCATTACATTCACCTATGAAACACCTCAGTCATTTTGCTGCTGAGATTATGTTATTTTATTAAATTCTTGTTAGGTTTTTCCTTTGTATGATTGGAGCAGTTCCCCAGTTCGTATCTTGGGGTGCTTTCACCACGGTGCTGGTGAGCGCTCTCATCTGCATTTGCAATAGAGTTTCATAATGACTGAATCGTAACTGAATTTTCTGCTTTGTAATTGGAGTCACCTGCACCCCACAGTTGAAAAATATAATTATTTCACCTTCAATTGCATCTTCCACCCACAGTTGAAAAAGCTCTTCACAACCTTTAGTGTACTTAAGCTTAGAAAACAAAAACAGGGTTCTGGGGTACTTAAGAATTGGAATGTGGGATGTTTTCGTGGATGTATCTGATACTGCCCTCTGAAAGATGGCAGGAGCTGCTGAAATCTGGGTGAGAAAGGCGCTATGCTACCAACAGTGTTTCTGCATCAGTTGTGGTAACAGGAGCCTGTGCTTTTGCAACAGGAGTGTCTGAAAGGCACTGCCACCCTGTGCATGGCTCAGTGTCCTCAGTGACAACAACTGGGATAAGGGGCGGGGGGAGAGGGGAGATGATTGAAGCTCCAGGAAAAAGGGTTTTTTCAAGGCAGACTTGAAAACCCACATGGCTGTGCAAGAGATTCTCACTCCCTCCAGCTGCATCCAGAAGATTCATGCTTCTCTGGTACGAACAGTATAGCTTGCACTGTTAACTAGAAAAGCATGTTGACTCCAAAGTGCCAAATTCTACCGGCCAAATATTGCTGCAGATATAGAACTTTTTTCTTCTGTTTCAGATTTTTTGTTTGCTACTCCCTGGCTTGGTAATGTCTTCCTATGCAAACCTGCATTCAAATTTGTAGAAATGCAGGTCTTTTTCATTGTTAATATAATTTATTCTAAGTTATTGTTGTTAACATTTCAGTGAATGCCTCATGGCTAAATTCTTCTAAGCTTTAAATTGCAGCACAAAATTTGTAAGCCCATTACATTATCTCAGCTTATGAATTCAGCAAAGTATTTTCTTCAGAACCTTCTTTATACCTCTGTGGCTGAAAACAAGTACTCTTATGGCTCAAATCCCAAACCAAAATTGAGATAAACATTTTATCATTATCTAGAACTCAGCTTTGATAGTGCTTTAAGACAAGTAGAAATAATAAGGGGCAAAGGAATTCTTATGGACTTGTAAATCCATGCTTTGGTGTGGCATAATGCACAGATTAATTCAATTCAAAATCTGTAGCAACCCCAAAAACTTTTGCAGAGATTCAAAGTTTTTAAAAGGCTTTACAAGTTGACCACTTAAACACATAGATTATTCTTGCAAATAAGCCTTATCTAATGTGACCAAAGGATGTTGAAGCGGGCTCTAAAATTTTCTCTTCATTTGATATGGTTTTATTTTTTCATGCACGTTAAAGTGATGTGAGGGTTTTGGGTTTTTTTCTGGAATACCGTAGATTTAAAATAAATGTTATTATTGATAATATGCACTAAGATTGTAAAATAGCTCATCTGTTCTTGGTGTGGGCATTAATCGCCATCAGAGTGGAGGTTTAGCACCTGCTTATTTGACATGTGATCTTCCAGCTGAAGGAGACTAGTTGGAGCAATCACTGTACCTCTGCTGCCTTTCTACAGCTCGTGGAAGTTTGCTCAGATGAGTTTAAATATCTGGTACTAGAAAGCGTATGCATAGCTGATAGGTGTGGAGAAAGGGGTGGGGCAATAGGAAAAATAGCATGAACATGAATGCATACCTTAGAGAAATTATAAATTACTCACTGAGTTTCCAAGGAAAGTATTTCTTCGGTTCACTGGAGTCCAATTCATTATTTTCTTTTCGAGGAGAAGTAGGGGCAGAGCAGCACTGGAGAGGGGTTCCTAGGCCTTTAGGAAGAAGGCAATTAAAGAAAAGAAAAGAAAAAAAGAAAAGGAATAGATTGAGGCCAGAGAGATGCCAATGGCTGCAGATGGGTCTAAGCATCACAGTGCTTTCCCATGTACCTGGACCGTTAGCGGACACTGGAGAGCAATTTGGGCACTAATTTCACGTGCTATGTGTACTGTCTTCAGTTACATGTTACTGGATTTATTCCCTCTTTTCTCAGTCACGACAAGAGCTCTGGGGTCTCATGTGCTGAGATTCTACAGAAAAGAAAAAACCACAATATAGGAACTGTTACAGAAAGCAATTGATTGCCGTGCTCCTAAAATGGTTTCAAGAGCCTCCCATTTGTTATTTGAAAAAAATACATTGTATTATCAGGAGTTTAAATATGCATCAGATATAAAGTCACATGCAGTAGATGCTGAGGTGTGGGCAGAGGGTACATTTTATTGTCTTAGACAACAGAAAATCTATGAACCAGCACTCACACTAAGGAAACAGGTTTGTGAGTGTGGCACAAGCACCAACAGACCTGCTTTCTGTGCTGCAACGCCTGGTCTTGTGCCATCCTGAGCTAACATTTCACCGCGTCACAGCAAGAGGTTATGACCACGCTTCCCACTGTGCTCCTGAAGCAAATCATCTGCCTGTCAGTTCCTCTCGATTCCCACCAGCACCCTCATCACGTTCTCCTTCACCTGCTTGAGCTGTAACTCATGCTGCTGGCCCACTCCTTGTAATCTTGCTTGCTACGTGTTAGAGACAGCCTTGTTCTATACCGCGTCCCATCCAGCAATGGTCCCGTGCACTCTCGGGTCCTCTTACAGACTAGAGCATAACGCTCCTAGAAATACTGCCTCTCCTTTGGGTCTGTAATTATTTCTGAAGGATCTTTGCTGCTGCTGAGTGCAGCACAGACTCAGCAGATGGGTTTTGCTGCTGAAGGCGCTGAGCCCATGTCATCGTGCAGTAGCACCCCTCGCCGAGCACGCGTGCCAGTCAGCACCCAGGACCTCGGTGCTCTGTGTGAAGAACACACTGTTCACCTGGTCCTTGTTGCCAAGACTTGAACCATGATTTTGAAGACCAGGGCAGCCTATAAACTAGCACATTAGGCTGAGTCATTATTCTGGCAGCATAAGTCTAATTTCTCTCTATATAAACTTACCTCCAGAGTACTTTATCATCCTGCAACTATTCTAGCACAACAGCCTCTGAATGACTGCACATTGCAGAAGCAATTATTTACATCAGGTAGGGGAAACAACTCTGTGGTAGGTCTTTCAAAGAAATGAAGCAAAACCAAATTAGATATTTTTGTTCTGTGTCTTAATACTCAACTCCCCATTGGATCATTAAGATCTTTCAGTTTTCCACACCAATTTGTCTTATCCTTCCCAAGAGCATTGGGTCAGTTCTTGTAGCTTTTAATAAAGACTCCATCTCTTACATAAACACACACGTACTGACACCACTCAGAAATCACCACTGGTAAACAAGAATGTTAACTGCTGGGTAATTATATACTACAAGGAGGAGGGAAGCATTTAAAAGAAGCTGCAGGCTTTTCAAGACAACAATTTGTAGTTGGATTAAACTGGAACAAACCCAGGTCCCAGAAGTGAAAAGACAGTGTTTCTAAGCCTAAAGCAACACTTCTTTGCCAGTTAGCTTGAAGCGTGCACTGCCCACTTGTAGTTCCAGGCTCTCTGGAAACATTTAACACTTTAACATTGAGGGGACAGAATCTTAACCCTTACGTTCTGCCTGCCTGAAATTTTTTGGCATGTATATTCAGGTCTAGAAGGGTTTGTAAGAATTTTTAAGCTAAACATAACAAAAATTATTTTGCTGTACTGTCTCACAGGCATCACTTGCTTAAAAGCCACTTTTTAACCGCTAAAAAAATTAAGGTAAAGTTCTTGGATTTCACTGGAAGGGCATCCAGTCCCTATCCATCAAAGTCTTGGTTTGCAGCAGTTTTGCCAGAGATTTTGTTCCGAAGAATGATGGATGGGCAGACATTTGTAAAACGGTTTAATGTAGACGTTTCTAACTAAAGGAGCACGCTGGCTGCAATGCTTATCTTGAAAAATGTCAGAAAACGGCCGTACGCCGACAGGTATATTGTTGTTCTGGAGGTGTGAATGCTCCGCAGAACTTTTCTCTCCTGGAGCATTTGTATTTCCAGAGCTATAGGGTTTTGCCAGAGGTCAGAGTTTCAAAGAAATTAATTCCTGTTTTGGCCTGTCTAAGAGTTTTTATGTGAAACAGCACAGACATTTTGTAGTGCACAGTTTGTGCCGTTGGGTAGTTATCCCTTTTTCCCCTTTTCTGGCTACAAATGCAAATAATATATGCAAATCTGAGGTTTTACGGAAAAGTGCTCGCAGGAAAAGAATTGTCCTTACAAAACATGGGCAAACTTTAGAGGGAACTGGAAAATTAGGGGCTCCATTGGCATAATTCACAACTGTTAGGTAAATATACACAGCAAAAGTGTATTTTAAATAAAAATTCGTTTTCTCTTCTGCTACACAGTTGTGTGTAGGACTGCCTTGCAGGAGCTGATGCCATCAGGGATTCTGGAAGGAAAATTCTCTGTTCCAGGTCAGTCTTTACCAGAGACTCAGGGAACTTGGTGCTTCAGAGTACCATTCTACACGCATAATCTCCGCTCAAACAGCCAATTTAGTGCCAGGTTTCTCCATCCCCTCAGGTCACTGCTTGAGCTTAAGGATCAGTCCTGCAGCCAGTTATGTCAGCTGGAGGCGAACCGCAGAACGGGGGCACACACAGGGTGGGCAGGGGAGGATGGTGTGAAGGGCACCCAGGAGCATTTTTAAGTGGCTTTGCTGCTACATAAAATATTAGTGGAACTGCATCCTCAGTTTCTGGTTGTAAACTACTAGCGAATTCTTTAGGAAGATGCAAACAGAATAAAAACTTGGCAGACTCTTTATGTAATATTCATAGATCTATAAGGAGTATTCAGGGTCTTATTAAGTATTTTCTTTCCAAGAAAATTTATGCAACAGAACAAATAAATTCAGGCTCAGCGTATTTTGGGTTGGTTTTAAGTGGTTGCAATTAAATTTCCTGAAGTTTTCCTTTAAAAATGACAAGCTGATTAGCCTAGCTAACTATTTTCCCAGCCTAGCAGCCTCTTCCAGGGTTAAAACAAAAAGATTGCTAGATCTTTTAATTTCTGGGCCTCGCTGAATGTAATGCCTGTTAACCCCTAAGGACTGCTGAAACATTTGTGCTCTGTAGGCCCTTAGCCAAGCTTAGCATGCCACAGATGAAGTAATGCCATACCTGTCCATCTGTTTGGCCTATTGCTTTACAATATTTGGAACAAAAATTTAATTCCATATAATTTTCTGTGACATTGTTTAGAAATAGGCCGTTCTTCTGTGTCAGAGTGAAATGCAAATCACCCTTTAGCGAAGGAAAGTGTGATTTCTGACTGATATTTTGTAAGGCCTGATTGTTATGATTGCTACCCAGTTGTATATCCTCCCCTTCCTCCAGAAGAAAATGTAATGGAAAACGTAACCCTAACAATTACATACAGATGGCACCGTCCCCGTGATTTCAGCTCTGTGTGGTGGCTTATATTTCTATACTACAACTGGTGTAAATTAAATTGTAGTCATCTTCCGCACATGTATTATATTGTATCTTTGCTGGCAATAAGAACAAGAACCGCACATCTGTTGGGTGAGAGGACGTGTTGGCAATATTCTGTTTATTTGGCTATTCCACATTGCTAGTGCCAATGAGAACCCAGGGATCTAGTTGAATTTGTTGGAAACGGTATTAAATGTCTCGGATCACCCCATCCACAATTTATTGTCTTTGCGCTGTGACAGAGCAGGCTGCGGTGTAATTTTTTCTTCATCTTCTCACATGCTGGAAACAACAGCCTTTTCCAATTGGAGTTACGGGATCCGTTATGGGATCATTATGTTCAAGGGGAGAAAGATTAGGTCTGTCAAAAGTGGAGGAGGGAGGAAAGGGAAGACAAGAGTTCATCTGCACTTTACCTACCCTTGAAAACCAGTTTTCTCTTTTTTTTCTCTTTCTTAAACACTTTAAAAAAAAAAAAAAGAGACAGACAGAATAGAAAAGGCTTCCTGCTTCATTCAGTCATTCTTCCTTCAGTGCTACAATTAATGTAAATTAATGTAATTCGGTAAAGAGTACCCTTCCTTTTCAGTTCTTAACCACTGTCGACAAGCAGGGGCCCCAGCGCTGGAGCTGGGTCTGCACTGGTATGTGCAGAGACAAGCTCTTCTCTCCACTCCAGGCTATGAGCTGGCGAGACAAGAGCCCACCTCGGGCCTGATGACGGTAACGCGGCACCGTGCCATGCGCCTGCTCGGGGCCGGAGGCTGCGGTGGCTTCCCCAGAGCTGGCCTGGGCAGCGGGCAGAGGGGCTCTCATCCCTCTGCACCTCTCGGTGTAGACGTAGTCTGAAATTACTGCTGCTCCCCTGGGCAGGAATCATCTGTCTGGTTGGACTCTGTCCGGGAGAATCACCTTTCTGGTTTGGCCATGTGCGGTGCAGCCATGGCACCCTCAGCCGCGGCCAGGTGGTGACTGATGGCTGCAGCCCACTGCCAGGGCCAGGCTGAGTGCTGCTGTGATTTGCCCCCACTCAAATCTGGCATGATTCTATGGCTTCAGTAGTAGTTGTTCTTAATTTAAGCCGAGGCAAGCAAGAACGTCCTTTAGAGGCAAGATGAAATCGTTTTGGGGCTTGTCAGAAGAGTCGAGACTTCAGCAGTAGAACCTTACCTGCTTGGCTCATTGGCATTCCCAGGGCTTTTGCTGTAGTGATTCAGCTAATTAAAATTCCTTTTACCTACATTTTCCTTTACAGCTTCAGGTGGTTATAAGAACCTTCATTTCATGTCCCAAACTATTATAATGTGCAAAACAGATGCTCCGTTCCACTGTGAAGTGGCAGCATTTCAACAGTAGATCAAGTAATCCTCCTGCATAACACCTATTACTGCTTGTGCCTTCTAAGATCGTAGAGAGAATTTTAATCGAATGTCTAAAAAGAATGTCAAGTTTTCAGGTCACAAGCATTTGTGAAGTATGAAGTGCTGGTTTTATTTGCTTTTACCTCCTTTCCATTCCACATGTACGTGTGCATGTGTGTTTGTGTGTGCGTATCCACGGATTAAATCAGGAGCTCTTTCTAAGTATCTGTCTGGTTGATTCACACATGAAAAACAGACAATCCCAAACATGTGAGCTGTTAGTTACCATAAGATTATGAGCCCAACCTTATTCCCAGGGAGGCTGGTTTAAAGCAAGGCCTACGTCCTTAATGTTTTCCACAGAAAAGCCTGAGACAGTAACCTTAGGAGAATGAAACGTGAGACCCCCAGGGCAATTTAAGTAGGGCCGCAGTTGCAAAGCAGCAAGAACAGGTTCCCTTTGTACTTCTCCAAGCTCCACTTGGCATCCCTTGGGGCACATCGGGAGAATTTCAGCCTGCAGCGTCTACACAATCCCTCATTTTTCAGGAGCAGAGGCTTGTTACAGAAGAATGCTCTCTGTTCCCTGTAAGCCTAGAGTGGAAGGAGATCACTGATTAAAGCAGAGGCATTTGATTAAATGATGAGGCTATTTCCAGTGATTAAACAGAAAAAGGTATTTTAGGGGCCACTTTCTGCAGAAGCTCAGGCTAAAGTAGCCAGCTATTAAAGCACACAAAAAAGCAAGCAGGTCAATAGTCATTTTGGAGGTTGGGAAGGTGCATAGCATGGAGGGGGAAATAACAATTTCAGGATTATGCTAGTATTCATCTGTAATTGGATCTCTGTTTATTTTTGTTTCTTGAGATGCTGTCACAGACATGTATTGTATTTACCTTACTAACTCAAGACACACAATGCTGTGTCACTCAGCACAGATAAAAGGCTTCAGTGTCCTCAGATAATTATGGAAATTTTATTAGCTATGATGAAGCAATGATAAAAGGTATCAGGGCTTTGATTTCATCTTTTGGAAGTCAGCCTATTTTTTAGTCTGTATCTTCCATTTATTGGAACAACTTTTAAAGCGCTGGTGATCTTTTAAAAGAGTCAAACTACCCACTTCTATGAAGCTTTTACCTACATTCCCAAGGCACTGGCTCCTATAATCATAATACTTAGTATTACACACAGCCCCACTGCTGCAAAATGATTCATTAGCGGGCCAGGACTGAAATCTCATCTTCCTTCGTCTTAGTCCATAGAGTCACCGTCTGTCTGTTCACCCAGGACAGGAATGCTCTGGTTTAGATGTAACTCTGCTTCGGTTTGCGTGTGCAATCCCAGATCTGTGGAACTCCTATAAAAATGTGGAAAAGGTTGTTCTGTTAACATTTGTTTCTATGTTATTTCACAAGAGTTGCTATGCTTGCATTTTTTAGTGTTTACATGCTGCAGTCATGTAAAAAGCAGAATGTTATGGGGAAAAGGGCAGGGCTTGCTTCAAATTATCATTGAAAGACATAAAAAAATGCAGAGAAATGTCAGGAGATCTTGATGAACATGTTTCTGCGGGAACTGGAAAAGAGACCAAGCCACAAAATTAGGAACTAGATCCAGATTCCATATCCTTCAGCCTCACCCCTAAGGGGATGGAAAATTCAGAACTGAAATACCACAAGTCTGGATTAAGTTTTTAATTTCAACCTATCCCTCCACAGCCTGGTTATACTGATAATCTTTTATTCAATGTTAATAGGAGCAATACTTATATCTGATTGTTATACCTAAGCATAACAATAGCATTTGCAATCAGACTACTCATAAATGCAATTCCTTCCTATTTTTTTCCATTATTTTAATGCATTGTTTGAAACTGGAAGTTCTGCTAAATATTACTGAGCTCCTTACAAAAACATTGTGAGATGTTCCCTGCTTTTCAATTAAATCTAAGAAAATCATTGAACTTGCTTCCACTCCAGCCCTTAAACTGATAAAAAATAAATTACTGGTTGCAAGAGATGGGCAAACACGTCGACTTTTGGACTGAAATGTAGAGGTTTTTCAGTTTGAAAAACTGATCTGATTCCAAACCAAACCAACCGCAGGTTAATACCAGAAGCTACATTTAAGTAAATAATCCAACCCTTCATCCTCACTATTTAGATTTCTGTAACAATTAGTATTTATGTTAGAAACCTGTGATACTGCTTTTTATTTCTAAATATCACAATGACATTAGGTGAGAGCAAGTTGTAACGTATCTCTTTGGACTACCACAGTATTTCCCCTTCCTGCACATCAACTTTTAAGATAAAATTAAAAAATTCTTCCCGTGAATTGTAAGATTCACGTTAGTATTCTTACAACAATTAAATGAAAGCAGTTATCAGTGGCAATATATCCCGCCTGTCTTGAGTTGGCAAGAAGTATATGCACTATATAAGAAACTGTGTTTATGCCAGAGGTATCCGTTCGTGATACAACTCCGGTTACCTGTTGTGATTTAAGTAGTGTGATTAAAACACAGAGAGATTTACACATTCTTGTCCCTCAGTATTATTGTAAGCAAAACTGTCTGCCACTGAGCACTTAGTGTTCTGCTGGGTCGGTCACCTTTTAACTAAGGCTTTCAAAAGCTTTAGTCATTTAATTTATTATGTAAAACTGTGCTAATTATCTTCAAATTCAGAATGTTCTCCTTCCTGTTTCCTCTCTCCTGGCAAAATTCCTCTGATAAAATAGAAGCAGTACATCAATTTAAACTATATGATGATGGGAAGGAGGAGCCACATTTGTTAGTGTAAAGGCAGCCAAGATATAAAGGATGAGATAAAAAGACTCACGCAGAAGAATGCATCACATCAGCCTGAATCTTAGAATCTGGCTTTCTTCCTTGTGTCTTTTATTCTCACTCCTTTACCACATTGGTACCTCCTTGCCTCTCCTGATCTTTTTTAAGTCAGAAGTACTATATCATTGTTCTTCTGCCAGCTCAGCTATGATGGAAGATGGCTTTCTTTGTGTAAAGAGAAAGTAACTATTGAACAGGCAAAATTACATATTTTAGAAAAATAAATTTTATAGAGAATATTTTTATCAGAATTATATGGTGGTTGCTACACTATTTCAGTTGCTTCAACCATAGCTAGCCATTGTAACTGCCCTACCCTGGCATTATAAGTGGCTTTCAATAACAAGTATTTGTTAAAATGAATCCTAGTTCATCACCTTGACATAGGTCAATTAATTTATTGAATAGGACTAGGAATATTATAACCTTTGAGAAAAAGACTGTACCTTGCAATGTTTTTGCTCTGTTCCAGTTTTGCAATGCATTTAGAAGGACCAAGGCATCATCTAGCAGATAAGGCAGGTAAATTGAGCCTGATTCGAGTTAGGCAAACTACCTTGTCTTCTCAATCATTTTGTCAATCTCAAAGCAGGAATACAAAACTGTCGTTGCATCAGACCAGCAGCAATTGAATTCTGAAACACGTGAGAATGGTAATTACCTCCTATCTCTTTCTGCAGATTGTCTGTATTTTGACAGGACTCCCACTAATATACAGAAGCTTTCCCCTAGTGATGAAAAATGATCAGGATTTGTAAAGGAATTTTGGGGTTTTAGTGATGTCTGGTTTGGTTTTGTATTCTATTAGAACTGGCAGATGGGACAGTCAATGGAAGTATGCCCTTCTACTTCTGTGTTCAGAAGACCCCCAAGGCAGAATGTCCGAGATGTAGGCTCCAGGCTATAGGCTTTGTGCAGCAGGAGGATACCATTTAGGTTGGACTGTGTGAAGTGTAGCTAATTCCGAAGTTAACCCATCAGAACTACATAAATTTTAAGCATCTTGCGGTGCCAAATATTGCTCTCGGGGGAAGGCTGGCCCCTGCCTGCTAAGGTATCGTGCCACTGTTGACACTGAATGTCACCCGCCAGAACCTATCTCTTCTTCTGGCTGTTGGCTCTGCCACAAGCCCATCCACTGCCGCCAGTCCCTGCCTCCTCTCTCAAGGCAGGACCAGCACCAGGGGCACAGGCACATCAGGCTGGCACCTCTGCTTTGGCTTGGTGGTGGCAGCCAGGGAAGTGGCAGCAGGAGGCAGGAGGGAAGAAGGACAAAATGCAGCAATCTGGGAGCAGGCAGGAGGAGGCTGCTGGAGGAAGAGCACGCTGGAGAGGCAAGCAGGACAGGGGCAGAGACGACGGGCTTGCTGCTCTCAGCAGCAGCCAAGAGAGAAGAGTAAGATCCAGTTGGTGGGGCACAGGAAGGGAAACGGCTAAAGGTGTTCGGAGAGTTAAATCATCACAGCTGCCTTTTTCCATCCGTTTTTGTTTTGCCTTTTCTGAATTCCGACACCTACACAATACTCTGTCTTTTAAAAACAATGTTGGAGTTCCCGACATTGAACTCTGCAAACAAGTGTGTTCTCAATTAAAGGAAGAACTTCTCCTGCCCCCCCCTCACTCGATACGAGTGCTTGGCTCAGATGTGCTGGCCTCTAGAGGAATCACACGAGCACATTTTTCAGAAGGTTTCCCCCTCCCAAAGTCCCATCGAATGGCTGTTTCTTATAAACCAATGGAGATAATTTCATGGCTTTTCCCTTTCAAGGCCACCCACCTCCTCTTCCCAGCTAGCTTTGATATAAAAAGACAAATCCTTTCCTATTCACATCAAAAGCAGGAGGGTCGCTCCGTGTCACCTACCCTGGGATTTTGACTCAAGCTATTCGGAAAAAAAATAATGGAAAGAGCAGCTTGGTTTTAACTCAACCGCAGTGCGTGTCACTGAGAGTTTTCAGGGTCATTGACAGATCAGTTTCATAGACCAAACAGATAAATAGGCACAAGTTATTCTTTATTATTATTGTTCATAATTTGTTCATGCCATAAGTGTGCTGAGTGCACTACAGAGGATACCAGCCCTTCCTCAGGGAACGTAGGGTCTAAGTTAGACATATGTTTTGTATATTTTCAATGTGTATTCAAGCACCTCCAGCACTGGAGAGGCACTTTTAAAAACAAATTTCAAGTAATAACAATAACATGCTGAGTGATAACAACAGGCATGGGGGTGAGAAGAGGACGAGGGTTACAAAAATAAAGATCATGTGAATTGTTTTCTTTATGGCACACATGAGGCTTGGGATTTCTCTGTTTTTCTTTCTCTTTGAATACTTTTGTCATTCCTTTCTCTTTGGCAAGAAAAGATGACAGACTTCAGAGGCAGAGGAATTGCTGCTGGAGTAAAGGAGGAATGAGGCAGAGGAAAGGGGCTGTTCCTGGTGGTACCTGAGAAACCCCTGGCCCATCAGGGAGAAGCATTGCTGCAGGCAAAAGGACTGGCTTAAAGAGGGGAAAGAAGCAAACCTGTTACAACTGCACAAAATTCCTGCCATCTCTGGTACGCGAGGCTGTGCCTAGTAGAAGGCTTAACACTGGTTTTCTGAGGGTTAGATCTTGAAAAGCCTTTCTTAATTCTAAGTCCATCTGTCTTGAACCATAGCAGAAGTTTGTGAAAGCAAGAGGAAAATGGAGTGAAGTTCCCAGGCCTCAGGACTTAGTGGAATGAGATTTCTATTTAGTTTAGTGCTCATTCGCGTCAGCACATTTCCCTGGCTCTACGTGTACCTGGTGCCTTTCCCTTAAACCGCTTGGTGGACCCCTCAATGCTTGGAGCAATTGCTACGGACGGTGGATGTTGCTGTAGCGCCTTTCTGCAACACCTTTAGCCCCCAACAACTGTTTGAGCTTCCTGCTCTTCTGAATAGTTTGATTTTTATCAGCTCTACTCTCGAGCATCCTTTCTGGTGAATCATACCAGAACCATTGTGTAAGCTCCTGGTTGTTACAGTTTGCTCGGGTGTTGTTTATTGGAAACTTGCTGAAAGGAAACCGCAGTAGGCTTACTGTTACACCGAGGACTTGGGTGATGTCTCAAGTATTACACAGCAACCAGGCTTCTAAAACCAATTCAGCAGCAGACTTCATTTTAGCGCAGTGTAAAGAAGATTCACTGTGAGAGTGCTCCAGATTTGAAGCAGTCCTTCTGAGAACACAGTTTGTAGTGCCTGAAAACTTCCTGTTCTAGGGAGAGCCCAAGGGGTTTTAGACCCTCTCACCCTGTGTGGCATATGGGGTCAAGAGACTGAAGAACTGCCTACAAATTGGAGATCGTGTGAGGAGCATGAACCTGGCATGGCCAGCTTCACACCTACCCACCTCCTGGCCAGTGCCAGAGGGAAGGCTGGACACGAGCACAAATTTGGGCTTGCATCTGCCTTTGCCCTGGCTGCTGGAGCAGCCCTTCGGGTGACACCGCTGGCTGCCCGAGTTAAGGAGAACCAGAAGTTAGTGGGACTTATGGTAGGAGTCACTGGCTCTTGTTTTATCTCCAGAAGTGGGGTGCAAATTTACTACTTTCTTCGATCTAAATGTAGAGCGATGAATAGTTTGAACTTAGAACATGGCCTCTTCGGCGCTGTCAGTGCATCTCACAGCAGCCCGACAGCAAGGCTTTCATTAGCACAAGTGCCTTCTCGCCTGTGTTTCACATCCTGCAAATCCCTTCTACTTCACTGTATTTCTACCCCTGCATTCCCAGTGCCACATTCTGTGCCTGCCAGGAGATGTGGTCTATATGTGCTTTCGTTTCCAGTTAAATCTTTTTCTTTCCTGGTAAGCACTGGAGAAATGCTGTGGCCTGCAGAGATAGAACAGATTTTTGCATTTTCTCCATTGTGTGGATAAGTTGGTTGTTAATAAAGCCAATTCCTTTATCAGATGCTGTTTGCAAAAATATTTATTACACGTGCTGGAACTGATTTTTCATCAGTTATTTATTTCGTGTGAGGATTACAGTGGGCTGCGTTTCATCTGATAACTTTTGCAGCTTATTAGATGTGAATTTACTAGCTGTGAACAGTTGAATAATACGAAAGTCACAGAAGAAACAAGCTGCACCATCCATAGTGTAACGATCTTTCTAAATTAGCTCTGGCCAAAGTTCGTATTTCACAATCCACTAAATAGCTTTCTTATGGATTATAAGATGAACATATACTGAGTGAGGCAACTGAGTTTATAATATCTTCGGTATAAGGTGAACACTTTCTAACAGATCATGACATTATCAAAGTGCTATTTGAAATTAGCTCCATATGCTGCAGCAGTGCTGTAAGATTTCACCCAGAATTTCATTTTCAAATGTTTTTCATTCTAGTTCACTGAGGGTAAATTGGAAACACTTGGGTATACCCCAGTTACAGATCTGTTAAGACCCACCTAATTTTAACATGTGGATGTGTGGAGAGAGAGGAAGGTGAGGAGAGCTGTAGGATGGGCTGAGCAGGAATAACTCTATCTACTGGATCTTCTGAGAAGCTGAACAGTGTGTGTTTGCTAGTGATTGTACAAATACTGCTGTGCAACTCGCACTCTCCAGTCTGTAACTTTTTATGAAAGATGAGATTTTCCTATCGAGACGGTGAGAGTCAGCCTTTCGACTCTGCCTGCTTGTAGCAGAGGGTTAAGCGAAGGAGCTCAGGCTCTGCCTTGCGGTGGTGCGGGGAGCCAGCTGGCAGAGGCCACAGCAGAAGAGCCAGTCTAGAAAGGCACTGGGTCTGCACCGCTGCTGGGAGGCTCCTGGCTGGTTTGAGAACCTGCCTTGCCAGAGGAGTTCTGCTCAGGGTGGTTTGGGAGTCTGGGGGGGAGTCACTCACTTTGCTTTATCAGGCTCTGCAAGACAAACATGGTGGGGGTTTTGTTTTGTTTTGCGGGTTGGGGGTGGTGGTGGTTGTGATTGTTGGGTAATACGTGCATCAGAAATTCTGATTGGCTTTAAATTCTTTCCTCCCTTTAAAAGAAACTATATGAGGGAACCGGATGTGGCAGTGAGGGATTCATGTTTCTTTCTTTAACGACTTGAGGAGCTGGGTAAGGGATCAAACTGCTTCAGCTCTCGCTGGCTGCGAGCGATGAGGATGTTCCTGGGAGCTTTGTTACACTTGACTTGTAGGCTAATAGTATCCCTTGTGTAAACATAACTGCATCTGCTACTAGGAATGTACAAAAAAAATGGGGTTTAGTTGTACTAAGTAGTCTTCTTAACTATTTGTAAAAGATATTATAAAATACTTTAATTCAGATTGTGATAATAAATCCAAATCAACGGGTCATTTGGAATAATGTCTGGAGGGGAAAAATGCAATTTTCTTAATCCTAGTTCAGTTCTGCATTTACATTTATCTATAAATATTTAATTATGGGCAGAAACACTAACTATTACTTGTGTTAAGTGTCTTGGTACCCTTCTGATCCTATTAAATATACTCAATTTAGTGGTGCTGGTAGTATTTTTGTAGGTTAACCAAGTTCTCAAAACCTGTGGGTTTTATCACACTATTTCTAGCAGGTTTTCTGTGCTAGACAGGGTATCTGTCTCCGAAGGGGGAACTGTAGGAGAGAGCTAGCTGCGTTGGGAAGCCCCAGGAAACGGTATGCAACAGCGCTCACAGTTCCAACAACACATCAACTGGCAGAAACAAGAACGTCAGGGGAACTGATTGCATAGCTTATCCGTGTCTAGAAAGATATGGTTTTCATTTTGAAAATGCTATTCATCTAAAATCTCAAATTCTTATGCCCACAGCGTGAGTGTTTCTGAGTTTTGCATCAGAGCCTGGAGTTAAGAAACACACGTGCACACCTTTACATCTGGTGCTTTTATGAATCGTTTTGAGGAACTGTTACTGAGCAGCAGCTATATCGGGGCTCCATTTTATAAAGAGGAAGGGCTGTGTTACTCATTTTGTTTCCAAAAAATTCATTTGTTTTGCATTCCCAGAAGGTACTTTTATTCTCCCAGAAAGGTCAAGCAGAAACATTGATGTAAGTCCTGTTTATGGCAATTTTGTTAGATTTCCAGCAATTGCAATGGAACATATTTATAACAAGTATGTTTCTCTCTAGGGTGACACCATTAGTCAAAATATGCTTTCTCATATTTCTACTACATAAACACAAATATCTTCTAAGATTCAAACTTACTGGGCTTGAGGATTCCCACAGCCTCATCTCATTAGTGGTTCAGAAGGCTGCGCTAGCCATGGTTTCAATTTGGGATGAAAAGGTTTTGTTAGGAGAAAGAACTTCAACCAAACTAGAAGGTTGAACAACGGGGTAATATTCCATGTGTGGGCTGTTGTCCTGAACAAAACAGCAACTACAAGAAGTCGGATACAACTTGTGATTCAACGTGTTAGGGACCCAGGCAGGGCTGCCTTTGGTGCCCGGGTCTCAGCTGGGCTATCGCGCTGTGTCCGTGGTAGCTACCAGCATCATACAAACTTAATTACACACAATGTGCTAATAATCTATCTGTCATCCCTGATGCAATCTAACAGTGTAACCACTGACTCTGTGTATGGTTCTCTACAATTATTCCAAAATGCAGTGTTATCCTTGCAGAAACTGTATAGAACCAGACTCTCCAGTGACACAAATGTCAGGAACAGGCTCGACAAATAAAACTGCATTGCTGGGAAAACAGCCGGCAGGGAGCTGTAGGTAACACAGCCATGGTGATACACGAGGGTTGCACCCCCACTTTCATTTCATTTCTTCATTTGCAAGACAACTGCTGAAATAACGTAACGGTGTTAATCTAGAGAACTTCCAGATAGAGGCAAATGTCAGTCAACTTGAAATGACATTTTAGATCTCAACATAATAATGAACTCGCTATGAACTAATTATTAAAAGAAAAGCAACAGGCTCCTGGCTTTGTGTGAAGCCTTAGGACTACAGTGTGTTTCAGCTGTCTTCTGCCACATCCATCTCGGTACGAACACAGCTTGGTACAGACACAAAACCTGGTTTTATAAGAATTCTGTAAATAGGATACCTTGAACGCTACGTTGATATACATGGAACAAAAGTGAATAAAACTTGGAAGTACAAAAATTAGTTTTCTTCGTCCTGCTACAGTTGAAATGCAGCTGTTTGAAATGCAGGGCACCCCCCCCAACCCCCCCTTCTTGGGGTCTATCAGCAATTTCATTAAATGTTTTTTTGGCAGCAATATCACTAGTTGATCTATATGTTCTAGGACCTAAGTGAGTTGAAACAGAATTTCAGGACGAGGTTCCAAGGAATAGAATTAAGGGCGTTGTTATGTATCACTATGTTAAAAACACCAACTACAGTTTAGCAGGGAAAAAACTGGCAAAATACTACCTACTTCAGTCTGCCAATATTTATGAGTACTCTTGGGGCTCATCGGCATTACAAGAGAAGAGCGAATCTAGTGGTTATATTATGTTCCGAAAATTTTGGGCCAAAACTTGTTTTTCACACGGCATTTCAAGAAAAGTATTTTGTTTTTCCCACAGATTATAATGGACAATTGACAATAAATTGCATTTTTCTCAGGGCCATCAGCTATAATTCACAACCCCCATTACATCCTTAGCCGTCAGAATCTAGACTAGCTGAATCTTGTATAGGGCAAGTGAAAACAGACGTGGACTGTCAAAGGTGGGTTTAACCAGCAGCAGTCACTACATCTTTTTTTTTTTTTCTTCTTTTTTGTACATTGAAGACTAAAAGTGACAATTGTAGGTATTTTAAAGTGTCCTAGTTTTGTATGAAATGGATTTATTGGAGATTCATAACAATACGAACAGAACATCCGTCTCTGATGGACTCTGTTGTATCCCAGTGAATAGAATTTGCTGTTACTCACGGCTAAAGCTAAAACAGGTTATGTGCCAGATTAGAAGAGAGGAATAGTCTCTGCTAGGAATAGAGAACAAATTGAATTACGCAATACCCACCAAATCTTCTGTACTACCTGATTATCAACGGGGGGGTGGTGGGGTGGTGGTGAATGATGGAGAAACAGAGGTGAAGAATTAAAATCATGATTTTGGAAATCACTTTCAGTGCAACCAGACTTTCATCAATATTTTTGGCACTTGAAAATAAGTTTAGGAATAAAGCCATGTGGATAACACGGTCTTCTCTTCTGATTGCTTTAATTACATCTCATCATAGACTTCTCTGTACCTCCAGCTTCTCTAACCCAAAGTCTCTATCAGGTAATGAAAGCAAAGGAAACGTACACTGGAACTGAAGGCCAAATAGTAATGAAGAAAATTGATGTTATCTCTAAAACATGGTAAAATTACCAATTTTATCCATTAGAATAGTATGTAGAGAGCAATGCAGTGAACTGAAGGAGTCTGTTAAAGAGAGCTGAGAAGACACGTCTCTAGATGAGTACTAGAAAATGATTCCCTGAATCTATCCCAGCTCTGCTGGAGTCTGTCACTGCTGAGGTGGTTGAACATTGTGAAAAGAAAAACAGTAAGGAAGAGCTCAGGACTGACTTTTGAAAAGAGATTAAAGGATTAAATAATTATAACTTGGATAAATTACAATTAATGATGAGAAAACCTTCGAAAAGTAGTTGACGTTGAGCTCTGGAGAGGGACTGGAACTATTCAGTGTATTCTATGGAGCCACAGGTAGGAAACAGAAGAAGAACTCGAGGGTAAAAACTGAAATTTGGTCCAGTTGTTCTAGTTAAGGTGGCACAAGCTTCATCACTGAGTCCTTTATATTTCAATGTTACATATTTTTTATGCTGTAGAGGATGATTTGTTACTATCGGACGTACAAACTATATATAAGATACTTAATAGATGTTTATTGTCCTCTGTGTGTGCAATGCCTTCTGTATATATGCAGCTCAGATCGGCTAACAGAGGAAAAAGATCATGGAAGTAAACATTCCTCAGCTATAACATGCTTCTTTTTAGGAATATATGCGATAGACATATTAGTAGATTCCTGTGGGGTTTTCCATACTTCTGAGTCAAGAATTAATATATTACTTATATATGAGAGCACCAAAAAATTGTTCATAGGACCAACTAAACTTTCGTATATCTTGGATTTAGAAAGGCAAATATTTTAATAGATTTTTTTTTCCAAAGAATAAACAATTCCAGTATCCTAGCAACAGTTACATAGCTGATTACAAATATCAGACTTCCCAGGGTATTATGGAATTCATTCTAGCAATCCAATTTAGTTAATTCTGTCTTCAGACTAACACAGGTTCTGAAGTTTGGAAGAAACATCAGATATAAATGAGGCTGGAGCATCCTTCAGGAGATGGGTATGCCTCAGTGGAGAAAAGAGTAAGAAAATACATCCAGTCAGTAATTATGGCACTGATTTTTAAAAAAAAAAATGCCTAAAAATTAAGGGTTTTTTTCTTACAAAGCCTCTGTTGGCAGCTTGTGGAGGAGGTAGCAGTATGTTTGAGAAACTTCTACAGCACTGGTATTTATCATGTATTTGAATGCAGTGGAAGATCTGAGGCAGTTAGCTGAAGTACGTACGCTACTGCTCAAGAGGAGTCTCTTAGGAGTGCAAAACCTGAAAAATCTTTCCAGCTCAGAAGGTTCAGTTTGTGTTTTACTTTCAGAGGCTGAACACCAGTGCACTGCTGGGGTCACACCAGATCTGTTCCGTGGGATATGTAGGGGTTTCATCTCTATGAAACCATTTAAAAGAAAAAAAAAGGGGGGGGGGGGGGGGGGAATCCTCCAGTAAGATAGACAAAATTACATGAATAGAAAAAGACAGTTGCTTTTTCCATGTGAGTGGTTCTGTAGGCAAGAGAACGTTGACTTGAAAGTTGAAAATGCTTCCCTCTCAGTTCATTAAAGACCACTCCTTGCAGTGATTAGTCCAAATCAGTGTGCATTCTGTGCCAGTGATCGTTAATGGGTCCTCATCAGAAAGGCCTTTCAAAATGTTGGATTTCTGGTACCTTGATCCTGTGCAAGTGACAGGCTCTTCTTCAAGCACTGGCTGGTAAACACAGTGCTTTTGATGAGCTGCCCCTGGACTAAGCTTTCATCGTGAGAGTGCAGGTGCTCCTGACTGACATAAACTTACCTTCCGTTATTTTGCAAAGGAAAATAATGCAAGGACCGTGAAGAGTGTTTTCAAGACCATACCTTCAGCAGGAACTAAAAGCACAGTCATGCCGTTCTTCCTATTTCTTTGAGATGTGTCCTCTTTAAGTGCCTCAGGGATGAAACCAGTAATTTGAAATTTGCATCCATATTATCTGTTGCCTTCCCCATCCATATGCACCGTCTCCAAGAGCCCAGGGCAAAGATGCCATCATACTCAAGTCACTAACAAACCAGGTGCAGTCAAGAGATCTAACAGAATGTTAATAAAAGGTCTGATGAAGAACAAAAAATAAACAAACCTGCTATTGTGCCTGTAAGAACTGCTGCTACCAGGAAATTAAAAAATTACACATGGCATATGCTGCCTGCCTACACTCAGCACTGCTGTTCAGCTTTGAAATCACGTCCACCAGGTACAAAGAAAATCAAGTAAATTGATGGCAAAAAATGAATTTGCAAAATCGGGTTTTACAGATTACAAAACTGTCATTCTCTTGTGTGCATCTCTAAGACTACATGGTTATTTTTATGGTTTAAAACAAAACTTTAAAGAATCACATAATGGTGTACATTTCATTCTTGAAAGATGGTATGGACTTAAATTAAAAGAAAACTGAGTTTTGCTGAAGCTTCACCATGGTCAGAGGAATCAAAGCTCCACAATGTGTTGTTTTAAAAGATAAGGAAATAATGAATTGTCTAGAAGTGTGTTTATCTGGTTTCAAAGTTCAGTAGTGGGAGGGAAGGAAGATACTGGACAGCGATTGAAAAAGACATAGTTTTTTATAAAAGTAATCACAGAACACAGCTATTTTAGGAACCAGAATCTGTGTATCCTGCTACACTACCTACATAAGCGTTAAGAACTGGATCCACACAAGAACTGGGGATCAAAAAGGCCATACTCCCGTTCAGAGATCTGCTCTGTCTGTTGTTCCCACATCTGTCTGCACGTCAGAGGACAGACCTGGGCTGAGGTGTGCAGGGCCACCAGCCAGGGTCGCGTGGGCTGGTCCAGCATGGGATGCTGGACCTGCTGGGCATGTTCGCTGTCTGCAGCAGGGCTCTGGCTGGTGAAGCCTTCTGCCTTGGGAACTGCTTCTGTGCTGTTTTAGAGAGCTGCGCTGACCCTTAGCTGATTCAAACCACCAAAAAGCAGCATTTTCTTTTATTTGTCTTCCCCTCGTGAAATCTGCTGTGCTGCAACCGTCCCGCGCACACGCGTTTTGAAGACAGAGGTTTGCGCAGCGCCAAAGGAGCAGCAGCATGTGCTGCAGGTGGGATTGCCCCCCGCCGCTTGGCCGAGGCAAAAGGAAAAGGCCAACCCGTCCGGTTAGCACACTGAGTTACTGCCAGCTAACCTGGTCAGTCCAGCAGCAAACAGCAAATGGCTGTGACAAACGTTCAGGATTCACCTGATAGTTGCAGCAGAGGAGCAGGGATGGGGAAGACAGGTTTGCTGTAGGTGTACAGAATGAAGTTTGTTTTCATGTTTTCCCTTTAAAAGACATGGGAAGATATATATCGATTGTCTAATTAGAAGGATGTTATTTAGGGTGCCAAATGAAGAACTCAGAAAATAGAAAATGTCACGTTTATGGTACTTGGTGTGACTTTTTACCCAGGTCTGCACTGTAAGTGCATTGGATCAGACTTCCAGTCTCTCTGGAGTATATGGAGACAACGGTTGTGGGGAAATATTTCGAACAGTATTTGGGCAGGGGTCTACATGTGACAAAACAAGATTATGGTACCTACCAGCACTGAGACTTGCCTCCTGTCCCTACGGGGACTGAGCAGCTCCTGAGCTGGGTGGGCTGGGATGCAGACCAGCATTGTGCGGGCTCCAGCACCCTCTAATGGCGCAAGCACTTGCTCACCATATGGTCCTTTACCCTTACAAACTGCTGCATTTGCAATAACGAGACAAATTCTGCTGCAAATGGCCACTTTTTCACTTGGTGGCAATTAAAAGTTTCGTAATATTCTAAACAGCTTTGCTTGCAATCTGTGCTGACAGACCTTGCTACATACTCCATATACCCTGCCCGTATTTCCACATGAAGTTATGATAACATTTGAAATTGGGGGATGGGACGACCAAGAAATGTGAGTGAGCAGGAAGCAGGTGATGACTGTGGGCGATAACACCGTGCATGCAGGTT
This sequence comes from Falco peregrinus, assembly GCF_023634155.1. Lineage (NCBI taxonomy): Eukaryota > Metazoa > Chordata > Aves > Falconiformes > Falconidae > Falco > Falco peregrinus. The sequence continues at coordinate 3,816,616 of NC_073733.1, read as the reverse complement.
GCAGTTAAAGGCAAGGCAGGTACTACCCTATAGGACAAAGAAAGCTGGGAAACCTATTGGGGGGGGGGGGGGAAGTCAATCCACTCCAGTTTCAATATTAGGTAGGATAATTGTTTAAATCTAACTTTTGTCCCAGAGTTGTAGAGAGAGATCTTAAATCTGCTACGTACAAACACAGCTCTACTCACTTGGTTAGAGTTTGGGGTTTTTTTTCTTGGGGTTTTTTTTTTGCATCAGGTGATTTTTTTTTATTTTTTTTTTGCATCAGGTGAGTATGTTCTAGCAGTTTCCTTAATTTACTTTATCCACTGCAAGATAGTATCATGATGTTGTATGCAGATTATGTGGATAAACGTATGATCGGACCACAACTCATGTAAAACGCAGGAGTCCCAGTACAGAGCTGCAAAGTCCTGCTGAAAGTAATGAAAAATAGGTTTTCTTAGGGTTTCTGGGAAGGTGCTAATGTGCAAATGTGACAGCTTATCACATGTAGTGAAGAGTTCTTACTGAATATAACAAAAATACAGCTCGCTTGTAGGTTAGTACTGGTCAATCCTCATTATGCTTTCACCATCTCCCAGAACTTAGCTGGAAAAACAGGGAAGAGGAGGGAAAGCTTTTATAAACTATGACTCTGAGAAATCACCAGTAAAAATAACAGGATCTCTTGCGAAGTCTGAAGATGATCAGTTGCATCTTTTTCTTTTCAAAAGTATTCCCTAATCCTGATTCTTTGGCTTGTTAGTCCTTTGAACTAGCTAACATGACAGCAGTGAAACAAAATTGCTGAATTCCAGCCTGTTGGAAACTAACCATGAAGGCTACCGAACCGCTCCGGCTACAGCAAAAACTGCCACTGCCATTGAAAGCTGTGTCAGCTGCGGTTCATGCTGCAGGAACGACACAGAAAAATCTGGAAGATGGCCAAGATGTTAATCAGTAGTCAGTAGTTACAAAGCTGTGCATGACCAGTGTCTGGACCAGCTCTCTCTTTTTTTTCTTTTTTTTTTTTTTTTTTTCTCACCTGCAATCAACTGCTTAATTTCCATTTTTCTGAAGAAGCTTGGGCTAACTCCTCTGCATGAGCTGGGCGCAGCATTTTTGATACCAAGCCCAAATCTGATATGATTAGATTTAGCATGTGTTGTAAGATTTATCTACTTACCTACAAGTATGGTATGTGATAGGCCAAGATATGATCAAGGTGGGGAGGGCTGCTGTGTTTTCCTAGAATAAGTGACAAAACGGGCCAGCCTTCAGGCCCACAAGCCTTTTTCACATCAGCAGGGAGGTCGGAAGGCAGGGCGCTCAGCTGGCGGCCGGCGTTGCTTTGGGTTCTCTGTTTAGGTCATGGATTATCACATCTTCTTGGATATCTGTCACTGATAAGTAAAACCATGTGTAACCTACCCAGACATAAATATGTCTGACAATTAAAAAAAAAAAAAAAAAAAAAAAAGGTTCCACCTTTATTTTACACACAGTAGGTTAAAAGTAGTTTGAAAAGTTAGATCTTCAGAAGGTTTGGCTCACTGCTGTTTACGGCTGCTTTGTAGCCGTCTTCCCACATACCTTCAGGGCTTGCATATATTACAAGCTTAAGCAAGATTTGGAAATGAACAGTAGGGAAAGTAACTTGTGCAACTTTGATTTTCTTAATTAGAATATAATTTCAAAATGCATACTGTGGTGTGTGCACAGTTTCATGTCCAGCACTGGAAATACAAACTGCATTTTCCAGTTGTGTCCTTTAACAGGAAGACACAATTAAGCCATTTTCTACCACGTGTCATTTTTTAAGAACTTTTTCTCAAATGAGAGACAGCATTTCAGTGAAATTGGTACATGTGGTTCTTTGGGGATTTCTGCAATAGGTAAATCGTCGTAAAAGCTGGCACTTGTTTCCTGAGTTTATATTGTTTCCTGATGTATTTTAGCTATTTTTTGGACCAAAGCTAGTGCCATCTTAGCTGGTGTCAGTCTTGCTCCAGTCTGCAGACTACAGCTCTTTGTAAAGATGGGCTTCCTGATGCCCTGGGTCTCTATGGCACTGGTGAGTCACCACCACCTTCCTTTCTTGGAGCACCCAAAAAGTTGTGTTTTGAGAAAAAGCCAATGATTATGATGATAAGTCTTATTTAAATTACCCTAAAGCTGCTAGTACTTGATTTTCTTATCTGCCTGCCTTAGTGCTGTATGTAGTCTTTGCCAACAGTTTTATTAAACAGTCTAGTTACAGGTGTAGATGAAATCACAGCTTTCTGATTTCAGAAGGTTGCTGCTTTGTTTGAAGAGTTGTGTGTGATGTGAATTAGCAGGAAACTGCTCATGGTCAGAATGAAACTTAAAAAGATACAGATACTGCTTAGGATCATCCCATGTCTTCCTAAACCACTCTCTTTAAGTGTTGTAGTTGCAACACCTGTGTGTAGCACAAGTGCTGTCGCCGCTATGGAGCCCAGCAAGGCTATGCATCCAGAGACGAATCTCTTTACTTTGTAAAACTGGCTGAAGCTCAACTTGAGATTCAACACTGATTTTGAGTAACAGCTGTAGTGTTATTTTCTGAAAAGGATACAAGGTACCTTATACCAGTTATACCTAACTCCACCTGGCAATTTCAAATGGGGAGCTACCATTTGAACCACAAGTGCAAAAAATACCTTATAAGAATCACAAGATTTCAAGGTCGCACGATTATTTTTGTTTTAAAGAGCTGTATTTAGGAATCTCTTACCTCAGATGAGCTCATGTTTATATGACTAAGTCTCCCCTGGAAACCCATGAAACAAAAGAATTTTGAAGATAATCCATGTGGATCTCAGAACACAAAGGAAAACTGGCAGTTGAACAAAAAAAATAGTCTTAGAATTATTTACAGAGGTAGTATCTGAAAATGTCTGCTCAGTTTTAGTGTTCCATTGCTGCATGTCAGATCCTGCTTTATATACACGCATGCAGGAAAGATGTGTCATGGCTGTGCTGTGCCTCCCATCTATACCATTAGCACTCTTGAGATTTGAGGAGAGGAGATCCTCTGAGTTGTTTCAAGTAGTGATTTAGCTTGCAAGAATAATTTAAATCTTACTGTTTGTAAAACATATTGCTGGCAAAAATGTCGGCTTCTCGGCTCTACACAGTGTGGGGAAGGAGAAAGCAAGCAGGCATTTCCATCTTCCACTTCCAAATCCTCAAAACATCGAGTGTAGATGTCCTGAATCCCCTCCCTGAACGCCCCAGCACGGGGCATTTCTCATTCCATATATACCTGTATATAAAAGACAGACTGTGGATCTCACAGTCGAAGTCAGACATCTGAGATTTTGTGTTTAGGGTTACAGGCAGCTCAAGCCAACACATGTTGTGGTATCTGCAAAGCACTTCTGCTACAGCAGGGCCTATCCAAAAGCTTGGTTAAGCTGGACCACACAGAGAAAATTAAAACTAGTGCCAGAAATGTCAGGTTTTGTATTAAAGAAAGAGTTTAGTAGCCTGAAGGAGAACAATGACTGCATAGACACTGAGCAGGGTAGGGAAGAGGCTGAGCGAGCCGCTGCTTCATTAGTCTACAATTTTTTTTGAGACAATCAGAGGTTGTAGATCATCTCCATTTTATAATATTGGAAGAACTAAAGATGGAGTTACAGGTGCGGCCTAAGGATTTGTAGGTGATGCTTGAATTCAGGGGCTTGGGCAGGAGAAGGGCCAGTGTGGTACCCGCACTCATGAAGAGACGGGCGGCTAGGGGCAGTACTGCCTGCAGGCTGGCACCGACAGGGAAAGTTCTAGAACAAATTCTGAGGGGAAAAAACTGATGGACCAAGAGGTGACTTGGAAGTGCAGTGAGTTACACCAGGGTTTCATCAGAAGTACGTTCTGTTAAATATAGCGAATAATCTGCTAGATAAATTGTTCTCTTGATGAGAAAACTAATTGCCTTAACAGAGGCAATCTAGTGGATTTAATTAACTGAAGCCTTAACTCAAAACACGTTACTGAATTGGAAATGAGGGAGGTTCCTACGGGAATTCACAGGGGGTTGTGAGCAGGCCCGAGGGAGCGGGGTGGCCGTTCCCCCCTTCATGTTTGACATTAGGTACCCCGTTATCAGCGGAGGGGGGGGGGGGAGGGGTGGGGGTGGTGTCGCTCCGCTGCACCGGGGCTCCCAAACCCGGCCCCCCCGAATACACCCACCGGGGCCGCGGCCTTGGGGCGAACCCGGGTGCTGCCAGCACAGGGACAGGCTGGGCCTACGAGGCGAACGAGGCCGGCTTAACGGAACGGTGCGAGATCTCCCAGAAAAACACTTTTCGTATAAGGCTTCCCCAGCCGGCGGGGACGCGGGGCAGGGCACACGGGGCCCTCAGACGGGTGAGGTGCCCGGGGCGCTGCCGCGGGCGGGGGGGGGCCTGGATCGGGTGTGGGCAGCACCGCGGGATGCCGGCCTGCGCCCACCGGACGGGGGCTGCGGAGCGCCCTGCAGCAGGCGGGCACGCCGCCCTGGGGCAGCGCCTGCGCCGGGCCGAGGGGGCTGTGCGAGGCCCGCCCGGTGCGGCGGGGCCCGGCCGCTGTGCCCGGGCCGAAGCGGGAGGGCGGGGACCACCCCCGCCGCGCTGCGGGGGGCCCGGCCCGCCAGGGGGCGCCGCCGCGCCGCGCCCAGTCCCGCCGCCCGCCAGGCCGCTCAGCCGCGCTCCGAGACGCGCCCAGCCCCGCCGCCGAGCGCCGAGCCGCGCCGCCGCCCGCCAGGCCGCTCAGCCGCGCTCCGAGCCGCGCCCAGCCCCGCCGCCGCCCAGCAGGCCGCTTAGCCGAGCGCCGAACCCGCCTCTCAGCCCCGCGCAGGCGGTGCCCGCCGCGGCCGCGATGCGGTGAGGGATGGCTTTGTCGCGGGGGCTGCGGTGCTGCCAGCGGGCCTTCGCCTGGCTGCCCGTCCTCATCATCGCCCTCGTCGTCCTCTGGTCCTACTACGCCTACGTCTGCGAGCTGTGCCTGGGTGAGCGCCCCGGCCGGGCGGCGCGTGGGGCCGGGGGAGCGGGGCCCGGGCCCTCAGCGCCGCCCGCCAGAGCCCGCGGCCCCGGGGCCTGGAACCCCGCGACCTCCGCGGCGGGCGCCTCCTGCCCTCGCCCCCCTCCTCCTCCTCCTCCTCCCCTGCACACTAGCGGCAGGGCCACCCCCCCACCCCGGCCGCCTTCCGCCCCCACACGCTGGGTGCCCGGCGGGCGCCGCGGGCTCCCTCAGGCGCTGCCCCGGTGCCGTGTCCCGGCCCAGCCGCCCTGCCCGGGGCGGGGGATGCGCCCCGCAGCGAAGGCCCTTTGCTGCCCCGCGGGAGCGTCCAGGGGTGGCTTCTCCTGTAAGCGGACACATAAAATCAGCGTGTGCCCCAGACACCCATTTCTTTATAGTCTGAAAAGAAGGCGGGAAAAAACAGGTTACGTTAAATCGCATTCATGAGTCAGGTAACTTGTTATAGTAGCGTGGAAAGCTCTAAAGTTGAGACAGAAAATTTTTGGTATTGACTGGTAATTGTGTAGTTTAATGTAGCGATTGAACCGTACAGTAGTTGCGAACTTGTGTCTGTCATGTCCCGCTGTAGCCGGTGTGCACAGCCCCTGCGCCCCGCGGGGGGGGGGGGGGGGGAGCAGTGCCCACCCAGGGCAGGTGGGGGGGGGGGCAGTGCCCACCCAGGGCGGGTATGTGGGGGGCAGGTGTGGTGTCCCCCCCCCGGGCAGGGCCGGCCGGGCACAGGCAGATGGGGTCTTCAGGATGGTGGTCTGAGGCATTTCTGTGGAAAGCGCTGCCTCTTGGATCTGCACGGCACACTTAAATCACATTTTTTGTTAGGGGTGCCAGTGCAGTAGGATGTATTGCTTTTTCTCGATAGGGACTAAAATGAAACACAGCTTCTTTGATCTGTTTTAACTGGCAGCTAGGCAAAAACCCCAAATAATTAATAACATTTTATTCTGTCTCTGAGATCATGGGCTGCTGCTTTCTAGAATTCACACGGAACGGTATCTCCAATGTGCGTGTAACTGTCAGTTACACCGCATGACAAAAAATTGTTTTCGTGAAATGCTGTTAATCTTTTGAAATACGCTTTGTTTGCAGTGCTGTGCAAAGTCAGTAACATTTAACACTGATTAATTCCAAGTCTCCGTGCAGGTCTCAGAAGAGACTGCTGATTTCAGTGAGGGTTGGATGGGGCCTGTGTTGCTCTGCAAATGCTGGTTAAGCTGGCAGGAGCTTGCCTTACTGCCTAAAATCACAGCTTAAAATCACTCCTTTGCCCACACCCTTCTATTTTTTTGCCTTATTTTTTTCTCACATGCGTTTTATTTGTGTGTGGAGGCGTTTATCCGTACAGAAGTTGAAACGACTAGATTAATTATTTTAGGATTTGAATATGAAGTGTTGGCATATGCAGTTACTTGAAAACCAGCTCTCGGGACATTCTGTCTTGCCCAGATTTCTAATGTAGCAAGGCTTTATGTGTTGGCTTTGCTTTTTTTTTCTCATGTTTCCATTGTGTATTGCCATTTTGGCTGTTCCAACGTAAATAGTAGATGCTTTGTTTGGATTCTTGATTTTTATCTTTAGTTGTGCAGACTGCTGATGATTAAAAGTAGCGTGGGACTGATGTCCTAGAGCTATCTCATGATACTGGGTTTTAAATGTTCAGTGACTGGTATGGCCAACAAGTCATACTCCAGAGGAGGCCTTGGTTTCACGTCTGGTTGGTGGTTGCTGCTGCAGTGGGAGCAATGGCCCAGTGTTATTCGATAAAACCTTTTATATAATCTTTCTTTAGGAGTGTGCTCTTTTCTCAAGTAAAATCCTTAGAAGGGCTATGCTGCAAGTCTAGCGTACTTCAGGAGGAAACCAAGGAGTATTTGTGAAAAGCTGATGTACTTTTCATAGTTTGATTCACAGCAAACCAAAGGGAAACCTAAAGGTTTCCTAACAGTCTTGTTCGTCTGAAATTGAGTGTGTAGAGACACAGCAAATACTTGGTCTCTTTTTTCATCTACGTTGTTGTGTGTCACAGAGCTTGCAGATCAAATTTTTTTGTTAGCGTGGTTTTTTAAGAAATGCTACTTTCATTAGTAAAAGCAGAACCTCTCGGTTTCTACTCTGATTGTCGTTTTCCAAGTTTGTTATTCAAGTAAGATGATAAAATGAATCCTGGAAGAGCAGAGTCTCTTTTCAGGCGCTGGCTGTAGGCTAGAAGTAAAAGGCTCCAATCCTTCAATTGCTGCTTCTTCTGTACAGCCTTAACAGAGTCACTTAAGGGGTGACCACTGGTACGTGTAATCTCTCAAATCTTTTGAGAGTCTTCCAACAATATGATCGTACTGTTGTAAGGTTACTGTGCCTCTGGGAGATGATCTGTGGCCACTAGTTTCCTTTCATTCCTCTGTTCTTCCAAGGAGCAACACGTTTCAGTTGCAACCATTAGGTTGAAGACTATGAACTCGATATAAGGGGCTCCCACCCCATGAACACCTTTGTCCTCCAAGCAGTGTTCTGCCAAGATATCACAGAACTGCTCTGTTTTCAGTTAACAAAAGATGTCTTTATCATTTTCTGTTAAACTTGGATGACGGCTTTTAAAATAATGAATGTATTTTAAAATAATCTGTAGAAGATGGTGTTAAGCAATGTACCTTTTGCAGGTTCTTCTAAGTGGTTCTGTTAGTAGGGACTGCTCCTATGGTAAAGTAAGGAGGGGTTGTAAAAGCTCTGCTAGTAGAAAGTGTAAAAATAATTGAGTCATTGCAGTGTATTCCATCTTGCTGACTAGGCCAAAGCTGAGACAATTTGTAATTTTTTATTTATGCTGATGCAGAAATGCATAGGGCATTGCTTACTGTGGAGGATCAAGACCACCTAGAGACTAGTGCAAAGCAGGCTACAAGTACGTGCTTCTAAGTACGTGCATAGAGATGCTGTTTGCACAGTTGCTAGAGGAGCCCTGGTGATCTTGTCACGTCACTGTCACCAGTGGATTTTGGGCATATTTCGAATGTACAAATATGCAAAATATATTTTATAACAAGGGAAAATACAGCATAAGTAGCAGTTACTGAACATCTTGTTGTGGGTGTCATTTGCGTGAGTAAGCTGGGAATTGTTATGGATGTTTTAGATTTGATGTTAAATTGTAGGCTCTCTTTTTGTCTGTTGAATTTGAACTTTTTTCCCTAAAATGACTGTATTTCAAATAGAAATATTATTTGTCACAACCTTTTTGGGGAGCCCTATTTGCTCTGTAGACATTTATTTTTTTTCTTTTTCAGTGACTCTGAGTAACCCTGTGGAAAAAGGTATGTGCATTCAATTTACCATTTGATATTCAGTCCTTGTGTAAAAAGATTTGCAAATGTTCTAGTTGAAATATCAAAAATGCTTTCCATCAGTTTTTTTAACCTTGCATACTCTTTCAGTGTTTTCTTCCTCTAATTTCCCATTCAGGAGGTATACAGCATGTGTTGTTATACGTGCTGTAACTTTTGGATGTATTGGGAAATGCCCGTTTAGTCACAGTGTAAGTAGAAGAACATGAAAAGGCTTTGATCCCTTTTACACTTTCAGAAAAAACGACATACCACCCACGCACCTTTTCTCCCTTTCTGTTCTTCGTTTTCAGAGCTGATTGTACAAGCTAAACACAAAAGAGTAGGTCTGTTCTGTGGCTCACCTATTTTTTTTCCCCACTGTTTTATTTGATCTCTCAGTGGAAGCTATTTTAAATGTTTTTTTATGGGGAGGCTTTTGCAAAAGACTTTTTGCTCAGTTCTGCTGTTGACTGCTAACCATATATTGAGTTGCAACACAGTAACTTTCAGTTACTACCACAGATGAGGTAGAGCAAAAGTTTTTGTCTCGTTATTATTTGGCTTGAACACTTCCTGGATCCGTTGGGTAGTACAGGCTGATGGGCATTGTTCTGAGCTCCCGGGCACAGTACTTTGAGGCCGCTGAACGAGTGGGGCATAGCAGCAGGATCACTGGATGAAGCTGATGCATTGCTGGAGGCCACAGACATGTTCTAAGAATAAGGAGTTAGTGGCCATTTTAGTATTCCTCTTCGTCTTTCCTGGCGGTGCTTTGGAGGCAGGCTAATATGGGTGGCCTCTTACCTCCATTTCTTCTTCCAGGGTTATGAAGGATAGAAGTAGGTGTAGTGGTTTTCAGCTGGCAAGTTGTTTCCGGAAGAAAAATGCCAGCTGATACTTTAAAGATCCTCCAGGTTGCTACATCAAGTAAATTGTTTCCTCCAAAGACCTGTCCTAGTGTTTGAAACTTTACAGAGAAACTACAGAAAGCATGATGTTAATGATTACTCAGCAGAAGAAAGTTACTAGTTGCCTAATCTGTTAGTGTATCTCCAGGTCAGCTTCCTCTAACATGCTGCTGTATTGCTTTATCCGTAACATTGAACCTGTTGCAAGATTTATCTCCTTACTTATTAATTTAAAAATGACTGAGCTCCATCTGCATGTAGTATAAGGATAACGTGTCAAACAAACGTAAGATCATAATAATGAATTATCATTGATTCATGGATCATTCGCACAATCCATCACGTTCTTGTGAGGTGTGTCAGATCATTTGTCATCTCATTAGAAACTCTCAAAGCTGTGTTTGGCCTTTTTACCAATTACATTTTCACACAGTCAGCCTTGTCTAAGAAGTTAGGAATTGTTTGGGCTTTAGACTTCTCTTTCCACTAGCAGTAGTTACTTTAATCTTAGTTTCATTTAAGCTTTGAATTCTGGAAAGGGGGGAAATGAGGTGGTTCTTATGATTAAATGGTGTGTTTAAATAAAACTCTTTTGTAACCGTTTGATAATGTCTTAAGTCAGTCAAGTATTAAAGAAATAACAATCGAATACTTTGTGTAGCTGAAGGATAGCTGTCCTTTGGCTCTCTGAACCACAGTATGCCTGCTTATGCCCAAAGGCTTGGAAATAAAGTTTGCATATTGAAATAAGATTACTTTGATGCATGCTGGATTTCATGTGATAATGTTGTGTCTAGTGGATTACAATTCTTTCTCAGTAATCACAAGGCCGGTTTTGTTCAGTTTGAGGGATGTTTTCCTGATTTGTTTTACTGTATCAACTGTGGCAAATCTAAAAGATGTTTAATAAGAGATTTGATTTTTTTCTGGTGATATAAAGCTATGCTAGAGCATATTCTCTCTCTCAAATCTCAATGCAAGTGGTGAAGAATGCGTTGCACAAGTGGATGGTACACTGATAATATGGTATTGAGATTTTAAGTGCATTTACTAGCAACTGAACCCAAAATGTGGTGATGCTGGAGTATTGCAGTATTGACTTTATGCTGCTCAGCACCAGCCAGTTCTGCTTTACCTGTGCCTAGGAATCCTGTCATTCCCAGTGACAGAGGGTTGTCACCCGTCCTGTGGGTGAACTCTTACAGCTGTGTCCTTCTTCACCCACCAAATTGGATCGTGTAAGAAGGGGAGGCTTGTGAGATAGGTAACCCCTAACTGCAGCAACGGATCTCTGAAATTTTACTGGCCTGTTAACCAGAAGGTTTAACTGAATTGCAGTACCAGTTGGCACTGTAAATCTTCCTTTTTCCCTTTTTTTCTTTTTTCTTTTGTCATTGTTGTGCAAGATTGGAATTATGCCCATCATGGATGAAACTTTTGCTTAAGAAGTCATTGTTCTGCTTCTGTTTTTTGTTTTGTTTTGTTTTTTAGTGGCCTATCTTATAATATTCCATATTCTCTTTGTGCTCTTTGTGTGGACATATTGGAAGTCTATTTTCACTCTCCCGGTGCAGCCAGGCAAAAAGGTAAGAGTCCAAGCGCTTTTCATTCATTGCAGAATGCAAACAGGAATACTAAAGAGAACTCAAAAAACCTTCAGTCTAGTTGATCTGGGCAAATGGTTGGATTTCTTAAAGAGGTGGAAACTGACCTAGAGTTGTCCATAAAACCTGAGTAATTTACCATTCTGACAATCCTTTAACTCCCCAAAGAGCATGATTTAAATCAGAGATGGTGTTAGCTTTTAAAGGTGCCTTTTCAGGTGTTCCAGGAGCCAATAGGACTTGTCATGTTGAGCATAATAGGACTGATGACTATTAACTTACAGATTTATAGTGTCGTTGATCTCTAAGCACTTAACAAGTTGCAGGCCAAATCCTGAGGACCTTCCTTAACCTCGCCTTCCTGGAGTCTGCTGAGTAAGGACCTTCAGATTTGTTTTTCACTTCCCATGGAAGAGGTTGGAGGTGGAAATGGGTGCATCTGAGATGATGGTGGGGTTTCTTGGTCCCTTGAGCCAGATTGTTGTGGTGCGTATGTGAATGTTCAGTGTCCCACCAAAGCCCGGCACTGCCTGCTCTGCTGGGAGCCCTTTGCCGGCTGCAGTAAGCCTCTTTGTGGTGGGGAAGTCTGCTTTGTTTGTCAGACTCTCTCTGGTGTCAGTGAGGGGTAGAAGAATAATTTTCCTTTTAAATGTGGTGAGATTCTGATGTCGCCTGCCTGCGGCAGTGCGGGCTGTGGCTATGTGCATACCATATGGCTTTTAATTTGGTCCTAGATACACACATAGCTCCAGTCCTTGTACTGCCCTGCTCAGCAGCATCATGAAAGATAAATACAGCAATATACTGTGGTGAAGAGAAACAGGGGTTCACTGTGACAGCGGTAGATTGTTTCATGAATAATACTGGAGTTAAGGGTTTGGTATTGTTTTTTTAACATAGGTGACATTTTAGGACAGGAGTGTGACTTAGTGGTTTGAGCACAGGACAGTCAGAGGCAGATACTTGTTTCAATTCTTTTTCTGCCAAATACTTACTTTCTTGTGTTGCTCAGATTTTTATTTTTTTTTTTCATTTGGTTTTACCTCTCTATGCAATACTAATAGAACACTATATTTGGAGCAATAGAATGAAGTTGATGTTTGTCTGGCACTCCAAATATACATGTCCATAATAGGATCCTAATTACAAGACTGTAACTTTAAAAATAATAACTAATCCCAGTTTTAGAAATATAAAACTGTGGCTGGGACAGGTTCTTACACACGAGGGAATTGCTTGAAGTGCCCTTATCATGGTTAGTAGTGTTATTCGTGAAAAATAGTAATCTAAGGCAGCACTAGTAGCAATTATAGTACGTTGATTTGTGATCCTTAATTTCACTTTTGTGTTTCTTACTGATGTATTGCATTGTATTCTGGCTGTTCAGCACTTGCTACCTCTCTTTGTCTTCTTAACAAACATGTTTTCACATTAGATAAATCTCATGAGAAGGAGTGGGAGGTAATAACGTTTCCAAACTGGTCTGTGTTTGAAATATAGACTCTGCTGCCCATGGGTAACTGCTCCTCTCTGCTTCTAGTACCATATGTCCTATGCTGACCAAGAACGCTACGAAAATGAAGAAAGGCCAGAGGTACAGAGGCAAATTCTCGCCGAAATCGCCAGGAAGTTGCCGGTGTACACAAGAACAGGGAATGGAGGTCAGCTAAGCAGAGAGCTTTGTTCCTCTAAAGCTAACCAAGCACGCTAAAGTAGCATATGCTGGCAATCCAGACGATACTGCCGATCAACAGGGCGTTCCTAACGCCACTGCGTGCACGGAGTAACTCTTGTACAAGTAATGCCAATGCCTTTTCTCTCGGGTTTTATGCTTGGGAAAACAAAAAACCTTGAACACTTCTGCTCATCTCCAGTGGAGTGCCAGGTGCTGCCTTTGAGAAGCAATATCTGCAGTTCAAAAGCCTACTTATGTTGTCTGCTTTTTTATTTTATATTTTATCTTAATTGCAAATAAATTGCACATAATATAAAATTATATATATTATATGCAAATGACTATTGTCTAATAGTAATAGAATGACAAAATCCATAGTTGTTTCTACTTAGAATGGATCTAGCTTAGAGATGCAGGGCATAATTCTGTGAAAAGATTTCTGGACCTTGTTTGGTGATTAAATGCATACGGTGCCTCTTTCAAAGCTTGAAAGAAATCGGTGTTAATACTGGAGGCTCTGCCCTGTTCATGTCTGTCAGACAAGCCAGAGCATTCTGAAGGAGAGACCTGCTGTCCAGGCAATTACCAACATGGAATGCTTGTAAAGTCTGAGTAAATGTGGAGGCCAGAGGGAAGTGTACACTTGTGGTTTATCGCTTTTAAGCTGGTTGTGTGCTTTGCAGTGAGGATTGTTCCCCGCACCTGCGAGTCTCCAGAAGAATTATGAGCCTTGCTTATCTGATTGTGACCTGGCAGCAAAAATCAGCTGCAAATGCACTCCTCTTTTGAAGTGATAGAGGAAAGAGCGTGAATAGTTGGGAAGTGAGTGGAATCTTAACTAACGTGTGAAAAAAGAACACCTTTCAATTTTTGGTATTAATGTGTCTTTCATTTCAGGTATTCGATTCTGTGATAGATGCCTGCTAATAAAACCCGATCGCTGTCACCATTGTTCCGTCTGTGCCATGTAAGTTACTGGACAGTTCTTCACTGAAGTGAGTAGAGTCACCATGAAGTGATGTGAAGGGGCTGGCCCTTCCCGTGTCTTTTTACACAGGAAGGTACCCAAGTACCTCTGCTCCTGCTGCAGGCACCGGCGCGTGCTCCCATGGGGCAGCACCAGCAGTCACATTTCTGCTCTTTGGGGCCCTGAAGCGTTTCCAGTTCCCACACTTGGAAGTGTATCAGTTCCTAGAAAGCATGCCACCTAGTGAAAATTAACTGGTTAACCTAGGCAGGGTAAAATAAATGATGATTTTGACTTCTTTGGGTTTTTTTCCCCCCTTAATATTCCAGGCCTTTACCTGTGGTATTTTCCAAAAGTTTTAAGCCTTCTAGGGCAGAAAACATTTCTATGTCTCTTTATCTTGCAGAGTACCAAGGACATTGGTTGATCTTGAGCAGTAATAAATGTTCTGTCTTAAATTGATACTTACCTTAAGAAATTAAAAGAGACAGTATCATCTTGAGCTTGTGTCATGTGGAGAGCTCACAAAAAACAGAGGCTTTTGATGCTGATCTGCAGTTGGCAGTCAAGTACCAAATAAAAATCTTCAGTTTTCCTTTTTTGTCCTTTTGCAGATGCGTGCTAAAAATGGATCATCACTGTCCGTGGTACGTCCTAGATACTGGTTTGTAGTTTTCTGAAAAGAAAGGCCGTTAAAATACATTTCCTTCACAGAATAGTGTCTGTATGCCTCTTTCATTTTAGACCATGCATCTCCTTATGTTGGGAAATACATAAAACAATTACACTTTGAAATTGCCTGAAATGTTTTACATTTTGAAAGACAAATCATTTGTGTTTGTTCCATAAACTATGTGTAAAAAGCTGTTACATAAACATAATCTGTAACCCAACTGCTAATTCACTCTTCGACTATTACTCAAATTTTAAAGGGACTTCAGCTTAGCCTTTAATTTTGGGTATATAATATTTCAGCATGTAGTTGGTGGATGCTTTCCGTGGTAATATTTGCACGTAGATTGTTTCTGAAATGATGCCTGCCACCTGTGCATGGTAGAGACACTTAGTTTAGAATCGGTGCATGGATGAATTAAGCTTTACACTTTTTGAGAAATGCTGCCACTAAGTTTCTTAAACTCCTCCTTTTTTTAAAAAAGGAAGATTTCAGAAATCAGAAGCAGCACAACATTTCCCCACCTGAACCTCCCTAGTAAACCTAAACTATTAGAGGATTTTTCAAACCTGAGTTCTGAGACAAACGCCTGCTATTTTCTCCAGCACTCCCTTGTTCATTTTTAGAATTTTTCTGTGCATGGAGAATTATAATCCAATTTGGGTTTATTTGGTTTGTATGTAAGCAAACAAGTAGTGGCGAATCTGGCTCCTGAGTTTTGCAAATGAATTAAGTAACACAGAAATCCCAGATCTGATTACCTTTGCAAACAAGAAACAGCCATGAGTCGTTAGAGCCTGTCTCCGTGACAAATTTACCAGTGGTACCAACTTCAAAACAGATTCCCAGACTATGAACTGTCCTTTTACCCGGCATAGCAAGGAGTCTGCCAGAGAAAAGCAGAGGCTGTAGTTGTATTGCACTGGGGCCACTACGGGGAGCTCTTGATTGATGAAACTGTGTTGTGTAATCAAGGGGCTGAATAAAACCAAAGATTGTAGTACTCATTGTGTTGCAACCGTGTGCTTTACACATCCTGATTTCAACTTTGCTTTTGTTCTCTAGGGTGAATAACTGCATTGGATTTTCTAACTACAAATTCTTTCTACTGTTCTTAGCCTATTCTTTGTTGTATTGCTTGTATATTGCTGCAACAGTCTTCAAGTATTTCATTAAGTATTGGACAGTAAGTTGTGAAATCTGGTTACTTCTGCATATCCTGTGAGTCTCGTGGGGTTTAGTCACTCTTGTTACTTTTTTGCTTTTGGTCAGTGGAGGGTCTGCATTTCTTCTGTAAGGTATTTTCCTGTGCCCTGTTTTGAGTATAACTCCGATTATATGTCTGAAATGCACAAAGAGAGAAGCAAACCTACTTCAGGAATTTCAAATTGCAGAGTTAGCTTCTGGCAAAGAAGTTATATCCTTTTCCTGTTCTTGTGTTTGCATGTATGTATCTCAGAATCTCCGGTATCAAAGTATAACATCCTGGCACTGTCTGTACGTATTTACTGAACATGAAAAAAAGTATCTTTTAGTCCACATATGACTCCTTTCTCAATTTAAAAGCAGACTGAAATAAAGGATGCTTCTTACTCCGTTATCGGTTACCACTCATATGCAAGCAATGCCAACTGACAGTCCCAGTAAGAGGCTGGCCTTTTGTCACTAATTTGTTTATGTCCCCTCTGCTGCTTGACTCTGACTGTGTTTAAGTAACTTAACTTTGCTGTGCATTAATTTATTAAAGATCTGTCGGTTTAATGGCTAATCACTAAAATGCCTCCCGAGATGCTCGTGGGGCACGCGTGGGAATTGTCGCTTGTGCTAAGAAAGGTGCAGAGACTTGAGCTCTGTGGCTGCTTATATGGGATGAGCAAAGGCCGAGATGTGGTATTTTACTCTGAGGCCCCCACAGCCTCTCTGTAGATGTACGCGTACGAGGACCTCTGGCACTTGACTCTTCTACTGTAGCAAGGAGCAAGGGCTGCTTCTGCTTGTAAGGTCCCGCTTGGCTTTTAGACTTTCCCAAACCACCTGGCTCAGTTCTAACGCTACCTGGTTGCTGTAGCTATGCAGGCTGGGTTTTCTGGGCGTGACTTATACTGCAGGAGGTGCAGGGTTTAATGTATGCACAGGAAACTCGGCAGAACGTAAACACGGCTTCAAGAGCGCGTCTGCTTATTTCCCCGTGGGCATGTTTCTTGTGGGAAGCTGGGACTGTACTGGCTCTGTTACGCACAGAAAGCTAGTCGTGAGACCCCCCTCTTTCTGCTGGGGTTCCTGGAGGGGAAATGTACCCGATCATTTCTTTGTCTCTTCTTGCACTTTATAGTGAGCTGTGACTCTTGTGTATACCAGTTTGAGAACTCCAGATAGGATTTTTAGAGGATATCTTTCTTCTCTCTAGGAACAAAGAATTTCCAGCTTTTATTTGCTCCTGTCACTTGTTCTGTGGTGCTTTTCCTTCCAGGGTGAGCTGACTAACGGACGTTCCAAATTTCACGTCCTTTTCCTTCTCTTTGTGGCGGTCATGTTCTTCGTAAGCCTTATGTTTCTGTTTGGCTACCATTGTTGGCTCGTTAGCAGAAACCGTTCTACTTTAGGTAAGGCCCTTATATGTCGTCTTTAAGTGAGTGCCACACACTAAAAGTGCCATAGCAAGAAAATAAATAAATAAATCAGGCATTTGTGTTCTACATCTGTGCTTTCCCACTGCCTCATGAGGGGAGGAAGATTTAAGATTTTGGCACAGTGCTGCAGATATTTGTCACTTCAAATAAGCTACGTTTATTAGCTGGTGTGACAAAAGCTTTGTTAGGGAAACAAGAGCCTTGAAGTGTAAAAGTCCAATTATAAAAATGTTATGCATATGTATAGCTACATTTGCTGTGAAATGAGTGCAGCTTTTCAGGAATAATGGTTCTTTATGCTCATATGCTGGAGTGCATCCTAAACCAGCTTAGTAAGCTTGGGAAAACAGTGCCCATCTTCATTGACAAGGCAAAGAAGTTACGACTGTGAAACCAGTGAAATGAAAATCTGAAACTGCCTGATCTTGTCAAGTGATTTTTTTGTTTTTCCTCAGATACATGTTGTTCAGTTTTTAAAGCTTTTTGAATAAAGTTTTCTAACAGAAGACATACTGTCATGAGTTTGAGCAAATATTCAGATTTTATACAGTTATTAACTTTAAAACCTATTCCCTGGGGTGCTGAAGCTGATCTATCCTGAACATCAGATCTCTGTAGCAGCTTAGAAGGTAGATAAAATTGTTTCTAGTGCACTCTAGGTTCTCCTCCCCTCTCTTTTTCATTTTATGTCTCACCATAACAGAGGGTGTATTTGCATATGTTTGCTTCTAATTCCTGTTTATTATATCATTAATTGGATGAGGCAATTGAAATCTCCAATGCCACTTCTGAAATACGCATTGAAGACCAACCTACTTAATTCTGCAGATTTTTTACTTAGAAATTTCTACCTGTTGAATTTCAACAAGTCTCATACAAAGGTCTTTTGATGCTACTCTCTAGATTAAACAGTTTGTACTTCAGTTTGACTGTTTTGTATGATTCAGTTGCAAAACCAAATTCCTACCTTCGGTTTAAGCCTTTACAGGCTTGCAAAATAAAAAAGCTATTCTTTTCAAACTTTATATCTTTGTAATGCTAGCTCATAATCTGTGAAATCATGTTATCTTTAGATGGCTACAACATGCATAATCCTGTTTCAGAGTGTTTGGCATTGATTTTAATTTTTTTCACTGAAATTGCATCTGTGTGTAGAGGCTTTCTCAGCTCCAGTGTTTCAAAATGGCCCAGATAAAAATGGATTCAATCTTGGCTTTGTAAAGAATCTTCAGCAAGTGTTTGGAGAAGAAAAAAAGCTCTGGTTACTACCTATCGCCTCTAGGTAAGTAATAATCAAGTCAGTGCTGAAAGCTTACACAATTAACTGGAGAGACTGACTTCTAAATGTCTCCTGTAGCCTTATGTGTTACACCTATTATTGTGTGGCTTGGCTGGGTATTACTGTGCATCGTTGTAAATGCACAGCAGACATCTTCTGCGTTAATGCTGCTCACCAGAAGTCTGGAAGGGAAAGGTTTGTGGGGGGTGCATGGGCTGCACAGGGTGTATGAACTCAGCCTGCACTCCTGGGGCACGTACGTGGATGGGTGTGAACTTCAGAGATGCTCTTTTCTTCATCTGTTGGACTCCTCTGCCTGAAACAGACTTTAGGTTTCTTAATGTAGGGGAAGGTGTTGTTTTGGCACTTAGACCAATAGTAAGGTACGCTGGAATTTAATTCCTTTAGTAACTGGGTACAATTTAAAATAACTTCTTGGCAGCACAGTGCACAACGCTTGCAAGCAGCAATGTACAAGTCTGAGGCCCAGCTGGATCCCCACTGCCATCTGTTTTTCAATCTTAAGTATAGTTAGAGGGAACAGACGAGCGCAGAAAGCTTTTTCCACTCCCCAGTGCAGTGAAAGGGAAGAGACTGGCACAGAAAGGCCGTTACAGCAAGGCAGCACTGGGGCGCTGGTCAGAGGCGCGTTACCCCTGTGCGTTGTCGTTGCAGGGAGGACGCTCCGCTTGTTTCCCTTGCATAAAGATAAATCCTCAGAGAAAAAAAGGCACTTCAGCTAGTTTATGGTTCCTCTGTCTGTGCTGCTGGATGTTGGGAAATATGGCATGGCCCAGACCAAGCTAGCACATCTAGATTTTAACTTCATTCGTTTACATGAATTTGAACATACTCTCAAACCCTTGTTTGAAATCCAGATACACATTTCTATTTGGGGAGCAGTAAAGCAAAGCTTTTGCAACTTTTGCAGTGTATTTATTGTATCTGTTTTCTTTTTCCATTTTGTGTACAGGTTTAGGTCACAGGAAAGCGAGTCTTTTATTTGGCTTTTAGTAACATCTAAGATTTGGGGCCATTTTCTACTGGATATCATTCGGAGAAGTGTAACTTCTGCCCTGAAGAATCTATGGTGTAAATGTTAAAATTTATACCTGTGGTATTATAACAATGGTAGAAATTGCTCCTTCTACATAAATGTTTTCGTTAGTTCCCCTCTCACTTCTAGTTGTCCATGAGTTAATTTTTTTCTGGGTTTTTTTCTGTGTCTAAATGGCTCGATCAAGTTAGGCACATTTAAGTTCTGCTAAAAATGGCTTAATTCCAGGCTAGAGGTTTGAACTTTCATTCGTTATAGAGGAAGAAGGAATTGAGGACCAAAATGACTTGCTAGTAAAACTTGCTTTCTGAGCTGCTTTTTTTTGAAAAGCTACTTTTCAAAACTTAAATAATTTTAAATAAACATGGGAAGTACAGGCAACAGAAAACTTTGCAGATAAACTCTATAGAACTTGTTGGCCTTCACAGTCACTTGCTGCTTTTTGAAGTGTCTTTCTCTGCCTTTTTCCGTGCAGCCAGGGCGATGGGCATTTTTTCCCCATGAGAGCTTTGTGTGAAGCTCAGAATCCTCTCCTAGCAAACGAAGAGCAGTGGGAAGATGATGGGATAGATGAAGAGCCTCATGGTAAGGTAACACTGAAGGAAATGAGTTGTGTCTTGACCTACAGTGACTAATGGATGAATTATAAGAGTTAATCACATAAAAAAATTGTGTTGGCTTAAGTCACTGGGCAGCTCTGACTTGACTAATGAACACAGACTAAAAATCTAAAAATAAGACCTACTTTGCAGTCATCCTTTTTTTTTTTTTCTTAGTAGCTTTCCACTTGCAAGTAAATGAACTGAGAGGTTGTTACAAGTTGCAGAGAGAAACTAAAATTTCCACAAACTGAGTGTATTTATAAATGTTGCTGCACACAGCACAGTTATTGGAGACATAAAGTTGTGCCTGTAAAAATGAAAATACAAAGTTGGGGTTTTTAAGTGCATTTATCCTCTGAGAGTTTTGAAAACATGCACGTAAACACCTGAATGCAGTGATACATTTAGGACGCTGCTTTATACTTTCTTTGTTCAGCTTTATTACAAGAGTAAAGAAGTTCCGTGTGGCTTTGATGCTTGCCTAGCTATGCACTAATCTCCGTAGAAGAAATACATGTGCTGAGAGGAATTCTAGGTGAACTGGGGTGTTTGTACAATAGATTTGATCAGTTGCTGAAATGTAAACATACCTTTTGTGCTACGGATGTCCTATTAGAAGAAAGACTTTATATGTATATCCATTCTTGATGATTTTTGTTAGATGCATCCAAAATCAGTTTAATGATTCTTTATGGTTACATTTCTCTATTTCAACTTGATTATTTTTTTCCTGGCATATTTACCTCCAAGCTTTGGTCTTTGAAGAATACAGTATGTGTCTGAATATCAGGGTTCATGTCAGAGACCCCTATTACCCTGTCTGAGGGTTCAGAAAGCTTGTAATTAAGCAAGGGCTCATACTTTTTTCCCATGGAGCAAAGATGCCATCCACAGGTTCCTTTTAAAAGAAATGTGATAACCTGTCTTCTCCCTTTAAGGAATGGTGAAAATGTTAATTAATTCTCAGGTTACTATAGTTAGTGGATCACGTAATTATACTCGGAGAACTGCCTTACTGTTCAGAGATGTGATTTCCATAGTTGTGCTCTTTATCACTTCAGAATGGTTTTCGGAAACTTTGCTGATAATGCTCCCTTTCAGGGTATACATTTTAGTCATATGTGCTCAATGTATGTTTGGGAACGTGCGAGGAAGGCTATAGTCTTGGTTAAAGGGGGTAACAGAAACTTCTCATGTGAACATTGTGGTACCTGTGCATCATATTGTGCAATGAGCTCTTTAATCCTAACAGCACAGTATTTGCTGTTCTGTCTCTGCTTAGGTCTTACCTGCAGCTGTTTGTTCAAGTTATTCCACTGTAAAATAAACAGTCTGTGGGTTTTCCAAGGCACACTTCACATACTGCTGGGAAAATACACTCCAGGATTTTGTCAGTAGGACTGAAGAGGCTCATTTCAGCTTTTCTCCAGATTAACTGCTTTAATTAGTTTGTATTTGTGTTAGAAAACTACCTGTTCTTCTTTGTTTGTTCCATACATTTTGGCAATTACGAGGTAACACAAATAGGCCTTAAAAAATAACAAAATATGGCATCTCTGTGTATTGTTTTTGATGCTTAAAATAACTCCCTTAGGAATGAGTCAGAACTTCTTCCAACTTTTGCAAAGTATAAATCCTCTGAATAAAAAAAATA
The DNA here is from genome assembly GCF_023634155.1 of Falco peregrinus. Lineage (NCBI taxonomy): Eukaryota > Metazoa > Chordata > Aves > Falconiformes > Falconidae > Falco > Falco peregrinus. The sequence goes on along the minus strand of NC_073733.1, from coordinate 3,795,231 downwards.
ATTCTTAAGTATAAAAGCATTTGGCAGGTGATTTTTGGCCAGCTCAGACCCCAGAATCTGCATCCGGAGCTTATATGAAGTCCCACAATGTATAGTGCTTATAAAAGCAGTGACATTTACAGGCAGTTGAACTAGATGATTCTTGTAGGTCTCTTCCAACCGAAAGCTTCAGTTCGATTCCATTCTGCTCTGCTAGTCTTTCTCAGTGGGAAAATATTTGCAGTCTCGTTCCAAGAAGCTGCAGAACTGTAATACTGGTAGGGTGAGAACCCCGTACTGACGTGTAAAAGCCAAACTGAGCCTACACAAAGTTATAGGCACAAGTGACCAAACAGGCTGAGCACGCACGGTGAGTAGACGGCTACCTGCCAGCCCCGGGCCTTGCTCCGCAGCTGGGCAAGTTTTAATTCTGTGGCAGCGGCTACGAGGTAAAGGTGGGAACTACAAGTAAAAGAATGCCCTAGATAAGGAGACTGTGTCACTTTTATGCCTGCAAGTCAGTGGTGTGGAGCTGGAATTCAGCTGCTAGGGCAAACCTTGGAGGAAATCCTCCTCTCGGCTTCCAGTCTGAAGGTGTGGATTTTGCCAGATGGAATCCCGCAGGGAGCCTGGGGGGCAGTGTGTGTGGCTGGCAGGCGAAGCTGGCGCCCTTCCCTGCGGGCTTCTGTGGCTGATGCTGCAGGACCGAGTAAGGCACAGCCTGTGCTGCAGCTTTCAGCCCTGCTGCTGCTGCTGCTGCTGTTTCATGCACAGTGATGCACAGAGCTTTCATCAAAAAGCTCCACAACAGGCAGGGTTGCTGTGAGTTCTGTGGCTCTCCATGACCGCCAGGTAGGGTCCCCATTGATTCGGTAATCATAGAATGATAGGACCATTTAGACTGGTAAATACCTTTAAGATCCTTGAGTCCAACCATATAACACGTGGAATGCTTCTGAGTCAGTAGTTTTGTGATACTTGTGGAGCATTTTTCTCTAAGCTCTTAACTGTACCGTTCCGCTATCAGACGTAACAGATGTCTGTGCATCATTTTGATTAATATAAAAGATGCTGAGGGAGAGGGAGCTGTATAAGAAAAGGTGCCGGGTTTGTCCTTTCTCCTGTTTCCTGGACATGAGGCAGTGGAGTCAAGGAAACGTGGAAGTTGACGTTTTTCAATCCTGCAGCCTCGGGTGATGGCACTGCCAGCCATACCAAGATCAGAGTAACAGCTGCTCTCTTGGGTGTGAGTGGAGTCTGTCACCTCCTGGAGCTTCACCTGGAACTGCCTGTGTGCTTCTCTTATGGAGCAGGAGTCGCCAGGGGTGGTCTCCTCAGCTGAGTCCCTCACCCGGGGCTCTTGCAGGAGAGAGAAATACCACAGAAATAACGAAAAAGGAGGAGCTTGATGAAGTGTCTCTTTGTGCAATGTTACTGTGCTTAACTGCATTATTGCAGTGGTTTGCTTCTGCCCTGCTGATGCTGTGTCTGCATAAAGCTGAGCATTTTTAAGTCCCCACAACAGCAAAATCGGTTTGTGTGTGAACACCTGGGGAGATGAGCATTAAAGGGCACTGGGGCGCTCACGAGGAGAGGACAAGCCCAGCTGAAAGCAAGGAGATGAGGTAGCTTTGTCTAGGTCCCAGGAGCGTACAGGCTCTCTTCTCAATCATCTTAGCCCACAGGGTTGTCCTTTTTTTCTGTGATACAGATGTTTAAATGTGCCATTTGTGGTTGGATTTTCTTCCTTCTTAATCCTGGCTCTGTAAAGGTTTTTTGTTGTTTAATACGGGGAGAAAAATATTATGGCAAACCTTTTGTTTAATTTCTTAGCCAGATACTGAAAACACTTGCTTCCAGATCCATGATAATTTGATTTTTTTTTTCAGATTTATTAATGCTCATCCCTTATTCACAGGCATCTGTTTAATCTGTCTAGCCAGAGCACTACCCCGAGTCACATGCTGGCAGCTTATGAGGTTATCGTTTTTTTCAAAGAACTCATCTGGAATGTATTTGACACGTTGGTCGTGGATGTGTCAGTACTGTGACTGCTTGCACTCTTTGTCTGGTGGAGCCTAGGACGGGACAGCCATTTCTGTACCTTTATAGCAACATCTCATCTCTTACATTGATGGAACAATTTAATCATGTGTGTCATTTAAACTTGTACAAAAAGCTTCAGTATTAATCAAATCTTTCCCAAATTGTTCTCACCTACAGAAATCTGTCATCTGTACTGAGTAACATCTTTCCAGCAGAAACGAGTATATCCTGAGTAATAAGTGGAAGCTGATATTTCTGTTGGAGTGATGAAGCTTCAGGTGTCTGAAGGCATGTGATTTGAATTTAAATTCAAATCCGTAGGAGTCTAATTAAAGGAGCTTCATGTCCTGACATACCAGCTAATTTGGCATAGCAGTCCTCTGAGTAGAGCAGTGGTCTGTTGTGGCTGTAGAGACTGAATTGCTATCCGTCGAGACGTTTTCAAAGCTGCTTAGATGTTGGAAGTGAGCAGAGACTCCTCAGACAGTACAGCGGTGTATTGGCCAATCCAGTAAACTGAGACAAAGGACTAGGTTTGCATCCCTGGATTTTAGGCATGATATAAATGTGTCTGACAGGAAAAAATTAAATTAAAGCAGTGCTAAACCCTGCATCAGTGGCTGCCTTATAATCAGTTTTGAAACAATGGAGGGGGACCTGTGCAGGAATCTGCATCAGTTCAACTAAATTAATTAGTGAATATATTTAGTAAAAGCAATATGGTTTTGTATGTGGATCAGATCTGCTGCTGCTAAATCAATTAGAAGAAAAAAGTTATTCCATAAAAAATTGGTAGTGAGAGTTCAGTGAGACTAACGTCCCAGAGCCAGCAGGTCTCGTGCATCCTTTTATCAGTTCCCTTTGGCATTAGATTTTGCATGATAAAATAGATTTCTATGCTAATAAATACGAAAATAACCTGATAATGGAAATTGCAGTGATTCTTTTTATACATAATAAGCAAATAAGAGCCCTAGGCAAATTTATTTATTTATTATGTCTGTATCATTGAGTGGTAAGGGGGAAGTGTTTGCTTTTTGTTTTTCTTTCTTCACCTTCACAGAGAAAATTCATTTGCAGAAAATTAGAGTTCTGTGGCAATTTGATACTTGACACTGCTTGATGCTGTTCTTGCATTTTGACCGTCATGTCTTAGAATGAGCTCTCGATCTTAAAACTGAATGGCACAAGATCGATATAAGATGTCTACTGAGCAACACAGTTTTTAAATCCTGTTTTTAGCAGGCATGGGGACAACTCCAGAAGTATGAATTTGGGAACTTGATCTTATCCTATAACTGCTGCAGATTTTAAAATGTTTTTAATAGGACAGTGTGTTTCGCTTAACCATGTTTTCAGGTGGGGAGAAATACAGCACGATAACCTTCCTGGCTGTCGTGGTTTAACCCCGGCCGGCAACCCAGCCCCACGCAGCCGCTTGCTCACTGCCCCTCACCCAGAGGGATGGGGAGGAGGATCAGAAAGGAATGTAAAACTCAAGGGTTGAGGTAAAAACAATTTAATAGGTAAAGCAAAAGCCGCGCACACAAGCAAAGCAAAGCAAAGCAAGGTGTTCGTTCCCCACTTCCCACGGGCAGGCGGGGGCTCAGCCATCCCCAGGGCAGCCAGGCTCCATCACGCGTAACGGCTACTCGGGAAGACAAACGCCATCATGCCAAGTGTCCCCCCTTCCTCCTTCTTCCCCCGGTTTATATACTCAGCATGACGCCATACGGTATGGAATACCTCTTTGGCTAGCTTGGGTCACCTGTCCTGGCTGTGTCCCCTCCCAATTCCCTGTGTCACTCCAGCGCTCTTGCTGGCAGGGCCCAAGAAACCAAAAAGTCCTTGATTTAGTATAAATATCACCCAGCAACAACTGAAAACATCAGTGTGGTACCAACACTGTTCTCACATCATAGCCAAAATACAGCACTGTACTAACTACTAAGAAGAATATTAACTCTATCCCAGCTGAAACCAGGACACTGTCTCTCAGGCAGGTTATGAAGATAGGTTTATGCATATAAATTGCTCTGAGTTTCTTCGGTATTGGTTACCGTAATAATACAGTTCTACAGAAGAGCAGAATGTTGTTGCCTACGACCAGCCAGGGTGCTGCGTCCATTGATTGTGAGTTATGAGCTGCTTTCAGGCCACTTGCCATTTCAGCAGGCTCCATGTGGATGTAGCTGTGTCAGATTGACCTTGAGCTTCCTCCGCATCAGATGAAAGCAGCCAAACTGCCTCTACCTCTCTGCAAGGTTTAAAGTAGAAATTTCTGTGCTGCTTATATATGGCTTAAGTCTTACCCTCCACAGCTTTCCAAGATTTGAGCTGAAACTGCGTGTCTTCATACAAAAATGATGGTTTTATTTTGCAAGTGAAAATGTTTAGGAATAAACTTACCAAGCGTACATGAAATATATTACCTTGTATTTCTACCACAGCTCTATTAACCCAACAGTATTCAGAGAACACGATTTCCTGGTTCATTAAGCTTTGGTACCCTCAATGCCATCTGACAGAAGGGTTTTACAGGGCTGCGTCGTAGGCACAAATGATGTTTTACTCTTCCTTGTTTTCTCACCACCAGTTTTCTTTTTTGTAAGGCATCAGCAAATGAAGTGCTCTAAGCTTAGAGTTTTCAGATTCTGTCTTACGCAACAGAAGTAAACCAGTATCATTTTCTAACCAGAAAGGCCTGAAATGTTCCATTAAAACTGAAAGATCTGTATTTGTCTTTGTGGATTGAAAGCTTGTGACATGGTTATGAAATAGATAAAGCCAATAATAGAGTAATCTCAGTTTAAAAACTGCTGTTCAGTCATCTCTCAGAGAGGTAACTTGTCTATTTTTATTTGGAATGATTCTTAAAAACACACTCCCATACTTAGTGAAAAATACATTCTCAGTGAGGAAAAACAGATTTACTCACCTCTAACTACTTTGTTTTTCATTGTATAGATTCTGGTGAAGCTTCATCCCTTGCCATAGAACAGGAGACATAGCGGTTTGAAAATGCAGCAGTGTAAAGCTGGTTCAGAAAGGTCAGTATTTATTTCTTCATTCCCTTCGAAACAGCCGCTCTGCAGGGCAATCGGCAGGTGATGCTGGGCAGCTTTGGGGTGCAGCAGCGGCGCACCCAGCGTGCAGAAGGCTGTGGCGTGCAGACCTCCACGCTGGCTTTGGGGCGGTGCAGCGGTGGGGGTGGCACACCATCTAGACCTCAGCCCACCGAGGGGCAGGGACCCTCTCACCGGAGCCTTGTGTTGATGCATCTGCACGTGGTAGTGTTTCACCAATAGTTATCCATCTTGTGTTTAGGAGAACCTAAAAGAAAGCGGTGGCCAGCCCGCAGCCCTGGCTGGATGCTGGCACAGTTAAGCCAAGAGCTGAAAGCACTGTTGGTAGGGGAGGGAACAAAGCCTGCAGCTCCTCTGGTAAATGTGGCAGGAACGACTCTTGCCACTAGCATGTACAACTAGAAGGTTGGAGGTCTGTTCAGTGATTCACAAAACGTGTGGGAAGGTGCAGATACAAGAAACTGAAGTTGGGAACAGCCAAGTTGCAGTTGGGAATAAATGGAAGTAACCCATAATGCCCACATCAGCTGCTAGTATCTTAATTATTTCTTTTTCCACCCTGGAGAAACTTGGGTGCAACAACAGATGATACAGTCCGGGGAAGGTGCTGCTACCGGAATGTTCACTGGTCTGTAATTTGTTCTGACTTCCACAGCGATGCGGAGATACCCTGCACAGGTACCACTGCAGCGAGCTGCAGGCTGTCCCCTCTTCGTCTCCATGAAACATTTTCACGGTGCAGTGTAATGGACTGAGATTGAAGGATGGACCTCTGCGCTCTCACTTGCAGGAGGTGGAGCAGTCAGAATTTGCCCCTCTGTTTTCTGTGGGCGTTGAATAAGTGTATGGCAAAGTGCTGCAATCCTAGTTCTGCACACGCATAGGGCAACTCAGGATTTTTGTAAATGGGCTTCTTGCGTGTTGTAGATGCGATTCCATTTTCTTCCACTGAGTAGGAAAAACCCAAAGTATTTTTTCTGGCAGTAGCCATTGAGGACCACAAACTGCCGTTCTACTGAAGCAGTAAAAAACCAACATTTTCCCTGTTGTTCTACATGGCTTTAAAACAACGCTCAAAGCCAAGATTGGACAGCCATCTGTTGCTCATCACATCAGTGTTTATAGCTGCATGTGTTTCTTTTTAAATTTCAGCTTCCCTCTCAGGAGTCAACATCCCTTCTCTTGGTATGGGCTTCAGTTTCGAGGGGTAGAAAACAAGTGGATCTTCAAGATTAGAAACCGTCATGAAGTATTGTCTGATTGGAATCTGCATTCTAGAGCGCTTCTCCAGAAATCCTGCTATCCAGATGTTCCAAGGCTTTATAAGTTTAAGTCACGGAGTGAAGAGAACAGTTTTATAGAGTGATTTTGGCCGATGTTCTTTGGCCTGCTCTCTTTATTTTATAAATAATATATATTTTTTATTCAAAGTAGGTAAAAAATATTGATGCGAGTGCATTTCCAAAGGCCTTTTCATTTTGCAGACATCAGGGATTGGAGTTCTTGAAATTCTTCTAAGCCATAATATTCTTGGGGATGGTATTTCCTTTGAGACTGATTCTCCAACCTTCTCTGACAAGTGAGATTTTCTAATATGTTTGAAGTTCTATTGTGAGTCGGTTCAACTCAATGAGAGACAGACCCACTTAAATTTGGCACTAAATTGATAGTTGGATGTAAGTGTGTTGAAAGACAAAGTGCTGAACATGCATATATACATGTGCAGCTGTGTATGAAAATAAAATATTCACATTGCCAGTATCAAGATTCAAGAATATTGTGGCCATAGATTATTTTGTTGTTGTTGTTATATTTCTTTTTAGGAGCGTGTAATTGTCTTAGAGTTTGAGTTATAGTGCCCTTTAAGCCTAATCCTACTTGCAGGCACCTAAAATGCAAAAGGGAACTTTAGACAGTACATTTTGCATTTATTCCTAGGACTAAAATACCAACGCATTCCTGGATTAGTGTCTGATGGAAATTTGTGTGTTTATGGAGTCAGAAAGGAAGGTGTAAATTTGAAACACGAGTTGGAAATGTGCACTGAACGTTTAGCGCCAACAATAGTGTTCGGAGTTTACGCTCCACAAAGGTGGGTTTAGTCCCATAATTCCAGAGACAGTTGATGTACTGACTGTTACCAGACTTCTTCCCAAGTAAATGTCTTGACTGGTAGTTTAACGTTTTTTCAGCAGTGAGAGGGGATCAGATTTTTTTCTTCATTTTGCTCCATTTGCAGTCAAAGGAATGTATCACTTTTTATTCTGTGGAACAGAACTGAGAATTTGCTGGCAGGATTATATGCATTTTTCTAGACCTGAGGTTTTTTATCTGCATGATTCAGACCTGGCAACTCCATCACTCATGTTTGAATTTGGTGCATGCTTAAAGTATTAGTATACTGCCTTTAAGATCATTTGTTAACATTTTCTATCCTGTTTTTGTGTTTATCAGCCCATTTGTGTTGACAGTGACTACAGAAGCAGTTGTGCATGTCATGAGAAATTACCTGATAAGTATCTGTTTGGTGACAAAGGCCTTGCCTACATACTAAATCCTTTTTTCCTCTGTTTATTCTGCTGCTGCTACCAGTGGAAATGTGTTCATGAGACAGAAGAGAGTCTTGCACAGATTTTCTGTCCATAGGAGCAGACATTTACCAGGTATAGACTGTGCCCTGCAGGCAGGTATTTTATACATCAGCCTCTGTAGTTCGGTGTAGAGCAGGCAGCAACTTCTGCAGAATGTCTTATCACCGAAGTTTAGTTGTTAGGAGTCAGGGTGGGCTCTGCCAGCCTTACTGTAGGTCAGTCTCTCTCCTCCTCGGAGCGGGCTGCACGCTTTGCATGTTCCTACTGCAGTCTTTTCAGCCACGTCTGTTGGGTGGTTCGGTCATCAAAGGGCTGTTGAGTGCTGAAACTATTTTTCCTGTCAGTCTAACCCTGCATTTCTAATGTAGATCCTGTGGTGGACCTTAAAGGGCGTTTGATGGAAGATGGCAGTAGAATTAATCACCGTATTTCTGGCAAAATATGTTCTGGAGGGGGATCTCGAGAGGAAGGTGGCAGCTGAACACAGTAGGGCACGTCTAGGAATTCAGCACCATCAGAAGTGCTGCTTGTGCCTTTTAAAACTCTAAATTCCTCATATATAAAACCAGGAAGATGATCTGGTGACTTTCATTCTGTCAACTAAAGCATATTGTTAAGACAGCAGGATCAGAGCTCTCGCTGAAACCATGTGGATTTACAGGAATTTCCTGAGCAGGTTCTTGTATCTGTTCTGGGTTTGGTTCTGGTTGCAGCCACGTCATTCTTTCTGTATTTCTCTGACCAGCAGCAGCAGCAGCGCTGCCTACAAGGTCTGCAGGCAGCATCCCTGCCTGCCGTCGAGCTGCAGCGCTGTTCCTTAGGGAGTATATAAAATCAATTTCTGTCTTCTAATGATGGCTAAACCAGATGTCTTTGTGATATCACACGCAGCTATCCAGCTCCGATTCAGAAACGGCTGTGAAGGTTTCCAAGGAACTTACTCTTACTCAGTAACCTTTCCTGTAAGGAGTTATGGCTGGTCTTTCCCTTTCCTTACGAGCAGCTCAGCCTCACTCGGTTATAACTAACACTTGTCCAGGTCAGAACAGTAAATAGTTTGATGGCTTCAGAACCGCTTCAGGTCAATATTCACGCATCAGGTTTTTAAAAGCTTCAGGATGAAACTTGAAACAAATACAGAAGTTGTGTCAAAATGAGGCAGGACCAAATGTGGAGAAAACGTCCGTCTGAGTGACGGAACAAGCTTCATTTGTTCTCTTTTGCGTACTTAAAGGAGATATCCGTATGCTGCGCCTGGCGTTCGTGTTGTTGGTGCCGCGTTCCCGTGCCACAGAATAGCTGGGCAGGTTCCTCTGCATCCCGTGATTAAAGCCGAGCGCAGAAAGCTGCAGCGAGAGGTGGGTGTCCAGGAACACGGTGTCCGTGGGGCGCTTGCTGAAGACATTACGCGTCTGGGTTCTTCAAGGCAGCATGGAAATGAGCAGTCAGATCCCTGCGGGGAAACAGTGTTTCTCAAAATACTGATGCTGAGATCTTTGTGCTCGGTGCATTATTGCAGCTGATGCCGCAAACGTAAGTGCAGATGGCCTACTAAGGAGCACACAGTTTTTCCAATTAGTATTTTTGGCCTTTAAAAAGGCTGTTAACTAGAGATCTGGGCAGTGTAAAAGCAGCAATTTTGCCTGCACGCCCTGCTACCTGCGGTTTTAAAGCCTGGCTGCTATTTACTTTTTAAATTGACTTTCTTTTCCCCTTAGCTTCTGAAAGAAGGTCTCATACAAAGCATATGATAAATGCAAGATGTGTAAAGTTCTGTTCAACATGCTAGGTAAATGCACTGGAAAACAGAAATTCCTCAGGCTGTCTGTACTCACTGCTGCAGGTAACAAAGGAGATGAAGCATTCAGCTGAGTGTGTTACATGCAAATAGCTCTTTAAGGGGTACACCCACTACAACATCTCCTTTGTTTTCCACCCCGCTAACCCTCACCAAGGCTCCCCACCACACCATCACTACCTGTAAGGGCTGCGCGATGAAACCTCTCCCTTGGGTGCAGCGTGGCACCTCCAGCTCGCCTGCCCTGCCCACCCCTCCTCAACAGCCTGCACCCTCCATCCCAGCATTCCGGCCCTGGGACTCACTCTGACAAGTCTCACCGGTACTGGCAATACCGTAGCTCCGGGTGCTGACCGGTTTGTTTGTCGTACTGCCTGTGCGGCCATACAAGCGTTTCAGATACACCCTGAGCCCCCCGTGTGCCCAGGAGCAGTGTTGTCATTCCCACTAGGTTTGCTACCTCGTGACATTTACTGTCAGTCTCTGCCTAGTTAGGTGCTGTCAGTGCAGTGGCACCCCAAAAATTCAGTAACCTCCCGAGGTTTGACTCTCAGCTGTGATGCTGGTTTCAGCAATGTGGCTGTAAGTGCTGCCACCCGGTGCAGCGTGGAAGCAGCAAGGCAGCTGTCTTGACCCCTGCCGGGGGCTGTTCTGTCTGGCTTGGCATCAGATCCATGCTACAGGATAAAGCAGAAGCGAAGCGAAGCGCTTTGGGGCTCGGCATCAGAAATGGCTCTTGTCCTTCGTGGATCTTGTACTGCTGGTAGAGCTTGAGGTGTAGAAGCACCTGGTGTTTAGAGAGGAACGGTTTTGTTGGCTTAGCTTAACGTAGCGGAGGGAGGTGGATCTGGCGGCTGCCAGGAGAGCTCTGTGCGTGGCCACGGGGCTGCTCTGGAGCATGGCCCGCGCCTCCCACTGCTCACCGAGGTGCCCGTCACCGCTGGCGTTATTCCCATGGGACCGTGGGAGCTGCAGTAGGACCACCAGATGCTGTCTGTAATTCTACCGACAGTCATCAGGTAGCAGTAATTAGGGCTTGAGCGGGAGCCAGCGTTGCAGGTGTCAAGAGGCTCACCAGGAGTCTGGAAGCGTGGGACACAGCCGTGGTTTTGTTAGCGTCTGTCAGGGCACAGCAGAGCAAGAGTTCGACCCAGGTGCAGCGCGTTGTACCTTGCCTTTGGCCCATTTATTTGTATTTCAGGATTTTACAAATGCATTTCACGTCTTTTGTGAGTGAGGACGGTCTCTGCTATAAGCAGCTTTTCCAAGTACGCGTTGTCGTGTGAGAAAGAACGCTTCTCGCTGGATTTCACTGCCACTCTGTCCCATCCCTGTACTCCAAAATTAATGCTCTGAAATAACCGACCACACTAACAGCCCCCCCCTCACCTCTCCCCCTTATCTCCCATTTACATTTATAGAGAAAACATCATATTGATGTTTCTGTGGATAGTATTGTGGCAAGCCCTCTCCTTGGCCAGTGAGTCCTGCCCAAGGAGTCGGGACTTCTGTAAGCCTCACTGCACTGCAATTTTGTTTTGCCTCTCGCTGACTTGGTACAGTATGGTTTTGGGGTGGAGTAAGATGGAATTCCTTTAACAGGGAGCCGTCCTGTGGGGTTTTAGCAGGCTGCACCTGGTGTGTGTAGTGTTTGTCATTGACAAGAACCAGGAAGCTTCCCAATAGCATTATAGCAATGAATGTTTCCTTCCTGGAACAAACCAGAAATGTGATTCAGCAAGAGCTGTACTAGCTGTAGGGTTTTAGTTCTGTCTGCTGGTGTGGACTGGAAGCACAACTTGGTGTTAGTTACTGAACCTGATGCATAAAGTCTGTAACATAAAATGAATGTAGAACTTCAGGGAAAAAAAAAAACCCACAAACCCACCCCTTTACCTTTTCTTCCCCGAAGTCAGATATTAAGACTGATGTGCTAAGGTGGATTCAGGGACCCGCTGCCTCCCACGCAGTCGTTAGGCCAGCGGAACAGATACTCTGTTTGCATAGCTGGCTGGTTCACAGAAGTGTTGAATTAGCAGGTTAAGGAGGTACCATTGACCTTGTTTATTAAGCCAGAATTAACTCGAGTCATGTTTTCACTTCAGTGACTCCTGTGGTACAACTCTTTGAAATTGATCCGTAGTACTTGAAAATACCTTGATTTTATTGATACTTTTCCAATTCTATCAGCTTCTGCTTTGTTACAGAACATTTGCAAAAATAAACTCATTCTGAAACCATCCGTTCAAGCATTTGCATGGTAGAGTGGCTTTTTTCATTAGAAGTAATGGTCTGTCAAACAGCTTGGCAGCGCCAGCTTTGCAAGGTTGTGGTGGTACCACGTGCTCTTCCTGCTTTAATGCTTTATTTTCTTTTCTGGTAATTAACATTGAGGTCACACCCACCAGTAGGCAGCTTTGTTCTTCTTGTCCTTCTTCCATCTCCCTTTGAGAGAGTCTTTCCTCTTCCTCCTCAATATGTAGTTAAAATATTGCCAGTTTCAGCTGTCTGTGCCGGGTTTTTGGATACTGTGGAGGTGAGTAGGTGTCGTTTTAAGCAGTTGTGCCACGTATTTTATTTTGTAACTAATCTTAGTGTTTGTCAAGTATTAGTTTGGGTCTCCTCATTCAGGCTCAGCTTCCTTTGCTCAGAGCAGTGGGATCCCGCTTCCTGCGTTGCTTTTCTCTCTTTCCTAAAAATCTTATTTCTTCATTTTCTCGCTTCAGTTTGGAATGTAAACCTTGTAAAATATAAATGCAAGTTTACATTTCAAATATAAGCCTGTAAGCTGGTTATGCTTTCATGCTGCTTAAAAGATTGATTATTTTTTTTTCTGTATGAGGTTTTAAGATTTACAGCAGCATTTGTAAAACTTTAGTGGATAACAGCAGCTGTTTAAAAAAAAAAAAAAGGTAAAAAAATCAGAAGAGTTATGTTAAGGAGGGGGGAAAAAAAACACCAAAAAAAAAAAAAAAAAAAAGACAAAGGGATCATCTTTGCTTCTTATTCCAGTCAAGCTTAAAAAGAAATGCCTGCTTGCATCAAATGCTGGGCTCAAACTGCTCATGGAACAGGTGGGTATTTTACCTGAAGGCATTCCAGCTGTCTCAGCACTCGTTAGACTTGAACTTTTCTTGAGCTAAACCCTGGGCTGAATCCCATGGGAAGCCTGGAAACAGAAGACGTTGTCCTCCCTGCCTCTCTTCAGAACTGGGGACAGTGCGTGCTACGCCTTCCCGGATCAGCGCTGCTCTTTGGAAGAGAAACAAAAATCCCATGGATTCTTGAAGGTGTTGGTGTATTTTATTTTTTTCCTGCCCTTTGGTGGAAGACGCCGGAGCCTCTAGGGCATGTAGGAGAGAGAAATTCCTCGTTACCAGCACCTGGTATCCTGATGATGCAATGAATGCCTGGGCTGGTGCAGAGGTGACCTCCCCTGAGGAGGAGGTACCGGTTTTATGACCAAGAGCTTGTGTGAGGAGGTAGGTGGAACCTGTTGTGCTGCCCTGAATTCACCCCACGTGTGGGCATTCTTCTTCGGCAGCAGTGACCTCGATGTGTAGCTTCCTGCTGCACACCCTGGCAGTCTAAGCAGGAGCTAGTCCAGAGTAATTCCAAATGGCACTGAGGGAGCAGGGAACTTCTAACAGCTTCCCTTCTGCTGGTAACATACGAAACAGAAAAGGTCGTGGTATTTTATAAATTATTCTGTCTGTCCAGCTGGTTTTCGTTGGAGTGACCCGTTTATGTTTGCTGTGAAAATGGGTCTCAAAGGTAAAACAAACCTGAGGATCAGGTAACCGTAGACCTGTCTGTACGTTAGAGTTCAGCATGAGGAGTGTTCTACCTCGCTTCAGAGTCAAGCGCACAGGTTTCGCTCCCTGGTGTTTTGACTAGGCGGGAAGACAGGCAGAGTAGGACGCCGACTGCCAGGGCCGTTCTGGGATCAGTGGGCTCCCCCTGGGAACCGGTACGCTCCCTCTTCAATGGGGTCGGAACTGGAAACCACTGTAGCGCAACGCCCTGTTCGCATCCAGGACAACTGGCTTAGTGGGCTCTGCGCCAATAACTGCTAAATAATTGGAAATAGTAACGTTAATGTCATTGTATTGATTTGTTATTACATTCAGCTGCTTTTTCGCTAGCCAGCACAGCATGGTGTCGGTATTTATCTCGCCTACAGCCAGCTGTGCTGGTCAGCTAAGGGTGTGCTGCCCGAGCCCTGCCGCCGAACACCGATCCCTCACCCCGAACACCGATCCCTCACCCCGTACGTTAACAGGGAGTAAATGTTTCCCGGCGAATGTCACAGTCCGTCTGCTGACGGCATTTGGGATGTTCCGTCAGGTTCAGGAGTTTAATGTTGCTGCTGGCATTGAGACTTTTGATATCAAATGGATTTTTACAGAAGCTTTGGATACTTTTTACTGTCCCGACACCCTGACTTTATTATGGACACTTTGTGTATGTTTCACTGGCATTTTCCAGGTGCTCGTACGGTTTCTACAGCTGAATATCCTGTACGTTCTGCTTTGTCATTTTCTATTACGGTTTATACTAGGAAGCCTGCACGGTTTATACTGTACCGCAGGCAAGGACTGCATTAAAACCATTTTTGGCTAATTTGTTATACTTGTGAATGGTTATTTCCTGACTTAGCCTATGCTCAGGCTAAACATTCTCCCTCTGGAAGACTTACACAACTGCAATTAATTGAAATTACTGCTTGGAGTGGGGAAGGTGCTTTATCTGTGTCAGAAAAGGATTCACTAAACACTGCCCCTTCTCTTACACGGTACCGGCTGGGCAGCCCCAGCCTTTGCGTTCCATTCACGCGACAAGAGGCATGAGCCACTCTAGTTGTGACGACATGCAGTAATTCGGCCCTTTTTAGAATATAGATGTATTTAAAAAATTGTAAGACGATGTTATTTTCATATATATTTTCCCGAAGTTACAGTAAGGTAAGGAACTAGCTAGTTTAAGTATTGGATATTCCATACTCGGTGCCAGGGGGTTTAAAGCCAAAGAAAGAATTTGGCTGCAGATTTGTGTTTCATGTGATCGATGCAATTACTGCACTGAGTGTTTGAAAGGGTGCTAAGCCTCGAGGGCTGTATTTGTCTTTTGACTTTAAACCCCCTTGCTCTGCAAACAAAGCCAGAAACGGAGTTCCAACTTTTTGCCACAGCTTCCCTTTCTTTAAAGGGCTAGCGATACAGTTTCAGCCACACAAGGTTTAAGAGACAGACCTCGGGTACGCTGCGTGTACAATTCTGTAGACGGCGCTGCTCCCACCCTCGCTGCCCGCCAGCTTGCCAGGCAAGGCGCACGGCAGTAGGAACCTGCTTTATTCAGTACCACCGAGCAAGGCATCTGTGGACATTTTACTATTTGAAAATGATCCATACAGAGCAAAATTCAGAGAGCTGTATCTTTAATTCTTGGCCACCATCCAAAGACTGAGAATTCTGCCAGAAATTCAGTGTGGCTGCTAAGAATGACATCAAATTCCAAGTGCACCCACGTTTTGGAAGCATTAGGAGTGGCTGTACCAGCTGGCCTGGAGTGACACAAACATTACCACTAGAAATTAAGTACACACCTTTGTGATTTAGTTGTTTTATTTTGCTCTTGCAAGCAGCCACAGGACAGGCTATAGAAGAATAAATAAATTAAAGCAGAATGTGTAGCAATTTATACAACCCCAACATTGAGATGCCTGACTTCGTCATGACAGAGTGCTTTCTTACTGTACCTGAGCCAGTGTCCAGGCAGTAACTGACCAGGACCGATCTAAGTCAGGTATTTACCCCTTTGGCCAAAAAAATTTTTAAACATGCCCTCAACCAACTTGACAAAAATAAAACGTAGAAAAAAAACCCTCTTGTGACATCATACAGTCAAATTCATTTGTTCCGAGTCTGTCAGTCTGTTCCAAAATACTTCTGTCCAAAGTGTGTTGGTGCAACAGGATGAACTTCTGTAGTTAAAATGGTGATCTCTGGGAATTCCTGGATGATGGATTTGGCACCTTTAGAGAGAGGGCAGAGGCAATAATGACAACAGCACTGCAGCTGTATTTCAGCACATGTTAAATCACGATTAGCAGAACACAGCAGGTAAGTCAGGCTCGCTTCTTCCATCTCCGCTTCATCTTTCTGCCTTGGCTGACTGTCTATGAGGAGAAAACCTCCTGAATTTAGCGGACTGCTTTTTTGGATTTTTTTACTTGGATTTTTCTTTCCTTTACCATACACGTGTACTCCCATCGCCACAGTGTTACAGACTGCCCGTCCAGTTGACTTTTTTGATAGATTTCTGCCATGGCCAATTTTAAAAACAACACGCAAGACCTGTTCTACTTCACAGAAACAGATGTTCCTCCTTTGGATCCCCATCACAAGTCAAGGTCCTGAACACGCAGACAGGGCAGTCCTGTAGCTTCGTGTACCTCGCTCCTTACAGAACTGCTGCTCTGGGTGGGCGCCAAGCCAATACCACTCGCAGGCTGCTACAGTCCAGAGCAGCAGCAGGACTGCCATTGCTTGGTGAGCTGCCAAAGCATTTTGTGTACCTGGCAGTGGTGAAAATTCCTGCTTCTAGGAATACGTAACCACTTATAGTTTTGCCGTTAGCTGTAACAGGCCTTTTCCTTTCTGCTAGCCCGCTGCCTGTGCTGAACGTGTTGCTGTTCGCTCTCTTACAATTCAGCCAAAAATAAAAGAAGAAAAAACCTCCTCTGAGCAAAGTGCTGCTGCTGTCCGTATCTGCAAAGGAACAGCTCTTCACCGCTGTCTGAAGCGTGTGACTAACGTCTCCCTTCCCCATTAAAGGTACGTGTGCTCGCTCTGCTGCCCTCCTCGCTCCCCTGCAACTTACCGTGAGGTGTGGAGAACAGGCTTAGCAGGATAATGACACTTGGTTGTACGCCATGTTCTACAAGAACTTTGACAGCCTCAATGACAGTATTACCAGTACCTAAAAGGGGAAAAAGCGAGATTTTTATTTCTCTTTTCCCTGGTGGAAGAACTTGTCCTAGGCCATCCAAAAATATCCGTGTTAACACTGGGGTGTGGCCGAATGATGATATTGTCCTTTCCCACTGGAAAACTATCACCTCTGCATGTCTTAATTGTAGAAAACTTTGGTCTCCTGCTGAAGGAACTTCATCTCTACTCTGAAACGGCCAACTCTGCCAGGTTTCAAGCACTGAAGTCGGTGGATTTTATTAAAGCCCTGAGGCAAGAAAGCTCATCTAAAATAGTAAAATAGCAATTAAGAGCTCTATGTGTAGAACCAGAATTAAATCATCGACTGAAAAAGTTACTTCACCCTGACAAACTCCTTACAACATTTACCAGATATTTTTTTTTTTGGTAGTATTAACTAAAGTAATTTACTTCTAGGATTACAGTATTAATCCAAAAATGTCTTTTAATAGCATGAGAAAGATACTGTTTGAGTCTTTTCTCATGGCAAAACTTTAAAAATTAAATGTGTATCATGTCTTAATGTTTCTACCTTTCTCACAAACGCAGGCATGCCCAAATGATTTGCTCCGCATTCGTGCTGGTGCAGGCTGACTAGTATGTATTCTGGCACAGCCCGATAAATTCCCTGCTATGTCACCTAAACCAAGCAGAAAACTTAATCCAAGCCCCCGAAATTTGGAAGTTTGCCTTTACACTGAGCACACTTGCTGTTCGGATGAATCTAGCTGTACATAATGAGGAAAGGCACTTACTTAGTATTGGGTACATAAGAAGAACCTTTCTCCTGTAGATGTCTGGTGGAAACTTAGCGTAGTACACTTTGGCTCTTTGAGTCTCCTCATCGCTCTGTATCAGGATTTTTCCTATGCGGATTGATCTACAGCAGTCTCGTAAACCTTGTTCCATTGCCTCTCCTCAAAATGAGCAGCAAAAAAACCCCCAAGAACAATTGTTACACGCTGAGAAATGGCACAACTGTAACATGCTGCAATTAAATAAGACAGCCCCAATACTGCATTGGTGAAGAGTTCTAAAAAAGGGGATTTTTTTTCTCAGTTCTAAGTGTTAAAAACACCTGAAGTGATTTTCCTTTTTTTCTCTGTTCTGACAGAAAACCGAGTCTCCTTGATGTTACACAGCTCCTGGGCATTGGTGTTTCCACACACCAGTGCTCAGCTCTCAGAGGCAGGAGCTGGAAACGTCAAAACAAACGTCTGGGGTTTGGAGAACGTCTCTGAGCTCTGCCCAGAGACAGGGGGGTGCCAAACGTAGCGCTGGAAGCTGTGGAGCCGCTGGATTTTACATCACAGATACCAAGGTTTGTTCCACAGCACTGGGCAAAACAACAGTGACTCTGCCCCCACCGAGGGCGGCTGGTTTGGAGACCCCTGTGAGCAGAAGTGTTGGCGGCAAACCAGGGGGGGCAGCCGGCCTGGCCTCTGCCCTGCAACGGCCACGTGAAATCTGCTGCGGCTCTTTGTCTCCTCAAAAGTTAATGGAACGTACTACTCGGCATTTGTGGTCAAGGATACCTAAGCAAGAGTAACAACTGGCAGGTTTGGGTAAAGCTCTGCTGCAGAGAACTGTTGTTGCACAGTTTTGTAAGGAAGTTGCTTACAGGTTTCCAAAACGTTTAATTTGTGCCCGTTCAACAACCAGGATCTGCCTACCACTTCTCATTATGCTGACTCCGCAGTTTCCCTTTTCAAATCTGACTCCTTCATACTTGTGTCCTGTGAGAGGAAAGAAACCAAGGCGTCAGTGGCAGTGATTGCTCCCTTCTGCCCCACCTTCATGCCCCTCTGGGGGATGCTGCTCTAAGTGACCTGGGTGTGAATGGACCCCGAATACCCCAGGGACAACAGTGAGCTCCACACCTCGACAGGTGGCATGTACCGGTCTGCACACTGTGTCCTGCAGCCCTCAAACAAGCTGGGGGCTTAGGGCCAAAACTGTAATTGGAAAAGGAGCTGAGCTTCTTCTGCCTTTAGAAATGGTGTCAGACAAGCGGCACAGAAGTGATCCTTTTTTGTAACTCAGGTATTCTGTGGTTATTTTAAACGAAGGACACTATGCAAAGTAACGGTAAATAGTGAGTCCCCTAAGAAGCCAGGTACATGGAGTCCAGTGCTGCAGGTGGAAGAGTTAGAACAAAATAAGATGCTGCAATGCTACTGTCACTGTGTTCTTGGTCACTGAAAAAAAAAAGAAAAGCAGGCAACGGTATGCATATGAGAGAGATTAGTACTGTGAGCTCAGGCCTCTTGTTAATTCAAAGAAAAAGACAGCAAAACAAGAATGTCCCAGTGCCAGTTCTTCAGATCTAACCCCAGAAGCTGGTAACGAGCTTGCCCAGCACCACGGCTGAGAAGAACAGGTGGTGATGTTCCTTACAGGTGTTGCAAGTTCCCCTGCCTGCCTGATAAAAAGTCCAAAGGCTTTCTTAAAGGAGAAAGAATATGGTGTGCCACCGATGTCACAGAGGGGTGTTCTGCTGCTGAGCCCAGAAGAACAGAAATCACCCGTGCTTATGGCATCTTACAAATGCCGGGAGGAAAAGAGCTCAGTATAGGTAAGCAGGAATCCATGCAGAGGCATCCAAGTTCTCCAGGGCACCTGCTACTGGAAAAGCTCAGCTGAGGCCATTTGAGCTCCCGCACTGGGCACAGGTTTTGCTGTGAAAGGCCAAACACGCTGACTGCAGAGCTACAGCACTTTCAGACTAAGGCCATCTACAGCTTGCCTGGGACTAAGGGCAAGAAACGGAGTCCTTTGCTAAGGCGCCGTGTGCTCAGCGAGCAAGGTCTGAGCCTCCCTTTGCCCGCAGCCAGGGCAGTGGCCTACTCCAACTGTAGAGCTTCCAAGTGATGTTACCTGCAGGTGACCTGCCAGTCAAACTGTGTGATGCAGCAAGAAAATGGTCACCAATCTGCCCGTCACCGACTGACCTGGAACAGCCATGACACCACTGCTCACAAAGTAGCTGCTGTTTTATTTAAAAATAAACTCTGTCCCTAAACTCTGTCTGCTTTCAGAATTGAGTGTTCAGTCCAGCTTTTCTCTGACTAAAAGTAAAGACACGTCAATGAGGTACTGCGAGAGGGGACAAGGGTGCAAACATACAAAGCTGCTCTCACCCTGCAAAAACTCAAATGAAGTTCTCGGGGGGAAGAGCACTCACCTGGCCTGTCTTAGTGTGCTGTGGGTTCACTGCGCGTACTTCAGCCGTTCCCAAGAAGCTGCTGATGCACCAAGCAGCCACCTCTCAACACATGCTACCTGACATATCTTTACAGTTAACAGGAGCAAACCAAAATTACTGCAATGGGCTTCCCCTGGTGTCAGCACAGCCACTTTTTCTTTCCCGCTTATCGTCACTCCCAGCTGGCCCCCAGTTGCAAATGGAGATGGATTGAGGCTGGTGTGGCAAAACTGCTTGTGCCAAGTACTTTTTCTGTAATGGGCATGCGTGTTATCAGTTTTAATTCAACATTGCAGCGTGGGGAAGTACACTGATCTTGCACATACACTCAAATTTTCATCACGATTTTGCAAGACCAGTTAAAAACTTTAGGATAATAACAACCCTGACTGTATGTTTTGCTCAATTGTGTTTTACACACCTAGCTTTTTAAGGACTGTTAGGGACCTTAACTTTGTACCCTGAACGTTAAAACTGTTCCAGCCTCAGGCACCAAGCCTGTCAGGGTGCAAAGAGCGCCTGGATGACGCTTAGTCATATGGTTCAGTTTTAGGCAGTCCTGCGAGGAGGAGGGAGTTGGGTTCCTTCCAACTCAAGATCTTCAGTGGTCCTCGTAACAGTTCCATATATTTTTCCATTACTTAAGCTTCCACTTCCAGGCCTGCCTAGGGGAGGAGTGATTTCCCACGTACCTGTTGGAGTGGTCACGGTACATTCTGTGTATGGCAGTTGGTTCAGTCCCTCTTCAACTACAAGTCTGATCTGTAGAACCAGAAAGATCGGTCAGCTTAAAGGGATTTGTTATCTATGGAGATAAGATACTCAGTGTTAGTAGTTACTGCAGGTACTAGGTGAACACCTAACAGCCTGATGGGTCTAAAAGGGTCTCTTTAATAGTAGTTAGGGACTGAATTTAGAGACCTTTTGGGGGTGCTGCCTATGTTTTGTCCACAAAACGAAACTGGGTGCAGGGGGGCGGGTCATTGGCAATCATAAAACTGCCTTTGTTTCGATCTGGCAGGCACAAGCATCACAGACGAATTTTACTTAACAAATGAGTGAAGCACCAATGCAACTTCACCATGCTGACAGAAACCACTAGTGAGAAAAAAGGAATATTCACCCTCTCTCGCTTCCCATCAGCTAGGCTCTGAGGTCTGTTTTCACATCCATATTTCTAAACTCCAGCAAGGCCGCCAGAACAGCCACAGAAGCTGCAGCCATGTACATGCACCACCAAATGCCCAAAGACAAGTCAGTCGATCTAGAAATCTCTTTATCACCTTCTCCTTCTGGCACCTGCCAGCTGTGGTTACTGTGGGATGCTCTGCCAAGCACCTGCGCTTTCACACAGTACAGATGGCCCGTCTCAGCTGGGACCTCTCGGCTGGAGCTGCAGCTGGTCAGCCACGCACCCCTCCAGTGGCCAGCAAACCTCCAGCTCTCCCCTGGTGCTGGCCCTGCACCTGTACTCCAGGCAAGGGTACTGACACGCATTCAGCCGAAGCCAGAATGGTTGCCTATGAAATCATTAGAGATGTAAAATTTCTCTCTGCTAGCAAGCCAAAGATTCACGGGCCAGAACTGCTCAAGCAAAGCTCCTGCCAAGCCACAGATGAAACCTGTTCAGCAAAAGTCACCGTATGATGGCAGAAATGAGGTGATTGCTCCTGGGACTGAGCAAGTCTACTGCTCACTTCAGACATTTCTTAGTTCAGAAACAGGGCAGAACAGACTGGAAGATTTTTTTTCTGTTCTTCCATTCTGCCCTAGTTCCTAACGGTCTCTACTAGGAATTAGAAACAGCCCCTTAAATTGACAATCCCTCTTTGAAGATATTTTTAGAGACTTTAGTATGAGCATTTTTTCCTAGAGTTGGGTTTGTGGCAGCCGTATTTAGAGGTGGTGGTCAGACTAAATCAGGGAAGGGGTCACAGGGTGCAGCTGACATACAACAGGAGCAAAAGACCGAAACAGCAATTCACAGGGTAGTATTTCCACTGTAGCGAAACTGCACATGGGAAACAGGCCCTTCGGAATTGTCGGTCCCCTTTTGCGCTTGACTCGCTGCACGTTTGGTGGCCCCAGGAGCATACATAGAGAAGCCAGCTCTACTACCTTCCTCCTCCTCCTCTTCTTCCTCCTGTCTCTCTGCAAGTAGGGCTTTTGACTCAATCTTTTGGCTCAGTCACTTTAATCCTGAGACTGCAGGCACCAGTGTTCTACTGAAAGACATCTTCTCACATAAACAAGCCAAGAAATCTTTGATTTAATTTTAGGTTTCTGGGACATTCACACAGAAATTTATTTTCTTAAAGCTACTGCATGAAAAAAAGCCAACTTGTGAGCCAGGTTTGGAAGAAACGCTTTTTCTTCTTCCTGCTGTCATGTTGACAGGGTTAGCATCGCTCTACATTATCTGCCACGAGTTTAGAGTAAACCAGTGAAGGTCTATAGTCAAATAATCTCCTTGGTCTTACTACACATACCAACAGTTCATACAGAGGCTGGGAAGGATTCTTCTGTAAACTTGTCAGTGTTGATGCAACATTTATTTTTGCACCACGCTTTCTGCCACCCCCACGCTCAGGGATTATAACTTCCACCTCTTTTCTCTCTGGCCCCGAGAGCCAGCAGCCCTGCTCCTCTCTCACAGAGGTGGTTGCCATGGCTTGGAAGCTAAAACAGGTACTATGGCCCTCACATGAAGCAGGGAAGTAAAGCTTTGGTCCCAAGGTAGAAGAGTTTGACCAGAAATTAGAACCATGAATTAAGGATACCAATAAAAAAATAAAGTCTATTTTTAATCGGGGGAAAGAAAAAAAGCTAAAAGGGATGTTAAATTCTAGCAGGCCTAGTTAAACTGTCAAGGCTTACAGTTATGCTTAAATTTTAGATTAAGCATTTAATGCTGATATCCATAATTATATGTCAGTGTGCTCAATTTATTACAGTTCTATGTTTGAAGATTTACCACAGAGCCTTGGCAGTAAGCAAATCGAAATACTGTTTGCTTCGAACCTTCATTAGTACAAGATCTGTTAGAACTGTTAGCAAAAACAACAGTTAATAGAGGTCCAAGGAGTTTTAGCTAATTACCACATAAACATTTCACGGATATGAAAATGTTAGTGAAATCTACCTTTTCTCAGCCAATTAAGCACATGAATAAAGTCTCCTTACCATGCTCAAATAGCAGGGAAGAAATCAGGTTTGACCAGTTCCTCAGAGTCCATGAACAGAGAAATTTGTACATAGGCAACTACAGAAAGAAGGCTGACAGTACTCTCATTCAGAAGAGGTGCAATCACTAAATAAGGAAACCAGCCTGGGTGCAGTCAGAGGCGGTGGTGCTGTGACCAGACAAAACTGGAAAAACGGGAGCCCTTTTAGAGCCACCCCAAAAGGCATCTGTGATTCTCAGCGGCTGCGTGTTACAACTCTTCCACCTGCCTGCACTTTAAAAAAAGGTGTAGCATTTCCACGCCAAGAAACCAGAATGTAAATAAATTCTGGAGTGACCATTATTATCTTCCCCTGTTTGTGGGAAACCAGTAGTTGTAACTGTATTTTACATGATTGCCACGTGTCACTGAATTTCCAAGACCATAGTAACTCCCAGGGGGATCCCCTAACCCATTCAGTTGTAGCTTTTCTTGGAAGCTGAAGGGAAGGCAGGACAGTGGGGCTGCCAGCCATACTTTGTATCTCTTTGCACCTCAGGATTTCCAACCACTTTTAAAGTATGCATTATCGCCCCCCTGAGAGAGGTAGGTGGGCAGAAAGGTGAAGTGACCTCTTCAGTGTTATGCAGGGAGTTGCTGGTAGGGCTGCAAAAATAATTCCTCAACCTCAGGCCTCCAGGCAAACCACAACATCTACCTTCTGCTGACAAGCACCACTGTACTTGTGAACTGAGGCTGTAGGTCAGTGCTGTGCAAATGACAAACATCTGCCTGACCCCAGCCTGCAAGTCAGGTTTACTTGCTCCTTGCCAAAACTCTAGGCATGGCGTGTCCTCTATGGCTCTGGGAGACAGCTCCTCTTCCTGGTACTCGCCTGGCCTCTTTAGCCCACACCACCACACCACTCAGCTGCTGTGCAGCACCAGCTTAACCTCACAGGGCTGCACCTAGCTTAGTGGGCACCTCCTGCTGAGCAGGCCTTGGGAAAAAAACCAACAGGTGGTCTCAGTAAAAATGCTGTGAGTTTTGTGAGCATCTCACTAGTTCTACAGCAATCCCACAAGGTGACAACAATTAAATGCTTCCACATTGCGTGGGTTCTGCGCAGCACACAGGCAAGGGTTCAGCGCGAGCCTCTTGCACTGACGGGAGTTGTCTGCCGGTGTTTCTCAAATGGGTCTCACTAACGCCGCTCACTACCTGTCCAGCTATCTGCTACCGCAAATTATGATTGATCGTCTTTGGTGTTAGACGCTTACTTCCCACGGCTGCCTCCTTCACAAACACAACACGGGTTGTCTTCATCCTCCTGACTTTAACCCCCACCTTTCAGCACTGGCAGTGGCTTCAACTCCTTGATAACCTTTACCACCTGTCAAGTCCTTTCTCTCACAAGTATCTTTGAATGTTTCTTTTGTGTCATCCCCTTACACATGAAACAAACTGTCAGAAGAAAAAAAACTGTACCACCAGAAATTCATCAGCTTTAGAATCCCTGCCGAAGACCTCTTCCTATGGTGACCTTAGGAGATATTGCCACTGCCAAGCTAGTAGCATGCTTGACTTCGTTCCCATTTTCCTCTCTGCAACAAGATCTATTTTGCTACCCTACAATCCCACGCACGTGTTTCTTCTCTTCACGTACTGCATCTTGCCACCAAGCTCTCTTTGCTAACTGGGTGGGAAACATGGCAAGTCTTAACCATCTTTGCACCCCTCCATGGCTAGTAGAGGCCACGTCCCACACGACATTGTAACTGTTCTTCGCCACACCTAGGAAGAACATACAGAAAATGAGACAGTCCTACATATTGTTCTGCATAAAATTCCTCCTACAAAATGGAAAATGAACTAGCAGGTTCTGCAGCAAACATCCACATGACCAGCAAACAGAGGTGCTTCTGCAAAGAGCTGCTCCCTATCCGTACAAGTGGTGGCCAGCTTGTAGAAGACAGCGGGACAAGGGCCTGAACTCACTGCCTGGAAGCTGCAGTTTTCATTCTAGCAATGAGGAGGGAAAAAAAACATCAGTGCTTCCCTCAGAATGGCACAGGACCTTCAAGTACAGTGAGAAGGTATGTGGGAGAGGTCCTTTGCACTAATTAATGACAGAAAGGTACAGTCAAGACCGCGAAAGGTTTTCCTGTCAGAATAGCCAGTGTTTATCTCTCTTTTGAAAATACCAATTAGGAATAGAGTGCTTCTCTTTAATTCACAGAAGCTGGCAAGAATGAATGCTCCTTAAACAATGCAGCATGATGGGAACCTAATGTAAGGCAAAATGAGAACGTTAAGCCTTTCTGTGAAAGGAGTACTGGTGGGGAAGGGGCCTGTCCCGTGCACTGGCGACCTACACCCTGTAAATGTGTGGCATCACTGGTGTTGACCTTTGTTGGCTTCCTGAATCTTTCTTGCACATTTAAACACGTGAAGAACCTGAAACCACAAAACCCAGGGGGAACGACACACAGTTGAGCTGGTCTTTCACAGGTGGTGGATGTTTCCTGGGCTGTTCTTACTTGTCCGATGAAGTATAAAGGACATGTGTCTATTTAAATGGTATCTGCTGAGAACTGCTGGCACAGAACAAGCTTGGGGCTGTGACTTTCTGCCTGTCCATTATGAAGTACTACTGGCAAAGGCGGCACTCCAGTCACTTGATACACGAGTTATGAGTGATGGGATTGGTTGGCTTGGGCCTTTACTGTTCTTGGTGAATGGCAACGCAAGAAACATCCTCAAGAAGGGAAAAGCAGGGGGGAAAGTGGTAAAGTAACAAAGATTCAAAGTACTGCAGTCACAGTCTTAGGTTGTGGTCCTATCTAAGCCCTGAGCAAGCCTGGATAAGGCACGGATTAAGACTGGGCTCATCGCAGGAAACCTGCCTGCTGGTGCTGGCAACTGAATGGTCTCTGGACTCTGCTAGAGGGGAAAAGACAGACTTTCCTTGCTAATGAATGTGGATTTGCAAACAGCAAACACCCTCATGAATACAAGGAAGTATTATGTGTGGGCGCATTGTGGCTTTCTTTAAGCATGTAATTTAAATGAGATGAATGTTGCATTCCCAACAGTCCTTGTACTGACTTACTAAAATCTGTAAAAAACTTCAAATTGCTTTGTCCCTGCTGGTAACTAACATACAGCTAAAAACAAATTCCCAGTGTGGACGCACCCAGAGCTACTAATCTAATACACAACAAGTGCCAGGAGGCATTTTGTGTACAAGCAATTGTTAACATCTAGACTGTAGAAATTGTGCAGCTCTGTTCACAAGATCAAAAGTACTGTTTCAAAGTAAAACTGAATTATCTGTAGCCTCTATGCATCTGTCTTTAAACAGTTACTCTCTTATTACTACTGCTCTCCATCCTGAAGTAGTTGTGTTTGATAACAACATGGTTTCTGGAACGGTTTGAGATGAAAGCAGCCCGTAACAGAGAACAGAAGTCTCTACACAGAACATTGTCAAACAGCAATTCCCTTTGTATAGAAAAGTTGCTCTCACACCACCATTATTCTGCTATGAAAGACCCGTTTTATGGAAGAGTTACAAAGTACAATACCAAGAAGAAGAAATTCTTTACCTACCAGACGATCAGCAGAAAATACGAAGTCTCCTCTACTGGATTTCCTGAAAAAGGTAATAATTTATATTTTAAATTGGGGAATAATTTTAAGAATATTGATTTAATACAATATTAATTCAAAGACAATATATTCTAAAGGCAGTTCAGAGAAAAGCCTTCTACCATATACAAAATTTAGTCCACAGAGATTCTGCTTCATGGGTTTCCCGCTTGGCAGTGAAGCCTGAGACACAGTGAGCTAACACAGGGGTCTGCCTCTTACTGCTGGCAACATTGCTGCACTGTGCCAGTAGCAATCAAAGCATGAAAAGATAAGGATGATATCCTGTAGGTTTTCCACTGTTCTACCATTCCAGCTGAGTTCCAAAACCCCTCACAAGCTCAGATGTGCACCAGCCTGGTACGCTCCCTACAGCTCTGAGCTCTGCTCTGCCCGTTAAGTCAATCAGAAACCATGGGACAGTGGTAATGCGGTCCCCTAGCCCCGGGACGAATTAACACACCTGGTAAGCAGGATATGTACCCTATCTTATCTGGCATTCACGCACAGGATGACTAGATTGGTGAATTTGAGACTACAGTGAGCAGGGATGCACAAGTATTCCCATGAAAACTCCTCTCTGCCGGCTCAGTACCTTGGGTGCAGCTGTTCGCTCCCGTGGCTGCGTGGCTTTGGGCCCATTCAGGAGACGGAATAAGCTCGCTTCCTTCCGCCACACACTAAGTATGCCACGCTAAAAGCCTGAAATTTAGAAGCAGTTTCTAACACCTCACTTCCCACGTCAAGACCAACTGTCACTACCCAAGAGTAGAACAAACTGCCAGTTAAGGAGCCAACACTTACAGTATGCCAGCCTTAAAAACAGGCAAAGCATCAACCTCATAGGCAGGTACTTTTAAATGAAATGTGCCATTAGTCACAGCAGGCATACGCCCCTCTCGTTTTCAAACCATGATACTCTGGGTTTCTCCTTAAATACCATAAAGAGAGTTTTGCATTTAATCCCCTAGATTCTGCAACATCTCACATGGGTGAAAGTCAGCAGGTTTGTCTGCTTTTTTCCTGGGCAACTGGTAACTTAGCCACGCTAAAAGAAAAGGACTTTTAAAAACAGTGTCAGTCTAATCTAATTTCTTTCTGTGTGCTAATAACCCACTAATAAAAATGGTGTTTGCTTTTATTTCTTCCATCTTTCTGGTAATGACAGGATATTAATAACTTTCTGTGACTCTTGACATTAACCAGAAAGGCGACACTCAAAAATAAAACCCCCAATTTCAAAACCGCAAAAAACAACCCCCAAAACCCTACAATTATACAAACTGGTTTTATTAAGATTTTTGAAGAGATTTGTATTTCCATTGGTGGTGTGTATAAATATTTTTTAAAAAGAGAAGTAGCAAAGTGTGTAGGTGGCACACCTATGTTCTTCCACATTATGGCATGTATGGAAATGTAGCCATTATTTCATGAATGAGTGGTAAGACAAACCCAACAATGCCAGGACTGTGGGTTTGACTGCAGTGACACACGTTTAGAGTGAGTACCATGAGTTATTAATACAGATACTAGATTAATACTAGAATACTAGGTTTTAAATTAACTACTGCACTTGCAGAGAGACATAGATGGTTTTTATGCACAGTTCACTGAACACCCTTAGGCAGTTACGCCTGGTTTTTTGAGGGGAGAACAACAGAAAACAATGGTGCATAAAAATGAAAGACAAATACTAGTAATGCTGAATATGACAGACCTCTTGTACACCAGCAGCGGGAAAGCTGTGACCAGATTTCAAGCCCCACATCATATGAGAACTGCTAGGGGCCAGAAAAAAAGGCTTATGTGAAAACACCATTAACTGTTCACCTTAAATACCAGATAGAACTATCGAAAGTAACGATCAATGGCAGACTAGAAACTTTTTCAGCTGCTCAATCAAGTAACAAGACAGCATCTAACAAACCAAGGTGTTAAAACTTGACTTGTAGCACAACACAAACATGTTAAACAATATAAATGTTTTATTTTGTTTCTGAAAGTATGTGAGTATGGCTGATGTACAGTTAAAAGTCATGTGCATGTCTTAAAGAGATGAGAAGAAATGTTTTTGGGGAATGTACTGTAGTACAAGCTAGCTGCTTTCTTCCTGCTTTAGCACCTGGTAATAGTTACAACCACCGATGTATGGCTGTAGGCTATGTGGGTTGTGGTCTGACCCGCTGTAGTAATTCCTGTTTCTCTCGTTACCTTACAGAAGAACTTCTTGACAGACACCCAGGGCACTGTGAAGCCAAAAAAAAAGCTGCTTCCCTAAACAGAATTTGTAAAAGGCCTTTATAAGAAAGCTTAAGGCACTGGACAAACTGTTGCCATGAAGGGGAAATGATGAGACACAATAACCTTTTAAAATTTACATTTAAATAATCAGGTCTGTTGTTAAATGAGGAGTTAAAATGACACTACCAATGTAAGCTAATGAATTTACTTCTACAGAGACCAGACCTCTACATTACAAATAACTGCAGCACTCATTTAAGCCTCCAGATCCCTGGTTCTAATCTGTGCAGGCCAGAAATTACTTTGAGATCATACGCTCCCTAGAAAGAAGCTGTAACTGTTCGTAAACATGCAATACTTAAATGCATCCCAGTAGAGGACTCAAAATTTATACCCAACATAGAGTGTAAAAGCCAACTACCCGCCCGTTAAGCATTTGCTAGACAGAAAAGTGAACAAGCCAGTGAAAAAATGAGCAAACCCGCACACACTCAAGTTGAGGTGATCTATCCATCTCCCCAATTCTGGCACACAGACGTAGTTCTTGTTAACTTCAATGAAGCAGAAGAAATACCTGGTCATTTCAGTCTACCAGATGGACATTACTGATTCAGCCAGCTGTCTCTGAACCCAACACAGGACAGGATGACCAGCCACATGAAGTCTTCTATTGCAATTTAAAGGCTGCGATTTATTTCTCTGAAGCCTCTCAGAAACAAGAAAAGAGCTTTCTGCTTTCCTGAGCAGCTCACACCGTGGACAAAATGGAGTCCCTGAGGTCTTCTGCACCTGGCCTGACCATCTTTAGTTCCATGCAGCATGCCTGATTCTACCTTGCATTGCACTGGGAGTATCTATCCCTTACTTCACAGTAATATTCCTAAACTGACTGTTTTTTCCTACTTTTGTTCTGTTTCTCTCCCCGTAGTAGCTTGCATTTTAATATCTGCCCTTTTCAGGTGATCACTGTACCTGGAACATCCATTTCCTACAGCATTAAGTAATGCAAATATCCTCGTGTTAAGACAGCTCTTAGCCATTTGTTTGGGTTTTTTTCAATCCAGAAAGATCAAGTACAAGGTATCTAGCTGCCCCACAGATGATACAAGTTCTTCCTCTTCACCACGCAGTGTATGTGAATGCACCCTTTTGTCAGTTTAAGTCAGATTTTTTGACCGATGGCTCCTCTTTGCAGTGCAGCTTCTTATTCACAAATAGGGTACTTCTGAGGAGTCTCTTTTAGCACTTGGTTTAATACTGCAGTGGTCATAAAGTCGTCTTAATGCAGACTGCACCTGCCCAGGGAAAGGTTACTGCAACAGTTTCTAACCAGTGCGGAAGAAATCCTCTCAAACTGACCACATTTTAGCATCATTCTGAATGACAGGCACTAAAATAGGCCAGTCTGAGGCCTGTTTGCTGAGATGCAGCTGACTTCCTGGGACAGAGCATAAAAATAACATTTCCCTACTTTCCTAACATACAAAGCCTACACCTGCCTTTCTGAGCAGACTGTTGTCCCATTTTCCTCGCTGGCTGGGAAGGGAGCTTGCACAGGACAGTTCCATCTCCACTGCCAGGGCAGCGCCATGCTCAGAATCAAGCACGGTTTGCCATCACTGCAGCTGTTATGAGTAATTCATATTTACAAGCCTTAGTCTATACTTCTCCTAACCAAAGTATTGTGCAATGAAGCTGATGCAATTCCGGAAAAAAAAACTCTTTACAGTTAAAATATCAGCTGCTGGCTTCTGGATAAGCTCACTATAACCAGAAATTTATTAGATGTATTTGCAAGAGTTCAAAACCTACTTACAACAAAACAGGAATAAAAACCCTAGCTGGGTGCAGTAACCACATTGCTAGTATTTGCCTAGGTATCAAAACTATATGCTGTTTCCTTTTCACTAACCTCAAAACCTTTTCTAGGCCATCACCAAGCCTAGTTTGTATTTTCTCTCTCTCTCTCTGCTTAGCCAACTTACAACTTCCCTTTCTGCTCTGCAGGAAGGCTGCCAGGTAGATGTTCTCACCTGCAGAGATTTTTTGTGTGGTCTTGCCACAACTGCCCTCCTCATAACGAGACTGCGCTACCTCTGTGTGCTCCCACCTGCAATGAGTTTTTGTTTTTCCACAATGCTTTGAAGACTAAAAACAATATAAATTAGTTTAAGGTAACAAGGCTTATGTCAGCTAATGAAGTTAATGCAAGTATTGGCTTTGAGAGACAGTGATTAGTTTTGCATAATGATGTGTTAGTGTTATTAGCTGCAAAGCACCCAAGAACCAGGAAATACAAAAATGTGGCCTAGGCAGATGGACAGACAGGAAACAAAGGGAAGAACTGTGTCCCCGCCGTGTGTTAGTTGTTGTAGATGTTAGAGTGTGCTGCAGGAAAAAAAGGTTTTGTTCAGAACCTGACCCTTCTATTACTAAACTTGATTTTGCACCTCTGTGTCTGCTGGTGGTTCTTGCACCAAAGCAGGCAAATTTGGCCTTTAATAGATGGCTGCTACCTACGTCTGTCATATGTTGCCTGCTAAATTTAAGGCAGCACAACAGTAATCGTGTCAGCACTAATGTTGTGGGAATCTTGCACACACTTATTTGATGTGGGGCTCGTAAACTGGGCTGTGCCCATGCGGCATGCCCATGGGCATGTGCCACATGCGGCAAGCTCCCTGCCAGCATGGTGGCCACCAGCACCCACAGGAGCGAGAGGGCCACCCCCATCCTGCGCGCACCATCCCTGCAGTGGGAGCAGAGGCAGCTCCTGCCGGGACACTCGGCTACGGCTCCCTCGAGGTTTCGCCGCTCATGCACGGTGTTGATGATGATGATGTGGCAAGCCAGCTCCTGAGATCCGCGAAACCTCCCATCAGGGCGCGTAAAAAGCCCGGTAAGAGCCGCCGACCGCGTGCCTTTGTCCGCACCGGCCCCGAGGCGGAGCTCCGGGGCGGGGCCGGGCCGCTGAGGCGCGGGGCGGGCGGCCCCGCCACCCCTCCCCGGCCCCCCCCCGCCGGCCGCGCGTCAGCAGCAATGGCCGCAGGCGGCGGCGCTGGCGTTCGGCCCGGCTCGGCAGCACCCCGAGCCCCGCGGCCCGCCCGCCGCCCCCGGGCTCCGCGGGGAACACCCGCCCGGCGGGCTGGGCCGTGCCGGCAGGCGGCAGTGCGGCCGGGGCCGCGGCTCCCTGAGAGAGGGGGGCCGGGCCGCCGCTCCCCTCACGCTGCCCGCTGCTCCCCCTCGGGCTGCCCCGCGGCCCGCCCCGCGCTCACTTGTCCCTGATGATGGTCTGCAGCTCCCGCAGCTGGTCGTTCATCGGCAGCAGCTTCAGCTGCGGCCCCAGCGGCGGCGCGGCGCCCTCCCCCGCGGGGATCGCCGCCGCCACCCCGTTGCTGCTGCTACTGCTGCTGTCCGGGCTGGGGCAGCCGCTGTCCTGGCCGGGCTCCGCGAAGCGGATCAGGCGGGAGCCGCCGGGCGCCGTGCCCGCCGCCTGCTCCTCCGGCGGCCGCGGGCCGAGCCGCTGGTTCTGGCAGGGCATCGCCTCCATGCGCCGGGGCGCGCCCCCGCCCGCCGCCGCCACGCGCCGGCCCCGCTGCGCCGCCGCCGGGGGGCGGGCAGCGCGCCGGGCCGCCCTCGCCCGATTGGCCGCCGGTGCCGCCACTCAAAGGCGCGGCGGGAGCGCAAGCGAAGGAGGTGGGCGGGGCGCTCCTGGTGACGTCGCGTCCCCGCCGCCTGCCCGCGCTTCGCGCCTCTTCGCGCGCCGCCTCAGGGGCTCCCGTCAGGGCCGCGCCTTGGCTCTCCCCCGTCGCCTCGGGCTCTCCAGCACGTTTCCCTCAGAGCCGCCCTATCCTGCAGGGCCCTACTCAAACAGGAGCCGAACGCCGCCTCTCCCCACACACTGTATGGCCCAGATGTTCTGCTGTAGGCTTGTTGGCTGTATTTCTTGTTGGGATTTTTGGTTTGTTTTAGGGGGACATTTCAAGGTATGAGGAACTATAATACACATCAGCTTAGCGCAGGTTCACATTCTGAATATGTACTTGTGAATTTCTCCTGGCTATAAATGCTTCGTTGCCACACTTGGGTGTGTGCAGACACATGCATGGCCCAGCCCTGCAGTGCAGGCTCTTGGCCGCGTGATACGTGTCCAGTATTTCCACTGCCTCAAGCTCTCTGGACATGCGCAGCACCGAATACCCTGTGTGTGGGTAAACGAACCCTGAATTGTGGTGTTGCAGTAGTTGACTTGGCTCTAATGCCTCTCTAATGGAGACTGGCAAAATCACTCGGCAAACGTGTACTGCTAAACCTCACGGTACCGCGCTGAGGCAACTGCACCGTTACACTCTTGCCTTCCTTCAACAGGGAGAGAAGAGCAGGTCCCACGCGACCAGCGACAGAACCGCTTACCTACTTCCAGCAAGACCCTAAACCTGAAGACGGAAACACGCATTTGAGCATTCAGGTCATACTGCCTTTAGGACAGAGCCGCGCAATTTTTTTGTCTAATACAGTCTTAAAATTCTGCATCAAGCACCAGCCGCATAAGAAATAAACCCATTCCTCTCATGAAATACAAAGAGCAATGTCTAGTGTTCTGATGGAATATTGAAAATGACGTTCTGTCATTCATCTGGCACTGAGAAACCGTATCAGCGGACGGGTGGAGAGGAGGCGATTAATTTTGAAAAAGGAATTAGAAGTGCTAAATGCTAGCAGCTTAGTCTACAGATAACTGAGGGGTGACAATACCCCGTGCCGTAAACATTTAAGAAGGGCAAGAAATTACTAATGCTGATAGAAGGAAGGAGTACTGGAAGCAATGGGATCAGATGAAGTACAGGAAAGCTACAGATAAATACCTGGCGAATAATTGTCATCATGGCCATGTGAGCGAGAGTAGTATTTGATGGAAAATTTTATAATTAGCAATTTTAATATGCCATTATCATGAACTGAGAAAAAAACCAGCTTTAGAATTTCCATTTTCTGTGCTAATGCATATGGGGTTATTTTTTCCTACACTTTGAAGGCCAAAAAGGTACTTAATATATTTGATACTAGTATTTTCCCTGCACATTTTGCCTTTACCTGCTCTTCCTTCTTCAATAACTCCCTGGTGCTGCTGCGTTTATTTCCTCCCCCTACTATCTCAGTATTTTCTCCAGTTCCCATCTTCTTTCCTTCCCTCTCTCTCTCTCTCCTTTTGATCCCAGTTTATTTACACAGTACCAGATTATTGATACCTGTATGCATCAGTGCACAAACTGCGAGGGAGATGCAGAGAGGGGAAGAGGCCATAGACCTACAGTGGCCAGGAACAGGACTGCCCCTTCTCTCAAAGTGACCTAGCCAGGAGAACAAAGCTCGTGCTATAGACACAGAAAGCTAACAGACGCGTTTTATAAACTTACACTGTTTAAAAAAGTAGTGTGGGACAAAAAAAAGAAAGAAAAACAAAATCTGTTTCTCAGCAGATGTAGCTGTAGAAGAATCTCCTTGGAGACAGACAGAAATCAATGCATGCTTCAGAGCTGGCACTCAGAGAAGATGACAGTAGCAGCTCAGCAGAAGAAGTAGAAGTTCTGGAAATGGGAATAACTCGCCACAGAGGAGAGCTGTGAATAGAATCCTAAAATACATCTAATCTGGACTTTTTCCACACCGTCGTCCAAAGCACCATAAAATACTATGCTGCCAATTCTAAAATACTAAATTATTAAATGCTAAATTATTGTGGCATACTAATATTGTGTTAATCAGAGGGGTGCACGTGGGTATAATTTGTTGTACAGCCACCAGTCCTTGCAGGAGCTGTGTAGTCACCAACTAGGTCTTGCGAAGAAGGTCAGTGTGCTGAAAGATAGCACGTTATGTCCTAACATCTCTCAGTATCCCTGATGGCAAAACAAAGATTAAAAAATGAAGACACCCCTGGCATATGGGGTGTTGGCATGAAGGCTAATTTGCTCATGTTTTCTCAACACTTTGAAAGCATCATCTGCCTAATAAAAGATATTGGATTGGGTACTTAATTTTTTCCTGTAAGAACCATACATTAGGGTGTAGTGTAGAAGCACAGAAATTTTAGTGTGGAGGTATTACATACCTCATAAAATCAAGGCATTTCAGAGGCAATAAACTGGTATTAATTTACTCTATTTACTTCAAAATAGATGAATAGGGGAAAATGTAGTCAGAATGGACAAAAAAAATTACATTTGCAGATGGATGTGAACTGTGAAATATAGGGCAGAATGAAAGTATGAACTGCAATAAACCAAGAGGTTTTATAAAAAGCTATAAAAATTGATTCAAATTATTCCCATAGGCGTATTAATTCAGGCCTTTTGAAGCATCAGTTTTTATCGCAGAATCCTCAAAGCCAAGGTTGATATTGTTCCTTATAAGCCCATTCTTATCCTGAATATGTTTGATTATGATTGCATTTAATCCTAATCAAGAAATAGTAACAAGCCATATACTTATTTATAGTCTGGTAAGAAGTAGAGTTGGCAACTTATGTGCTTACATGAAACCAGCTTCACTGCGTGTCCAAGTGGAGGGAGCATTGCTAACAGGTAGTAGGTATGTTGCTCATAGGTTTGTGAAAGCACCCTGCTGAAGTCCCAGAAGAACTGTTAAGAAATCCCATTTATCACATGGATAGAAGATGGATCGAAGCTAAAAAAAAAATAATCTAAAGATAGGGTTGGAGTACACTCAGCCCTTCAAGGGGAATGTTAAAATGAGGTATGAATTCAGTTACAAATCCCAGGAAATTCTTGGAAGGGAAAGGTCTGAATAAAAAGTTGGGGGCAGCCTGGATATGTGTGTCCTAACTCACGATGATGAAAGGAAAATCAAAATGAGTTTCATTTCTGGATCTTAGCCACAAAACTATGATATGGTCTGTCAGCTGGGGCAGAATAATCTCAGGGCTGACCTAAAGCACAGCTAGGTATAGGCATGTCTTTAATATACTGCTTCATGCCTGCCTCTAAATATAGTAACTGTGTTGTTAACATATGAACTTCCATATGTTGTTTCTCCTGTCATTCGTACCTTCTATCTTGCACGAGGAATGGCTTCAAGGTATTTGGTAGACACTAAGACAGTTCCCTGGTGTGGGCATGGTATGATGGGTACTCAAGGTCTTCCTGCTGTATTTTGCACTGCCTGGTGTGGCTTCCAGTTTTTACAAGCAGCTAAAAAGACCGGGCATATCTCTACTAAGCTTCACCAGACAGTTTTGGAGCTAGTAATAGGTGGTGATATGGAAGAGGTATCTTTCTGTGGTTAAATTAGGTGGAAGCTCATTAGCATTCAGCAAGGCAGTGGAGATAGTGCCTGCATGCTGAGGGGTCCCAGCAAGTTTTTAACAATTGACAGCTAGTGAAACAGCAGAGGGTGTAAATCTTACTTACAAATAGGTTGGTTTAGTATGTGTATATAAGGAATTATTGCACTAAAAATGAGTAAACTTTGTCTGCACTATGCACTTTTTGTACTGTACTAAGAAATGATGTTCAGAGGTAAAAGGCAATACTGAAGAAAATGTTTAGATGCTTTTTTGTTGTTATTTTTGCCTGTAGCACAAATGGATTTGTCTTCCTATCTTTTCTGAACTGTCCCCGTCTCTGTGTTACCTTGCTTACCTTACGATAATATATTTTCTTCTCCTCAGGGGACTAGAAGTATTGACGTAAAATACAAAGCAGAAAGTTAAAAGTCTGACATATTGATGTTTATTACTGGCCATGCAGCATCAGCTAATTAACAGCTTGAACTGTAGAAGTTTCAGCACTTGGTTAAAAACAAGCATCCAGAGAACACAAACCCATTTCTGCAGCTGCTGCAAAGGCTGAGGCAGCTGCTGTCCTGGCCAGGCTCCGGGCAGCAGATGAGCCAGGAGCCACTGCCAGCTGCCCGTCCTGCGACCGTGGGCCTGGCAGAGCATCGCCTCCATGTGTCCCCACCCTGGCCGCCATCTTACAAAGAACGTGACCGCCACAAAGAGAAGGAAAAGGACGTGAAATTTGGAACGTCTGTTAGTCAGCTCACCCTGGAAGGAAAAGCACCACAGAACAAGTGACAGGAGCAAATAAAAGCTGGAAATTCTTTGTTCCTAGAGAGAAGAAAGATATCCTCTAAAAATCCTATCTGGAGTTCTCAAACTGGTATACACAAGAGTCACAGCTCACTATAAAGTGCAAGAAGAGACAAAGAAATGATCGGGTACATTTCCCCTCCAGGAACCCCAGCAGAAAGAGGGGGGTCTCACGACTAGCTTTCTGTGCGTAACAGAGCCAGTACAGTCCCAGCTTCCCACAAGAAACATGCCCACGGGGAAATAAGCAGACGCGCTCTTGAAGCCGTGTTTACGTTCTGCCGAGTTTCCTGTGCATACATTAAACCCTGCACCTCCTGCAGTATAAGTCACGCCCAGAAAACCCAGCCTGCATAGCTACAGCAACCAGGTAGCGTTAGAACTGAGCCAGGTGGTTTGGGAAAGTCTAAAAGCCAAGCGGGACCTTACAAGCAGAAGCAGCCCTTGCTCCTTGCTACAGTAGAAGAGTCAAGTGCCAGAGGTCCTCGTACGCGTACATCTACAGAGAGGCTGTGGGGGCCTCAGAGTAAAATACCACATCTCGGCCTTTGCTCATCCCATATAAGCAGCCACAGAGCTCAAGTCTCTGCACCTTTCTTAGCACAAGCGACAATTCCCACGCGTGCCCCACGAGCATCTCGGGAGGCATTTTAGTGATTAGCCATTAAACCGACAGATCTTTAATAAATTAATGCACAGCAAAGTTAAGTTACTTAAACACAGTCAGAGTCAAGCAGCAGAGGGGACATAAACAAATTAGTGACAAAAGGCCAGCCTCTTACTGGGACTGTCAGTTGGCATTGCTTGCATATGAGTGGTAACCGATAACGGAGTAAGAAGCATCCTTTATTTCAGTCTGCTTTTAAATTGAGAAAGGAGTCATACGAGGATTTGAAAATGAGCAAGGATTTTTGACCTTTTCTTTTTTCTTTTCAGTAAATATGTACAGATCAGTGCCAGGGTGTTACACTTTGATACCAAAGAGAAGAGAGCAGATAATCTTCAAGGAATTGTGATTTTGGAAACCATCAGTTACAGTAAACGTTAGGGTAGCAACCCCAGGGTCTGCAATCTGTGCTTTCTCTTCTTTGCTTGCCCTCCTTAAGTGCGAGAGACCTGATACTTAAGACACCAATACAGATAAACGTGAAAAAAAAGTATGCCTGGGCAGTTCAGGAAGCAACATAAAAGAAAACCACCCACCCACAATTAATGATTTCCTGTAATATGACTGAAATACGTAGGAGGAGTTCTTGGAACCACTTTAAAAGCATCAAATGTTGACAGCTAAGAATGTCTACTTAGAAGACAATTATTTCCATAATCAGTAGAAGATTGGGGTATTTTTTTAAGCACAAAAGAGATAGGGCCAGGCAACAGCAGCTGTATTTGGAGTTGGGAAGATTAACCACATTTACGTCCAAGAGCCTAACCTAACTCAAACGGTGTTTATCCCTTTGTAACACCTCTAGTTTCAGTGGCATGAATCATAATATATCCTAATGTGTATTAAAGAACCACCAGAACATTGTTGTGAACAGCATCCTGAGCTGTCTTTCAGTGAAGTGTGTCTTCCTTTGGATAACATTTGAGTTTTCTAGACTAAGTAACTTCTGGCAGTTTTCCAGAAATTCTGAGATACATACATGCAAGAACAGGGAAAGGATATAACTTCTTTGCTAGAAGCTAACTCTGCAATTTGAAATTCCTGAAGTCGGTTTGCTTCTCGCTTTGTACATTTCAGACATATAAACGGAGTTACACGCAAAATAAGGCACAGGAAAATACCTTACGGAAGAAATGCAGACCCTCCACTGACCAAAAGCAAAAAAAGTAACAAGAGTGACTAAACCCCACGAGACTCACAGGATATGCAGAAGTAACCAGATTTCACAACTTACTGTCCAATACTTAATGAAATACTTGAAGACTGTTGCAGCAATATACAAGCAATACAACAAAGAATAGGCTAAGAACAGTAGAAAGAATTTGTAGTTAGAAAATCCAATGCAGTTATTCACCCTAGAGAACAAAAGCAAAGTTGAAATCAGGATGTGTAAAGCACACGGTTGCAACACAAGGGGTACTAAAATTTGGGGTGGGATGGGGTGTGTGGTTTATTCAGCCCCTTGATTACACAACACAGTTTCATCAATAAATAGCTCCCCTTAGTGGCCCGAATGCAATATGACTACAGCCTCTTTGCTTTTCACTTGAAGACTCCTTGTAAAAGTAAAAGGACAGTTCATAGTTTTGGAATCTGTTTTGAAGTTGGTACCACTGGTAAATTTTTAAAGGATTTAATATTTTTGGAAAATACCAGAAGTAAAGGTCTGGAATTTCTTTTTAAAAAGTCAAAATTATAATTTATTTTAACCTGCCTAGGTTAACCAGTTAATTTACACTAGGTGGCATGCTTTCTAGGAACTGATACACTTCCAAGTGTGGGAACTGGAAACGCTTCAGGGCCCCAAAGAGCAGAAATGTGACTGCTGGTGCTGCCCCATGGGAGCACGCGCCGGTGCCTGCAGCAGGAGCAGAGGTACTTGGGTACCTTCCTGTGTAAAAAGACACGGGAAGGGCCAGCCCCTTCACATCACTTCATGGTGACTCTACTCACTTCAGTGAAGAACTGTCCAGTAACTTACATGGCACAGACGGAACAATGGTGACAGTGATCTGCTGCGACGGAGAGACGGGACACAGCCTGATGCAAGCAAATGTCAATTATTGTATAGATACACAGGTATATATACTTTCAGAAGTCGCGCGTTTAAACAGATTGGTTCTTTTGAGCTAAGCATTGCATACTAAGCAATCCCTGATTGGTGGTTAACTACCATCAATCAACAGCAAGGTGTTATCTTTCCTTGGCGCCATCCGTCCCCCACTCCCCTATGCTCTGTCAGCATGACTCGTCATGTTAATTGGTGTCTAGACAAGCTCGAGCACATTCCCCTCAGCTAAATGATTGCCACACGTGGTCCTAGTTTCCAGCCCGCTCCTGCAGCGATCGGGTTTTATTAGCAGGCATCTATCACAGAATCGAATACCTGAAATGAAAGACACATTAATACCAAAAATTGAAAGGTGTTCTTTTTTCACACGTTAGTTAAGATTCCACTCACTTCCCAACTATTCACGCTCTTTCCTCTATCACTTCAAAAGAGGAGTGCATTTGCAGCTGATTTTTGCTGCCAGGTCACAATCAGATAAGCAAGGCTCATAATTCTTCTGGAGACTCGCAGGTGCGGGGAACAATCCTCACTGCAAAGCACACAACCAGCTTAAAAGCGATAAACCACAAGTGTACACTTCCCTCTGGCCTCCACATTTACTCAGACTTTACAAGCATTCCATGTTGGTAATTGCCTGGACAGCAGGTCTCTCCTTCAGAATGCTCTGGCTTGTCTGACAGACATGAACAGGGCAGAGCCTCCAGTATTAACACCGATTTCTTTCAAGCTTTGAAAGAGGCACCGTACGCATATAATCACCAAACAAGGTCCAGAAATCTTTTCACAGAATTATGCCCTGCATCTCTAAGCTAGATCCATTCTAAGTAGAAACAACTACGGATTTTGTCATTCTATTACTATTAGACAATAGTCATTTGCATATAATATAATATATATAATTTTATATTATGTGCAATTTATTTGCAATTAAGATAAAATATAAAATAAAAAAGCAGACAACATAAGTAGGCTTTTGAACTGCAGATATTGCTTCTCAAAGGCAGCACCTGGCACTCCACTGGAGATGAGCAGAAGTGTTCAAGGTTTTTTGTTTTCCCAAGCATAAAACCCGAGAGAAAAGGCATTGGCATTACTTGTACAAGAGTTACTCCGTGCACGCAGTGGCGTTAGGAATGCCCTGTTGATCGGCAGTATCGTCTGGATTGCCAGCATATGCTACTTTAGCGTGCTTGGTTAGCTTTAGAGGAACAAAGCTCTCTGCTTAGCTGACCTCCATTCCCTGTTCTTGTGTACACCGGCAACTTCCTGGCGATTTCGGCGAGAATTTGCCTCTGTACCTCTGGCCTTTCTTCATTTTTGTGAAGGGTCCCAGAGACGTGGCTGCACTCCTGCATCCTTGAGCCCCAGGTGGGGACACAGTCAGATGGATGAATATGAGATTGAACGGGGAGGTGGGGTTGCCTCCCTGGGTGGAAGGCTCCTGCATTTCTGCACTTTCACTCTTTTAAGCCCCATCTAATTATGCAACTTAACTACTTTGAGAACAACAGTTTTGCTGAATATGCAACA
The DNA here is from genome assembly GCF_023634155.1 of Falco peregrinus. Taxonomy (NCBI): domain Eukaryota; kingdom Metazoa; phylum Chordata; class Aves; order Falconiformes; family Falconidae; genus Falco; species Falco peregrinus. The sequence continues at coordinate 3,754,097 of NC_073733.1, read as the reverse complement.
GTCTCGTCATCGATTTTGATGTGGGGAGACAGAAGGAAAAAGCTGTTTTAAAGTTCAAGCGTTTCTACAGGGCTTGACTGATGGAAAAGACAGAGCCCTCTCTGGTCTATCTGAAGTCAAATGCCATTTTCTCATGTGTCTTGGATGTCCCCAAGTCTACTGGAGCAGAAAGGTATAAATCTTGGCTCTTTTCCTACCCATTTTTCTTCAGGACTATAGCTGATTGTTAACTACAAGGTGATTTAAAGAACGTAGTCAAAATTTCTTAGTAACTGAGTATCCTTTATTGACAGCACTGGATGCACGGGGGATCTTTCCGTCTAACATGCATGTCTAAAGTAACTAATTATCTTATATTTATACAATGAATATTCAATTAATGCCTATACATATTCATTACCTAACCCCGCCTACTCTCCCTTCGTATGTTAATCAGCTTATCAGTCCTTTGCCCTTGTGCAAATTCCTCCAAGAATTGTGGGCAGGGGTCTTTGGGACGTGGGCGGTGGTCTCTGGGAGGAAGGCCCGTAGGTCTTCCTCATGGTGTACTTTTCACCTTTTGCCTTGTATGTGATGGTCTTGCAAGTTTGCAGTGTTCTTATCGGTCTGAGCTAATTTATGTCCTTGTCGACCATCTGTTTCTTCTGCTTGTTTCTTTTAGTCGCTCCCTCTAGATAACTTATAAACAGGCCCCTTGTTAGAGAAAGTTAAAGAAAGAGAAACAGACTCCTTCTTTCATCAGTTATTTCATTAATTATTTCTTTCAGACTATGGTTACATGACCTAATTACTGTACCTACAATCTTTGAGTAAATGTAAGTTTTTAGCCTTGGTACAGGGCTGTATGGAGGATTTCATAGCAGCTTTTGTTGTGCAACTACTAGTTACATTAGAATATATTTCTTATATTCATTATAACTACAAGGTTTATTCTATCCTAAAGTGAATTCATACAATATCAAAGGAAGGCAGCTTCATTAACGTGCATTAGCCAATGACTTTCCTATTACCACTGCTGTCTTCAGTCAAAGAATCATTTATGAAAAACAAGGGCAGAGGGAACAACATGCGTTGGCAGCTTTAAGATTATAGGCCCAAAGTTTTATACCCTCTGTCTTACATTTTTACGTTAAAGTATCACGAAATATTACCATGATTTTCATTATTATTTGTGGCACTAAATACTGCGGCACACAGTGCCAGATGGCTGATATTCAGAATGAAAATAATGCAAGGCCAGTCTTAGGAAGACTCAGTAAGAATATAACAGCATGCATTCTACAACCAATACAACACTGGGCAAAACCACAAAATTCCAGGAGAGACCGAGATCAAATAACCAAAATACATAACACATTGCTGGTATTTAAGGTGACTTGTGGCTGTCATGTGAGAGGTTAAACAGCCTTTTTCAGTGGCGCGCATTTTGGTTAGGATTTTAGAGGCATTCTAGTTAGGATTTTAGATAGTTTTATAGCCCTGTGTTACCTGTAATTGAACTAGCTGATATGATACATTTTAAATAATATGTAAAGCAGGTAACAATATGTTCATACAACATTTAACCTGTTTGCCTTAACAAAATATACAACAAGTCTTGTTTAGGGTTAAGGTGGACAAAACCATGCTTTTTAAAGAAGAAAATCAGAATGCCAATTTTGTAACATAATCAAACATTTAAAAAATAGAGCTCAGATGCTATTTAATTGATACAAGGTGTAATTCATACTGCACTTCAAATGTATGTGTAGCTGCTCTGTTCTTAAATGTAAGGTTTGAGTATTAATAGTTCATATTTTTCTAGAAATAAGTACAACAGTCCCCATCTCCAAATGAGTACTGTGCCTTTTGGCACATATTCTACTTGCCCAAACTAATTTTATTTCTCTGAGTGAGGGGTTCTTTTCCACCCCACAGTCTTGTCCTGTCTTCCCATTTTTAATTTCCTTGCATTCATTTCTTCCCATTAATTTTCCCACTTTCTTCATATACTATGGTGAAGCATTTGCCTCCTTGTGCTCATACCCTTCCAGTACTGTTGTTTATAAATTATGATTGCGTATTGCTACTTTTCTTTATCCCCTAGCCTGACTCCCAAATTCATTTTGATTTCAACAGCTCTGGGGGCACTTTCATTTAGTCTGATTCCTGCCACAAATGGAATTGTCAAGGTTTGCCATACAAAATACAGGTTTCAGTCTTGCCTGGCATACTGATTATCTGGCATTCAGTGTTGATGCTTTCCATTTTATAGAAATGTATAATATGTTATATATCTTAGATGTATAAATAGTCTTTTTGAAATTGTACTCTGCTTTTTTACAGCTGGAAGAAGTAAGTATTTGCCACGATGTGTAAAGTTCATTATGAATTTATAATCATATTAAACACCTTTAATGAGAAAGAACTTAAAAACTTTAATAAACTCTAAATAAGGTCTTATTTTGCCTACATGCAGCAGGGCTTATATTTCTTCTGCTGAGCTGCTTACTGTTAAGTTTATCTCATGACCACTTCAGAGCTTGCGTTGATTTCTGTCTGTCTCCCAGCAAATCCTCTGCTTCTACAGCTAAATCTGCTGAGAAACAGATTTTATTTGTTTTTCTTTCTTTTTTTTTTGTCCCACACTACTTTAAACAGTGTAAATTTACAAAACGCATCTGTTAGCTTTCTGTGTCTATAGCATGAGCTTTGTTCTCCTGGCTAGGTCACTTTGAGAGAAGGGGCAGTCCTGTTCCTGGCCACTGTAGGTCTATGGCCTCTTCCTCTCTCTGCATCTCCCTCGCAGTTTGTGCACTGATGCATACAGGTATCAATAATCTGGTACTATGTAAATAAACTGGGATCAAAAGGAGAGAGAGAAAGAGAGAGGGAAGGAAAGAAGATGGGAACTGGAGAAAATACTGAAATAGTAGGGGGAGGAAATAAACGCAGCAGCACCAGGGAGTTATTGAAGAAGGAAGAGCAGGTAAAGGCAAAATGTGCAGGGAAAATACTAGTATCAAATATATTAAGTACCTTTTTGGCCTTCAAAGTGTAGGAAAAAATAACCCCATATGCATTAGCACAGAAAATGGAAATTCTAAAGCTGGTTTTTTTCTCAGTTCATGATAATGGCATATTAAAATTGCTAATTATAAAATTTTCCATCAAATACCACACAGCCACTTGATACTGTGAGCATATGCATATATGTGTAATGGCAGATTCTTCAGTGCAGATCATTTTCTCGTGTCTTAGGCACTCTAGTTGTAAATATCCTGAATGAGGGGATACCAATGTTAGAAACGATAACAATTAAAACAATTTTATTTTGGGTTCAATCAATTCAGGTTGAGAAACAATAAGCAAAAACAGCACCGGGTGCACGGAGAACTCAATTAGTTCCACCACACGCACACCTGAGTCCTAAAAGCAGTGTCTTTTATCCCCGGATCTTGACCAATCTCCTCTCACTGGATGTCCGTCCCGCTCTTTCCCCATTGGGTCGTTAGGGTTCTCCTGTTGGCTCTCCTTTGGCGCGCTTTTTTCAAATCTCAAGGCCTTTGTCTCCTTCCGCGGGCCTTCCCTGCCTGGTTTTGCTTTCCTTATCTCCTTCAGCTTCAGCGGGTTTTTCTAAGCAGCGATTGCCTCAGGGGAAGGGGAAGCCATCACATTGTCTCAAAGGAGAACCACAGGCACCCACTCACCACAACTGCGATACAGGTCCCAGATTTACATAGGGTACAACCATTACACTTATCACAGTACATTCTATTTTTGACATGAATCATGACTGCGTTTATCACACCAACTCTCTCTCACATGGCCATGATGACAATTATTCGCCAGGTATTTATCTGTAGCTTTCCTGTACTTCATCTGATCCCATTGCTTCCAGTACTCCTTCCTTCTATCAGCATTAGTAATTTCTCGCCCTTCTTAAATGTTTACGGCACGGGGTATTGTCACCCCTCAGTTATCTGTAGACTAAGCTGCTAGCATTTAGCACTTCTAATTCCTTTTTCAAAATTAATCGCCTCCTCTCCACCCGTCCGCTGATACGGTTTCTCAGTGCCAGATGAATGACAGAACGTCATTTTCAATATTCCATCAGAACACTAGACATTGCTCTTTGTATTTCATGAGAGGAATGGGTTTATTTCTTATGCGGTTGGTGCTTGATGCAGAATTTTAAGACTGTATTAGACAAAAAAATTGCGCGGCTCTGTCCTAAAGGCAGTATGACCTGAATGCTCAAATGCGTGTTTCCGTCTTCAGGTTTAGGGTCTTGCTGGAAGTAGGTAAGCGGTTCTGTCGCTGGTCGCGTGGGACCTGCTCTTCTCTCCCTGTTGAAGGAAGGCAAGAGTGTAACGGTGCAGTTGCCTCAGCGCGGTACCGTGAGGTTTAGCAGTACACGTTTGCCGAGTGATTTTGCCAGTCTCCATTAGAGAGGCATTAGAGCCAAGTCAACTACTGCAACACCACAATTCAGGGTTCGTTTACCCACACACAGGGTATTCGGTGCTGCGCATGTCCAGAGAGCTTGAGGCAGTGGAAATACTGGACACGTATCACGTGGCCAAGAGCCTGCGCTGCAGGTCAGACCGATCCAGAACACACTGTATCTGCACGTATGGAGGCTCCTCAGCAGTGCATGTGGAAGCATTGCAGAAACATTTTAGATCCCTTGAAAGATGCTGCAGTTCTGGCCAGCCTCTCTGTGCATGCTATCCCAGCCAGTCACAATTACCACATCCTGCCTGGTCAAACTTCCATGTTGACACGGGCGTACCACAGCAGCAGATCTATGGAAGCTGTATGCCTAGAATGTGTGTTTATCTTTCTGAACGATGCCACCGGGCGGCACTGTTCAGACCAAGCTCTGCCAGATGCAATTAGGATGAAGAATTAGATTAGTGACAGAGAAATGTCGCCTCTGTCGTTTAAAGTGAATCCTGGTCAGAAGCAAAGTTGCATATCAAAGTGCAGGGTAGAGAAAACCTGTCTCATTAAAAATCAGCTTTAAGCCAATTGTCCTCTTCCTTTCTGTCTGTCTGTCTGTCTCTCTCCCCAGCAAATGAGCTTACAACTCGCCCTCAAGGCGAGAGCATCAGCAGTCAAGCTCTGGTAGCTTTGAAGAAATCTTTATGTGATTAAAAATGCCACACAGAGTTACAGCTTCCTCTCGGCTCTGCGTTCCAATCAGATGGGAGTATATAGGCCATTATAAATGTAATCCATGGCGTATCTCTATCTTCCTAAACGGGGTTGGTTAATTAGGTACCATACTACTGCTGCGTTACGCTGGTCGTAGAGGAGCCACGGCTGAGCTGAGGGCTGTGCTGGCCGACGGCGGCTCGCAGCCAAGCCCCGGGCAGGGTGCAGAATGCAGCATTAGGTGTGCGGAGCCATGCCCTGTGCCATCTGGGCACAGCTTCGCTCCGGCGCTGCGGGCCGAGGCCTGCGCCCCAGCCCAGGGCACCGGCAGGGACCCGCGCCCGCTCGGGCTCTGCGCCGGCAGCCACCCCGGGGTCCAGCCGCCCGTGGGGAAGGCGAGAGCACTAACGGCACCTTGGGAGAGCGCCCGACTGAGCAACACAGACTGTATGCCGAAGTGCCGCCATGTTCATGGCGCCGCTGCCCTGTGTGAGCGGCGCTGGCAGTTCGTGGTTTGGGATGCGGGCCCCCCTGTTTCACCACCCCGATTTCTCCACATTACCGGTACCGCCGGAGCGAGAACCGCCCCGAGGAGGTGCCGGCTCGGGAGCGCCAGAGGCCGCGGCCTAGCCGTACCGGGAGGCGGCCGCCCCTCAGCGCGGCGGGGCAGGACGGGGGCAGCCCCCGCGCCCTCCCGCCACACCGGGCGGCCCCGGCGGGCGGTGTTGCCATGGCGACGCGCCCCGCCCTCTCCTCCGCGCGGCCGGGCCGGGAGCGCGGTCCCGCCCCGCCGCTCCTCCCAGCGGGTCCGCCGGCGTCCCACAATCCTCTGCTCCGCCCCGCGCAAGATGGCGCTGCTGGGGGCTCCGCGCAGCCTGGCGGCAGCCGGGTCCCTCAAGCGGCGGCTGCTGGCCTTCGCCCTGCTGCGGCCTCCGGCGGCCGCCGCCGCCTGCGCGCACGGCTGGCTGGCGGGGAGCGGGCGGCAGCGGGCCCCGGGAAGCGGCCAGGTGCGTGGGGACGCCGGCCCGGCAAGGGCAGGGCGGCGGAGGGCGCCGGGGGCGGGCGGTGAGGGGCTGAGGAGGGGCGTCGGGCCCCGCTGCTGCCCCTGGAGCCCTGCGGGGCGGCCTGCGCCGTCCGTACCTCGCCCGGCTGTCGGGGCCCGGGGGCTGCCGGGGCCGACCCCGGTGGTCGGGCCGGGCGGGGGAGCCCCCGCAGAGCAGCTGAGGGAGCCCCCGCAGAGCGGCCGGGGGGCCGTGGCGCGGCTCGCCTCATGCAGCCTTCCTGGAGGGACCCCGGGCGGCTGCAGGCCGGAGCTGCCCCCCTTGTGCCGTGTTCGGGGCACCGTCCCTCCGCCTGCGCCGCCTCCGATCAGCTGTCCGTGGGCCAGCGTTACAGAAATGCCTTCGCACGGGCGCTGAACATTGTGTAGAGGATAACTTATGCTGACAGCTAATTTTGCCGTTATGTAGGGAAAAGAAATGGGAATTTGAATTCTTTCTGTCAGCAGTGGAAGGCTGTAACACGTTCCAGTGAATGATTTTTTTGTTACAAGTAAAGAATTGAGTACGTGTCTCAAATTGAGTAAGTCTAGCCTTTGACAATACTTATGCATTTTTCAGAGTGAATGAAGGAAGTGTGTCTCAAAGATTGAGCCGGATGAACTTCCCATAAACTCCCAGATGGTTATTATTACTGTGTGATAATAACCTTTTTTGGTTTCTTCTTTTTTCCCCTCCAGAGTACCACTGTTTGTGACTAGTTTTCATTGTCATCCGCCTTGATTAGTTGCCCCTGACAGACAGAATTCTGTCATAGACTGCGGTCAGGTTCATGTTACTCACTGGGTTAGATGGGATGAGCAGGACTGAAGCAGTCCAGTTTGGGGGTTTTAGTTTTGAAACCTGTGCAAGACAAGAAGCTGGGAGTTGAAGGTGACACAGATAAAGTATTTCTCCCATGTGTTTGGAGACATTGAAATACATCAGGCTACTCAGTATTGTCCGATGTTCCTGGAAACATATTTCAGATGTTAGTGAGTAAGCAACAATGTTATCATGGTGATGTATAGACGTATTAATTATAGTCCTGTTTTCCTTTTGAATGTTTTTATTATCATCCTTGCTGATAAGTTTTAATTGCCACATGTTGCTAAGCACCAGATTTTCTGAACTAGAAAGCTGAGGCGATGTCTGTAGTATATATATGCGCTCGTCTCTTTGGCCTTTTAGTTTCTAGGCACATCTGTGTTAGAAAGTGGACAATTATGCATTTCTTTTTTTACAGTCTGGTGATACAGCTTGATGCAGAAGTGAAGCAAAAATGTATTTGAATGAAAATTAGAATTCATTAAATGCACGAGCAAGATCTTAGGTTTTGTTATATAAAAACTTTGTACCACATTATGACAAATGGGCAACATGTTTTATGTGTGTTGTGCAAATGTCATTTATTATTATCTGGCAGGAGGCTCAAGCTTACTGTTCTGGAGTTTTTGGTTGTAATGTCCTTTAAAATGTTGGGACTAGTTCACATGATATTTTTTTTTTTAACATGTCATTAAATTTGCTGACAGGAAAAATGCACTGTCTGGTGATTTGAGTTTCCGTTTTGCTCCCCCCCCCCCCCCCCTTGATTTTTCAGCTAGGTCAAGAAATATTGTGCCGACATTAACAGAAGTGACTGTCAGCAGTTGGCTAGACACTTCAGCAGGCTGTATTTCAGAGTGACTAGCCACTGATATTTTTTTTTTTTATAAATTAGGCAGTTCAGCATTTAAAAAATCTTTTGGAAGCGGGTATGTGCATCCTGTTTTAGTTTGTTGTTTAGTTATTGTGCTATGTTTATACACTAATGAGGACTCTTAAATATTTTTAGTGGGCTTATTCTGAAAGTTTTTATAGATACTAAAAAATCAAAGAAATACACCTGGGTTTGCATTTAAAACAAATTTGTTTGCTGCAGTCCTAAGCAGTGTGCTTCACAGTCATCTGGGAATAAGGTTTAATGAAAGTAGTGTTTTATAGCACGTGTTCTCGTGAAAGCCTCCAGGCTACTGTGTGATGACACATCTTAGTATATATTCTTTTAGCACATGAAAAAGCTCTTAGGTTACCTTTATATTCTAGGTATCAAATATGGGTTAGATTTTGCACTAGGTTGTTGAATATAAGCAAAGGCAGTAAATGTGAAATAAATACCCATGATCCAGCCTGTTAATCTCACGTGGAATGGGAGACTGGTGGGACCCAAACACTTGTGAAATCCAGATAGTTGGCTTTACTGGCATGTCTTCCCCAAAGTGTTCCTAAATGGTAAGGGCCTCCCTGGGAGGGCGCACCTCAGGTGACATTGTTATACCAGCAGCATGGTGCTTCTTACTGCTGTAGTAAAATTATTTTTGTGAGTAAAATCAACTGTACAAGCACAGTTCAGCTTTTATTGCTGTAACTACGCAAATAGCAGAGGCTTGCGGCAGCGTAGCTGTGTCGTTCAGGAGCTCTGCCTTGTACAGCTCAGGCTGGTAAACACTATAGCCGCAGCTTAACTTGTGGGAAAAAGTGTGATTAAAGGAAGGAAAAGCTCTGGTGAAATACGACCATAACAGCAAAGTTACCAACCATTCTTTTTGAAAAAGGTCATTTCAAACACTTGCCTGTCATCCTTCCACTCTGCTTTGTATCCATGCAGTACTTGATCCCCCTGTCTTCATTGTCTCATGTTGGCTGTAAGTTTTTTTTTTTTAAGCTTGGAATTGTTAAATTGTCTTATAATACAGTGTATGTATTTTCTATGGCAGTTAGTACAATGAGATTCAAATATAGTAGAGTTGTTTAGGTACTGTTGCATTACAGATCTATTTTTTCCCCTCACGCTTACATTTTTCGTTTTTCACTGGTTTTGATTAGAATCTTGCTTTTCTGAGTAACAAGACATGTAACATTTATATCCTGGAAAGGAAAATAGCTAAATTTATGGAGGGGAAAAACAGGTGCCGTAAATATTGCAGAACTGTGATCAGATGCCATTTATTGATATTGAGATCAGTTTGCATTTCCGTAAGTGTCGCTCCTTCAGTTTACCCTCCTGTGGTTGGAGTAGGCAGGGGTTCGTTATGTCAGAACTCATATTTTGAATTTAGGATCTCTGCTGGGTAGTGATAGAAAGAATTGGCAAGTTGGATGTGGCCTGCTTGTTGAACTCTGAAAAGTAACCAAGCAAAGACTATTTTTTTTTTCTAGGAAGCTTAGGGTTTTTTTGTAGAACAGTTTGCCCGCATCCAAAATAAAAGCAATGGCAAATTCTATTCGATCTACAACTTAAATGGAAGGAAAATAGCATTTGACTGAAAAGGTCCAACAGCTTTTAACTAACGATAATTATTTTACTAGGTTCCGTATAAGCTAAGAAATACACTGAGGGGTTTCTTTCAGAGAGGGTGTTGGCAGTGGTAGAAAGCGGGGCTTTGTAAAATGCTGCAAGTGTAATGGTAAAAAATACTTTTTTCTTTTTTCCCCTTGCATTATCTTGCCCTTCCAGCTGCCACATGACGTGATAAAGAGCATGTTCTTCTGCATAATTTAATAATATCCCTTTCTCTGGAAGTGGTTGTAAAAGAAATTTCAGGTATTTTCATTAAATGTATTTCTATTTTGCCTTTCTTTTCTTTTTTACCTGAAGCTTGGACCGTTCTGTGAAATTATACTGATGTTTATTGTCCAAGGCATCATTTCACATGTCTGCGTGCATTGCTAAATTCTCTTCTCTAGATTTTGATGGTGTAGTTGAACAGCTTGATGCATGGGAACTGTTAATCAACAGTCACCGTTAGTCAACAGTCTTCACTGACAGATATATGCTTTGTAACGGAGTATTTGAAATTCCTTGAATTTTCAAAATTCCATTATAGAGGAAGCATTACTGCTGAGCAGATCAGCAGTCCCATGTGTCTGTCTATAAAAATGGACATCTAATAATACTGAAAAATGTTGCAAGGGAGGTTATATAATGAAGTAGAACAGATGGAACTATGGGAATTTGATCTGAAAGTAATTTGGGAAATACAGGGGGGGCACAGGGTAAGCAACACTCCCTGTAGCAGTGGTGCTGTGGTACACTGGGGTGTCTGCTGTGATGCTGTGTGGGTTTTCTCCTCTGCCATTGAGACGTGTTGTACCAAAACAAGCCAAACGTGAGGGTATGTTAGTAAGATGTTACGGGGAAGACTCCTTAAGGTATCTATTTGTTAACCTTCTTGGTTTCATTTGCTCTGTACGCATTCATCTATGTGTACAGAGCAATTGCACATTGGCCGTTGTTATATGTAACTCCAGTGAAGTTTGTATTGTTCATATTGGTGACAGTTTATATTTATAGCAGAATATTTTCACCTTTTCTCTGATCTTCCTCTGCTCTTTCCTATTAATCTTTTCTTGCCTTGCAAACTAAGCAAAATTAACACTGGGACTGGAATACTTCACAGGTACTTGGACCCCACCTTCAGTTATCTTTTCTGTTACGGTTATTTTTTAAAAAAACACAAAATCATCCCCATTAGGTTAGTGCAGTATGTCTGGAATGGTACATAATATATTCCAGAGAGAAGCTTCTAAGTGTGGATTTGACCTTGCGCAAATGTGTTTAATCCCTGTTGTTTGTTTGCATTTATAGTATTTAAACTACCACCAACAGTCATGACACTTTAGCAATATGACTTTTATGTGCAATCAGTACTAGACATCTGTTTCATCCTTTAGAGTATATAGAATCATATCCAAAAATACATTAAAAGAACATAATGGTGCAGAGTCAGGCATTCAGAAGTTTGGAAATGCCAGAATTAAAGTTCCCTGCATAATTTCTTAAACTGAGAAATAAGCAGGACTTGCTCCTGCTCCTTTAAAGCAATAACCTGCTACTTTTATGTGTTGCAGAGAAGGTTCAAGTATGCCTTTCCTTTGTAGTCTTAAATCTCTTGGGAAAGAGTTGTAATGAGGGAAAGTGGAGTCCCAAGTCTGCCCGCAGGAATTGCAGAGAGTGACAGCGTAAGCTTCAGTCGGACTCATTTGGGCATTTTTGTTAATAATACTGTGATGGCTGGAGGATTTATCAGTGAAATAAATTGTTCACCTTGTTTAATTCTTTATTTCTTTGCTGAGACTTGGGTTTTAGCAGGAGCCTAGGAGAGGACTGAAACCTCCAGTCTTCCAGGCTAAAGACTGGAAATAAGAACAGGTTTTCTTATTTTTTATAAGAAAAAATCTTTTCTTATAAAAATCTTTTCTTTTTTATATCTTTTCATCTTTTTGCTGTATTCATCTCTTAACCCTATGACAGTTCATAGCTTCAGTCAAGCAGGTAGTCTAATGCAGCGATTGAGACCGGGTTTGCTGGTGTTTCAATAGAAGTTGTTCTTTTGATGGTGTTTGTCTCCTGTGTCAGGCAGAAGAGAGCTCTGCCAGCTCTGGGGTCAAAGGATATGAATTATTAGTAAAATATTTTTACCATGTCCTATGAGTACATTCTAGAAAAACAGTAACTAGTTTCTTTCTGATAGCTGTTGGAGCATCAGTTGTGTACTCCCATGTGCTAGGAATATACAACAACAACAGCAAAATGCATTCAGAGTTGAATACCTGGATTTCAGTTCTTACAGTACTCAAGATTTTTTTTTTTCTTGCAAGGCCAAGCAGGAGAGAATGGCACTGCTCACGAGAGGTTCCAGCTGTGTTGTCTTAAGAGAAGCCAAAGTATAGTTGTGAGTAGTGGTTCATCAGCTCCTAAACTTCACTTTGGCATGGTGTCTTAACAGTCTTTTATTGGCATGATGTGTTTAAGGAAGTATAAATGCTGGCGTAAATATGCTGAGCGTTTCAATATACTGACTGCACTCTAGGCTGTATGAGACAGGAACTCAATCTCATTGGTATGAATGTAGGACTTGCTGGTATTAAGCCTCTCACCCTGGATCTTGTCTCTGCTATAAATTCTACATTGTCATCATATAATCCCTACTTCTGAATGGCCTGTGACTGGTGAAGCAGGTAGAGTTGTATTGATGTAACTGCCTTTGTGGAATTAAAGAACACTGCTGCCTTTCGTATTGGTGGTACAATTTAATTTGGTGTTGGGTTCTAGACACTTCCCAGGTGCCACGGTAGTAGTTACTGCTAGGAGTGCTTACTCCTCCTCTTGCATGTTGATGTTATCCAAAATAACCATGCCTTTGTAATGATTACATTAATTTACAGTAACCTGGGATGTGCTGAGGCATCTTGAAGTCTTTCTCTTTTTCCCTTGTATTTTCTGTTTATCTCACTGTTTATAAGGAGAGCATATTAGTTTAGACGGAATCCTCTGTGCTGACGTGAAACTGTGAAGTTATGAGTGTATCTACAATGGAGTGCCTTATAAATGGAGCTCTTTAATTTAACCCAGGTCTTGGAAGCATCAGGATAGTTCACCCGGGCCAGTTAGCTTTACAAAGTGCAAAATGTATAATTGTAATGTTTGCTGGTTTCTGTGTGTCATGTCATATAATGGAAATGTTTGCAATAAGCAGGTCCCATGTGGTGACTTGTGGGGGAATGATCTTCATTTTCTTAAAAATGACTAAATCACAACTTGCAGTATGTGTCTTAAGAGCAAAGGAACATTCAAAGCAAGGTATAAAATATACGACAGCATGGCTGTTTGTCAAGGTTTAAAATACCCTTTCTTATGATCAGGTTTGGCTTTTTTTTTCCCTTTTTGGCATTTGTCCTTTGCCGTGGGCTGATGAGCAGTGCTTTCACTAGTTTGCTCTGTGGTAGTGATTTTTATATAATGTGAGGTGTATGGTTAATATTGCAACAGAGCAGTAAAAGATTTAATATTGAATGTGTCAGAGATGATGTGGCACCATTTTTGCTAACCAAAAGGGAGGTCCCTGTTTTGCCACTGGGGAAGCACTGCCAGCTAGTCCATCTAATAAGGAAAATAAATGGTCCTTTGAAACTCTTATGGAAAATTAATTTCTTTCAATGTAACATGTAAAGCATGCTACAGTTGGTGCCTAGCAGTGTATCTATGAAAAGATGCACTGATGGAGATGTGGATAGTGGGTATCTTGTGTCCTGCCTACCTAAAACTTGTAGTCAGCCATGCTCTGATTTCTGATAGTGCCAGTGCTTCCCAGTTGGGACACGTAGCTTTGATTAGCCTCGTGGTCTGTGAGACGAGCATGGCATGAGCTGAGCTAAGAGGAATTGAATACGGCAGAACCTATAAGCATAAGAATAACATTTCCTAATGAAAAATAGAGCGAAAGAATATTTGAAAGAAGTCAGAAGACAACCTGGGAGAAAATTAAATGAGAGAAAAGGGAAAACTTTGGGCTTTCGTGGTACAAGAGAAACAAAGTCTGATGGGAGTGGGGATTCAGGGAGGGGAAAGAGTCACTGTCACTCAGCAGTTTTAATAGTTGAGTGTAATTTATTTTACAGCTGCTCCCCACCAGTTTTTCCGTGGTCAGTTGTTAAAAATCAAAACCTTGTTTTCATGTTATGCTTGTTTACATAAACTAGATGAATATTTGCTGTATGTGAAGTACATGTTCTGCATGACTCCATTTTTACTTCCCCTCCACGTTTTTATTCTGTAGATTCCGCCAGTCTGCAAGCAAAGATCATGGCACAGTCTGCGAGGGGATTATTCAAGGCCGTTTTTAGAGGCTTCAGAGGTAGGTATAAATTTTTTTTCTTCCTACTTGCAGGTCAGAGGAAATTCAAGCCCTTGGAGCATCTTACAGTTTAATCTGCTGTTTAAAAGCTTCAGACTATTGCACACTCCTCAAGAAGTCTTTTTGAATCTCTAGAAATGAATAATAATACAGTAACTTAGAAGAGTTCTTAAAAATGTAGGTTTTGTGTGTTGACACTTAGATTCATGTTGTCAGGCATAGAAGATACCAATGCATAGAAAGCTGTGAGTTTTCCTTGAGTATGTAGGGCTTTATTACTTCAAAATTCTGCTTAGGTTGTGGAATATCAAGAAACAGTGAAAATTTATTCTCATCATTCTGAGTGCCAGGATGTCAGGCGCTTACTCATATGAGGTCTGCTTGCCTTAACACTAATGTAAACATAAGGAAGATGCAATTTATACTGTTCATGGAATAATTATGACACATTTCAAAGTTACACACTTTGCTTGAATGAAGCTAGGAAATGTATTTGTCTTGTTTTTTGAGCGTTTTTGTTATTAGAATCAGAACCAACTTAAGCAGCTAAAATGTTTTGAGAGTCCTTGGAACTTCAAAGCATGAAATCTACTTAGATTGGGGTTTATAATGTTTTTCTTTAATATATGAAAAGTGAAATTCTGCTTTAGGAAACCCTGAGGTGCGCTATCAAACCATATCATAAAACAGGATTCCTAAAGGGCTTTTGCATGGCTTGAACCCAGAAATTGTCAACATGTAGCAAATCTTTTAAACAAAATGCAGACTGTTTTTGAAAAGCTTTAACATGTCCATTGTTTGTGGTAGGCACTTTGAAATTGAACTTGGAGAAACACCTAGTGGTAGTGAGTTACTATTTTTTAGTATATCTGCGTGCATTAATACAGAAATTTTATCTGTATGTATTTAGCAGGGAATCTTGGCCATGTGCTAAGAGAAGTGAGCATTTTTTGTAAAAAAAGCAGGATCTTTTCCTAACTGCACCTGTATATGGATTGCAGCAGGGGCTCTCAAATGGGTTAACTTTTACCTGTTGTACGGTGCCACTAGGCCATTCTCATCCTGATAGGAAAAAGTGTGAAGCGTATTTATCTCTTTATTTTGCCCCCAAGTGAAGTTACTCTTTACATACATGGAAAGAGTATTGCTGATTAAATGTGTTGCACTCTATATATTAATGTGCTTGAGTATGGTTATCCTCCAAAACTTTAATTTCTTTTCTATGTTCTGCAGTCCATTTTTCAGTTCTTAGGTATCCTTTTAACTAAAATATACAAGGCTTTGTTTACCTCCTGGCTACTTGGAACATGCTCTTTACTATACTGCTGGATTTATAGTCCCTTTCTTAATATTGTTTCCTTAAGCAAGGCAAGGTTTTTAGAGAGAGGCAGTATCTTTTATTAAAGCAAGCCAATACAGTTGGAGAATGAGGGAGGGAAAACAGACCAGTAGTTCTTCTTTCTGTTGGCTTTCACATGCTTGTTTCCTGAGGCTCTTGCAAATTGACTTTTCATTTTCACACAGATCCTCCCGAGGTGGCGACTGATAGAAAAGAGAATGTGTTGGCATGGTCATGCAGGTGGAGGGCTTCACACAGATCCAAAGGAAGGGGTAAAAAATTGCTTAATTACTATTGCTTCTATTGCTTTTTAAATAAAAACTGTGAGCAACTTTCCCCACCCCCCAAAAAAACTCCAAAGCTGATGACCCCAAGCAACAACTTGTCAAAAACTGTATTGGTAGGTATGTGAATACTGTAGTGGAGTAGATACTGTTTTAATCACACAATAACAACTGTGCTGAAGTGTTTCAGTTGTTTATTAAAAATGCAGTCTTGGTGTCACACACTCCTTTGAAATTGGCCTGCATTATAGTGGATTTTTTTCATTGAAAGTATGTTCCATTGTAATCTATTGTATTTGTTATTCTTGTTTGTGACTAATATATCCCTGTGACTTGACATTCAGGATATTAGAAAGCAGCTTGTGGATACAAGTTAGTGCATCAGTTGGTAAAATGGCACTTGAAGCAGAGAAGGGGAGAAGTAATTAAACTGCATGTATTTTTAGTTGGATTTAATGTTAATTGATATATTTTTGACTCTATTTATGTTCAGGAAGCACATCTTAAAATAATTATGATAGGTATGTAAGGAGAAGTAGTATCTTTTATTAGACCAAGTGATTACAGTTAGAAGACAAGGGAAGCTTTTGGTTGAAACAACACAGTATAAACTTGCATGATTAAATTTGCAGAATCAGAGCACCTGAGTTTATTAAGTTTAATTTGCTCACTTCCTTTGCAAACTTACTTCTGATGCTTTGTGTATTTGCAGAATGATTGTGTGTGATGGTTATAACTTGTCCAATCTTGGCTGGGGTTTTCCTAAAACTAGTGAAGACCACGTTGATGACAAATTGAAATTTCAGTGCAGAATTCAGGTCTTTCTGGGCTGGTTTGCTCAACTGTTCTGATGAGGTCTTTCCTTACAGCCTCATTTGTCAAGAAACTGAGGCGTTAAAGCTAGGATTTCCTCTTAAATTTTGATCTGAGTTGTCCCTTCCTTGAATCCAAACCTGTTGGTGCTACAGGCAGAAGTCAGGAGACATGCTACCAAAATTTGTGCTTTGGTAGTAAGAGGGAATTTCATAACCTAAAGTACATGCAGCTTGTTTTAACAAACATCTGTGATCTTTTCTGTGTAAGGCACAGGGGGAAATCAGCAGTATTACTGGCTCTGCATGTAGCATTAACTTTAGGCTGATTTTTAAGGCCCTAATTGCAACAGGTATAGGCTCTTTCAAGGATTTCCTAGGCAAAACAGATGTTACAGCTAGCAGACTATCCTTCTTTTGTGTTTAGCCGAATCATATATGTTATGGAATGTAATTATTATGGGTTGTATTTCTCCTGTGAATGAGAGGGTATTATCTCCTGTATTGTCACTTTGGTGATTATGCATCTGTTGGGCTAAAATATTTGTGGGGTTTTTTTCCTGTTAGAATTTCTGTTTGCGTGGGTATGTTGATCAGCTGAATGTTTCCTGCTTGCTGTCCTAACTTCATTTTTCATAACTCCAGGTAAAAGGTTTTTTTGCTTATACATAGTACGAACTCACCCTCATATGATTCAGTTGCAAACCCATGTCACAGACTCAGCTTTACAACTGACCTATCTTCAAAAATACCATGAGGGGCTGTTTATTCTTTCTTTAAAAAGCTATTTCCTGAAATGCAGACATTTTTCAGCTGAAACTTCTTGCATGTCATGGGCAACTTCCAGGGCAAACCTATTTAATCGTTACAGGTATTACATGTTTAAACATCATATTTTCTTTGGAGTTACTACTTTTCAAAGGTCCACAGTTTGGCAACATTCAAAAATCTAAATTTTACAGTTTTCTCCGGTCAGAAAGGAAATGGAATGGAAGGTTCTATTTACCAAAACACTAGTAATGTTAAGGAATGGTGGATGTTCCTTAACATCAAAACTCACTGGGAATATGTTAGCCAGAAATTTTGATGCCAGTGAGTATATTTCAGTCTGCTAGGCAGTGTACATATTCCAGTGGCATTCTCTGTTCACCCAGTACTTGCAGCTATTCCTGTACAAGCCAATCCCCTGACTTTTTTACTCCAAGAAGTGGAGCTATAATGTAGTTAATATAGGACACAGTCAGTTAGGCTGTTGTCTAACTAAACAAATCTCAGCTGTTAGGGGTTATCCAGGAGATAGCAGAAAGAACTAGCTGTAAAAGAGGTGAAATGAGTGAAGAGTGGAAAAAAAAAAGTGTAAAATTGTGTGCAAAAGCCAAGAGGTTCTTAGCAAAAATAGAAGGAAGGAAATAGGATGTTACAAGTGCATTTCTTGTGCTTGTGTGTACATACACTTGTATTTGGTGCATAAAAGTACTGGCACCCAATTTACATGAGAATTCTTTTCCCCTAGGATTGTGCTTTCAGGAAAACTGCAGGTGATATACGTCAGCTATATTACACCTTTCTCTCTTCCAGAATTTTTTTGACAGCCCAGCCTGTTCATTCTGGAAACTGACTTTGGCGCTAACGTTTTAAATTGCCCTGTTTATAGCAGATTCAGGGGATAGAGAACTAAATACTAAGGGTAAACACAGAATATGAAGGGCATGGTTCCTTCATTTCACAAGTAACTAGAAGAGAAGCTTACACAACTGTTTTTTCTACGAAATAATTTTTACTTGCATCAGTGACTGATGTGCTGAATGCTGAAACTGAAAACAGTATTGTTCTTTACCACCTTTGGGTTTTTTGTGTGTGTTAGTCTTTTGTACACAGAATAGACGGAAATAAAAACTGTGGCCCGACTTGTTACTAAGCAGACATATATTACTTCCTTATGGAAAGACCGATAGTCATGATGGAGCCCTGATAATTAGCCTTCTCCTACCACTATTTCACTCAGTTGCTATTTAGTTTGCTAGCCATTGTTTGCCTTCTGTGGAGGGATGGATAGTACAAAGACAGAAGACAAAGTACTTTTTTTTTTTCTCAAAGTTTGGAAGGAAAACTCAGGCCTTCATCTGACATTTATTTAAGCTGATAAGGCAACTGAGAAGAATCCTAACTCCTTCCTCACCTTGGTGTTTTGCTATATGAGGATGTTCAGTTAGTCAGCTAGTGTGAGGTGATCTAGCTGGAAAATAACGTGTCTAACTGGTGGGAGCTCCCCCTCCCTTCCCAAACCACTGCAGCTGCTTCGCTCACAGCAAGCTGTATATTGTGGACTGAAACAGTCTGAATTCCTCATGCTGTAAAAAAAGAAGTAAGTTCTGTTCTCAGCCGTTCTTCATCTCATGCTACTGAATTTGTGGGTTTATCTGACCCTCTTTAGTGAGATGAAACCCTGCAACAAACACTGAAGAGTTTTCTGCCAGTTTCATAAATGGAATCAGTTCATCACGGTGTTTCGTCAGCTCCAGAGGTGCTGTGAGAAATGGGCTGGGACTGTGCAATTGAGTGCTGCAAAGAAGGGAAGAAGCAGGGGAGGAAGCAAGCTGTTAGTGGTTTAGAAAATAACCTCATGCAGATGCAGGACAGCTTGTGCTAGTACAATAAAGAGGATGATACAGCTTTGCGAGTGAGTACACAGGGAGCCAGAACTGGGTCTTTTTTTCTTCATCAGCAATGACAGCTTAAATGCAAGTCAAACTACTGTTTTCTTCCATCAGGCTTCTGATAGCTCATCATCCTGGCACAGGCTTTATCCATAAAGTCACAGGGTCAGCCCAGTGAATGCTTGCCATACTCAATAATCTTGGAGATTGTGGAGAGAAATGATGGCTCTCTTTATTTCCCCTTTTTAGGTATTTTAAAAGGTCCAGAACCTAGATGGGATGGGTGGAGGGGACAGGAAGATGGTCAATGCTCATTCCTTTGCAAATAGTCTTCACTATTTGGTTGTGTGTTTTAAAAACATGCTGCATTCAAATAGAAGAAAATACTTTTCTTGTTGGCTCCCTGGTATATTAGATTTATAATACTCCTTCCATTCCTTCCATTTCTGTAGAAATAGGCCTTGGAAGAAAATATAAAACATTGCTGCCATTTAAAAGGTGGTAAAATAAATGCATCTCTTAACCTTTTTATATACCACAGAGAATCAAAAAAGGCCTGAGTCCGTTAAACAGATGGCTCATTTTAATTCTTAATGTTGCCACTTGCATATTTAAACCATTTTCAACTCGTGTTTCTGTACAACAGTAACATTTATTTCATGGTAAACTTTGATGTAATATGTGTGCATTTTGCATCTCCTTTGATTTTTCTTCTTGTTCCTTTGCAAGGCCTTTGGCAAAGGACTGGCTGCCTTCTGACTTTTTTTCTGAACGGATTTACTTCTGTCACCATTCTAAGCCATGAAGAAAAGGAAATAGATGCCTTGTTTGCAGCCTGTGTATTTCATTCTTTTTAATAGCTTTTCTGTGCGAAGTCTGACTAGCCAATAGCAACATATAATTAGAACTGCTCTGGTTGCACTTTTGTGTTAATGTGATAACTCTTTTTTTCAACTTCCTTTTAACCTGTAAGTGGTGATCAAAGGTATTTTCCAAATGTTTGAACTGCTGTTTATGCATATCCTTGGCCCAAATGGAAAGATTCACGTATATGCTGCAGCAGATACCTCCATCTCCTGAATGGGTAGGACACAATAGATAGTTTTGCATCCTCTCTTCACTTAGAAATATTCCGTATATCCATATTTTAAAAGTTGTTTGAAATCTGCTTATGCAATGTAATGCTCCAATACATATGCAATTGTTGACAAAGTGCAGTATCTCTTACTCTTTGGTTTTCTTTGAAGCTATGACTAGAAACACTGAGATGAATTTTCTGGTTCTTTTAAAAGCTTACATTTATAGGATTGCTTTCCCTGGTTGCCTCAGCAATCTTACCTTTTAACAGAACTTCACTTTCTTGCTCATTCACACTGGACCTTTAACAGAGAATTTCTATTCTAGTTAGTTTTATCCTTGAAGTCGAGGAGGAAGCATTTTAAGTACACAATCTAGTGAGGGAAACATTACAATATACTGTAAAACTCCCTCTTTCTACTGACTTATGTAATGAAGAGTCATCTTTAAAAGGTGTGGACTAACACTTTGTTCATGTCTGCCCCCCGCCCCTACCAAATATCGCCTGAAATGAGGAGATTAGCTGCTACTTGCTGCCCTCCCTTCAGCTTTAGATAACCTTCACATCTTTCAAGTTAACCCCAGGGTAGCCACACAGTAAAATGACTTATTGATACTTGTGCTGTATGTTACTGCGTAACATAACTGCTGATATTCTTGATTGGGTAGAATGGTTTAGACTTCAGACAATGTATTTGGCTTGGGAGTTCAGTGAGTATCTCAAGTCTGTATGTCAAGTGTGATACAGACATCTATCCATCTGGAAAATAACCTGTATTTCTGTAAAATGTACAACAACCAAAACCACCACCACCACCACCAAAAATCCTTCTGTTTCCCAAGAAGACTTGTTAACAGAACTGTGGCCTTATTTAGAGCAGAATTTGAGGTTTGGAGAAGGAGAACCTATTTGAAGAATTCATTAAAAAATGGGTGTATCAGTTAAGCTAATGTGTGGCCATATGCATCTTCTGCCTCATGAAGCCTGATTACCCAACTCTTAAATTCTCTTAAAGGGCCATTCTCTTAAATGACATTGGAAGCTGAGTTAAGGCCACTATAATAGTTTTATTGCTAGTAGTCATAACTTCTTTGGGCACCCACTGAAGGACTAGTCTTTGGATTCCTGAAAACATGCCCTAAAAGTCATGGGCAGTATTTCTTGCTTCCCTGCAAAGTTTGTAAGATGACCAAAATCTGTGAAAGTGATTGTTGGAAATGCTTAAGTTTGTAGTAATGCAACAAAGTCAGCTGAGCTGAAATTTGTATTTGGTTCAATTTATGTATCAGCATGTGTGTTCAGTTTCAGAGTGAGTTGCTATAATTCTAGTGATTTTTTTTTTAAATAGTGTATTCTATTGTCACTCACTGAATGTTCTCCAGACTACTTATGTTTATTGTAGACCTTTCAAATTTCCTCTTTGCCTTATTTTTTGTTACTTCATTTTTGCATTTTCCCTCCCATTGTTTCTGTGCTGTGTTAAAACAGCTTCCAAAGAAGAAATACTAAGCCCTTGCATTTTGTACAGAAATCCTGAGAAGATAAAAAAGAAGGATCCGTTTATTTGTTCTGTGAAGTTTTCAGCTCTGGTGCATTGTGGCTTTCTCTCTGCTCCATTTACAGCAGCTATACTTGCACTGTTGAGTACATGTGGGTTACGAACAAGTCATCTGTTTTTTAACAGCATGTTGTGGATGTAAACCTAAAAACTTATAACTTGAAATTTTAATATGCAGTCCTAGTCTCAAACATTGTGAAGTGTGTGTTGCCTATCAAATAAAATACTGAAGTGATTCAAATGTATAAAAGCCATTCCTATTTATACTGTTATTTTGCTTCCTGGGGTCTTTTCATAATGTGATGCCTTTGTTTGTTCTTTCCAATAGCTGAAAGAGATAGATGCCAAAAAGATTATCAGAGCAATGTTGTCTTATGTGTGGCCCAAAGACAGACCAGACCTGCGAGCCAGAGTAGCCATATCCCTGGGGTTTTTAGCGAGTGCAAAGGTAAGAACAGATTCTTTATTGTACTGTTAGTTACTTTTCATTTGGAGTGCATACAAGTACTAAAGTTCTTTTTTATTATTTAAGGGCTTTATAATCTTAAGATGTCTTTCCTGTATAAGGAGCATATAGCATTAGAAATAATAGCTTGGATTTTTTAATGGGGTATGTATGCATGTGAGATGCATCTGTGTGGTTTGGGAGATGATGGTGACTGCCAGAATTTTTGTTTCCATTGCTCACATTAGTTTAGTCCAGGATTTTCCAATGCCAATTAATCATTTACATCATAAGTTATGGGAAATGTGAGTTAAAGGTTGCTTATGGATCTTCTCTTCTTGTGTGATGCTGCATCTGTCCAACAGGATTTCTTCAAGGCTGTGTGCCCATTGTGAACTCTGAACTTGAGCAGTGTGGTGGTATCTACTCACAGCTCTTGCTGTGCTATGGGAAGGGGGATTTGAACTCCAGTCTTCTCTTAATATTTCTGTGTGAGATGATGGTGTAATTTCTGTTGTTTCAGGGACTCCTCTGGTATCCTAATGTGAAAGAAGCTGTATAACTTATTTTTTTATATCAAACCATGCTTTCATTCAAATGATTTTTCTTTTGGTTATGAAATAGAGGGTTGCTCTTACCTTTACTTCATTATGTGAAAGGATCTCTCATTCTTGCCTGCAACAACATTAGTATTTATTCATTTGAAACAGGCATGCAAAAGCTTTCTGCAGACTTATAGAGGATATAATTCAAATTTAGTGCAAATCTTGTAGAAATAGTTCAGAAGAGCAAATACTAGCTTTGCGCAAAAAGCTTTTGCTTTTGGGAAAAAAAATTGATTGCAAAACATTGGAAGTAAATTTTGTAAATATCATTGACATGTCTCAACTGGTTGCTTCTAAGTATGGCACTTTTTACCAAACATAAAGCTAATATTAGTATCTTGCTGGGATAAGCTAAAGTAGGTACTACTTAGCAGTGAGTTTTAGCACTTAAGCTACTTGTACTAGCAACTTCTTAACATTCAGCAACATTGCCATGTTATGAAAAGAAAAAAGAAACAAATTTCAGCTATGTAGGTGTTAAAAGAAGAGTACTTGGAAAAGTGCTCATTTGTTTGAGCTGAAGAGGAAAGGCCTTTTGGTCTGCAGCTCTTTCTCATGAGCAATCTATCAGGTGCTAGCTGGTCCTGCCTTCAATAGATATTTTGGTTTGCCCTGCTGTTCAGGACTTTGCTGATAGTGCAGGTGACGACATACAGAATATGGCATGTCCGTACAAGTAAACATCCACCCTTGTTGTATGCCTGTGTGAAACAGACAGGAATGCCTTCCATCACACTTTAAAACTATCTGCTCAGAATGCAGATGCATGGAGTGTTTTGCCTTGTATATTGTGCACTTGCTGTCGTAAGAATATTTAGCTGGCTATATAGAATCACAGACTCGTTTAGGTTGGAAAAGACCTTTAAGATCGAGTCCAGCCGTTAACCCAGCACTGCCAAGGCCACCACGAAACAATGTCCCTAAGTGCCACATCAACACGTCTTTTAATGCCTCCAGGGATGATGATTCCACTGTTTCCCTGGGCAGCCTGTCCCAGTGCTTGGCCACCCTTACGGTGAAGACATTTTTCCCAGTATCCCATCTAAACTTTCCCTGGCGCAACTCGAGGCCATTTACTCTTGTCCCATGGCTTGTTCCTTGGGAGAAGAGACCAAGCCCCACCTCACTACACCCCCCTTTCAGGTAGTTTTAGAAAGCTATGCTTGGGTGGTTGAGGTTTGGTGATGTAAATTAAGCAGATGTATATGAAAATTCTTCAACTCACTTTCCTTTTAAAGCCCCTTAGTAGTAGTGCTAATAATCTGAAGGCAATTTTTAAATAAATTTTTTGTATTTTTTGATTTCTCCCTCTGGCTCTTCACTTCCCTAATTTGTAGGGTTATATAAATATGATGGAGAATATGAATCCAGAATCTAATCCTGCATATGGCAGCATTGTACCTTGCTGTTAGGTAATCTGTCAGTGTTTCAGGCAGCTTTCTGGGATGTAGTGAAAACAAAATTGATGTCCAGGATGCCTGACTCTTTTGAAAAAGCTCTGTGTTTGGTATAATACAGAGCTATTATATTTCTACTGGGAGATAGAGATGCTTCCCCTGGCAGAAAAACAGACACTTAATTCCTGTTTGGGGAAGTAACTGGATGTCTCTTAAGTGTTCTCTTAAATTTCCTACTTCAGATTCTGTTCAAGGTGGCCTGGAAGCCCTGATGTCCAAAGCAGATTCCCAAAAGCAGAGCAGAAAACCTGTTGAGCTTTGCCCAACCACAGAATTGTTTTGTGAGAATGCTTGTTTTGGCAAACAAGGATTTAATTGGGAAAACACATAGCAAGTTCTCTACAGAATATATAACTGACTGGAGTGAAAAAAAATTCATGGATGTCTTCTGGCTATCCTTTGCTAATGTTCTTTGCTTTGTTCTGTTTCTGTCGTAACAAAGCTGTGTTAGAGCTCAAACATTTTTGAATAACTGCAATTTAACAGGTTACCCATCGTCACCTGAGCTACGTCTAATCTTCTTTTGTGGGGTAAATTTTCTTAAATTGCTTCATGCTTTGCATGTGCTAAGTATGCATGTAGTTAGTGTGGTGTAACTGACGTGCAATGGTTTGTTATAGAGCTGTAGTAAGTTTGTCAGATCTTTCAGCCCTGAACATCTGCTTTTCTTTCAGAGCAAACTAAAGGTCACTTAGTCCTAGAGAAAATGAAAGACAAATTAGTTTACCTGTAGCTTGCCTGGACCATGTATAATCCTGTGTAGTTCCCTCATTATCCCATTTGGGAGCCCTTTGTTCTGATTGCTTGTGAGGTTAATTACAGTGTACTTGGTAGACCACACAAGCGGTTATTTAAAGTTACTTTGCTATGCAGTTGTGTCAGCACAAGAATGCCAGCCTATCTTTCTCCTCACTGCAGTCCTGGCCTGTTTCCTTTGTTCACTATGAACTTGTCTGCATCTGAAGGATTTACATCCTTATTATGGATTTTGTCTAAAGGCTGCTTATCCTTAGGGGTTTTACCAGAGAACTATGCGATCAGGATGCTTGCTGCTAGTTACCTTTCCCGATAAGAAATACTTTTGTTAGGCTTTTGACCAATTGCTTCAGAGTTTGGTGAGGTTTTATATCACTGTATTTATAAAGCAAAGTTTCCAGTTAGAAGAAAAGATCCAGATGGTGACTCTTTCAGAGTCTGTAGGCTTGCTTCAGTCTTATTGTAAGAAAACTCCAGAGGAATCATAAAGGAGAGGTAGGTTATGAAATCCTCAGCCACAGGAAGAAAATAAGGAGTTCACACCCATTTGTATTGGGCCTCCTTACCCACAAAACACAAAAAAGCTGGAAGTCATACTTCCTTCTCCTGCTGCTTGAGAAATAATTTGCCTCTTTAAATCTTCTGGTTCAGTAAAATTCAATTTCAAAACAAAAACCAGTTTGTGTGCAGCCTGTTTTTGAAGAGCCTGCAGTTACAATCTGTCTTGACTCCTTTTGTGGGGCCCAGTTGCCTGTCATTGAACAAATTATTGTGATTTTTTTGTTCCTTTTTGTCTACACATAACTGCTAGTAGTATTGTTAGCCTTCAAAGTGAGCTGTTTGTATGGCTTTTTATGACTTGGAGCTGACAGGATGGAGTCTGCTCTAGGGCTAGTAAGGTCTTTTTTTCCTTGGAAGATTTGTTGTATTATGACATGCTTTAAATTTTTACCTTAAATATTTATAGCTTATCTAGACGTGTGCGATCTGAAAGATGCAACAGGAAGACAGGTGAGAGGAGTACGCAAGGCATTATCTGTGTTTTCAGACACACAGATTAGCCTGCTCAGGTTCTACATATTTGTTTTTTTTCTTTTTCCACATTCCCTCTCCTATTTTTTTTGTCTTTTCTACCAGGGTACATATAGTAAAAGGCTTCTTTAGTTTTTGGTTTCTTCCTTTTTTCTTCTGTGGCGCAAGAAGAAAAAGTGCTCGGGTTTCTGAGAAGCTGGATTAAACATACGAATATGTCAAAATTGCTTGTCACCTCTGTCAGCCTGTAATGGTTTTTGGCCTCTTGGTCACAGAGCAAGCATGTGTTATTCATGAGCCAGAGAAGTCTTTTTCAGACTATCTGTATTTCCGCTGACTGCTAGTTCTGGTAGTTTCAGGAGAAGAAATTGTTTGGCTAAGGAGGCAAGGCACAAGTGCAAATTTAGTCCACATGCGAAGATAATAATTATCTATCTGATCAGTTAAGTATGAATGTATGACTTTGAGCACTTTTTGTGGGCTTAGATGCAGTTAGATAATGACGATAAACCTTAAGAAACTGTTAGCTTTTTGAGAAGTTTCAGGTGAAAAGTATTTTTAGATATTTTTTTTTATTATTCTTTTTTCTCTTAGTGGAAAAAGTACATTTCAGGTCATCATTAAATTTGAAGAAGGCGTGAAGCCAGTTGCTTCTTCCCTCTTTTGGACCATGTTTCGTACCTCCTTTAGCAGCCTTACCTCCAAAAGGAATGGAGTTTTCTGTTTATATTTCCACAAATGGGGTTGATGTGTACGTTTATATTGGTCCAGAGATGAATTCAGTCATCTTCATGTCAACGTTTCTCATTGAATTATTGACAGAAGAAGAGTTCACTGTAGGCCAGTTTTATCTTGTTGGGGCTCTGCCTGTCACTAATTCATCATCTTTATTAAACAAGAAATACTGGGAAGAGCAAAATGAAAGATAAGACTGTTTGCCTTAAAAGTAGTGGAGTCCCACAGGGGAATAGAGATGATGATGCATTGTCAGCTTTGAACAGTGCAATCATTTAAAAAAATGTTTAAACTCATTTAAGCATGATGCATTACAGTATAACGTGCTGTTAAATGTGGGGAATTGAGTTGGGATGACTTCATGGGGGCTGTATTTGCTTTCCAATCAATTCAGGCAAGGATAAGCTTTTAATTCAAAATTATAAATAGAAAACTAACAAATTCATATTAAAAAGGATCTTTTTAATGGGAATTGTTATCAAGCTTTCAGGTGTTAGGAGAAGGAGGGAAACCCGTATAGATACATTGCATAAGACAAGTTTTTTGTATGGTAGCTTTTCAAAGTGTGCCTAGGTGTGCTTAAAGCTTTTTTTTCTGTGCCAGCAAATCTAGGCTGCGAAAGAGATAGCTGTGAGTTTATGCAGGAGGCTGAAATTTTGTTTCTGTTAATGTGAACGTGATCTCATTGACTTAACAAATTGAGTAGGAAAGGCCTGTTTCTAATAATGGCCTCTCATCTCTCTTGCTATAAACTTTGTAAGATTAACCTTTTTTTTTTTTTTTTTAATTACTGGCAAGCAGACTGTCTTGATTGCTAATGAAATTTAATACCATGCTGCCTTGTCCTTATTCAAGCTTTACCCTCCAGGAGTCAGAACAACTATAACCTGAGACCAGGCTTTAAATTTCATTTAAAACTCTATTGGGTAGAATTATATTGATGTAAAAGAAGACATTTCTGCAAAATTGTAGGCTGTTACCGGTTAAATTAATTGCAAGTGGAGAACTGCAGTTTAAAGAATATCCCTCTTTTCTTTAAATGGACTTTAAAATACATCTGTAGTTCCATTTCGAAACTACCTGTAGTGTAGCATAGTCTACTGAAGAGTAAAATCCCTGCAGAGGGATTTGTGAGAGTCTGCAGCAAATCAAGACAACCTGCGTTACAATACTCTTATTTTCTACTGAGTAGTCTCTCCTAGGAAAACCTACACTTTGTCATGTTGGTCATCACTGAAACACACACGGTAGTATATTCATCTTTATTAAGAACAGAATGCCACCCAAAAATTGAGTTTCAGTAACTCTGAAGGAAAAGTAGGGGTTTTTTTTTGATTATACTGGGGAAGGGAGGGGAGGGATTTGAATTTCAGTATTGTAAAGATTCAAAATCTCTGTTAATGCTTTCTCAGTTCTCTGTGGGGCTTTATGCTTAAGGTTTAAGCATGTAATGGCAGTAACCTGTTCGTCTGCTGTGTATAATTGAAGTTATCAGACGTTATTGTATACTGCTGCTTTGATGGTATTTGTTGGCTTTCTGCAGATAATGCTAACCTGGGGTCTTTTTTTTTTTTAATGGAGACTTCCACAATTCCTGTCTATTAAAAGGGGAGCTGTTGCCCAACGGCTCTCAGGCTTGCTCTAGGCAGATTTCAGAAGAATGTATTTGAAGTAGGACCTCATCTTTCAGCCGTTTTCTTTTTTTCAGTCACAAACTAACTAGTAATAATCTCACTTCGATGCTCTCAGATCTCATCTGTCTCCTCTGAGGAGGTGTCTGTATTATACTGTATTGACAGTTTGGTAGTTGTCTTCCCCCCCCCCCCCCCGCCCCGCTCAGTATATTTCATAGGGGAGACAGGAGGGAAGAGAAGAAGGATTCCTTCCTCATTTGCATTTAAAACTTTTGCCTAAACAATGTTTAAAAGAAATAAACAGAACAGATTCAAAAAATTAACTTAAAACTTTTTCTTTAATCCTACAGTTAAAAGAAATATTTTCAAAACTCTGGTTTCCCCGCTTTGTGGAGCACCTGTCTTCCACTACCTACAGTAATTTGTAACACTGGGAGTGTTTGCTGCTGGAACGGTTACTGCAATTACTAAAAGCCTGTGATCCAGCCTGAATTTGGGCTGAAGTTATGAAAGACTTTACCACTTCTTTTCACTTGAGACCTAGTTTTATCCAGTTAATTTACAGTTTTTCACTGGGTTTTCAGCTTTAACAGATGTCCCTAAATACAATTGAGATCTGAGCGGGTATACAAAACATTTGGTGGAGAGAGCTGAAGTATCTTTGTCAATCTGTTTTGGCTTTTTGTTTCTTCTCATGTAAAATAATTTGTCCTCTACCAACCATTTTTTTTCGGAATATCAAACCCCCCCCCCCCCCCCCCCCCTCAACTTTAAGCAGTCAGTTTGCTGTAAAGTGTTTTAACATCTGCCACGATTATAAGATTGAACTGCTAAAAACTTGCGTAGCTTATTTTCAAATCTTCAGTTAGAAGTGGTTTGAATTAATGAATTCTATTAATTGTGTTAAGTTTGACAGTAGATTTTTTTCTTGTTGGTACAAATGAGTGATATAAAAATGGAACATGCACAAGACTTGAGAATTTTGTTTTCTGTAAGATTTTCAGTATTTTCTCATGCTACAATTGTGCAAATAAAAAATCCTAAAATTGGTCTATCTACATATCTGGCTTTATTGCTTTTCACATGTAATGGAGACACTACTGTTCGAGAAGATGCATTTAGGTTTTGGTGTTCTTACAAAAATACCCAGTGACGTACTATATGTTAGGTTGTGGGTATGACTTCGGTATTTTGTTTGAAAGCACATAGTGTTAAAGTGATTTGTAGTTTCTTGTAGACTGTATGGAAAGTCCTTTGTGCTGCTGTGCCGAATGCTAGGGTTAAGGTTGATACTAAGTTAATGTCTATAGTGATGTTGCAAATAGAAAGCATTATTTAAATACTAAGGCAGTATTAACAGTCAGAAGAGACAAAGGATAGGTTTAACTTTTTTTCTTTGACTTCACTGGAGCTTTAGTATATTTATATATAAATATTTAGTATATTTATATTTAGTTCAATACATCTCTATTGAACTGGCGTTAGCAATATGGGAGTGAGTTGGTCTTTTCTAGTAGTGTTTTTTCATGCTGAATATTGCCAGTATCACAAAGAACAAACAACCTGTAATGACGATATAATTTAGTAGCATTGTGGGTATGCGTCATGCAGTGTCTGCCACTTGATTCATTTCCTAGTCTTGCCATTGCTGTACTGAGTGCTCAGCCTCATTTTAAGTGCCTTTGCAGTGTACAATTTGTTTAGGATAGAAACTGATATTTAAAAGGAGCTCATGAGAGAGACAAACTAACCCTGCAGTCCCAGGAGTAAAGACTTAATAGTATGGTGAATACTGTGCTTGAAATCAAGAGCCATCTCACCTGCTCTAAGTGGTTAAGAACTAAATATAACAGTAGAGCAATTTCAGAAAAAGTAGTCATGCTACATAGATGTTTTAATGCGTATGGACTAATTGGTGTTCTTATGCTTTTAGGCCATGAATATATTGGTTCCTTTCATGTTTAAATATGCAGTAGACAGCCTCAACCAGGTATCTGGAAACATACTCAGCCTCAGTGATGCACCAAATACAGTGGCAACTCTGGCAACTGCTGTTCTCATTGGCTGTAAGTGGTATTCCCAAATCCATTGACAAGCGTTGATGTTCTTCCCTAAGGGAGTAGGATAGCAGCGCTGACCTGTGCGCTGCTGAGTGTCCTGCTTGGTTGTTTCATTGTGACTTCTGTGTTGGTGTCTGTTTCCAATGTTCTGGCACCTTGCTTCTGGTATTCCAATTAAAAAATGAAATAATGCTTACAGCAGCGATTCTTGATTATAAATCCTACCCATTCTTAAAACCAGCTGCAAAAGAAACTTCTATAATGTATGTGCAATGGTTTATAAATGAAAAATAGCATAAAGTTTTGGACCAATTAAGTTTAAATTAGTTTTCAGCTAAAAATGTTGAAAACCATATATATAAAGAATGAGTCTAATTTCATGCATGGAGGGAAGTTGGAAATATAACTATTTTCATTTTGTAAACTTTTTCATCTTTTTTTTAGATGGTATCTCAAGAGCTGGGGCAGCGTTATTTAATGAAGCTAGAAATGCAGTATTTGGGAAAGTAGCTCAAAATTCAATCCGAAGGATAGCAAAGAATGTTTTTCTGCACCTTCATAACCTGGATTTGGCCTTCCATCTAAGCAGGCAAACAGGAGCTCTGTCAAAAACCATCGATAGAGGAACAAGAGGCATCAGTTTTGTTCTTAGTGCTTTAGTATTTAACCTGGGACCTACAATGTTTGAAGTGGCCCTAGTCAGTGGAATTCTGGTAAGTGGTGTTTATTCCTGAGTCGGAGTTGTCTTATTTGGGAATAATACATGGATTTTCTTCTACCAAAGTCTACTGAGTATTAATAATAATAATTGAATTTGCAGGGTGGTTTTGGAAGCAACTACTGTAAAGGAGAAAAATCTGTAATTTTCAAATAATAGTTAAATTGGCTTATTTGAAATTATTTTCACATTTAACGCCTGTCTTCAGCTGGTAGTACTTATGTGGACAGTTTCTAATGGTTTTCTTCAGAATTGTTGAAAAAATAAAATCAGAAAAGTAAACTGCATACAAGTGTCAAATATATCAGGGTAAATACTGAGGAAACAGAATATAAATCTCCAGGAATGTTGTGTCTTGTTGTGTTGAGGGTAGAGGGAGTGATTATTAGCTCTCTTTCTAAATAAATCTAGTCTTTTCTTATCTAGAACTTAAAGATGAAAATTATCTTTTGGAAAATAGGCTTCTCCTTCTTGCAGGTTTTAAGCTGAAAAAGCTCAATTTTAAACTTTTCTTCTAAGAATCACACTTACTGTCTTTGAAATCAGGATCTTGGGATATTTATATGCTAAAATCTAGATCTCCATTATGTAGCTTAGACTGAATTAAAAGCAAGAACCTTGTTTTCTTTACTCCCCTTCTTTTTAGAAGGACTTAATGAAATTTAAGTGTGTCAGTATGAGTTAAAACCCCTGTTGATACTGGGTTAAATTTTATAACTGTTGGAAGTTGCAGATCAGGCTGGCTGTCAGCCAACCTGCCATGATGCTTTAATTTTTCTTAGGACTTTCCTCTTCTGGTGTACCCTGAAGTAGAGAAAATACTTCATAAATTGTTTTGCAAGGCCATTTATTTCTTCTTCCGCAGTCTTCAGCTTTCTTTCAAAATCCACCCAAAAAGCATGTAAACAAATACTTATTTCTGGGAACGGCACAAACATTAGCAGCATTTCTGTTTTATAATGGCAAAAATAACTTTCCATTATTATGTTATACACTAGCTCTTGATAAAAATGCTGGAGGAGATAACCTAGACCCTTCTTACTGCTTTCCTTTTCAGTTTAAGCCTGTATTTAGTTTTAAGCTTTTTCAGAGTAGGGAGTGTGTTGGGAGGGACCTTCAGAGTTCTTATCCTGGGCTAAGCTATCATAATTTTGTGGTGACAGTGAAGTTTTGAAAATTATTGTGACTTTCTTTTCTTTTAAATATTCTAGTATTACAAATGTGGTGCAGAGTTTGCTTTAGTAACTCTGGGGACACTAGGAGCCTATGCAGCATTCACAATAGGAGTTACACAGTGGAGGTAAGGCGTGCCCTCAGATTCATCAGGGTGCTTAGTGTTGCCTCAGCCTGAACTCTTGACTGTATAAAACCTTCATTTTACAGGACTAAGTTTCGAATAGAAATGAACAAAGCAGATAATGATGCGGGTAATGCTGCAATTGACTCGCTACTAAATTATGAGACCGTGAAGGTAAGACCAATCTTTACTACTAGGCTCTTTGTCTTTCTTACATCAGCCTAGGGAAAGTGAGTCATAAGATTCATCTTTTATAGGGCTACATATTTGGAGCAATAGCATATTTTTAAAACATTATTCATTTGACAAGTACATCATGATCCTAATGGAGTAGCATGAAACTTGTTAGCAGGGCTTGGAAAAATGTATTCGCTCATGAAGAGTGAGAAGCTTCATGACTGAATCCCTTTGGCCATCAGTTTCTGCAGCATGTAAACTCAGAGTCTTGAAGAAACTTCTCTTGTTTGCAGAATTGCCTTCTGAATGTCAGCCTGCCCCACGTTGTCTTCTCAAATGACCATGTGTACTGTTTTCATTACCTACCGCTGTTTGTAGCACTCCATTGCAATGTTCACATGAAAGAAAAGGTGTCTATTGGTTCTTCAACTGCTGCTGTTGGAAAAACCCTGTGGACAGCTTTGAAATTGTCCAAGCTTGTGCTTATTTTATGCTGCTTTTAACTGGAGAGCTAGAACTGGAAAGATAAGCAGTGGAGTTATTTGTGAAGAAGCACCCAGAAGTAGACGTTGTGTGGGCAGTACCGTGCTATCTGGGCTGGTGGCCGGTGTCCCTGCCCATGGCGGGGGGTTGGAACTAGGTGGTCTTTAAGGTCCCTTCCAACCCACACCATTCCATGAATCTATGATTCAAAAGAATTTGCCATCACAGTAACAAGGACGTTCTAGTATGTAGAGGATGGTAACTTTTCCTTCTTTTTAGTATCTAGTGGCAGCTGGTGTTTGGTTTTGACGTTAATCGAGCAGAAGTTCTGCAAGACAGACACCTGGTGTTACTAGAATACGAGTATGGTAGGGGTCTCTGTATTATCTCCTTTCCAGTGCAGAATGTCCTGGGGTTTAGCTCATGATTTCTGTCCTCACACACTAGTCTTTTTACGTTCTTTTCTCTTCAGTTGTTAAAAGTGTTGAAGAGGGGTTGTGTGTATCTGTGCATGTAGTATGTTTATACTGAATTTTATAAGGAGTTAAGTATGCAGTCTAGTATGTTTGAGGTCACATTCATTATTTTTGTGTATATCCTAGTATTTCAATAATGAAAAATATGAAGCCCAGCGGTATGACGAATTCTTGAAGATATATGAAAATGCCTCCCTGAAGACTACCTCTACTTTAGCTCTCCTGAATTTTGGACAGAGTGCTATATTTAGCATTGGATTAACGGCCATTATGGTGCTTGCCAGCCAGGGCATTGTTGCAGGTAACTCTTCTGTTTATAAGCTAAAAATTACTGCCTTTTACCTTAATTCATCCATAATAAAGGTGTTCATTTTAATTAACTTAGAGTTGACGTGATAGTTCATTTTGAGTTTTTGCTTGAGAGTTTTGAGTATTGCTACTTCTTGAAGTATTACTAATTCCATCATATATATATATCAGTATCTAGTATGATTGTATTAGAAACATATTAAAAGTTTTGCAGGTAGAAAATGATCCTAAGAAAATGTAACTTCAGGAAGTTTCTGTTGAAGGATTATGAAAGACACATAAAATACAAATACTTCTGTGGACCTTCTACAGAGATCCTTTCTTTTTACCCTTCTTCCTTTTCATGTTGGCAAAATTCAGAACTTTTCCCGAATGTGTATATACCAGTGTGCTTTGTCTCCAGTAGTTTTATTACCACTGTCCTTTACTTTCCATAGATTAAAAAGGGCACGCTATTAAAGGAATAATTTCAATTTGTTAGAATTTTTTGTCTAATTTACTACATAAAGTAAAACCTGCTTGTTTAGGAAGACAGTACAAGTTTCAAATACAGTAGATCAATGCAGTATTGGGATGGGGCTCAGCTAAAGCAGTGTGCTTTTAGGGTAAAAATAATGGTGCTTTAAACACTATTAGCATCCAGATGTGTTTGAAGGGTAGACCTTTATATCATGCTGGCTGTCTTGCATCTGCTCTGCTCTTTTTAGGGGATGCCAGGCTAGGGAAGAGTGAGACTGTGAATGAATAAGTCAGTAGGTGCAGTTTATGGCTGTCCTTAAGAAAAATTAGAATAGCCTTTTAGCAGGCTGGTAGAAATATATCTTTAAATCATCTTTCTGGACCTGTTTCAGCTGAACTGACCTGGCACTTACCTGTAGCTAGAGTGTTCATCCTGAGTTTTCTCTTGATCAGGGTATTTGATATTAAGCTGCCCAGAGGTTCTCACTATGTTTTAGCAGCTCTGTTGTATATAGTATAAAAGTCTTCTCTCTTGTTCGTAACAAATTCTGTCATTTGGATTTGTCTGTAATTTTGCTTAAGATTGTCTTTCCTGATTCTTGTTTTCGTATATTAGCTCCTCCTCTTCTAACTTATTTAGGCCCCTTTATGTTTCTCACTGTGGAGTTTACAGCTTTACAATATGATGTTTTCTGTGAATTTCTTGATATGCTGCTTGTCTTATTTTCCAGGTGCTTTTGTGTCCTTAAGTGAAATCCACACAAACATTGCCATTTGTTTCAGGCACCTTCCTATATAAATTCTGATCTTCTGGGAATGCATTTTGTTTACTATTTAAACATCTGGTTTTAGAAATGGGATAAAAGAAACTAGACTTGATTGACTTGGTTATTTTTTTAAAATCTTTTGGTACTTCCTAACAAGACAACCCTTCAAGTCTCCTTATTCTCTCACATCCATTTTGTCTTAAGGCAGCCTTTCTGTTGGAGATCTAGTAATGGTGAATGGATTGCTGTTCCAGCTTTCTCTTCCCCTAAACTTCCTGGGAACAGTATACAGAGAGACAAGACAAGCACTAATAGATATGAATACCTTGTTTACACTTCTCAGTGTAGATACCAAAATTAAAGTAAGTAGTAGCTTATTTTCCTAAAGTATCTGGGTATTTAATAGGGCTGTTTTCTGGCAATGCCATCATTTCGCCTGTTTATTACCTTCCAGGTTTAATTTCTATTCAAGAAAGAGATGTTGTGTAAGGATGCTGTTCTGCCTCCTCTTTAAGTGCAGTTAGTGCAACAGCAGCTGCTTTTTTCTTGCAGAACATTTTAGTGACAGCGAAAGCTTCGTGGAAGCTGTGTTTGTATTGAGACTTTTTTTATTTTGTATTCATGCCTTGTGGTTGAATTTTTATCTGTAACTAATGATGCAGAATTTATCAGTGCAAAAGAAGTTGTGAAGCAGTGTTTACAGCAGAAGTTCTAACCTCTTTTGGGGAAAAGGAGGAACAAACCACCTCTTTTTGGTGAAAAGAGGGAACAAACCAATTTCACTTGTGTGAAGGTTTATAATTATTTTCAGCATATCCAAGCTGGAGTGTCTGTTCGCCTTTTACTGAGCTGGGAAATGGACTGTTCAGCTTGTTGAACTGCTTGAGATACTTTCTGGGCAGCATATAAAGTGGCACTCTTCTTTTAATAGGACAAAGAGCTGGCACCACCCCTGCAGATCACACCACAGACTGCTGCCATCACCTTTGATAATGTGCATTTTGAATACCTTGAGGGGCAGAAAGTCCTTGCTGGAGTGTCTTTTGAAGTCCCTGCAGGAAAGAAAGTGGCCATTGTAGGAGGTAGTGGGTCAGGGTGGGTAAATGGACTAAATACACCAATCGATGTAGAATTTTGTTTCTTAAATGTGTGTTCTTGTGTTTTGCTTTTTATTATTATTGTTTGTGACATCAGTTCTGTTTTAGCAATTGTAAATAGCAGACCAGCGATGTAACATTACCTTCAATTCTTTTCAATTTCAGGAAAAGCACAATTGTGAGATTATTATTTCGTTTCTATGAACCTCAGAAAGGAAACATTTATGTTGCTGGACAGAACATACAAGACGTCAGTTTGGAAAGTCTGAGAAAGGCAATAGGAGTTGTACCTCAGGTATACAGTGTT
Source organism: Falco peregrinus (assembly GCF_023634155.1). NCBI lineage: Eukaryota > Metazoa > Chordata > Aves > Falconiformes > Falconidae > Falco > Falco peregrinus. Next base: position 3,717,700 of record NC_073733.1, on the reverse strand, counting down.
TCATTCCCCCCAAATAGTCCATCCTAATAGTAATTCTCAGTATTCTAACACTGTGGTTCAATGAAGGCCAATCCTAATGCAGCAGTATTGACACTGTGGTTCAATGAAGGCCAATCCTAATGCAGTGTTATTGTGTAGCTCCTTTGAAAGTTGCCATGCTGCTGCCTTTTTTTCTTTCTTTTTGTTTTTTTCTTCCCTGGGAAATATTTTTATGTGCATCATCATATAGATCCAATTTCTGAAAAGTGTTTAAGCCTCTTCATGAGAAACTGCCTCCAGCTTTAAGTGATTTAGCTTTATAGTCGATTGCCACCCGTAATGAGTTAGCAAAATGGTAAAAGTATGTGTGACACATATTTAGGACACAAAATGTATTAATCCCATTTTTGGGAAAAGAAATTTCCCCAAATACTTTCACCTTCAGGCTTTATAGAAGAATATAAGCTATTCTGTATTCATTTCTTTCATGGACTGGGGACAGTGACAGTTTTTAAACTATTGTTCGTGGATTCTTGTTTAAAATATTCTTTCTGTAAATGTAGGATGCTGTTCTATTCCATAATACCATCTATTACAATCTGCTCTATGGCAATACCGGTGCAACGCCAGAAGAGGTGTATGCAGTAGCAAAGTTGGCAGGAATCCACGATGCTATTCTTCGAATGCCAAATGGTTACAACACTCAGGTTGGTGAACGAGGACTCAAGCTCTCAGGTAGGATCTTAAGCACACAAGTTTTTTGTATCCCTTTTGCTACCTCAAAGTTCAGTGCATAGTTTATTCCTCAGTCAGACTTGCTTTTAGCTTATTTGCAGTATAACATAATTGTAAGGCTAAATTTTAATACAAAGATCTGTAGTTTATGGCAACTGTAGTCTGCAAGTTATTTAAAGGAATGTATTTTCAGGGGATAGTGTTAAATGAGTTGATAGGTAAGCATGTAGGTGCATCTAAATGAAAATGATCTTTCTCGTAATCTATTTGGGTAGTGTGATGTGTGTGAATAGGATTGGGAACTTCATGTATGTGTGCTTTGCATGTAGGATGTGATAGGCTTATATATATATATGCATAGACCTTCCAAATTTGTGTTCTTAAATCTAAATTTCAAAGAGCCAAAAGTTAGGTTGTGTTTTGGTTTTGCTTTTGATAGTGAGTAAGGCAGCGTATGTTGTAGTATAGTCATTTTGGACCCTGTTTGTAGTGAAAGGGTGTTCAAATCTTACATGTTTCTTAACCGTTAATTGTGTAAGAAACAATGTGAAAATGGTGTCTGCGTATCTGCAAGCTACAGATTTAAATCATACAACCTTGGTACTGAAACAAAAAAAAGCATGAGTTTAGGTTCTCAAAGTCCCTTTGTATTTGAGTATGCACTTTTTAAAATAGCATAACTGTTCTATACTAGAAAGATCATACCATGGCATTAGCCAGGCTTTGCTAGTCATGCTAGCCTTTCGGGCCACTCTTACAAAAAATCACTTTACTCCTTCTCTACAGCTGTCTGTAATACTAAAATTACAAACACTTGTTCCTAGGGAGGATGTTTGAAAGCAAACATTCTTCCTGAGGTGAAGTTATAATGTAAGATGAGAATGTAAATCATATCCCATATCCTTTTTCTGGTTTTTGGGGGGACATAGGATTTTAAAAATACAGGGTTTAAGTATAACTTTTTCGGTAGTAGCTAGATTCCACTGGAATGCTTTCAATCTCAAATCCCTTAGGTTGAAGTTGCTTTGAGACAAAACTAATAGTGATGTCCGTCACATAAATGTAAGACTTAATAAATGTCTGTTGAATGAAACAAAAATGAAATCATTGTTTTGGTTGAAGGGTGTATGATTCTTATTACTAGGTTATTTTATATACAGTTTAAGTAAGTCTTTATCTTCTTATAGCTCTTAATTTTTTAATAGGTATTTGATGCAAGATAAAATGAGATAGTTATTCCATGAGGTTTTCCCCATTTAATTCACTGATGGGTTTGGTTCCCCTCCTTGGTGGATACGATGAGAAGCAGAAGTTGCATTTCCAAAGTTCGTTAAAACAATCTCCTATTGTCTTGTTTTAAAAAAGCAAAACACTATATAGTTTTGCTTAAAATTGCTAGCCCATATGAGCAGTGGTGGGGCACAGTTTTTCATATTGGTTTGGTATCTTTTCCTGATACAATCTTAAGGTGTTTAGGTAAGTGTGAGGTCATTTAAAATGTTTGAAAGGGTTTTGACAAAGTAGACGGCGTAATGCTGAACTGCAGTACATACACAGCTACCGCTCTGCCTGAGGAGAGGCCGTATCACTGTGGTGACATGTAGGATGTGTCTTCTAAACAACTTCTCCTGAATACTGGGCCTTACCGTGTGGCAGAGCTTAATTGTCTTCCCCTCTGACACAGCGTACAAGACACATTTTTGGGTAGACCAAAGAGCAGGTCAGCTGTTTCCATTTGCATGTGGAGTGGTAGAGGGCAGACAGCTCTGCTCTGTTGGGTAGGAGGTATGGCCCTACTGGGGAGAGAGACTTACCTCGGCGAGTTTGGAAACTTCAGGGTTCTGAGGGTGCTGGCGAAAGGTACCGAGATGTGTGACTCATTGGGGGCTGTGGGGGGTCCAGAGGCAGGAGCACAGAAGTGTGGTCGGGCAGAGCTGCTGCCTGTTGCAAAGACAGCAAGCTAACGTGGTGTTTCTTACTATGCAGCTGCTGAAGTCAGGAGTCCTGGTCTCTTTGAAACAGAGGATCAGAGGTTACATTCTGTATCCAGAATGTATGTGCAGGAGAAAGCGTACACGTTTGCAAAAGGGCAATACAGAAAAATTGGAAGAGAAATAAAATATGTGAAGCACAAATCTGGGTGAGTGATAGAAGATATAAAATAGGTACTGGCAGAACTGTAGAGAACCATGATAATGAATAAAGATTTCTCTTGTGCTGCCTGTCTCCCCAAACTAGTAATTTCTAGGAAGAGGGTTTGACTAACAATAGGTTTGAAATGTCTTGGCGTTTATAGAAGCATAGAATGGTTTGGGTTGGAAGGAACCTTCTAAATATCATCTAGACCAACCCCATGCTGTGAACAGGGGCGTCTTTCACAAGATCAGGTTGCTCAAAGCCTTAGCCTTATGTTGAAGTTTAGATTAGATTTTAGGAAAAATTTCTTCACCAAAAGGGTTGTCAAGCACTGGAACAGGCTGCCCAGGGAAGTGGTGGAGTCACCATCCCTGGAAGTACTGAAAATGAGGGATGTGGTTTAGTGGTGCCCTTGGCAGTGCTGGGTTAACAGTTGGACTTGATGATCTTAAAGGTCTTTTCCAACCTAAATGATTCTACGAGTCCACGTCCCATTCTAAATCTGGAAAAGTGTGTGCAGGCATGTTGGAGTTTCCTTCAGACCTCGAGACTCCTTTAATGGAGCCTTTCTGAAAATGGGTTATACCTTTATTCCATCCTTTATTTTGTGCTACCACTGTGATGGTCATAAGCACCCATCTAACCATGTTTGACAGAAGTGGTGTTTAGAAAGCAAAGGGAAGTGTGTCTTTTTCCCGTCTTGTTTGTATTTAAAGTTCTTCTTTTCAACAAATTGGATGAGTATCGGCAAAGAACAGTAATAAACAAGCTTCAGTAATGTTTGCAATCAGGGTACAGGAGTCTTAGGCTAATGCTCTCAGAAATGTCTGCTCATCTTGGGCTTCCTGGGATTGCGCATTGAGTTGATCTTACATGCAGTTGTGTGCTCGGCTGTTGGGGAGCTAGATGCTGTGTGCTTTTGCTTGCCAGTGCCAGTTTGTGGGTTTAGGTTGGAATGTGGAGCTAATGTGTCCGCTGCATCCCGTGTGCTTTTGTTAGATCAATATTTTCATTGGTCATGAGAGTTGTAATGGCCAGAAATGGTTTAGTTGTTTAATGGATTGGAGATGTCAGATGCGTGTCTTTTGAGTTACTTCAGTAGCTCTGTAAAAACAAGGCATCTGTTACTTCGAATCTCTGTAGTTTTCTAAATAGTAGTATGGCTCCCTAAATTGTTTGAAAGGTGTATACTAGATTAATTTCCGAATCTGTTTAATATCTTGTTTGAATAAGTTCATGTCTGAGAAGAAACAAAGTCCTGACTTGTTTTGTCTTTTTCAAATAATATTTTGTGGGAGAAATAGGGGGAGCGAAAACTCTATGCATTTAAGTGGTCCTCTTTGAAATCCACTGGTTATATGTGCGTGGTGGAAAAACAAGGTTTTCAGGACCACTGATGTGGTGGGTGTCTCAGTGAAAGGCACAATGACAACTTAATACGGGTCCCAGATGTGTGAAATGTGGTAGTAATGTGTGGGGCCAGTAAAGGCTGCAGTCTTAATTTGGGGGCATGGTTCTGTGAACAGTTAAATCTGATTGCAACAAATTACTAGTTTAAAAAAGAAAAAGTAAATTGGATTCTGCCTGTATGCAAAAATTTGCTATGTTATGGATTCCTTTCTTCTAGTAAATTAACAGTTTACTACTTTGAGGACTGACATTAGAAAACGGTATGTTAGAAGTGCTGTCTTGATACTTTAAAATTGGTGGATTTTTTTTTTTTTTAATAATTGGCAAGAACCTTAATACACAGAAGACTCTGTAGTGACAGTACGGTAGCATGGATAACAAGCCTCGCTACCTGAGTTTCTCTCCCCTTGTGTGGTGGGAGAATTGAAATGGTGAAGTAAGCATTTAGTGCAGTTCTTACTGGTCTTGGAGACTGATTCATCACGAGTAAATAATGAAAACCAAGTTGTGTTGGCTTTATCAAGTGGAATCCATTTCAGTGTCGATGTGTAGTAAGCAGAGCTGTAACAGCCCGAGCCTCTGACTTTGTGAATGAAACAGTTAACATGCTGCTGCTCTGAATGTGAATGGGGAAGAGCATGAAACAAGTCAATATGCTACAAATGTAAGGAAAGACCTTGGATGTTGTTATTGTAGTATGTCTTTCAAACATGGATATTGTCAAGCTGTGAGTTTTGAACATGCTTTACAGGAGAGAGAGGGAGAGTGCATTAAAATAGACTGAGTAAATTGTACAATTCTAATTGCTACTGAGTTCTGCCAAAGACAGTTTAAATTTTAAACTGCAGCATTATTATCAGCCTTTTAAATGGTTTATTAAAGCATGTTCTCTCCTGATAGGAATGGAACATTAACAAGAATATAATTATATTAAATGGAATGTTTTGAAGCCTTGAATAAAACAAAGGAGGGCAAGTGCACAAATGTGAAATGTTTGCATTGCATACCAAATGTTTAGCAGATTTTAAGTTGTCAAATGCACCTGTTTTCCTGTCTGTAAATGTTGACCAAAGTTATTCTTGAGTAGATATTGGCTATAAGAATTGTGAAGGGAAGAAACTAGTCTGAAACTTGGTTACATCAGAAACCAACATACAGTAGCTTGCATAATGAAGGTGGTATTCAGTACCATATTAATTGTGATCTTTACTGAAATTTGCTGGTTAAGGCTCTTTTGGGTACGGATACTTTTAAGTCTGGGCCATTACAGAATGGAAAGTTAGATGAATTTCAAGGAGGGACTGAAAGAAGAAATATGTGCACAAGGTGCATGAAATCAAATACAGCAGGCGTGGACAGAGCATTGTTTATTTGTGGGAGAAAGCAGGATGTCTGTATGCAAAGTTACTGTACAGGGCATAGCTTAGAGCAGGTAAATGTACTCCAGGGAGCATGAGCTCAGAGTGAGTTACCATACATCATCATTACTTACCTGTAGGAGGCTCTTGCCTTGCAGCATATACAAAATAGTTCTCTGTCCTTTTCTAAAAAGATAATCTTGAATTGCTTTAGATTTACCAGGGAGCAGGAACCTGTGTGATTTTTTTATATAACATGTACAGACCTTTATCAGTAGCAACCATGATGTGTATTTAAAAAAACAAAACAAAACCAACCAACCAAAGCCCCACAACCCCCAAAACAGTTACGTCTGCTGTTTAATTTAGAATATCATGATTGTAATATCATCTTTTTTTTTTTTCCTCCCCCTTCCCCCACCCCCCCCCCATTTAGGAGGAGAAAAGCAAAGAGTCGCAATTGCTAGAGCAATGTTAAAGGAGCCACTTATTTTTCTTTATGATGAAGCCACGTCATCTTTAGATTCAATTACAGAAGAGGTAAATTGGGATAACAAAATATAAAACTTAAGTGGTGTAATGATTTGATTCTGATGTTTTTTCCTTGTTCTTTTCCTCTCGGAAAGAATTCTGAGCTATCGTGGGTTTTCCTGGTATTATTATTATTAAGAGATTCTATGTCTAAGCCCTTTTTCTAAAGGCCAGAGCAGAGCTAGTGAGTCTGTCTGCCTCGAGACATAGTTAAGAATATCAGCTCTGTCTCTGGGCATATTTTCTGTTTTACACTCTGGAGGTCCCATTCACCATTAAACATTCATCTCTTGAAACTGTTGCAAATACCTCATGCGGCCATGAAGTGTGAAGCTTTCCAATCCACTTTAAAAGGTGTTTAGGTGACATCTAGCATTCCTTAAAGATGTCTTATAAATAATTGTGACATAACGCAGAACAGAAAACCTCTTGTTTATTGTGCAGCATCTTTCTGAGATGCAAATCAGGTAGGTGTAACCTGCAGCGCTGGTATTAATTTGTATTCATTTCACAGGAAGGGCTGTGAAACATCAGAGCGTTGTGACATAGATGTCATGACACTACCACAGTCACTGCATCAGGCTTCATAACTACGTCTGTGCTTAAACACAAAACTCTCAGCACCAGCAGTAATTTCACAAACTAATGTCATGAAAAACTAGAGCTCGAGCTATGTTTATGTTCACTTATGCAGATTATTGAGCAAATTTATTGACCTGTAATCACTAAATTACTTTCATTTTCCAGATACAAAGAAATCAGAGTACAAACTGTACATCTATATAGTACAGCATTTAAATATAGTACAGTTTCCCCATTAGACCAGAAATGTTCATAACACACGCAGTTCTACAGGACACTACTTGGATTTTTTCTCTTTTGTTTTGCTGTGTTTATTATCATAAGTATTTATATGTATTTATAATCATAAGGAAAGCTGACAGTTTCAGCAGAACTGCACTTTAAAGACAGCAAATGAAAATGAGTCCTTTCCACAAAAGTATGTGCGGTAATAGAAATGTTTTCTGACAAAGGCAAGTGGTTTTCAAGGAAAATAATCGCAGTGAGAACATAAATTTCCAGTTAGTGCTGCTTGCATCTGAATGCAGTTTGGGAAGGTGGAAGAGTACTCACAAAGGAAACGGTGGATAGATAATTCCCAGGATTGCTTTATGTTCCACGTTGGCATGATGTTGAGGAGGATTTTTTCTTTAACTTTCATTGATTGCAAAGTAGTGTTATTGTGACGATTTATTGTTTTCACGTGCCTTTATTGCTCTTTATGTTGCTTTTGTAGCATGGCTGCATGGGGAACTTTTTCCTGAAATCAAGTAATACTTCTCTTCCTTTGTCCCTTGGGTTATCTGCATTTTTCTGTGAATGCAAGCTTTTTCTTGTAGTTTGAGGACTTTATCAGAGGCACAGGTATTTCATGCTCGGGATTCTTCTGTTTCTTCTGTAGGTACTCGTAGCTCTTTCTTATTGTGATGCTATAGCAGTACTGGAGATGCTTCTCAAAACTTACAGTAAATTGCATATTTCCAGACAGTATTTTATTTCTCTTTGTACCACCTAGGAGTGTGCAAGAGTTTGTCTCTGTTTTAATTTTGCAGAATATTCTCAGTGCCATGAAGGACATGGTGAAACACCGAACATCAGTTTTCATTGCTCACAGGTTGTCAACAGTAGTTGATGCGGATGAAATTATTGTGCTGGATCAGGTGAGATGATCACCCTGTGATGTGTAATTTTCACATAATGTCAGCGTTTGTTTTAGAGAGTCTGTGCGTCCATTTTGAAATATCCTCCCACCGAACTACTGAAAGTTCTTTCTTTGGAAATGAGCCTTGTTAGAAAATTCTGGCCCAAGCTTTGCTTTTTATATATTTCTTATTGCAACTAACAGTTTATCAGCTGCAGAAACTTGCATGTGTGACTCTCTTGTATGTTGTATTTTTACCTCATTTGCATAGTTTATTTAATTGCATGTTCTTTATATGTATTATTGCAAATTTCACTTGATGCTCTGGGACTGGCTTAATGTTGCATGTTTTTAATTTAATTTATTATGTGCTTCTGTCAGGTTAGGTTTCCTAACGTGTTCCCCTAATTTATGCTTCATTACCATTACTCAGTGAATGTCTATTTTTTTCACATACATTCACTGGGGTTTTTTTCTTTCAATGGAAAGAGAGAGGACAGCATGTTCTGTTTCCATGCAGATAAAACTGTTGTAGGATTGTTCAGTCTCGTTATATAATAAATCTGAACACCATTCTCTATTGTACCTGTGGAAGAGTGTGATTCCTTTTCTGTATGCTTCTCTTGTAAGGGGGTTGGGGGGGTGGGGGGGGGGGGGGAAGAAAAAGAAAGAAAGTTTCAGCATTTAATTTACTAATACCACTACTCAGCTGTTTATCTCACATTCAGTCTGTCCTAAGTCCATTTTCTTCTCTATTACACGTATCTGGCTAGAGATACAAAATAAACAAATGTCCTTATTAAACTTTGTAGTTACTCTTTTAACCGATGATGCTGGAAATGTAGTGCTATAATCTGCTGATAATAGATGTTAAATTTATCTCTGCATTCATTTTTTTTCAGTTGCTATTTATATGCTTGTGATCATAGGTGTATTTAGTGACTAAAATATGCATCTCTAAAAGAAAATAAATTACTCCTACAGTACATTAAATGATTTCATGGGGAATTAGAACAAAATCTTAGGGTGATGTTCATGACTGTCTGTGCTATACAAATCTCAGCTTCACATGAATTTCAAAATGAAGTAGTGGAATAAATCACTCATGCTGCTCTGTGGCATTTTTATTTGGTTTTGATCTGCTTGTTTTTTCATCTTTTCCTTGAAAAATCATTTCCTAAGGTGTATCCTTTATGTAACTGCACATTAAAACATCTTGCAAATGTTTTTTAACATGTTACAAGGCAATCTGCGACTTTTTGTTTCTGATGCAAGTTTTCACAGCTTACTAAGAGTGTGTTTTGTGTTACACTGTAGCTGTTAAATTAAAAATAAAAGCACAACCTAAAACTGCAAAACAGCTAGGGTGCTCACTTACATGAATGATGTTAGTGTAATAAAGATTGTGAATGAGTGAGGCAGTGTGGTGCATCACTTTTAGTGCCCGACTGCTTCGTGAGGCATCATTGATGTTTGCTCAGCAAAAAGTTGCCTCTTGTCATCCCAGTTTGATTGATGAGCGCTGTGTTAGCAACCAGATAAATAAGGCTGGTAGTGGAGATGAGACAAGGTGATTGTGACTGGGTTTGCTTAGCAATGGAAATAGGGCATTGCAATTTCAGCACCTTTGCCTGGGTAACGTCAGAATAATTCCTGAGTGAGTAAGCAAACACTGTATTGATGATATTGATCCTAATGCTGTGAAGCTGAACAGAGAAGTTAAGTTTTTGACGATCGTGCGAGAGTTAATAAAAAAAAGGCTGTAATTCAAAAGCACGGTCTTTATAACAATGAACTCGCTAAATTAACCACTTAAAGTTTTTAAGTAAATTCTGCAGTTACGTTGGTCAAGTGTGTGTTCAGATTCCACCAGCATGACTAGTAATAGAAGTGACAAGACCCAATTTTTTTCCCAGCATGTTCATCAGCAGCTGTCACAAGGAGGTAGATTTAATTGTAGATCAGAATTTAGAACTAATACAAAATCCATGTAGTCATCCGTACAATGCTGTCTTTTCCCAAAGGAAAGAATAGCTGGAGAATGAATACATTATTTTGATTTTAAATCAGCGAATGTAAATGTGTATTTCAAAGTAGAAAGATGAGTCTGTTTTTTTGAAGAATAGTGTTGTTTCACTGTCGGTAGGATTTGAGTTCTCCTCTCCAACTCTTCCTTCCCGTTTCCACAATGATAGTCAATAAATCATCTTTGCTCTTGAGAATAGCACAGATGAACTGAACTGCTCACTCGATTTTCATGACGGCAATTGCAGTGACACAAGTTACTGAGTACTCATCTAAAAGCACAATTTACCCTAATTGTTTTTAGGATTTGATTTTAAACGTGTTTGCTTATCTAGCACAAGTCCCTCTCTTTATGCCTTTACTTTTCTGTGTGTGTGTTACCAAGCAAAGACAAATACGTGTTAGTTTTGGTACACTCATGTGACTTTTGCAGTAGTAGTTTAACACCTTGCTGCTCATACAGAGGCCTGTGTTTACTTTAAATAGCTCTTCCAGTTCATGCATGTTTGTGGGCTTTAAGTTTTGTGCACGTGGACAAAAGGCATCCGTGTTCCCATTTACGTAAGCTCGAGGAAAAACCCAGCTCCTTGTTTTCGCCTTGCATCGTGGCAGCAATTCAGTGCGCAGCACACATGCAACCTTTCATTGGCGTCCCAAGCTCCTTCTCATTAATAACTGCTGTGATCTATTCTGTAAAACTGTGCCCCATATCTTGGCAGCATTTATATCCCTAAAATCTAGTGATACCCATTACTGACTTACTCCCCTTCTTTTACAGGGCAAAGTTGTGGAGCGCGGTAGACACGCAGACCTCCTGGCAAGTCCTAACAATCTCTATTATGAAATGTGGCATACACAGAGCAGCAAAGTGCTAAATAGTCATAACGATCCACACTGGGAAGAGAAAAATAATCGGATGTCCAAAGAGGAGGAAAGAAAGAAACTAGAAGAAGAAATTATCAATAGTGTGAAAGGCTGTGGAAACTGTTCATGCTAAGTATGAGCCTGGATTCATCTTGTATAATAGGGTAAAAATGCACAAGATTACAATGAGGTGCAGCTCTTGTTTTTAAGTCAACGTTCAAAAACTTTCCTGGGTTTTTCAGTTTTAGGGTTTTACAGTTTCTCAGAGGGACATAATTTCAACCAAAGGAGTTCTATTTTTACATCTTTAGATATCTCTGATATTCAATGGTACCTGCAAGAGCTGAGCTTTTTCAGAAACTTTAAGAGTGTAACTTACGGCACTTTTTAGGCATTGGTAAATTCTTTGGGTAGTTGCTTGAGGTGGATTATTGAATTGTAAACAGATTTGTCCTGGATTTACAATATGTCTCATAATGGTTGATAAATATGTCATGTTTTAATTGTAATTGGGCTAATTTAAACTCATTTGCTAGTGAGGAAGATGCAATTTAATTTCTTCAGTGGTGTTCTGATTTAAAGTGTTCTTCCTTGCAAAGAATAAGAAAAGCCTCTGCAAAATATTAGAGGCTTGGAGTAGCAAACTAAATATTGGGATTATCCATCTCACCCTTCACAAACACCTTTCACACTGGACTATCAGGAAGTGTATTGGTATTATTCTAAAAGAAAACTAACAGCATTTTTAAGAGCTGGCAAAAATCTGGAATTGGCAAAATAGTGTGACTTCACAGAAGACATACGAAATGTTGTATGTAAATACGAAGAATTGGAAGTTTCCCTTAAATGAAAAACTCTATAGAGTTCAGGATTCTGTGTCCCCAACATCTGCTGCAGTAGTCAAAGCAGAATGCAGTCATTTTTTCTGTTTCAGTCATGGTCTTAGGGAGCAATTAAGATTCAATAAAGACTTCCATAAATTTCTATTATGTCATTAATGCATGAGAAAATGACCTGCATAATGCTGAAAATGTTGCTATAATAATCTCCTCATTTCAGTAGTTAAAATTTCTTCAGTGTCAAGAAACCTCAGTCTTTGCAGGGCAGTGCAGCAGGTGTATTGGGTTTGTGTGACAAGGTTTTGGTAGTGGCGGGGGAGGGAGGGGCTTCTGTGAGAATGGGGAAAGCGGCCAGAAGCTTCCCCCATGTCCGACAGAGCCCACGCCGGCCGGCTCTGCGATGGCCCCGCTGCTGGCCGAGGCCAAGCCCATCAGCGACGGTGGGAGCCTCTGGGGGAACATCTTAAAGAAGGGGGGAAGCCCCTGTGCAACAGCGGCGGAGAGGAGCGAGGCCATGCGAGAGCAGCAGCGCTGCAGCACCCGGGGCAGGGCAGGGCAGGGGGGCTCCAGGCACGGAGCAGAGACCCCCCACAGCCCCTGGGCAGCCCCGGCGGGGCAGGCTGTGCCCCCAGCCCCCGGGGGAGCAGCCCCCCCCCCCCCGCAGCCCGGGAGCCCCCCCGGGGCAGGGGGTGCCCGCAGGGGGCTGTGACCCGCGGGCAGCGGCACTGGGGCAGCTCCTGGCAGGAGGGGGGGGGGGGCAGGGCTGGGGCCGGGCTGGGGACCCCACGGGGACCCCCTGGTGCCGGCTGGGCCTGGGGGGCTGCGCCCGTGGGGGGACCCAGGCTGGGGCAGTGTGGGGAGACCTGCGGCCCCTGGGAAGGAATCGGGTCGGGGCAGTTCGTGGGGGGCTGTCTGCCGTGGGGGGACCCCGGCTGGGGCAGGGCAGGGTGTGAGGAGGAAGCAGCGGCAGAGCCAGCGTGTGATGGACGGACCCCAGCCCCATTCCCCAGCCCCTGCACTGCTGGGGGGAGGAGGGAGGGAAACCGGGAGTGAAGTTGAGCCTGGGAAGAAGGAACAAGTGGGGCAACACATTTAAGATTTGGTCTTATTTCTCATTACCTTACTCTGACTTCTAACTGGCAATCAATTAAATTAATTTCCCTGTATCTAGTCTGTTTTGCCCTGACAGTAACTGGTGCTGCTCTCCCTGCCCTTATCTCCACCCAGGAGCTGTTCGTTACATTTCCTCCCCTGCCCAGCAGTGATGGAGCGGCTGGGTGGGCGCCGGGCACACAGCCAAGGTCAGCCCGCCACTGCAGGGTTGTATTTTTAGGCCTCTTCAGAGAAATTTACCGTTACCTATTTATCACTAGTTACTTTGGAAAATTCTTCATGTTGAATTTAAAAATAAAATTTCTTCTCTTGGATATTGAAAAATAACTTTTTTCCTGGGGAATTACGCCAGTATAATTACACTGATGTAATTACGTTTATAAATCAGATGCAAGTTTTCTCAGTGTGGGCACTAGTGAAGTACTGGATTTGGTGCTTCTGGAAATTTAGTTGCAAGTAGTGTTTGTTTATTTGTGTTATACCTTCCCCTGCAGCTAAATATAGGAACGGTAACTTAAAGGGAGTGAACCTTTGCTGTATTCTCGGCTACTTGCTCATTTTCTCTCTATTAAAATGATGGGTGAAAAAAACCAACCTGGCATCAATCTCCAGTTAAAAATTATTTTAAAAGTATTTCGAATGCAAGGACTTTTATTTTCATCCTTGCAGCGCAGAAGCAAAGTGAAGCTTTGTTAATGTAGTGGCAGTTCAGAATACTAGCTTACAATCTTCCTTTTATTTTCACTAATTGTCTCCTTTTTTAGTTTCTGACAGCAGTAAGGTTGACTATAAAGGTGCAGTTATCTCTGAGCTGCAACAGTTAGAAAAGGTTTATTAAAAAAATCTTTTTATGAGGCATCTCCCTTTGCTGTATCGTGGCTAATAAAAAAACCAAACAATGTGTCATCCCTCCCCACCCTACAAGAGCTGGTGATTGGAATGAAATAATTTGTCTACCGTTGCACCCAGCAGATAATGTGTGAAGGCTGTAAATAGTAATATTTCAATCCTGAAGATTTTTTTTTTTCCTTTGGTACAAGTGTTAGAAATGTCACTGGTCATCTGAAAGATGGAGGAAAAGAGTGCTGGCGTTTTTCCTCAATGAACAGTCCCATTTGTAGGGCTTAGACATCCTCAGAAGCGTCTAAGAGAGCGCAGGAGCTAGCGTTAGCTTTTAAATGGCTGAAACCAAATTTTAATGCCAAACTTGATTGCGTTTTGGAAGGAAAGTTTTCAGATGAACGCTGATGTGTATTGTCACTGGGGATGGGCTTTGCAAGTACTCCAAGAGCTGAGCCTTACGGGTTTGGAATGAGGGCTGTTTTCAGATGGTAAATACCAGAATTGATCGACATTTGTTTAAATCCATCCAGGGTTTGCTATAGGTGTAAAGCCGTTAGGACCCCGCCGTGGGGGTAGGTGCCAGTCAGGGTGCTGAGCTGTGTCCGACCTTAAGGACACGGAATGAGCAAGGGCATTTCCTCCTAAGGGAGCCGGTCATAGAATACTTGGTTTAAAGAATTGCCGTGGGTTTCTGGGGACGGCTGAGAACATGCTGTGCCATGGAGTTGCTAGATCAGCATCCCTGTCTTGTTTGTGGCTTCATTTGAAGGAATTCTCTGTATGCTTGCCTGTCTGCTTCCGAGGCAGGTTACAAAAGTACACTTCACCATCGTAAATTCAGCAGCTACACACAAGAATGCAGACAAGAAAAAAAAAAAAAAAAAGAGGCGGCATCTGTACTAATGAGAGCAAAGAGGTTTTTCTCCCCTCGTTACCTTCCCAAATAAAATGGGAAAAACTTCCTATAAAAGCAGAAAACATAGTTGCATGGCTGAGGAGTTGCAGGCGAGCAGGTTCCCCGGCTGCCACAGCTGCGCACAGCTCCGTCGGAGGCAAGAACAAAATGCTGAACATTACGTTCTGCTTGTGGGTGGGCATCTCGGAGAAGCAGTAGCAATAATTGGTGATTCTGTTGTCTGCCAGAAAGTAAAACTTGGGCACGCTTTGATTATTTTTTTTAAATATTTTTCTTTCTAATTTTTATTCATATGCTCTGACTCTGAAGTGTCACCGTTTGAAGCAAATATTTAAAGTGCTGAATGGGAGAGGCATGGCTTTGGCGAGTCTCCCTGTAGTGCACTGACAATATATATGGCGTCTCTTTAAAAAGCTTTACAGTTTCTTAGAGGAAAAGGAATTTATTTCGGAGCTCTTTCAGAGCCTCTGTGGGTCTTGGTAATTCTGCTCTTCTGTAATCTGGAACATCACTTTTCTAAAGAGCAGCTTTTCATATGCCGGACTTTCAGTTGGTTCTTTTTCAAAATTAAAGTCATTTACTACCATTATAAAATCTTTTTGTCTGCAATTTTGGAGTAGAAAAGGCCGTTTAATTTTTTTCCCCTTTCATTCTCTGTTTTTAAAGGAAATGTGTTTGTGGGAAAAAGATGTTAGAAAGGGGCTCTTCTTGCAGTGCATAGTCATCTATTAACTATAAACTTACAGAATTTAATTATAATCCCCATGTAAAAACCTACTAGGCACAGCGTACAATGACACGAGATGCAAAATTTTGGCTATTCTAGCCTGCAAGTTAGAAAACTTAATTAGTGGTTGGTGGGGGGGTGGTTTTGCTTTTCACAAATGGATATTCGTAATTGCTACTGGCAGATGATCCCTCAGTTTCTCGCAGCAGTTCTGTTCCATGGGTTAGGAGTTACCTACATCTCGTAACGCTGAGATTTTAAATCGTGTTCAAGTTTCTTTTCAGAATGGAAATATAAAATTTACATTGTACAGTAAGGCTGTAGATGTTGAAAAACAACAAAAGAAGCTAGTTTAAGGTCATATTGTGTAAACATTCTGCTGGAAGACTTCTTACCCTGACTCCTGTGCTTTGTCTGTGTATAGATAATTATTATTAAATAAAGGATTTATCTTTGTGAATAGAAATGGGTATCCTGTCAAAATGGCTCTCCCACCTTTGCTGCAATTTCCAGAGGAAACAGTCACTGGTGTGGAATATGAATAGCGGTGGTGTTAATAACAGCGATGGGTGTGTGGCTCTTCCCCTCAGCGAGGGAAGCTTTGAATTGGCCTTTTTAGTAAAAGCAGTTGTTTGCCATGCTTGGTAATGACAGTGAAGCTGATAACAATTGCAGGGGGGGGGATGAGTTAGCATGAGGCAACCAAATTCCAGATGATCGATCGGAAAGGCAAGTTCATATAGTGCACCTGAATTCTGTTCCCACGCAGCTTTTATAGCCCCTTAATTTTTTGGTGTATGGAGCTACAAAAACATGTGAAGAGCACTCATGTTAGATGCGTCATGCTGATGAGAGTGAAAATTCTTGTTAAAAGCTTGGCTGTTTCTTACTTTAAAATGCTGTGGGTTTATAAATGTAAACTCTTAACTTGTGAACAACAGGTTTGTTTTAAGGAATTGCTTGAGCCCTGGATATAACGTTGCGTGTACTTGCTAACTGTGTTTCTTTTTTGTGCAGCTGTAACTCTAGCTCCTCATTATCAAATGAGAAGGCAGGAAATGCGGGAGTTTGGAGTTACAGGTCATTTTGATAGTTCATCTAATGTACTTGCACCATATTGATCTGAGCCGCAATAGCCACTGCTCCTGCCGTCACTGCCTCAGAGTGAACGTCCCTGAGCCCCGCGTGGTCTAGCAGAACGCGCTGTACGTCCGGAACGAATGAATGGCGGATCCCGGTGCAGGCTGGGTGTTTTTCAAGTGTGACTGGATGAACTTCCAGCTGGTGTTTCTAAAGGTTCATTTGCTCTATCTTTAAATCTCGTAACGATGCTGTGCGGGAGTACTCCATCAATGTATACTGACAAAAAAAGTCATTAGTTTTTCAGAGGAAAGAGCCATAATGGGAGTATGTTTGGGGTTTGTCTTCATGTATACATATAACTTGTGTTAGTGCTAATTTGAGTTGCATGTGTACATCAAGGAAAACAGTAATTACAAATCCAGCGTTTTACAATCCTCACATAAATTAGGAATCATTTTGAGGTTACCATGCTTGTTTAACACCCTATCTGTGTACGAACAATGCAGAAGTGACAATTTAGTATTCTATCGATTATCTGCTCCTTCCCATTGAAAAAATTCCAATTGCTTATTTTGGTTAGTTGAGCACCTAAACAGCCATCCCTCTTGTTAGTCCTGGCGGCTGCTGGAAACCGGTAGCACTGGGATGCACAGAGAACGGACCTGGCGGCAGGCAGGTGCTTGCCTGACTGCATGCTGGAGAGTTTATGTTCCTTGGAAGGAGCCAGGGCATTTTTCTAAATGAATAATTTCATTTTTTTTAAAGTGGTGTGATGTGGCAGTACTGTGCTGTATAGCTGTCTTCTTAACGGGACGGTGATGTCATTGATAACATGGCGAGGGAGGTAAATTGGAGACGGAGACGCGCAAGCCTCCTGTAGGACGGGTACTCTAGAATTCAGCTCCTCCATGGCTTTAATGTGTACATCTGGTTTCTTTATAAGAAAATCCTTCAGTGGTTAGTCCCTGAAAAATACCTTTTACATTCTTGCTCCATGACTTTTGATGGGTTTCTGCAGATGATGTGCCCAAACGCAGGGAAAAGACGTGAGCTTTGTGCAGCCTGGAGAACCAGCGAAGCCTTGGGAGACCAGCACTCGGAGCAGGGTCTGCAGGCTGGGCTGGCTCCGTCCCCGGCTCCCTCTGGGTGCTGCCAGGGCCCGGCAGTGGCACCTGCAGTAAGAAACACTCTTCTACATGGCTGGCCACACAGAGCACCGGCCCAGTGCCTAGAGGCGTTGCTGTATGGTGGTGTCTGTGTATATATATATGTATTTATAAAAAAATACGAGGGGAAGTATTGCTGTGTGTTGCCCTGTGGATGCTTCAGAAAAGAGCCTCCAAGGTGCACGGTGCACGCCGCGAGGTGCTCACCTAGCTGCACCCTGGGCCAGCCCCGTTACGGTCCTCTTTATGTGATACCGGCAAGCTGCACGCTAGGCTAACGGTAGCTTCCGAAATAGGCTTTAAGGCATGTGCTGTGAGAGTAAATGATGATTAACTTTCTTTTGAGTCACCAGGCAGTGGTGAAAGTAGAGCTGACAGAATATGGTTTGTGTGCGTAATGAAATCGAGGGGCTGCGATGTCGTCGTGGCCATAGCCACCTCGGTGAGGCTGTGCAGCATCTCTCTCGGGTGAGGAGTGTCAATTGTTCGAAGTTGCACAGTGGATTTATTAATATGAAAAAAAGAGGAAAAATGCATTTTTACTAGTGTTTTAGGGCAGAATTTAAAACAGCATCCCCAAAGCTGAAAGAGTAAACGTGACAGCTCCCCCACATTCCATTTCCAGTTTTCAACGCTTTGTAGCCCTTTATAAATTTGTCAAGTAAAGCATTTATGCCACACCAACTTAAAATGTGTCTTGTAAATCTCTCAGCCTTATCCTGGAGAGGAGAGAGGGGAAGGGAGAAAAGATATTCCCCCTCCCTTATGGAAAGGAAGAAACAGGCTGAAACACAATGTATCAGCTTCTGTTGCACCCTGGAATGCATTGTAAAGTGTTCCCTGCCGATTGCACTGGCCTTGGGCGTACACTGGCAGGTGTTTAGGAAAGTGCAGGTTGAAAAGATGAAAAGTTTCCATTTTACACTAGTTAGAGAAAATGGAATGCAAAGGTCAGTCTGTAATTGGGAGTGAACATTTCAAGTACAGTTGGTGCATGAATTATGAAATGGTCTATGGAGCTTTTAGAAAATAGAAATACGTGTTCATGTATTTTTACACAGCTGTAAAAAAAATATCTTTATTTCTTCAGTGATTTGCAAAACTTCCTGCCTTTTGAAGAACACAGATAAAAGATTGAGCTTATTTACAATTAAAACCAGGGAATGTTTTCTGGGAATAACAGTGTTTGCAGAGTTTGTGAAAGGTGGAGTGACATCGCTTGTTGATGCTGTTACTTGTTATGTGACTCGAGTAATGTAGGAGATGTAGCAGGATACAAGGGAGGGGGAAGAGCACAAGGCAGAAGTGTTTTGGGCTGGAGTTGTTACCTCTGCCTTGTGCAAACTGCATGTTGGTTTGCTTCAAAGGCTGTGTAAGGGTTGTGCTGGTAACGTGTACTGTGTTCATACCTGGGATTGTAAGACCTCACCAAATAAACAGGCACCAGGTGAAGGCTTATGACACTCCTGTGGTCCCTCTTGGAAGGAAGGTCCGAGGAGCAGTGCATTAAACGTTAGGAAGTTAAGTAAATGACTAAAATGCTAAGTAGTAACATACTGCCACAGATACAGGGAAGCCCACGTGTGGAGTAGATCGATGTCGTGTGTTTGCCAGCTTTCCCACAGGTTGTGTTGCACGTATCACAGATACCTCTGGCGTTAACAAAAGAAGGATTTTGGCAGATTCTGGATTCAACCATTAAAATGTCTGCGCCTCCATGCGTATATAAAGTTGGATGTGTGTATCTGGGAATTGTTTAAAGAGGAGACTGGGAAGAATATGAATAACCAGTAACCTGAAAAATTGTGTGGTGGAACCACCTGAAGTTTCTCTTTGAGGAGGGTGTGGAGGGAATCGATGAATGTTCGGTGGTGTGTGATGTGTCTGGACCATGGAGAGACTGTAATGGGTGGTACTGAAAATGTTGTTTGTCTGAGCAGACAGCGTTTCCCGTTTTGGGGATAAAAATCAGTTAAATGGCGTCAAGTTGTGCAACGCAGTGAGTTTGGTGGGTTTTTTAATCAGCATTTTACAGTATTTAAATCTCAGAGGAAGAGAAATTCAGAGAGGTGAACTTGGGTTAGTGGTGGGAAGGAAGATTTTTCTAAATTCAGTCCCTTAACTGCAAACTTTGCACGCTGACCTTGGCCTCGCACAGCAGCGGCTGCTTGCAGTTTCCCTTGCAGCTTTGCCTGCAAGCTGATCACCACTCCTTGAACATCATCTTCCCGTGCTCTGCTGCCTCTTCTTCCTCCCCTGTCCCCATACCTGGGCAATACATATTCTCCCTAAAATAATTGCGGGCCCTTGGCCTGCCTTTGGAGCTCGCCTGTGGCGGCTGCTTTGTGAAGCGCTGCTTGGGGAGCTCTGCCACGGCATCTGCCTCTTCCAGTTTGGGCAGGCGAGTAGCCTGAAATACGAGGCAGCTGATAACAGCCTTCTCCGTTCTGCCTTTTGTCCACTGTGGGTTATGTATTATTCGAGTTCTACAGGCATCTGATTTTCAGCAGCATCTCTGTGTGTGACCATGTTATGTGGCAGCGCCTCCGAAATGGTCAGATAGGGCTTTGCAGAGACTGGTACGTGCACGCAGTTCTCGCAGTGTGGAAAGGATGATTTTGAATGTCATGTCCACTGAAAATTAGTGTTTACCAGAACCCTTTATTTCTGCTTAGTGCTGCTGCAATGAGCACGCCTCTCCGTTGAAATGTCTGCTTGGGTACCGCTGTAATACATGGAGGCAGTTGAACTCAGCCCCCACGAGCCTCATGCTTTCTTATCAGTCCCCTGGAATTGTTAATGTTGGAAATCTCCAGCTGACCACAGAAACCCCCCTTCACCAAATGCAGAACTGCCCAGCTAAAATTCCACCTCCCGAATCCCAGCGTGGGCAGGATGCGGCTGTCGCTAAACGAGCGGTTGGGTGTACGTGCTGGCAGCATGTGGAACGTTGGAATGGATTTTTTGAAAAGCGGTTGCTGGTGCCTGAGCTGTGCTCCCAGCAAAACTGGTGGCTGGAATTTCCACCAGGTATTAGATTCTCAAGTCACATAATAATTTGTACCAAAAAGCGGCTGTAAGTTACTTAAAGAATTCTGAGACTTCCTTCTGTGCATTTTGTGTCATCGCTTTGTCCATTGATCATCGTAATTCCGTCAGCCGTAGCGGGGTACTGCCGTGGTGCCATGGCTCTCGGCCACCATCGGGAAGGTGTTTGTCGGCACAGCAGCCTGGGATGCATGCCCTGTGTACAGCGTGCGCTGGAGGGCTGTGTTTAAAACCCTCTCTGTCTTCTTGTAGGAGATGTGGATGTAATTCACAAGAGAGTAACACGCTCAGCTCCTAATTCATACAGATAAAGCCATCATGCCACACTATCAAGCCCTGAGTACATATATACATACTAAATATAAACACAGAGACCACAGTTAATAAAAGGAGGAACAGAAAACAGCTGAAGGTGGACTGCAATATCGAAAAGATTACCTAGTATAAATAGCATAGGAGTAATTGACAGCAAGCCAAATGCAAATAACGCCGTGAGTCATGGAATCATAGGCTGGTTTGGCTTGGAAGGGACCTTGAAAGATCATCTAGTTCCAGCCCCTCTGCCACCACAGGTTGGAAAACAAAAGGGAAATAGAGAAAACTACTTTTCAGAGTACGAACAGCTCCGGAGGCTACAGAAAGCGTTTTCTGTTGATTATTTTTGTGAGGTTTGTTTTGTTTTAATTTCAGACCCAAAACTTTCTAGCTATTTTTTAATCTACTGGAACGTAGTCAGGTTCTAGCAAATAAATGTTCAAGTGACAAATGCTGCAAAATGGCTATGTTTTTTATACTTGGGTATTAAAGTCTCTGTGGAAATTCATTCGGTGGAAATATAAGCTCATGTCTGATGGCAGTCTTGAATTTAGACCAAAGCTGCTTTACTGACATCTGAGCTGTCCTGTGGAGATCCTGTTCTAACTAGCAAACCGTACAGACTTTCACAGGCCATAAATTCCACGGAGTACATCTCTTAAGTACTTTGCTCAAAGAAATGTTAAGCTCTTTTACTAAATCTGCAAATTATAGCTATTTGACAACTTTGACTTTACAGTCTGACAGCTCACGTCATCAGTCAGAACGTGATGAGCAGAGCAAGAGGCTGCGTTGCTCGCTGGTGACTTGCAGGAATCTTGTAGTAACAATCAGCTCAAAAACGGTGGAAAGCTGTGACAATCTGGAAACTGTAACATCTGTTAAACACACCCGGATTTATTCCTATTGACTGTGGTGAGATGCAAGTGGTATTTTGTGGAAATGGGGTGGCTGCATTCCAAAGTGGGAGCCCAAAGCCTTCCTCGAGGACCCGTGCTGTCCTTTGGGTGAATGTCTATGTAAATGGCCACGGCACACTTGAGCCGGATTACAAAGAAGTTACTCAACAGATTGTTTCTCTCTGACTGCAGGAGGTAATGAAGTGAAAACAGTTAGCCTATGAGCTGTGCAGGGAGCAGGAGGAGGCGAGAGGAGCCCGAGGAAGGCCTTGCTGCTGAGTGCTTTGCCGTGACCAGACCTGCCTGCATGGGAGGCGAGCGTGGACTAATGGCTTCATGGTTCAAAGCAACTCGGTGACAATGTAAAATGAAATGGGCAGGGTTAGAAGAGGTGTAACCTCACAGGTGTGCGTATGTCATCTAAGTGTAGGAGACCTTGAACGTGCAAGGTGTGGAGGTGTGATCAGTCGAGTAGAAGAGCTGTGTCTTTCTACAAGAAGAGATTCCTCGCTAGATTAGTTTGTTAGGCCCTGTGACTGAAGTATATGGTTACTCACAGTGGAGCAAAGTTTCCCCTAGGATATATTGTGCAGGCAACATCTACCTGTTTTAATACACAACTTGCCCTAAAGTTCTCCTTACTGAACCTGCTGTAAGGCCTGTTGGAGTGACGGCCCAGAAACTGAAGACAGCGGCAGTTTACCGGGTCGTGGCAATGTGGCCAACATCTCAGCCAGTTCGCTGCTTTAAAATGGGTGAGAAAAGAACATGGCCATAGCAAAAAAGGTCCTTGCCAGTCACCCAGCTGTTGGCCACACAGTTTTTGAATCGCAGGTGGTACAACAGAGGTGGGCAAAGCTGTGGGTACGGTAAGGATGTGTGAGGGGAAGCCCTTGGCGCTGAGCACCTCTTGCTGTTCAACCAGATGTTTGCCTAGAACTGAAGGAAAGCTGTGATCGCCCTGGTGAAGCTGACGTAGGTTTCTTTACCCATTGAGTAAATCCATAGACAAAGAAAATGAACTAATTATTTTTAAAAAGACCCACCTAGGTGATAAAATTTAACTTCCCATTCTTTCCAAGAGCTGCTCTGGTAGTTTGTCGTTCTTCCCAAGGGCTCCGTGCCTCTTCCCCAGCCTTGGGGCAGGTTGGGGCAGAGCATCTCTGACCCTACCGGTGGGTGACTGTGAAGCTGCTCCCTGGTGCAGACTGGGTCGGTGTGGATGTGGCCATCTGTTCTGAAAGCGTCAGAAGTACTACGGCTCTGTACGGGTGAGCTGAAGCACCTCCGAAGGGTTCTGGAGTGGAGCCCAGTGTGCCGCCGAGGTGTAAGAACGATACAATCTACACAGCAGCTAGGGCTAGTTAGGGAAAAGTTTGATGTGAGCAGAGGGTTACCTAAACCCTGGTGGTTTTGTCCACGGAAAAGTGAGCGTTGCATGCCTGGGAGGTGCGTACGTGAGTCTCTGAACCTTTCTGTGCGCGTTGCCTCAAGTGCAAAGTTGACACCTGTGGTCAAGGCCCATCGGTCATGCACATTGACACTGTCTTTCTGAAGAGAAGCGGGAACAACATAAGAAAATGATCACACAACTGAGAATACATATTTGTCCTATAAAGGAAGCTCTCTCAGACCTTCCAGATGCCTAGGCATCCGTCTAGATTAATGTCTGTGGATCTCAAAATCTTGGACTGTCGTCACAAAAGGCACTATAAAAAGGTTGGGACTGGGAGACCTTACTGTAAGACCTATGGATAATTGCCTGGCTCCCTTATGCCGTATGAAGGAAGGATACTTCACATGGGCACTGCAATTACCTACTACACAAATGGAAAATGAAATTGCAACTTTGTGTGCAATTGTCAAGACGACACCCAAACTACAGGCTATCTAGCAGAACTGCAGCCCTCTTCTCTGGAAGAAAAACTTGCATTATTCTTTCTGGAAACAATAGATTTGAAGACGTTCATCTTTTTAAATGTGGCCTTTCAAGGTGTCCTCTGAAAGACGATGATCTGCTAAGTGTTTGCACCGGTTTCTGCAGCTTTCAATCTGACAGACAGAGAAGTCTCATCACCTGCAGACCTCCCAGGGCTTTAGTGTGAAGCTGAAATTCAGATTGAGTTTAAACAGAGACTGAGCTGACGAGCAGATACAGGGCTTAAATACAGGTGATGCGATGCCTTAGAGAATGAATGGAGTGGTCCTCTGCTCTTAGGATGGACTCTGAACAAGTGGGTTTTTCCCCTTTTTGACTATTCTTAATCAAACTGAGGGCAAGAAGGAGAAAAAGTGAGCACACAGCACTGCACTCCCTGGAGGGGGAGTTTGTAGGTTACGGTGGAGACTGAGGAGGTGGCCCTGTCTTCTTGCAGTTGGAGACAAGAGGAAAAGCGTATCTGTCAATGCATCTTCTGGAAGGTAAAAATAAATAAATAAATCGCAGAGAGATTATGAATTACAAATTAAAAAAAAAAAATAAAATAAAGAAGCACCTCGGTTGTAGTCACTCACCATAAAAAAAGTCCTTTAATTTTAACTTTAGTCTGAATTTTGGGGAAGATGATGACGATGCAAGAAGTATATTTTATCTGTACTTAGAGTCATGTTTCTTTGTGGGTTTGATAGTAAATATTTTGCCTTAAGAAAGCAGCTAAATTGGTTTGCACAGGTGTAAAGCTTTTCTTTTATTAATATTTAAATAAATGGGGCACTGTCACAGAATTGCAATTTAGTATTTTTTTTAATCAGTCTTCGTTGAATTGGAAAGTGTTTATTCCATTAGGAGGCTATAAAAAAAAAGATTTATCCTTAAAATAAATTAATAAAAATCTCTTATGAAAAAGCTGAAATTAAGTGGAATGTTTCCAGAAAAATCATGTGTTATTATGATTTTTTTCTAAAATGTGTGTAAAATAGTCCTGTCTTCCAAAAAGATGCTTGAAGTTGTTTGGATAGAGTTGGCATCTGCCAGAGTAGAGTCACACGTAAGATAACATGATTGACCATTTTTGGCATAGGATGGTCTAAATTGGCTCATCTGTTGGCTGTCAGTCTCTTCTGAATTAGATCCAACTCTTTGTAGGCACGTTTCCATCTGGTTAAGTTTAGGACTCAAGCTGTTTATATATTTAAAAAAAAAAAAAAAAAAAAAGGAAAAGAAAAAACAGTATTTTGTACCAATAACAATCTCTGGAAAAAGATTTTTGCTTATGTTCCTAATGCATTTCAAAACCATTTGGTTTTCTTTACTGGTCAAAATAACCTTTTAAAGAGTGAAAGAAGATGTGCCCATGTATTATGTTAAGACCCTTGAAACATGCAAATAAAATGGAAAGAAATTAAAATTTTTATACATACATATTTAAATATATGTATATATGCATGCATATAATTCTATAATATGCTATTCTTACAAATTGGAAAACCAGATTTTAAGTCTGCTAATATTTTAACCCTGTGCATTAGGAAAGTAGGATGAATGCATGCTATTACATTCTCATTGAGTCTTCCTAAGACTGGCCTTGCATTATTTTTATTCTGAATATCAGCCATCTGGCACTGTGTTCCACAGTATTTAGTGCCACAAATAATAATGAAAAACATGGTAATATTTCATGATACTTTAACGTAAAAATGTAAGACAGAGGGTATAAAGCTTTGGGCCTATAATCTTAAAGCTGCCAAAGCATGTTGTTCCCTCTGCCCTTGTTTTCCATAAATGATTCTTTGATTGGAGACAGCAGTGGTAATAGGAAAGTCATTGGCTAATGCACGTTAATGAAGCTGCCTTCCTTGTAGTTAACGATCAGCTACAGTCCTGAAGAAAAATGGGTAGGAAAAGAGCCAAGATTTATACCTTTCTGCTCCAGTAGACTTGGGGACATCCAAGACACATGAGAAAATGGCATTTGACTTCAGATAGACCGGAGAGGGCTCTGTCTTTTCCATCAGTCAAGCCCTGTAGAAACGCTTGAACTTTAAAACAGCTTTTTCCTTCTGTCTCCCCACATCAAAATCGATGACGAGACTGTTGCATATTCAGCAAAACTGTTGTTCTCAAAGTAGTTAAGTTGCATAATTAGATGGGGCTTAAAGGAGGTGAGGGCTGAACCGCAGTGATTCTGCAGGCTGATGCAGAGGTGAATCTCAAGCTGACTCCTGAACTTAGCAGCGTCCAGTGCTTCAGGAAAATAGTCTAAGGACGTTTAGGTTCAAAGGAAGCGAGCCTTTCCGTCAACACTCATTTCAAAGAACACTTCTGCTGGCAAGATGAATTTACCTTTGCGTATTTCTCGAGGGTTGGATTCATTTCTGAAGAGTGGCCAAGCAGCAACTGGGATGGCAAGACCCACATGGCCATGTTACGCCGCTGCCCTGCCTGCATTAAAACCAACCCTGTTCATCAGCGCTGCTCCCTGTAACCCCTGCTCGCTACTGGAGCGTCCGCTACACTTGAAGCAAGAGCATAGAGCAGAAGGTGCCTGCAGGCACAAGGAGCTTCATGTTTCCTGAGGAAATGCAATAATTTATTAACACCCTGTAAGTAACAGCTCCATCACCAGTAAACAGGACTGGGCTTTCTTCTGTTTTCCTGCTGACCACCCCAAACAGACAGCAGCATAACGTGAAGGATGGCAATGCTAAACCAGCTTTGCATGTCCACCTGTTACCGCGGAGTCCTCACAGCTCCTTTGGCTCTGCTGTCCCCACCCAGGGGTTTAGGTGCCGGCCAGCTTGGGCAGAGGAGCAGCTGGGTTTGGACCGTGGGCTGTCCAGAGCCACCGACTGCATCTCTGCAGTTCCCCAGTCAGTGCCCGCAGCAGAGGTGACTGACCTCATCTGGGTGGTCACTGGATTTACTGCACGTGGGGGGATCAAATCTGTAATGAATCTGCAGGGGGTCTGAGTCTTCCCAGGCGCGTGCTGGACCAAGGGTCAATGCCTGAGCAGTGCATTAGGTGTGCGCAGGCAGCGTGGGGCTCACTGCACCTGTGCTGAAATTCTGTGCAGAAGTGCAGGAGCCTTCCACCCAGGGAGGCAACCCCACCTCCCCATCCAATCTCACATTCATCCATCCGACTGTGTCCCCACCTGGGGCTCAAGGACACGGGAGTGCAGCCGGGGCTCCGGGACCCTGATGCGGAGGCGGTGGGGGGTTCAGCCGGGGAGCAGCTGTGCTGCTGCACTGGGTGCGTGGCCTCCGAAGCTGCCTTCATGATCTCCATCCCTCTTTCCTTCCCCTCAGCTTTCTACTTTGACGTTCCCTGATCCTTTTGCCTTCTCCAGGTTTTGTTCTAACCTGTACTCTGGCACACTGCAAATACACCAGACTGTTCATGGGCCTTTTTTGTTGTTGCTTGGTGTTCCTTTTTTTTTCTTCTTCTTCTTCTTCTTCTTTTTTTTTTTTTGCTCCTCCCCCCTGTTAATCCAGTAGCCTCCCCTGAAGTGGCCAAGGCTGTTAGTCCTGCCAGGGAAATGAGAGAACACAGAGCCTTCTGTCCGCAGAGCATTCCTCTTGGCCGAGGCACAAATGTGTGCTTTTATTTCCTCCTGTTCAGAAGCCACCAATAATGAGGTGTTTGGCCAGGGAAACATGGTGAGACAAATGCACAATTTAAACAAAGATTTACAATTTGAAGTTGAAATGTTGGGAGGAAGGTGGGGGGAAATGGAGAAATAGATCGGGACTGATCTGGGGGATCAGAGCCTGACAGCAGCACAGCTGTAATGTAGTGGGCCATGGGAGCCTCACAGGCTGTGAACCTGCCAGAACATTCTGACTCGGATTTAGCCATGTGAAGGGGTTGCAAGGGAAGGTTGGGTTGTTTTGGGTGGAGGGGCCTAACCGTGGAGCAAGGAGCAGATCAGGGAATGGAGATGCCTGGGAAACTAACCTGGGACCCTCCTCGCCTTCCTTCCTTCCTTCTGTCGCCCTGTCAGGCACACTGGGAATGTGTCTCGCCCAGAGAGGTCACCAGCAGCCTTGAGTTTGTGCTGCATGTTCCAGAACCATCACCGGCAGGGCAAAGGGAAGGTACAGACCAAATGGCCGCACTGTTCCTCCGCTCCCCTTGGAGAGCGCGCGGTGGGGGGGGGATGCAGGACAGGAGTGTTGAGGGAGCCTTTCTGCAGCCACTGGGGTTCCTAACGAACAACAGCTCCGGGTTTCCATGCGGTTTTGACCAGGCTTTAAGGCTTGCCAGGCACGACAGACAGGAAAGGAGAAATTCCGTATGTGACCGTTAGCGATTCCAGCGTTGGTTCTCCTTCAGGAATTGCCTCAGCCTCAGTAAGAATGAATCACTGTTTGCAGGCTCAGCATTATTTCCCGCAGCACACGGTTCTGAATCGCACTTCAGGGCCTGGGGAGGAGGGAGGGAGGAGGCAGGGTGAGTCCCTCGCCCACCTGAACCAGAGCCCCCCGCCACATCGAGTGCCTCCTGCTCTGACCGTTACCCCGGTCTGCTTCAGACGTTGATCCTGAAAGGCGGGCGGACCGGGGCAAGAAATCCTCTCCGGCCCTTTGCGGTAGTGTGGGATAAGGAGGGTGATGTCTCCTGTTGTCCTGGTGCCTTTTGCTTTGGGTTTTTAAGGTTCGTAACATCTGGGCAGCTTTCTGCTTGAACGACTGTTTTCCAGGCTTACTCAAGAGTCTCGGGTCAGAGATCTTTGAAAACCACATTCACGTCGTGCTCGTGCCATGGGCAAACTGGAATCCCCCCACAAACCTCGGCCTTTGTCTCTGGTACTGCTCAGCAGAGGGGCTGCCTGCGTCGGGCTGCACCAGGTGAGGGGTTTAGCCCTTACTGTGTATGCCTCAGCAAGGCTCCCATGTGTCAGGAAAAGAAGGAAGGATCAGGAAATAGGCGCTTGGAGAACTGGAAACCACCGTGGCCTATTGCCATGATCCGGGTTCTGCTATTTCAGACCCTGTTTCCTGCTTCCGAGGCAGACAAGCAGGCATAGGCTCCCGGCGTACGGATGTGTCGAGGCGCACGGATTTTGTGTGAAGACAGCTGGGAGGATGGGACAGATGTAAATGTCTGATCTGCTCCGTCTTACAGGTTGTAGTGAATGATTACGATGCACGTTGCAGCTGCACTGTATTGGGGAGGTCAGGAGGGCAGCGAGGGTGCGCGGCAGGGCAGAGCGAGGTGCTGGCTGGCATCACAATCGCTCCTCGCTCGCGGTTGTGTTGATCTCCTCCTGCCAAAAGGAGTTTTCTTAGCACCTTGTTCTCGCACCTGTGAGTCTCTTTTCTTTGACAGTCTGGAAAATTAATACCCAGCCAAGGTGGGTAGCTGCGCTTCCATCATGTCAATGCACTTTTTGCATCTGTTTGTGGCACTACATAAAAAGATCACAGTGCACAGACTATTAATTTTTAAGATTGCCCAACATGCTGCACAGAATTTTATGCTGCTGATCGATTAGTATTGTGGTAGTTTTGTAACTGAAGTACCTTAAATGAGTAGCGTGTGGGTAAGTGAAACTAAAGGTGCTATATCGTATCATAGCTACAAGGATAATCTTTGAGCCTTATGTTTGTGTTCTCTCTAAAAGATAGCATTTAAATAAATACTTGGGTTGTCGTCTTCTAAACTGGATCCAGGTGCAAGGCTTATTTAATTGAATGTATCTTTTCCTCTCCACGACAGCTCTCCCCATGCTTACGTCTAATCTGATCTGTGTGATTATATTCCGCTGATTGCTGTAGCTGCCAGTCTCCCTGCACACAGCACCGCTGCCGTCTCCTTCCCAAAGGCATCAGGACGAGTTGGGTAGGTCTGACAAACTTGGTGTCAGTGCCCCGGTGCTTCTAGTCGTGTAATTCCCACTCGCCGCGGGGTGTGGCGAGGTCCCTTTGCAGAGGAGCCTCCAGATTTGGTGGTGTGCCTTTGGTGGTGGTTTTGAAAGGAAGAGCCTGTATGGGAGCGTGCTGCGGGCAGAGGGATGGAGGGCAAAACCTCCCCTGAGTTCATGAAATTTTGAAAGCGGTTAACGAACACCATCCAAATGTGTTTATTTTACTGAGCGCTGCCTGGTGCACTATCGCCACCTCACTTGACCCCCAATTAATTACTCATAATACTTGAATCTTTCTGTCAAGAAAACGGTGTGTGTGCACAAACCACAACACAACGTTGTGGTGAAGATCACGAATGCGCAGAGGTCTGGGAACTAAATGGTGTGATTTCCACGGCAAGTGGCGATGGTGGAGAGGACAACCATAGCAGGATAGGACCGGGAGGTGGTACCATTGTGGCAGCGACTCGCTCCGTGGCCTTAGTTGAGTCCCTTAACTGCTTGCCTCTGCTTCTGCAGCGGGGCAGAACACTTCAACGATGTGCCCTGCTGCTGCAGTGAGAATGAATTATTTATTCGCACGTGATGTGTGGCATATCTCGGCTACCACCGTTAACAAAGAACAAATGAGATTAGTTGCTTATTTTGCAATACTGGAAGTTGATGTAGAACGCATTCCGAATGCAGAGCGCGTTACATGAGTTGCCGGACGCAATTCCCGTTTTATTACTGCATATACACATGGGGCTCTCCGGCGCTGGGAGAACAAGGGCTAAAGCGCTCGATACTTTAGAATTTTAGTTACACTATTACCTAACGAACTTTTTAGACTGTGTTGTGTTGGCTAGGATGAGGAACTGATAGGATTTTGTGTAAGCTCAAGTGGTAACGTAAGAGTAGGACCCTCTCTTAGATTTATCACCGTGAATTTAATTAAACCGAAAGGCTATTCCTCATCTTGCTTTCCTTCGGCGCGGTTACACTGCGGGTGCCTGGCGTGCCTTCTGTTTGCTGCACAATTCCGCGGACTCAGGAGCTGCCCCGCTGACACTTCCCGCTGGCCCGCGGGTGCGGGTGCCACGGTGCGGCGGGGCCGCCCTGCCCGGGGTCCTGCGCGCAGCGGAGGGGTGCCCGGCTGCAGCCCGTCCCCCGCCTCGCCCGCTCCCTCGCCCCCTGCTCGGCAGGAGGCAGCGCCGGGTGCGTCCCTGTCTCTCCCCGGTGCCCGGCACCGCGGCGGGCCCTGGGCACCGTGAGGCGAGGCGGGCGAGGCGGCCGCGGCCCCTCACAGACACCTGACGGTAAGGCGCAGCGCTAGTAACGCGCCGTGGAGCCCGCGGGGGGCCGCGGCCCCTGCCCGCGCCCCAGCCCCCGTTCGCTCCTGGCACCGGCCGCGCTTGGCGGGGTTAAGCCGTGCGGCCCGGGAGGCGGTTCCAGCGCGGTGCGCGGGGTGGGGGCCGGCAGCCCCGCCGCCCCATCGCAGCCCGGCCGCCTCGCCCTCCTGCCGGCGCCCATCTTCCCCCGCCCCCGCCCGGGAGAGCTGCCCCGCGGCTGCCCCTCCTCCGGGCCGGGGTGCGGGGCCGGGAGCTGCCCCGGGCCGGCGGCAGGTGAGGCCACCCCGCCCCGCTCCGCCCCGCGGGGTCCGGGCCCGCGGCCGCGCGCCCTTTATGCCCGGTGGCGGCGCGGCGCGCTCCCGCGGCGGGACACACGGACACACACGCACACACGCGCGCGGGCGGGCGCCGGTCCCGCGGCTGAGGGAACAATGGCAGCGGCCCGGCACCTCCTCAGTGGGCACGGCCGGCCGGGGTGGGGGCGGCGGCGGCGGGGAGGGAGCGGCCGCGGCGGCGGCGGCGGCGGCGGCGGCGAGGCGGGAGCCGCCCCCCGCCCCCCAGTCCCTCCGCAGGGAGCGCGGGGCCGGTGCGCGCCGCGGGGGGCCCGGCCGTGAGGCGCCGCGGCTGCGGGCCGGGAGCGCTGGCTCCGCCGGGGGCCCTGCGGCGGCGGGGGAGGGGCGGGGGCCGGCGCGCGCGGGGGGAGGGGCGGGGGCCGGCGCGCGCGGGGCGGGCGGGCGGGCGGGGGGGGGGGGGGGG
This sequence comes from Falco peregrinus, assembly GCF_023634155.1. Classification (NCBI taxonomy): domain Eukaryota; kingdom Metazoa; phylum Chordata; class Aves; order Falconiformes; family Falconidae; genus Falco; species Falco peregrinus. Next base: position 3,686,115 of record NC_073733.1, on the reverse strand, counting down.
GCGGGCGCGTCCACCTGCGCGCGCCGGGGCCCCGGGCGCATGGAGCAGCGCTGAGGCGCCGCAGCCGCCGACTCCGCCGGGCGGGCGGGGGGACCCGCCGGCCCCGCGCGGCCGCCTCCCTTCCCTCGCGGGCCCGGCGCTGAGGTGAGTCCCGCCGCGGCGGCGCTTCCCCCCCCGCCCCCGCACACACCGCGGCGGGGGGGGCGCGGCGTGAGGCGATGAGGAGGCTGAGGAGGCCGGGGCGGGGGGTGCTGGCGATGCCGGCCTGCGCGGCGGCGCGGCGGCCTGCGGGGAAGTTGCGCGGCGGCGGAAGGAGCGGAGCGGCCGGTGTGTGTGGTGTGAGGGGGGGGGGGCGGCGGCCTCGGCCCGGCAAGTTGCCGCCTCACCCCCCCGGCCCCCGCTCCGTGTCCCCCCGGGCAGGTGCCGCGCTGGGTGGGGGCGCCGCCCCACCGGGCCCTGGGGGCAGCGCGGCCCCCCCGGCCCCCAGCGGGGCTCCCCCCCCCCCCTCACGGCGGGGTTTATTTACAGCGAGGGGGGCGGGGGGTGCAGGCACTTCAGCCTCGGCCAGAACAAAAAAAAAAAAAAAAGAGGGGGGGGGGATGGGATTTTTTAAAAAAAATATTAAAAAAAATCCCCTACCCTGGAAGTAACTGTCATTCCGCGTATTAAACTAGAAAACTGGCTAATCAAATAAAACTGGCTCATTGTCTGAAACTCTATCCCAGCGAAAAATGCGGCTGTGAATATAATTAACCATCTGTCTGGCGAGCGGCGGCGAATCGGGCTCGTGCGGGTTTTATTCCGGGCTCTTTAATTCCCGCACCGCTCGCGCGGCCGTGCAGCGGCGGCAATGTGTTTTGCTTACTAAGTGTAGGATGTGACCTGTGTGTGTGTGTGTGCGCGGAGGATGCTCAGCCGGGGGGGGGGGGAAGATAATGAAATCCTCGCCTCCGAGATGAACCGTGCTGCTGGCGAGCCGTGCGGCTGGTGATGGATTAACCCAAACAAGCTGATGGGACTGGCGGTGGAAGGGAAGGTGACGTGCTTTCTCTCGGTGATGCTCCCCCGCGTTCCGCCTCCCGCTCGGAACGGGCGCAGGATGGGTGCGTATTTGGGGAATCCATGGGTGGGTGTCATGGGTGGATGCGTGCGGCCGGAGAGCAGCGGCGCGCCTGTGCGAGCCAGGGCCTGAACGAGCCTCTTGCGTGAAAACAAAACGGCTCCGTGGCTCTTAAACCTTCCCGGAGGTTTTTCCTCCGCGTTTGCTCGGCCCTTCGGCCGGGTTCGCCCCAAACCCCCGCGCAACCACCAACATCCTGGTACTCGGCGGTGCCTTCTCGTGCTGGAGGTACCTGCTGTTAGCGCTGAGCAGCCTGGTAATGCAGTAACCACAGTGCCCACACCAAAGGGTCTGCTGGAAAGTGAATTGTGCCTGTGCCTGCACACACGCTCCTGCTTGTTGTTTTTTCTTTTTTATTATTATTATTATTTATTTTATTACTTTAGGTATGGCAAGGATACAGAAACTAAAAAAAAAATAACAGCAGGGCTCAAGCAGGTAGGACGCAATTTAAACTCACTTCAGCTAATACCCCGTGCAAGGCTGGGTTTGTTAAGGTATGTGAACTGTGCATAAGGCAGCAGTCGTTAGTGAATCACTTCTTAAAAACAAATACTTGACAAAAGAACCAGACCTGCTAAATGGATAACAATTATGTAAGCCCATAGTAGGTTTTGATGTATGTCAAGTCTGTTAAATAAATCAACCTGTTCAGTGAATAAATCTGCTATGCACCAATGCTTTTTTTTTTTTTTTTTAAGAGAATAAACCTGGCTGTGTATTTAAGATGTTTCTACTGAGCATGTGAGTGTTGCAGCCAAGCCCCGTAGCTGCCAGTGACACAAGACAAATCCATGGGGAGGGTGGGGTGCAGGAGCATGGGGAGAGAGGGGGCACACCAGATAATAAGACGGATATTAAAAATACACAAAGATGTGCATAAGGATTCCTAGTGATAAAATTCTCGCTGATCCATGTCTTGATGGAGTATTTGCTTTGCAGCGGCAATGGCCCATACAAAGCTACATTGATTTAGCTTTCTCTGTTCACGATGGCAGTTCTGGTGAATAATTATTTTCCCAAAAGCCCTAACCAAGGGAAGAAAGAGAGTCCCTGCTTGGCCTACACAGTAGTACAGTATCTTTGAAAGCGCGTATCCGGCTGCAAATAAAGAGAGCCAGTTCAAGTGTTACTACACTCAGCAGAAATAAAAGAAAGGCAGAAAAGGGGAGCAACCGGCCGGCTTCCCTGTGTGCCTTGTCCCCCTTTCCCTCTCTGCACCTCACCCGGCGCTTTGCTTTGGGGGGTGGGGAGGGGGGATTTTTGTGATTTTGTTTTTCCTTTTCTGTGTTTGCTGTCGCTTTTTGGAGGCGAGGCTCTGGCAGCCCACTTAAACATTGAGTTCTGAACGATGAGGAGCCCCTTTTCGATAAAAAGGGGGGGGAGGGGAAGAAAAGAGGGGAAAAAAAAAAAAGGGAAAAGATTGTGGCCAGTGGGTTTTAACTTCTGTAGCTGGTACAAGGCAGTGTGTCTGCGTGGGGTAGCACTTTGATGGTGTCCTCTTTTGAAGTGGTTACGCCTCGTGGATGTTTTTGTGATCGATCACACGCGTATCTTTTTCCTGCCTCTGGAAAGAAATGTATGAAAAGACTTAAATGTGCTTGCAGGACCAATAAGGGCACAGGTGAGGCTTGGGGAGCAAGTGTTCCCAGACAAAGGCATCTGACTTGGTTGGCATCCCAGGTGTAGGACGCAACCATCATACAAGGCGCAGCAGCACTTCTCGAGACAGTAAGGCTTTTCCTTCGTAGCCACAGCAATAAGAAGCCAACTGTGCTGATTTCCCAAGCACAACAGCAAACCCTCCCCTTAAAGTTTATGCCCTGTCGCAAACAAAAAGCAACATTAGGAAATAATCTTCTCCTTGGGCAGAATCCAGGGAGGAGAGCCGTGGGTGCTCCAGACCTTGCCCTAGCCCTTGTGTGTGGGCTGTGCAGATGCTGCTGTAGTTGTTTGTGTTTGGCCCTGAGAGGGGTGGGTAGTCTGAACGTTAAACACAGCAAAATTGCTATTACTTCTCAGTAATGACAATTTTTGGTCTGTGAGGGGATTTAAAAAAAAATATTTTGAGAATTGGGAGCAAAATAATTTCTATATAATCCACCTGTTATGTTCAAAGTCCTGTATTTTCACCTGGGAGAGGATTGCACTTTTTTATTTTTATGCTAGATCTTTGTGTACTTTTAGCCTCGCTTGAGTTAGCTTTATAATCATTACCTAAGTATACAGTCAGGTGCTTGACGAGCCTGATTTTGTGGAAGCTGCCAGCAGTGAGTAAATGAGCCATGTGGCATAAAACCGAGCGAACCATGTTTTGTTGGTACCTTGCTCTTCACTACGTCCATCTAGTTAGTCATACGCACCTGTGGGTTTACCTGTGTGGGGGTCCGGGCCATTCTGGCAGGGGGACCTGCCTGATTTATTAACCTCTATGTGGTGCGAGAGGCTTGGTGGGATCTCAGCCCTTTGATTTTTGGGCTCCTGGGTGCTGTTACAATGAAATGTTTGCAATAATTACCGTGTGTTACCTTGTTGCGTGGAAAGCCCTGAAGTTATTACAGTTGCTGAAGATGATTAACTCGGTTTAAGCATCCAGGCGTTGGGCGTGGGTTTTGCCTGAAGGGTGCACGAACTGAGGATAAGCTGTCCCACTGCTAGTGCCACAGTATTGGTACCATCGGTTCCCTGATTGTGGACATGAGGAAAAAGTGGGAGTATTTGGTAATGCTCAACTGAGGCGAAGTTTGCAGGAGGAGCTGTTGGTTCTGCAGATCGGTGTTGAACCCAGCTGCATGGCTTATCCTTAGCAAAGTCATCTTACGAACAGCAAGAGAAGGTGGCTTTAGTTCAGTAGTGCTTTGGACAGCAAGGTTGTAGTGCTGGGTAGATTTGTTTGCAGTTCGGGGGAGTAGCATGTAATCTGTGTAATACTGCTTTTGTGTGCCTCTATTGCAAATTGATGTCTGGGAAATGACATGTAGCAAAGGCTCTAGACCAGCAGGTCTCTGATATTTTTGTAGCAATGTCTTTTTATTCAAAGCAGGTGTCATGGAGATCTTTCATCCCAGGATTTCTTTCATCCCTGGCATTTGTTAGCTTGTGTTAAAACTTTAAATCTCGAGAATTTCTTCTGTACAGAAGGTGTTCTTATATTGCTTTTGCATGGGCTGAGCCGGATCATTATGCAGTCTCCAAACAGTGCTACGTATGAGCTGGATCTGTGTCTGCATTGCTACGTCAGCTCTGCAAATAATACAGGGATGTAACCCAGTGCCCTCCGGTCGCAGGAGAGGTCCGTGCTGGCTGTGTTGCTGGACACTGCAGAGAGATCTGGGAGCAGGCAGCTGTGGTAGGTGTTGTCCCTGAGCGAAGTTTTCTTCTGACCCTTAAGTATTCAGAAGGTGACTCATGCCCAGCGAGCATATCTGAGCTCATATTTGTAGTCTTGTTCGGATTTAACAAAGCTCTGGAAATGCTTTTTACTAGAAGATGCCTGATTTGCTTAATTTATCCAAGCTCTTGCCTTGATAGTCTCCCACAATAGAAAAATCTGCTGGCTAATTGTTTCCTTTCACTGATCCTGTATTTCCTTCTTTTGTTTTGTTTGTGCCGTATCTTCAGAATATGGGTGGATGCGTCACTAGAAGTTTCTGATCAATCTTCTTGTCTAGGTGTACTGCTGTTGCCCCTTGGGAGGGTAGGACCATAGTACGCTGGACCGAAAGGGCTGGCATTGCTTCTGCTTGGACCCCACTTGATTCATTTACCAAATCAGTTTTAAACACCTTTCTGAATTGTCGTTATCATTACTGTGATCGTTGTCTCTGCAAATCGCTGTCGTTATCCTCAGGCATGAGACTAAGAGTATCTCTGTCTTAGGAGTCTGGGAGAGCTTGAGGCTGCACTTCAGGATGTCACCTTGCACAGCACAATGCCAGTCTTCAGTGTGTCACTGAAGCTGGCAGGAACAGCAGAGGTTGTGTGTTTGGCCGAGATGCTGATTAGGGTTATTGCCAATTTATCGGCGTTCTCACCTTGCTTATGTAGAGCTTCTGTTGCACAGAATGCTGCCTCGTGCATGGGTTGCCAGTTGGTGTCGTGAAGGTCATCCATACTGCGTTGTGATGTTCACTGCTGTTGTCTGAAGCTGTTACTGAGACAGTTTGAGAGCAGAGTGTCAGTATTTCTGAAATAAATCAAAATAGTTGGTGCAATTTCTACTTCCCCTCTCCCCTGGCGTGAGGAGCTTCTCAAACACTAAAACCCAAGCATTGTCACTGTACTTCTCCTGGCTTGTCAAATGTGGTGAGAAGATACCTGATGCTATGAGGCTGTCGCATTTTTGAGGGCATTCGAGTGGAGGTTATTGGAAAAATTTGCTCCTGTGAACCTTGTAGGATGTGGCTGGGCTTGCAGGAGTGCCAGGACGTGGCTTGGACTGCAGGGCACTGCTCAGCGTGGAGCACTGCCTGGTTGTTCCATTGCCTCCCCGAGAGCCGGGCTGCTCGGAGGGCTAGCGCACAAACTGCCGGCTCCTTTGCAATCCCATTCTGGGTAAGATATCTGCCATGCTCGAGAGTTGCCTTTGGAGCTGCGTGCTTAGGAAAAAAAATCAAATTCCTTTCCTCCCATTTTGAAGGGTTTTGATTGTGAATTACAGCACAGAAGAACCAAATGTAGGAGAGAAAAGCTCTGTGGAAGGATTTTGTTTCCAGTACAATGTCCCAATGAATGACTTGTCTTTGATGGAGAATCTGAAGCCTTATGAGGGGCCTGTTTATTGGCATTAATTATTTTTTATTAGTTACAGCATCCATAGTCCGTTGGCAGTAGAAGAGCCCAAAGTAAGAATATTAAATCTTCAGAAGTTTTTCAAAGCTTGCATTTTTCATAAGAAGCTTGTGAAGCTTCAAATCTAAAGCTTCCAAAGCCTTTTTTTTTAATTCTTCAGAAGTGCCACTGAAGCTCTTTTTTTAATTTTTAGTATTTTAGCTGAAACTCTTAAGTTTTTTACATAAAAAAAATTACATTTTTTTCCCATCCATTGCATTGGCCCCAATTTTCAGGTCTCTCGCTGGGTCAGCTGGATCCTCCGCAAGCATCAACTGTACTCTGTAGACCAGGTGTTGTACCCTTTGCTACCAATGTACCAACATTTTTCCCCTCTGATTAGGGTTTTACTCTGTGGCTGGTGGCAGGCTGAAGCACTTGCCAACATGAAAGGTGCGTTTGTTTGCAACCGGCCAGTTAGGACAATACTTGACCTTCACAGTTGTTGAATAACTTCAGAGAAATACTTAACTGCTTCACAGAAACAAGGGTTGTGGGTGGGAGTTTAACAAGTACAAAGCGAATCAGGTGTCCGTTTGGCCAGCTAGCAGCACTTTTTCCCCTTTTTCCCTGTAGCCTGCGAGGTCATGTTTTAATACTCTGAATATGAATTTAAGGTCCATGGCAGTATTTTGGTGGCATGCTTGGTCTTATTTCATATCGTTTCAGGGAACAGAGCAATTAGTACTCTTGGCCTTCTCTGAACCTTGAGGGTAAAAATGAAAATTGCCTTTTTTCAGGGTGGTTGCTGTTCTCGTTTGTGTGAAGAACACTGTTGGGGAGTGGGATTATTTTAGCTACAAGAAGTTGTGATGCGGTATTTTTTTAAAAATGTTTTGCTTACATGACATGAACAGGTTTACTTCATTGATAGCTGTGCCTTTAATGTGGAGAGATGGGTAGAATTTTCGGGAAGATCAGAAGGGAAAGTCTGCTGCTGACCACAATTTTTCAGCTCATATTAAAGCAAACAAGCAAACCCCTATCTTCTTGACACCGCTGGCTCTGTAGGGAGCAACACACAATAATTTCCCATGGTTTGTTTATGTCTGTATCTAAGGTAATCCACTATATCAAAATCACCTGTCCATGTAGTGGCTTGTCTTAGATGCTTTGTGTATGTGATATATGAATTTTGAAGTACGTGGAGCAGACATTGCCAGCTTGTGCAGAAGTACAGCAGATTGTGGCACAAGCAGGATGGCTAATGTGTAATACTGTAATTCAGGACCATTACTAGCCCACGGTGCCCACGAGTTTATCTGAAGCAGAGGAGCCATGTGGCGTTAACCCAGCCAGGCATGGCAAGTGCGGAGAAACTCGTCAGCTGAAACCTCCTGCAGAAAAAATAATTTGTCCTAACCCAGTAACCTTCACTTACTTAATTGTCTTATTTGTCTGGTTAGCTTATCATCTGATGGAGAGTTTGTACTGCAGTAGAAACAGTCTTGTTTATCGTGCCTGTTTCTTTCTTTAATTCATGCTAATTACTTGCCTGCTTCTTTCTGGGTTTGAACTGGGCCTGTCTTCATGTCAGCTGTTGTAAATCCCAGCCTTGCTGAATGTGAACGGGAGGCTGAGCAATCCACGATATTTCCAAGAAGTCTCTGATCTGAAAGGGTGGAATTTTTGATCAGCTTGATTGTTCAGTCTCAGAATTGATTGCTGTATTAGGCAACACAAAGTTATGATTTGGGGTTTTACCTTCAGGTCATAGTTTGTGTCTGTATACAGAGTTCCCCCTCCTTCTGTAGAGGGTTGTTTGAAGACCTGGCACTTAATGATCAACAGGGTGTAGCGCTTATTTTACCCTTCTGAAGCATTTCTGGTTTTGGAGTAGAGATGGATATTGGTTATGATGCAGAGCTGAACGTAGAGTTAGTTTGTGACTGATGTGTTGGCCATTATATGGTTACTGGTGTATGGAATTACCGATTCTGATTCATGTGTTAAGCAAACCCTGGTATCCCAGTCCCTCTCTCAGTTTTTTTCCCTGTTAACTACATCCTTCTTTCCTCCCTTGTTTATGGCTTTTACCCCTCTATGTGCAACCTGCCAGCACGTGTGCTGGATTCCCTCACTGCAAATACTAGGAGGCATTGAAGACTTCCTAAAGGTCACTTCAGGGTGAATTCAGAAGCTTCTTGGGTTAACTGTTCAGCTGCTTCAGGTAGTCTGTCACTGGTCTGGCGGGGAAGTTCTGCAAAGTGAGCGGCTTGAGACTGTGAGGAAGAACCCAAGTGCAGGCTTCACCTTGGGGCGTTCAATGCCAGCAGAAGAGCCAAGAGTAGGAATGGAGGAAAATGACCCCTAGGAAGGCATAGGTGGTGATGCTGGAGTGACATAGTAAGTGTGACATTTCAGTGTCAACGATGGGGAAAAGAAGAAAATGCTGCTTAAATTGTTCTTCAAAGTTTTTTGCCCATGTGGTTGCTCTTCATCAGCGTTGCGATTGGTATGTTTGTGGAGTCCAAATGTCGTATCAGGAATGGTAAATGATTGTGTGGTGCCTTAAACTTCATGTGAAAGCATAGGGGTTATTCTCCCTGTTACAACTTGCAATGAACATAAAATATATAAAATCTGAGCTGACAGTATCATCTTATGAGTTCTCACCCTGCGTTCTGTGGGCTGATGTTGAAACCAAAGGGGGTTAAGGATACACAGTATCTTATTCTGCTGTTGGGTTAGGCCTGGGTGTTTGCTGATGAGGCCGTGTTAAGTCACACCTATATTTGCAAGTGTCAGTAAATGAAGAGTCAAGGTGAAAACTTGATGTGTAGCTCACTGTTTCATCAGTACTTTCATTATTTTGTCAATACCCTCAGTACCCCTTCCCCATGTGTCTATGGGTAAAGCAATACCCTGTGGTCATGGCTCCTGAACTTGGTCTTTGGCTGTTTGAATAATTTCTTTCTGGGGCAACACAGGCTGCTTAAATAACAAGAGGGTAGTGGAGGGGTTGGAATGAACATTTCCAGACCTGATGGTGGTTATGCAGGGTGCATCTCATAGTCCTTTGCTGTCAAATGCTTTCACACACTTCTCTGTCTCTCCTTGAACAACTTATGTGTGTTGCATGGTAATGGAAGTCAAAAGAATTTGTTTGATGTTATTTATTCAAATCTGGAAAGGATGGTTGTGCAAAGACCAAAGAAAAATGGTTTTAGTCTGACAAATGCCAAGGGTTTTTGTTTTGTTTGTAAAGCCCAAACAAACCCTTTGGGATCCTTGGCTGGGTATATAATAGCATGAAATACACCATTTCTTTCATTCTGCTTCCTAAAAATCTAATTCTTTATGCATTTAAAGTGGGAGTTGAGGCAAACCCAGAGTTTAGCTCTGTTGACCTATATTTATGAAAAGAGAAGTCTTGCTAAGTGTTGCAAGAAAATATATAGTGCTGCTTGTATACTCTGATGAAATGTGCATACATACTAAAAACACTTGGAACTTCTGCATCTTCTTACGGAAGGTTTAAGCCCTTTCCAGCCAGATTCAGTCCATTTGTGCTGTTCATAGCATGTATATTCAGACTTCCCATTAATAGCCATGGAACATCAATGAAGAGGGGCAGCAGAACAGAGTTTAGAATAAGCAAGGAAGAGAGGTAGTACTGAAAACTTCCTGCATCTCAAGGTTTAAAGGTGAACTTTTTTTCCTGTGGGTTTTGGTGGTTGGTTTTTATTTTCAGTTCAGCCCAAGCTTTATAAAGTGCAGTTTAATGGTTATCACGCTCCTTATTGCATAACTGTGGCACAGATGTTATTTTTTGTAATGTTGCCTGACATATTTAAAAGGGAAAGGGAGGAAGGGAATTTATACTCTTTGGAGATGAATACATGGAGCCTATTAGTCTTAAAAAAGTGTGAAGAGCTTGTTAGAGCCAAGCTGGCACATCTCTGAAAGGCTGATCTGTGGAGTGGAGCTCTTCAGATAAAGAATGAATGTTGTATCTCCTGGAGTTTGTTGTATGTGTTACCAGATAGCCTAAAATCAGAACTCGGTGGAGTACTTGTGAGCTTAATGTTTAGGCACATGCTTAAACGTGTTTGTGGAACTGAGACCAAATCCAAACGTATATTTATTATTTTAACGTGTTGTCCAAAGTTAAAGTGTGCAGGTTAATTGGCAATTATGCTTAAAGTTAGGGACATGAAGATGAAATACATCACTCAGCATAGGTAGTACTGAGTGTTTAAGTGTTTATATTACTGAGGCTGAAAACAAAACCTTTACAGTTCCTTTCTGAGGAAGGTTTGGCTGAGGAAATACAGTTAGAAATACACTGGGTTTCAGCAGAAGGAAAAAATTACATGCAGGCCTGGTGGAATAGGCATGAGAACATTAAGTCATCTCCGTTTGGCATTTCTAACAACATTAGAAGTTTTAAAATACTAGAAACACAAATAAGTAGCGATGCAAATGGTAAATGCTATATTTGTATTTATTTATGTATAATAACAAAATGCTTGGTGTTTCAGATCAGCACAGTGTGCCTTGATTCACAAAGTATTTGTTTTATAAATACTGGATAAAATGCACAACCCACCTCTCCCTGCTGTACAGAGGAGCTAACCAGCTCACGGAGAAATTAATGACCTGCTAGAAATGCAGTCGTGAAATGAACCCAAGAATCTTGACTTTCCAGCCCTCGTTTGTGCGTGTGTGCAGGCTAATGGGGTAATTGTGATAAATTGATAAGGGGGGGAAAGGGGGAAATGACACCTACTGTCGTCGAGCGTCTTTTTGAACTCTTGGATTAAAGATAATTCAAATGATTAATTTAAAAAAAAAAAAAAAAAAGGTGAACAGTTATAAAAACAAACAGGAGGAAGCCTGAGAGTGTTTTTCACTTGTTTCTGCCTAGGGCAAAATATTTAGGTTTGATTTTTATTTTGCTTTTGTTCTCCCCTTTGCCCTTTCCACCTGCTGGATTACCTACCACAGGAAATAATGAATTAGGCAAAATAAATCCTAAATTATAGTTGTAGAAGGCAGGAGCTGCTGTGTGAGTGTAGGATTATGCACAAGCTCAGGTGTGAATTTTATGGCATTTCTTGTGCCTGGCATTTTCTTCAGCAAGAAGGTGGGGGGGGCGTGACTTGGTGCCTCAGCTCCCACAGCCAGGCTTTCGAGGTCTTTTATCCTTACAGCTGTGTTGGCACTGGCTGTTGATGTTCCCATCCTGCATGGGAGAGGGCATCTCGCCCACCTGCCTCACTCCAACGAAGGCAAGGCTTCCTTGGCTGGCAGGTGGACAGAGCTCCTCCAGGGTCTGGGAATTTTCTCCCTTTCTAGTGTCCAGTGACACCTGTGCAATGTGTTTAAGCATGTGGTGCTCTGAAAACTTCCTCTTCTGGCTAAAAAAGAAATGGATGGAAAATATTAGTCTAAAGTAGAAGGTTCGTGCTGATGCAAGCTGTGTTTACTTTTGAAAATTCAGTTTATTAAACTCAAGGCTGCAGAACTCCAGGGATCAGTGATGCTGTCTGAACATCACCTTGCGCGCCGCACAAGCAATTTTTCAAAATTACTTTTTTAATTAAAAGTTGTATCGGTTTAATGCGAGTTAAAGGAAAGTTCACAGGCTTAGTGTTGTCTGAAACATGCTGCAGATTTGGGAAAAAACCTTTTCCTGCCTTTTTAAGCTCATCCAAAATAGTGAATATGCATGCAGAGAGAGGGGAATCTCCTTCTGGGCTTTACGTCTGAGGGATTGCAGGGTAAAGGTATTTATTGATTATCAGTCGAGCTCCGCTTCTGTTACCCTTGAAAGGAGCTGCACAGAAGCTGAATCGGAATATGAACATAAGGAAAACAAGGAGGACTTGAGGTACAGCAGAGGAAAGTCAATACAGAGCTTATTTAAATGTCAGCTGCCTGGAAGAGCTCTGCTCAAAAGCTGTAAGGAGAGATTAGGTGTAAGACATAATGCATGAGTGTGTAAGGAAGGGTGGAAAGATTGCTGAGCAAGTCAGGTGCTGTGGGGAATGCGTGCAAAAGGAATATATTAAGGAGGAGGAAGGAAGAAGAAACTGCTGACTGAAAATTACATCTGACAATTAGTTTTGAGCAACTAATTGGAGAAGCACATGGCTTTTGGACATGGGAAGGCTGCGATCGTAGTTGGTGGGCAATCTGATCCATTTTAACAGCATTATTCATCAACATGGTTGACAGGGATAAACGACACTCATTACAAATTCATTTACTACATCTATGTATTGTATTTATTTTCTGAATGTAGGTGCAGAGTAGAGTGTCTCTGTAAGCACAGGACTTCCTGGAATTTGAATCATATTGGCTAAATAAAGTCATTAGTCCAGAGCTGTAATTGCGTGACATTTGTCAATGTAAGTGGATTTACATTCAGGCAGAGTTTAGGCCAAAAAAATCACTGTTGTGTAGATGAATAGCCTTATTCTGAATTTCATGGCCATTTTTATTTTGGAAAGTTAGCCACTAATTATATGTTGAAATAAGTAGTAGTTGTATTACAGTTGTGGCTGAAATAAAATTAGGATAAGCACTCTTGTACAAGAAGCAGTATCAGAGTCAGCCTCCAAAATTTACACCCAAACCAAGTTACACGTAGGCATTGTTGGTGGGGTAAGGAAAACACTGAAGCTGTTTCACTTGTGGAGAGGGCCCGTACCCTTCTGGTCCATGCGGCCCATGGCTAACAGGTGCTTCTGCTTCAGGCATTGGTGCCGAGCTCCATCGTAGCAGTACGTTTGAGTGATGCTTTCTGCTGTCGCTGGGGGGTTAGGAGTCTGATGGTGGCAAGTGATAACCTCATCTTAGTTTTTCAGCCCCCCTTGGCTGCATAACAGCAGTGTGGTACACCACGTCATGAAGTCCTCTGCGTGTAGGCAGGACTGGGGCAAGAAAGATGGGATGCACCCCACTGCGCTGTAGCCCACTGCACCCCAGTCAGGTTTGGTTTTTGTTTTTTGGGGTTTTTTTTTGTCAACTCTTGCCTAATTTTGAATGGAATTCGATGTCTTTATCTTCAGGGAAGTGAGCTCCTTGTGCATATGATAACTAAAAGACCTAACAAGTCTTCCAGATCAAGGCTGTAGCTGGCAGCCTTGCTTCCTTGGCACAGCATAACTTTCTAGTCCTGATCCACTCTGTTGAAAAAACTGTGTCTTGGAACAAGTGCTTGCTCAGGACAGTAGGACCCCAAACATCAGAACAAAGGACAGCTGCAAAACACAAAACCTGCTGGTTTGGGTGTTTCTTTGCCTTTGCCATCTAGCATAAACATGTACCTACATGTATGCTGGTATTTGTATTCTTATCAGTCATATGTTATGGTCTTCTTGTGCCACGCTGACTGCAAACATGTATTTGTTAAAAAACATCACAGCCTTTGCACGTGCTTCTGTCCCGCAGAGGGGATGAGAGAACAAACAACATATGATGAGCATTATTGGCGTTGTTAAATGCTCTTCTGGGCTGAACAACTCATTTACACCAGAAGGTAAAAAACTTTATTGTTTAGGAGGGAAGATGGCCAAGCAGACTGAGCTGGGCAGGCAAGTATTTAACAAGTAGACAGAATATGAACCTATGCTCTGGAGCAGTTGGGCTTACGTTACTGTCTCCCTCTCTAGTGTTAACTTTTATTTTCCAAAACAGATTATGACAGTAGAACAGTTGACAAGGGAAGTAGGTTTACATTTGAAATGCACAGGAGGTATCACTGAGTGGTCTGAGCGCACAAGCTAACTGTGTTCCAGCCCTAGCACCAACATTGACTTCTCTTGGCCATATGAAAGTGCCATCATTTTTCTGTCCTGCTTGCCCCGCTTGTTAAATGGGCAAATTAATATGGATTCCCTGGAGTGTTGTGAAAATTAGTTAAGGTTTGAAAAGTGTGTTGAAGAAGTCTTTCAGTGCTGATCGTTATTACAACTACTGCTTTAAAAACACTTTTCTATTTCTTTTAGCAAAAGTATTTCCTCTTCTGCTGGAGTTTACTGCTCACATTTTTTTGTGTATCTTGTGTGTGGTATCTCTAGGCTCTTTCAGTATACATGCTTTTTTGTAAAACAGTATATTTTATCCTGTGTTTGAGAATTCAGATTTTCAGTATGTATGTTATTACACCAAATGCGAATAGGAGGCAAAAAGCCTTATGCTGATGGAACTTCATGGTTGCTGCTTTCCTGGCTGAGCCGTGTCTGTGGGTCATGTATGCATTGACACATATTTGCAATGATACTCCATCACATCTATTTAAAGAAGGTGTTTAGAGCAGGAGGCATCCTTACAGCTTTTACAATGTCAGCTATATCTTTAGGGAAAGCTGAGAAGCAGACAGGCTAAAAGGAGTATAGGGGGATGGACCTGGAGACGTGAGATGAGATCCTGAGAGAGAAATACAGCCCTTATCTCCAGTGCTGAGACAAGGCGGTGACCGCAGGTGTGTTCCTTAAGGACAAATAGCTCCAATGCAACTGCAGGCTGATCCAAAAGGTTTGACAGCTGTAGGACTCTCCCACATGAAACAGGCCCTGCATGTTTCAAATTGCATATTAAGTGCTGAAAAAATAAGTCAACCTTTCAAAGTTTGGCCTGTAAAACTTTCTTCCCTTTTATATGTCATAGAGGAGCTATCATGCTTAATTAAAAGGTTCGTGAAGATTTCTATTCCAGTAAAAGGTGGAGAGATCTTTCTGCAGATTACTTTTGGCCAGGACTGGTTTCTTGTCAAAAAATTACCTCTTTTAGCCGTTTCTTCAGAAAGCGCCTGGGGAGCCAGTTGAACCTAAACCAAGAGGGGGTAGAGTTAAGAACAACACTTTCTGTAGCGTTTAAACTAGACATTTCTTGGAGGGGATCCTTCCAACTGTTGATCTAGGTTGGCTGTAGGTGGTATTGAAATCCTTGGATGTGACTGGAAGTTGGATTGAAGATGAAGGGAGAGAACAAGGAGATAAGTATTGGGAGGAGACAAAAATTTACTCTTGCAGGGCAAGAGAACACTGTACTTTCTCCCTTACAACACTCATCTAAAATGCCTGTGTTACTTTCCCCTCGTGGACTTCTGTTCTCTTTCACTTGCCTTTCTCTTCAGTACCAAAAGCCGCGTCCCCTGAAGTTTCTCTTGCTTCTGGTGTCTGATTCACACAGAGAATGAGATGAAACAAGGCAAACTTGGTTCTAATAGCTCTCTTCTAATTCTGCTGCATAATGGAGATGAGCAGTACTTACATAACAATATCCTGGGATGTTAATAGATTTAATAACCCAGAAAGGTGGGAAGAAGTTCTGAATTACCTATAAAATGGCATCTAACTAATGAAGTTTACGGGAAGCACATCTCTTTGAAGAAGAGTCAGATGGTAGGTGCAAGACTTCTGCATATGCTCAGAAGAGAAAACAAAATGAAGCTGCCTGTCCTAATCGGAATAAATCTTCCTTTAAAAATAATTTCTAAGGTGCTGTTGGATTATGTCAGGGCTTCCAGATAAACACTTGTAAAAATGTAAACAACACAGACTTCTTCAGATTTAATTTTTTTCTTCCAAGTGTAGATACGTACCAGTCTTGGGGATTATGGCTCTGTATGTGCCCAATGAAAACAATCAGTTCATTAATGCTGTTTTGTTAGACCTTGCCCCCCTCTTGCCATGGTGATAAGGGACCTTAATTAGATCCCAGAACAAATGCTAGAGAGCTTGACAAAAAGGAGAGACATGGGGAGGGGGTGGAGAAATACTAAGATGTTGTTAGCAGATATATGCAGAGTGCTGTATCCTGCAGAGGAGAGACTGTGTTTTATTGAAAACATTGGTTTTCTTTCCCGAGAATAGAGCATGTGCTGGTAGGCTGTAAGCATCTGCAGACAGTATGTAGAATTGGTATTGGCAGCTTTATGTATGTCAGATCATGCTTCTAGGTGTGGGCACCTGTCCATCTGCCAAGGAGACCGAACGGGGAAAGCACTGCCGATGGAGTGGTAGTCACGAATTAGAAATGTATTCTTGAATCTATTCTGGATGCTGGTGATGTTCCCTGATGGGAAGTGGCCAAATCATTGGGTTGATTCATATGTTCATATGTTAAGAAAAAACGTCTGTGTGGGGAGGGCTGGAAAGGGAGGGGAAGGATAAGAATCCTGAGGATTTTCATGAATACCACCGGCAGAGAGCGTGTAAATGAAAGCGGGGGGAATTATGATGCTAAACAATGAAAAGGAAGGTTGGCAAATAATGTTAGCTTGAAAAGGGGAGAGCGGTTTTCTGTAAGGAGCAAATCACCATGTGAATTCAAAAAAGCAAGCATGCAGAAACACAGGCATTAAAAACTATGTTACAGTTTTTAGTAAGAAATGTTAGGTTCTTCTGTTTGTTTTCTGATTACTGGGTGCTCGGGTTACACCTTCAAAACTTCCTGGGCTGTCACCCAAGATAGAACATTAACTTCGGGTTGGAATCTCAGCTTTTTATTGACTGTGTTGTCAGTTTGAATTTGGAAGGCTGTGGCTATCAGCTCTCCTACCTTTGCCTCTGGTCTTAAATCTATGTGCTTCCTGTAATTCCTATGTACTTCATAATTATTCTTCACTTAAAATTATGTTTCAATAAACTAAAATAAGATTATCATCTTGAGTCTCTCATAGGATGGTCAATTTCTAGGTCATAAGATAGTTGTTCTCTGAGCAACTAATTTAATAAATTTACTGGGTTTGAATTTATTTTTTATTTTCGTGTCAGATTTTCTGGATCGTAACCTGCACATCTTGGTGCACAGGTGAAGGTGTTTCAAGTAAAATTGATTGCATTACAAAATGACACATAAGAGGCAACCCTGGGACAGCTGAAAGTCTGGAACTGGATATCTGCCTAACCGAATATTTTAGAAACTTTTAAGAAAGAACAAGGCATAATTCCCATATTTTTAAAAACATGCCTCTGAAGAGCATGCATCAAAACTGCCAACATGCTGGTAAACATATTAAAGAGCAAATCCAGACACCTGTGGACCTACGTATCATTTAAACACATTGTAGTAGGTACTAAAGTAATAGTGTGAGAGGCAACTGTAATCTGTGAGTGAATGCAAAACTGTTCATCAGCCTTGATATGTGAGAGTAGCCTTTGTATAATCTTTGGGTGCTGAACTGAATGCATTTTGGTGAAGCAACAGGAGCAAGACTTTGTCTTATTCATGGTCCAAAGAAAGCATTTGACTGGCTTGGGTAGTGCTGCTTAACAGGCAGACTTGAATTTACACTCATTAGGGGGAAAAAAGAGTATTTGATGTTTGCTAGGTGCATGATTTCTTGTTCTTTCACTATGTCTATGTGTTTCCAATACTCCTATTCTGGATTTTCGTTCAAGGTTAACAAAATCTACATAGTTCTTGCTGTCCTTCAAAGCCCTTGATTTCTTTTCTAATTTACATAGAGAACATGGTGGCCATAGATATATCCAGGACTCTCCCAATATTAGTTGCTGTTTTGCAAGAACAGGAAAAAAGGCTTCTTATTGGAACTGAACGGAAACTGAGGCTGTTCGGTTTTCCGTTTTTTCCTTCGCAGGCTGAGAGTAACTGGTATAAGCTGAAACAAGTCATAATTGAGACAGCAGTAGGGTTATGGAGACAATTTCATGAACACAGTGGAAAGGTGTTTCAGATAAATACATATAAGGTGACTGTAGTTTAAGTAACATTAATAAAATCGATATAAATGAGGGGGAGGATACTTGAATTTTCAAGTGGATGAGTTGGAGTGAGGATGGGTGAGCAGCGGTACCACCGCCTGCCACTTGATGGGAGTTCAGTATAAACCAGCAGCAGGTTTTCCTGCTCCATAAACCCGTGGTCCACAAAATTATTGTCTGATAAAATTACTGCAGAAAAGAAACCATAACCTCATGCTTTTACGGATTATAACATTGTTAGTAGTAAATAATACCATTAAAATCAGCACTTTTCTGACAGATGCTTCAGGAACAGTGAATATGAGTGTCTGCTCATCTTCGGGAGTCTGGTTCCTACAGAATTTAATGGAAGGTCTCAGCGGGTCTGGAGCTGTTGTAGAAGTGACGGCTGGTGAAGTATGAGTGTGATGAAACCAGAACAGCACATTTGGAAGTGGTCTTTATTG
The DNA here is from genome assembly GCF_023634155.1 of Falco peregrinus. Taxonomy (NCBI): domain Eukaryota; kingdom Metazoa; phylum Chordata; class Aves; order Falconiformes; family Falconidae; genus Falco; species Falco peregrinus. Next base: position 3,668,038 of record NC_073733.1, on the reverse strand, counting down.
TTTTTAAAGCTGCATGGATTGCTTCCATGTAGTACATAGTTGAACATCTTGTCGTTCTGGGGAAAAAAGGCAGGCAGAGGACAAGCCAAGTACATAATTTAATATTAAGTTGAACTCAGTTATGCTCTGTAGTTTGAAAGGAATAAAATGAATGTTTCCATCTTCATTGTTAATCCATTGTAATTTAGTAAAGTTCGTGCATTATAATGTAATATTTTGGTTTTCTTTCCATTTCAGACCTGCTTTATAAATACAAAGGAAACATACAGTGTCAGAAGAAATGCAGAAATGGGGGATGAGTGCACCCTGGAAATACACATTATTCATGTGATTTGTGTATGGTGTACACTTACAGGAGTGACACTCACAGTTGTCAGGGAAAGCTTCACTGTATGCTAAAACCTTCCTTTGAAAAGATCTCTTCTATCATGACTTTTGTTATTTCACAGAATCCAGAGTTCAGCTGCTTTGAAATCACTCGCCCCCTTAGCTGGGCAGTGGGTGGCAGGACCCCCACGGGCAGGCTGGTGGCGTGTGCTGGTGGCTGAACGCATGGGAAGAGGTCATCGAGTCACTGACAGGCTTTAGTTGCAGTTGCTTTTGGACTGCTGGCAGGCTCCCATTGGAGCAGGAAAAGCACATGCAAGGTATTAAATACTGTAATTAGATGATCTAGAGGATTTAGTCCTAAATCATGATTTATTTTTGTTGTTTTTAAGCTGCTGTTCTTACTGGTTGTGTGTGTTTCTTATTCAAGAAGTTTTATGCTTGGCTTTTGCTATGTCGAAATGTTATAGAAGAGTTTTTACAATTACTACTTGAAGCTCAGATTTTGGGTTAAAACTCAAACCTTTGCAGATTCCCACCAGTGGATGTTTTGTTTGTGTGCAGACAAGACATAGAGAACAAACTGGAAATGCCAAAATGAAAAGTGCTCTCCCCCGCGGCAACAGCTTTGCAGACAAGGACCGCAGCAGCACGCGGAAGGTGTAGTGGCTTACTGAAGACACCTTTGGCTGAATGAGTTAAGCTGATGAAACCTCTCATTAATCCTTACTCTGGTTTCCACCTACCTCAGTCGATTATGAAGATGAGATGTTACTGGTGACTTTTATGAAGCTGTGTGTGTAAACAGTATATATTATGAAAACAATAAAGACCTCATTTGTAGGTCTGACTGCAAAGCTGGGAGAGCCCTGCTTGAGCCAGTTCTCTTCTGTGGTTTCCCTGTTACCTCCCACAACAGTGCTCCAGGAGGTAAGTCTCTCCTACATAAAAAGTACCAGTTTTGCAGGGTAACAATATGAGACATTAAGGAGATATGATTTTTTTTTTTTTTTTTTAGCTCAAAGCAGTTGTCAGTTATCTTTTCTGTAGATAGCTGGCTTAGTGTACAAGTTTCGTGGTAGGTAAGTAGTTTGATGAAGGGTGGCTCCTCCTCCACTGCCTTCTGGTTGCCGTGAATAGTGCGGTTTAGTTACAGGGGTGCACTGTTATCTATCGCACAAGAATAGGCTGTGTTTGTGTAGCTGCTGTCAAACCAGTGCAACCGCATCCATGCTGAGCGCTTGGTAGGGTGGTGAGACTGCAAAAGCAGTGTACTAGTGGTGTAGCCACGCCAGTAAAGATGTGTGTGGAGAAAGTCCTTGGTGGCCTGGCACCTGCTCTTACAGTTTCTTCTGAGCTGATTATTAAAGCCTTACATTAAAAAATGAAACCCTAATTAAGGATTAAGTGGGTTGAGCAATGTATTTGCAGCAAGTCTATTCAAGGTCTTGATTTGACACCTCAGGTGCATTCTCTCGAGAGTCTCAAAACGTATCTGAAGTATGTCCAGGAACATGACTGTAAGAGAAGGAATCAAGGGCATATGGAAATGATACACAGCTCATTTAATACTGGATTGGCAATTCTAATCAAGAGTTAGAAGTTGCTTGTTGGATGTATGCATCTGACCCAGAGGGTTGGGGTTTGGGCGCAGGTGCTGGGTTTCTGGTGAGTGCAGCCCTGGGACGTGGGGGCCTGCTGTGAGGTTGCAGCTAATGTTTGTGTCAGGGTGGGAGGAATGACCTGCTCATCTGCAGCTGTACTGCTATTCCTTTCTTCTTTCCATCCCTCCTGGGCAGAAGGATAATCCAGCCAAAAAAAAATTGGGTGATAGGCTGTGCTGGAAGGGAGAGCCGGAGATGCAGGGGGCATCACACCAAGATGTGAACTCCAAGAAATACAGCTCTAGTCTGGGATGCTCTTTGGTGATGGTGATCGTGGTGTAGGTTTAGGCATCTGGCAAGTCAAGTGTTGCACAAGCAGCAGTGCTAACTTTTAAGGAGAAGCGAAGCTAGCGATTGGGATTATCAAAGACTTATTGCAAAGCTTGGTAAGCACAGGTCCAGCTCAGAGGTTTGTCCCATTACCGGAGGAGTGTGGGTATCAGTTCGGAGCTGGATGATCACGCTGGCCTGTAAAGGTCCTGGCAGGAAAGCTTGGGCACTGCCTGTCTGTTTGATTTGTCTCCCTGGCTTCCTCTGCCTGGTATCCTTTGCGTTTCTGGCATGGAGCCTGTCTCTCAAACTGCAGACGGTAACAGGGAGCAGGGATGCATGAGCTGGCGAGGTGCTGGAAGTGACCACGTGCTGGCAGCCACTGGGGCTGAGGAGCCGAGCAAAGTCGTTCACACAGAGCTCTTGCAGGATGGTTTTACTGCTTGCAATACCTTTTTGCAGAATACAGTAGCCTGTAGTGTTGGCGTACCATAAAATTCATTACGGTCTGGCTCTTTCATTATACAACTATCCTGAGTTTGTCATTGGTTTAAGGAAATAGTGCAGTCAAACCAGTAAGTGCACACAAACATTCAAGAAATTACATTAGCAACCCAAAAGTGATGGTATGGAAGGGAGAAGGAGAGAATAAAAAGATAAGGCTTTGTAAAAAGCTTGATTGTAAGCTATTTATAAGCAGATGTTTGGAGATTAAGTTTTTTCTTTGTATTCTCTGGGAAGTTTCTAGTTTACTCTTGCTTCTCAGTTAATGACAAAATAACAATAGAACTTCCAAGTCTGTTACGAACTGTGCACTTTGCTTCATAAAAATTCTTTTTGCAGTATGTAGAAATTTAACATGGAAACATCACATGTCTTTGTAATTGTGCACAAGTGCTAAATACTCTTGGTATCCGTCAATTTTAACCAGTTTCTCTGCAACAGCAGTGGCTGTGGCCCTGTTATGTACTAGCAATGTTCTTTAACAAATCTTTTAATCCTTTTTTCACAGAAGGTAAAACTGAGAGGGGGAAGCTAATGGCCCAGTTGAGTAAAAGTGCTGTAGGTGCTCAGCTCCCAAGGTTGTCAGTGAGGGCAATTAGAATCAGGCTGCAGAGGTTAGTTAATCTAGCAAAAAGACGCTCATGTGCTTGGATCAAGTCATGTAATTCAACCAGGTTCCCTATACAGCTGCTCAGAGATTAACTTGTTCCTTGGAATGAGACCTGGTGGATGTTCATCCATGAATTAACGTTGAGGTGATTCTGTGTATTGTATTTTCTGTGGTCTGGGAAAACCTGAAGCAGTGGTGGCTTTAAGAACCACTGCGAACTGGTTTGTCCGGTCCATTTAAAATTGCATGTATGCTTACAACTTCCTTAACATCTCCTGCAGTTGTGTGCCAGCTTTTGAGCTCACTGATCCGTGCAACTAACGGGGGCTCCTGGTGGCTTTGTAGCTCTCCCATCTGTGGTTGCACTCAATGGGTGTAGGTGATGTAGCCAACCGGCTGAACACCGACATGTCCAGAAAGCACCAAGGAAACCTGGCTGGTGCTTGAGCCGAGGATTGCGGGAGCATCTCAAGAGTAAATGCATTACTCTTGGTCATTAATCAAGGCTGGGTTTCCTCTACGTGATGAAAGCTAATTAGGACTTGCCAAAAAAATATGCATTTTAAACGGCCTAGTTGAACTGTTGAACAGTTTAATTTAGCTGTAACTAAGGTCTAAAGTGTTGATTATTGTTGTCCAAGTGGGAGAAGTTGTTTCTGGTACGTAGTGGTCAGTGGTATTTCTGGGAAATGCATAGTTACTTTGCAGCTCGCCCCATGAGCCAGCAGCATGAAAAAGAATGAGAATCCCGCTTTTGCTAACTTGGATGTAACAGAGATCAATCATCCTTATCCCCAAGTTCACTGGCTGAATTTGACTCAAGCCTTTCCCCTCTTCCTAAACTCCCCATTATCATTTTAAGTATGTGTATTCAGTATTCTTGATGTCTGTCCTAAAGCTGCATAGCATTTCTGTAAAATATAAAATACCTTGTGACACTTGCCATTTCTTTCTGCATGTACGACCTCTGGAATAACTCCAAAGCTCTGCAAAAGAATGAGGTTTTCAGTAATGGCTACAGGCATTAAGGGCACAAATACCATTGAGTATCAGTGGGATTTATGCTCCTAAGTTGCTGTAAGTGCTTTTGAAAGTCACGTCCAAAATGTGTCATTAAGAACAAGATACGCTGCTAATGTTTTTTAAAGCAGATGTGTGGTATAAATGAACAATAAAATGTAAGGTGCTTTATAATGTTATTCTTGTGGAAGAATTGTTAAATACATAATTATTACAAACAGCTGAATTTTGGAGAGCTTTCTTGTCAGGATTGCAGTTTGGTATGTTGATATTCATCCAGCTCTAGAGAGAAACGAAGGGACTGAGATTTCAGGGCAGAACTCCTTTATTCCGTTGTTAATCAAGAAGAAATTTCTATATATTCCTACTGAGACAAGAAAATATCCCCAGTTTCCAAGAAATGTTCTAGTACACTGATTGTTAAATGTAAATGAGACCCTGTCATTAAAATCCATAGATTCACAGTGCTAAATGACAAATTGCAGTTACCACATCGCTTAATACACCATTCTTTTATTTTAATATCTTGAAAGTTTGTTACTGCTCAGCAGTGTCTGTGAAGTTTTCTGCTGGTTTCGGCTAGTGGCTTTCTCTCATCTCCAGTGGCCGTTCGTTTTCCACTGACCCCTGAATCTCCTGAATGTGGGAGACGGGCTGTTACTCTGTGAACAGATTCCTCCTGGTTTTCTTCCTACAGGACCCAAACTCTCTGGGTTTTGATGTGCCACATGTTCTAAAAATGCACCATTTTGCCTGCCTTCCTCTACTGGTGCCTGATTGCATTTCAGTGTTGTATACCTATTAATTAGATTTGAGTTTCTGAATTCTCTTTCTGAAGAGGTGGTTATTCCTTTGGGAATCGACTCCAGCGTTTTGCCTGTGCCCAAGCTGCTAGCCCATCGAATCGCTGCGGCACACCTATTAGCAATTGTAGTTATGTATTTAAACACACTTCACATAAGTAATTTTGTGTCCTGTAGCCAAAGGACTAATTCTGCTTCGTTGAAGCTTCAGAAACATATATGTATTTAGAACTTGGCTAAAACTTCCCTTTAGCTACTCAGTGACGATGCTTCCCTAAGGTCAGGCTGTTCTAAGTGTGCAAATAAAGGCGTTTCAACATAAGAAAATTTCAAACCAAGTTTTCCCATCTGCCTTCGTCCCCCTTTTTTTGAGCCTATCTTTGGTGGCAGCTGCCCCCCGTTCCAGCTGAGGGGGCTTGTTTTGTGTGAACAGGCTGGTTGGGCTCCTTTGCATCCTTGAATGCAAAAGGCCTGTCATAAACAAATTGCTCAGGTCTCTGCTTTTTTTAAAAGTCATCACACAGAGCAAAAGAGTGGGCCGGCTGGCTGCAGTGTCGCTGCAGAGGGAAACATGGACCAGCTCTGGGCTCAGTCAGTGTGCTGGAATGGGTGAATCAAAATGAAGCGGGTGGATTTACAGAGGACGCGGTTTACAGTTGCTGTTTGGTTTTTTTATTTGTAGTGGAGCTGATTACAAGCAGGTAATTGTCAAAAGTAAGGAAAGTCTTTGAAGAATTTTTTCCTTGTGCTGAGCTTTGTGTGGCATTGCTGTGCTTTGCAAGTTCCGTGTCCCCTCTGAAACGCTCATTATTGACCGCTGCAGGGTGTGGAAGGCAAAAAGCCCTTGCCTGGCTTATCCAGCGCGGTTCGGCAGGGCAGCTGAACTGGCTGTGGCCTGGCATTTCTGCCCGGCGTGTGTAACTGTAATTCCATTTTTTGAGCCCCAGCATCCTACCTGACAGCTCGCGCGTCCTCCTGCCATCGTGCTAATTGCTTGGCATTCCCTGGGTTTTAGTGCATGGTGTTCACGTGCAGCGATCTCCCTTTTCACAGGTGGGTTTAACACATACGCCCGGTTGGAGGGGGAATTTTTTATTTATTTGTTTTTCCTAGCCTAAGTTAGGTTTAAAATGTGAAGCCATTAAATGATAAAAGCAACACATGTGCCTGTAGAGGTCAATTTAACTGGTACAACAGCACAAAAATACACAAAGGACCTATGTAACAAAACCTAATCGGCTTTAGCTTGAGGGTTACCAGAACCCACATCTTTCAGATTGCTGCTATCAGTTACATTTCTACAGTTCAGCACTATTTATTTATTGCAATTGAAGCACAATATTTGTACCTATTAGCCTTTGAGTTTATTTTTTAGCTCCCTCCCTATAAAGCAAGATGCAGCATTATTATTTATCTGTTCTTGGGGCTAAACACTGTGAATGTTATTCATGTCCGTGTTTATTAACAAAGAAGGAAGAGGGAGAGGGTTTAGCTTGTTTGGTTTGCTTGACTTGTATCAAAGATAACTTTCTAAGAAAGAGAGAGCTTTCAATAAGTATTTAAAATTGCATAATGAAAAGGTTCTGGAAATAATTATAAAAATCAGACTGAAATCACTTTGAGAATTGTTGAGGGTTTTATTTTTTTACATTTAAATTGGCAATGAAGTGTAATGAAGACAGTCAGAAATAACCCCTGACGCCCACGCAGGGTATATATAGAGATTGTATTTACTCTGCTGTGCAAGCATCTACTGCAAGATGGCACATTAAAATGTGAACAAAACAGCACATCCACGCTCCTGGATGCCGCAGTGCTGTTACAATCTGATAAACAGTTTGAGTGTGGAGTGCATGCTGTGTGCATGTATTATCTCTCTGTTACGTTCTGCGTTCTGGCATTTAGCGTCCACTCTCTTTGTCTCCACGAAACGCTGCAGCCGCTCAGGACTGCGGTTCAGCATGGGGGGGGATGTTCTCAGGCTGTCCTCCTTCCTCTCCGAGGGCAATTTTGCAACTGTTAGCCAAACCCAGCTGGTTTGCTCAGGAATGCTGTAACTTCTAAACTTTCCATGTTTTTGTATTTTACTTTGCCGTGTGTGAACACACGCCGGTTCATAGGTGACAGTTCAAAGGAACCCTGTTGTCAGGCTGATTTGCAGCTGGGTTGATGATCTTTAGGCTGTGATGGGTGTCTGGCAGGGCAGGGCATCTAAAATTAACCTGGCTCTTGCAGGGCATTGGTTCACTCTTCAGCAGCAATACTCCAGTGGCACATTTATTTTCTTTTAGATTTAAGCTTTTTCTTCCCCACTACAAAATTGTTTCCAGTCCTTGTAGATATTTATATGACCTTCAATGTGTAATCTCTTAATTCATTTAGTACTGAATATGCAGCATATTGAGACATGAGCTTTAGAGAGTCATCTCAGAAGCCATGTTAACTCTAAAAATCAAATGCATCAAATGTGGGAAGAAAAGCCCAATTGTAAGTTATCAACCTCTTCTACACCACACCCCCCAGCTCCTTCACCTCAAGAAATGCCATATTGCCTATATTTATATGTGATAATTTAGCATGAAAAGCATTTTGAACACCCTGGAATGAACGTTTTGACATTCAAGTGGATGTTTGCTTTCACGTTTTCCATATTTCTGTATTTCTCTGTGAGAAATGCATTACAGAATTTTTGTATCTGAAGTTATCAAAAAATGTTTTAAATGCTGGCAATTCATTCTCAGCTAATGATTTCAGCATGGGTTACGCTGGCTGAGAAGTACAGCTAGAGAATGAAATTGGAGTTGGAGCTGATTATTTTCTGGTCCGCCTTCCCTTTCCCCCTCCCCATTACTCGCTGATGTTGAGAGAGACCTGGTAGAAGGATTTGGGGGTTGTTCTAGTTGGGTGATTTTGGTTTGGTTTTGGGTGCTGTGGTGGGGTTGGGTTTTGGCTTGGTGGTTGTTTTTTTTTGGTTTTTTTGGGGGGTTTTGGTTGTTTGGTTTTTTTTTTTTTTTGGACAAGGAAAGAATCAGCTTTTTGGTCAGCAAAAATATACCATTTATCTAGTGTGCACGTGGCTTTTAGGATGCAATCCTGTGACCTCCCTTTTCATGTGTTCTTGTGCTAATTAAAAGGCGTGTTCCTTAGAAATGTAGGTATGGTAAAGGGAAAGAAAAAAATGTGTGGCTAGTTGTTGGCAACAGCCACTGTTTGCAAAGGGATGTCATCACCTTCAAAATTTGTTGTTTGTAAGAACGCTTTTTTACCTCCCAGTGTTGCGAGTAGCATTTAAAATAAGCAATACTGAGAAAAGATCATCAGAGTTCTTGTATTTTTCCAGGCTATTTTTGTGAAGATATCGGTACAAGTACATTCAAAGAGTTTTTTCTATTTTGTATAGATTTTTCACATAGCTGCAGTAGAGAACAAACATTCCATACTGGAAAAAAATATTATTTGTAAATTCTTAGGGGGAAACTGGGACAGACAAGCTATGTAAATTAACTTCCAAGTCCTGTAGATAGTAATAGATTTTAAAAGGTGATTGGCCTTTTATTTTATTATCTTGTCCAGATACTGTCAAGCAGTATAAACAATAAAATTAAATTATTATATTCTTTATGTAGTTTTCATTGATAATGAATTCTTGATGTGGAAATTCTTGAAGAGATAAGTTCACAATAGCTCAGGTGTACGCTGTGATGCTATTACATGTTATTTACTAATTCTGATTTGTGCTTTTGTTCTCCTATTATTTTTTTTCTTCAGGATATTTTTGTCTGCATTTATTAGTGCAATAGTGAAATTAGTGCAATAGTGAATTTTCCCTTGCAGAAAAATACAGTGGGCAAGAAGTAATGTTAAGTCTACCACATACCTAGAAACTTGCTTTGTAGCTGTAAAATGAGTCACTTTACGGTGACAGTCCTGTCCTACAGAGTGATGTGGGGACTCTGTCCTGCCTGGGCAGAGTGACATGCTTGCCAGGGTTAGCATGTCATAAGGGACATGCAGATAAGGGAACCCAAGGGATGGCCAGGCACTGTATCTGTAGCAAGTGGAGGTTTGCAACCATAAAGATTTCTAGATTTACCTTGACTTACAAATGTAATAAAAGTGCATCTGCCTTGCCTTCGTTGGCATCTAATCTGGGTTTGGTTGCAACATACTAGATACCATCTGGGGAGTGGGGAACAAACCAGAACAGGACATCCCCAGTGCTATCTTCAGGTCCAGTTTTGCACCCTCTGAGAGTGCTGCAATCTTTCACGCAGGCTGAAGTGTTGTGACTGCCCGTTTCCAGTCGTTCCTCAAAGTTTTTATGGTTCTGTTGCCCTGCCCCCCCTGAGGTGGAGAAACAGAGGCCAGGGGAGGTGACACCAAGGATGATGCAACTCTGGCAGTAAGGTGCTGGGGTGGGTGGCAAAGCCTGGGGAGAGCCCTGGTCCCCCCACCAGCTCCAACTCTCCTCCCCACCTTTGCCTTCCCTCCTGATGGGGCTCAGGTAAAGCTGCTGCGGTGGGGTGAGGTCTGCTGGATTTACACCATATATCTCCATTGGACTCCATTTCTTCAGAGAAGGCAGGGAAATTCAGCAGCCAAGGTGGATTTCAATCCCCGGCTCCCCTCTGTGTTGTTGCAAGCGTTTGCAGAACATATGGTATGTAAGAATCACCCTTTTCTCCGTGAGATCCCAGCAAATTCTCAGCATATCAGGGTGAGATACTTTTAGAGTGTCTATTAACTCTTTAATCGCTGAATTTCCATCCTGGAGCATTGCACGGAAACATATGGTTCACCCCCCACCCGGTGTTGTGGTTGTTTTTTTATGTGGCAGCTTTTTTTTCTGTTTTGTTTTGTGTGTGTGGTTGTGGTTTTTTGTTTGGATTTTTTTTTGTTGTGTTGTTTGGTTTTTAGTTGGTTGGGTGGGTTTGTTTTTTTTTTTTCCCCTGAGCAAGGCAGAAAGAAAATACTTGATACCACCTCTGATTCTTGGTTGTGTGGCCTTTTGGGTATGACATTATTTTATCTTTGCTATACTTTTGCCTACATTTTGAATGACAAGCCCCTCAAATGGTGAATTAAGTGCAGGCCAGACTCTGCCCTTTCTGCATGCATTGGAGGGGTTTTCTAACCCATCACTAATGCTACCTGTCTGATTTTGAACAGTATTTTACTCGCTCGCCTCCACCTTCCCTCTACCTCTCAAAACAAAGTTTCACTTCTGTTTTTTTATTCTTGGAGATATTGCACTGAGCATAAATATTTCATGTTATATTTGCATGTCTTCCTTACCACTGGACTGCTATACTTAATAAATAAACAGATAGAAAAAAAGTTGCTACAGTTGCTTCTTGCACAGAACTCAAATTTTAAGGGCTAATGTAAATGCAGGTCTTTTCAATTTGAATCTGATTTAAAAAAAAAAAATCACCAAGACAGCGTTGATTACATGAAAATGGTGAAATTAAAGCCTGTTCTGAAGAGCATGAAATGGCATATAATCTGCACAATAAATAGGTTTTTTGAAATGTTCCCGTACCTTGAAAATATTCACTAGACATGTTTATGAACACTTGGGGTCTTTCTTATTTGTTTGAAGTCACTTCTTAGAGTGTCTCCCACCCTACAAACACATACGGGATCAGCTATCAACAACTGGAAGGCTTAATCTCATTTTTGTTTTTACATAGGCATTAAGACCTGTGTATTGTTAATATTTTTGTTTGTTTTGGAAGGTCATGTGAAGTAGATCCCAAAGTAGATCTAGGGCTTTGGGTTTCTAATGCTGTGTTTCAGGTTAGAACAGACATCCAAAACAGCAATAAGCAAGTTTGTAATCATATGGAATTATAGTAGTGAGTGTCGTTGAGTATCTTGTTGATGGTACATCTATCACAACAATTAAATGCTGTGGTTTAATTTTGTTTTTGACCTTCCTGCCAAAATAATCTTGGGTCTAGTTTTCAAAAGTTCATGGTCTTCTTGTCATCTTTTTTCAGTTTTGTTTATTTCTGCAAAAGTGTTCTACTGTTTATTATTCCAAGATAATGTTACTATATTCCAAAACTGTTTGAACTGGTGGGATTTGTCACATCTAAACCTGTGGCATGTGCATTGAGTTAAACATGCTGCTGGTACGCATAGGTCCGGTCCTTTTAATTGGAAAGAGGATGGGGCTGGCCTTTGCCAATGAGGATTTTTGCCCCTTTCCTGGTGGTTACAGAACAGGCAGTAGTGCAGCAGGGTGCTCAGGAACTCTTTCTTTTCCAGATTTTTGCCTTGACAGGGCTTTTTGAATAAGGCTATGGTGTTTATGTTAACTCAACATATATAAAAATAGTTTTTGCATCCCATTAGTGGTGGTGGTTCGGTGGTTGTGGGTTTTGGGGTTTTTTTTTCTGAACTACTGAAGAAAAAGATAATGCTGCCAACTGTCGTGGAGATGAGCTAGGTAGATAGTATATTTGTAATGTTCTTTTCCCTCCCCCGGCCTTCCTTTCAAAAGAGCTTTAGCATCGCTGGAGTCTGCAGCTCATTCTTAAGGATAAATTTACCTGAGACTGAGATGCAGTTCCCTCTGAGGTGGATCAAAGTGGTTGTTACAGCTCGACTCAGCACTGAGGCCGAGGAGCGCAACCTGCGGTCGAAATTACGGAAAGCGCTGCAGACATGGATGGGGCGATGCGCCTGCGGGACGGCATTTGGCCAGGTCCCACAAGCATGGCAGGGTGTGTGAGGGGCATCTGCTCTGCCGTCCTTGTGTAACTGCACTTCCAAAACCCTTCCCTTGGCAGACCCACCTGTGCCAGGTTCGTGGCCCTTGGCACAGCATCGCCAACTGAATTTCATCAGGCATGCGAAACTAAAGCTCACTAAAAAACTAAAAATTGCCCTAACTCTGGAGCACCTTGCTAATGCTTCTGAGGCTGCATGAAGTAGTACTTTTTAAAAGCCTGTTTTGTGGGTTTTGGTATAATCTTTGTATGGTGGAGGTGTTTTACACTCTGCAACCTTCCTGCGCCGCAGACTGCGGCTGTGGCTGGAGGAGCCGTGGTCCGGACAGATGGAACGGTGGCCATGCCTGAGCGCGCCTGCCCTTCCTCCCTTACACTGCTCCCAGTGTCAGTGTCGGCATTCAAGTGATAATCTTGCCTCATTTTCACTGACTAATAATGGTGATTAACCTTTTCAATTTTGACATTAGAGATGATAAATCAAGCGTATTGGTATTGCGTCTGCAATGGTAAAAGTTTTTAAAGGATAACAAAATGGGGGCTAAAAATACAGCACGGGCAGTATCTGCTGCCCATCGTCTTGTAAATCAGTGCTAATTACTGTGCAGTTGGGAAAATTTTAAGACGTGTGCTTCCTTGCACTCGCTGCGCGCAAGCCTGGAGTCCATATGCAGAAACAAGAAGTGATTTTGGTAATCTGTTTATAGCGTCGGACCTGTTGCTATTTTCAGATCTCTGCCCCCCTGCTTTCAGTTTGTCGAAGGAACAAATCCTCTGAGGATGGGAGCTCCTACGGGGTAAGGCAGCGAGGGTGGCAGTGGTGATGAGGAGAAGAGAAATCCAGTCTTGTCTCCTCTCCTCCATTGCTGTGCCAGATGGGACTTCCAGACCGGCACATGGTGGCTTTCTATTCCTGGCGCCGTTCGGGGATGACGGTGCAGTGCCTCTCCCGCGGGACACACGAGGCGCCGTTTACATGGTCGTCCCTCTGTATCAGAGAGCAAAGGGCTAATGTGCGCACTTTCTGCTGTTCCTGAAATGTAGATTTGTGAAGATCATCAGCTGGAACTGTGGGGTGTTTAGCATTTTGCTTTCTGGCACTGCCACCGGATCACGAATAGAAATGTGTAGCCATCAAAAGTGGCAGCTAGGAAAACAAGTTGTCACTGCTAGGCCGAATGCAGGCATCTCGTGGTCCCTTTGTGTGCTCTCCTGCTTCCCATCACATCCCTGCTCCTCCCCGAGAACCTGCCCAGATGATAACATGCCGGCTGCTCGACGTGCGACAGGTATCGTTTGCTTGGGTTTAATTTGCCATGGTGCATCGGAGTGCTGGTAGTCACATGATAGCTGGAGACCTAACTGTGGGTTCGTTCTTGGAGATATTGTTAATTAAATTTTTTATGAAGGAGCTGAGGCACACCAGCAGTGATCTCCTTTCAAGCAGAAATGTAGCAGGCAGTTCCCAAAGAGACCTCATCTGCTCTCTTCTCTATGAAAATCAATTAGTGTTATGAATGTGTGATAGCTTCTTAAAAAAATCTGTCATGATGGAGAAGTCTTTACACCTTAGAATAGTAAAGGGAAGGATGTCTTTTTTGCTCCTCCTCCCTTCCCTTTTCCCTCCCCTGCTCTGGCTGCTGAGCCTGGCTGTGGGCGTCCACTTGAACTTTCATTTTGTTCAGATTCTTCAAATTATTTTAGAATTTTTTTTTTAAAGGAAAACCAAGTGCAGCGTTGTTCTGCTTCATAAGGACAGTTTGCAGATTAAGAATTCTGTGCTTTGATACCTATTACTTTATCAACATCCCCACGTATGGTATTTCTCGGGCAAATTCTTGTTTCATGTTTACCAAGTAGCACTTTTTATTTAGTGAGTGACCCAAGGTACAGATGTGATATTATCCGTGATTTTGTAATGGGGCAGCCATTTGTGCTTCTGCTTAAATGTTTTTTTTAATTCTCTCTCTCTTTCTGCAGTGTAAACACCGTCTCATTGTTGACTGTGTGTTTGTTTTTTAAACTTCCTATCCAAGCTTAAATGCCGATTTTATTTTTTCCCCACACCTTGTTTCTGCCTAAGCAGAGCTACACACTAAAGAAGAAAAATATCATACTTATATGCTGAAATGCTTAATAGCTATGTAGCAGTTATAGACAAAAGATCATTTTCTCAGCATGACAGTGTTACTAGAGTAAATTACTTCAACCAATTGAAAAAGGTGATGTTTTCACTATATATTTTTGCCTAAGCCTTTGTTTTCCATTGTTGCTGATACAATATTTGACACCTAGAATATGCTTTCAGGAGATTTTTCTAAACAAAGTGTATTAAAAAAGAAAATTAGGTATTAATCTGTGAAAATATAAAAGTTGCTTTTGAAACCACCTTTCCAAAAACATGCAAATCAGAGAGTAGCAATTTTCCTTTTTACCTGGGATACTGAAATTTTACCACCGCTGTTCTACCTTCTCGTCACTCTTTTGTTCGCTCTGTCACAGAAGTGACTTTCACCCATGCAAAATGTATGATTGCACAGGCTTTGACCTTTACAAAAAACGCACTGTTGTTCCCTTCCAATCAGTCCCTACGAAATCAGCACAAATATTAGCAACCTTGGCTCTCCTGGTTCAGTTCTTAAACACAAGGCCGTTATCACTGAGGGCGAAGGGTAAACCCACCTGCTCCCCACCTCCAGAAGTACTGGCGTCCCAGGTAAACCCCAAATATTCTTAGGCCTGTAGTTGCCTTGCTGAGACCTCTTGTAGAAAGAGAGGACGAGGAAATTAGTTTTGAATTTATCATTTACACAGTTAATCTCCATCACCAGCATCCAGCCCACGGATCTGTGGAGGACTGTTGCTCCGGGGGTGGACAGCTTCCCAAACAAGAGACCGCGAGCCACGGATGTGCGGGCTCTGACAGCGTCCTCGTTTCAGCTGTTAGTGAAGTACCGAGAGTACTCTGGGTGCTTTGGGAATTTGTGGTCCACATGGATTTATAAGGAAAAAGGGTTGTTTTGGGATGCAGGCAAAAAGCAGGTGTTGCTTTGTTCTGGGGCAGCGAGGAGCAGTGCTGGGGAGGAAGAAGCTGGGATCACCGGCTATCCCTCTTACTCTTCTTGTCTTCACTCCAGGTTTGTTCTTCTTTTCCTCTGGCTTGTACCTAGTTTTCTTCATTTTTCTTTCCTAAATCTTTAACTTCCCAGCTATGCCCATCAATAAAATCATAGGACTAGATAGTTGTTTCTGGCCAGCTCACTGGAGGTGCTGTTCTGGTGCTTTTTCACTCCTAATGTCTGTTTAGACTCCAAGCTAATTTGACAAGGACTACAAACTGCTTTTTGCATATAATTTTGCACCGTGGTATCCTGCTATTGTTTGGTCTTTAGGCACTGCCACAGATAAGTGTATAGGAACTCCTGAAGTTTAATCCAGTTTAGATTCTTCCCCCCTCCCTGCCCCCCCCTTAAGAATTTTGGAGGTGCTTGAACACCTTGCTGCAGGTGATTGGGTTCCAAGGAAGGTATTCCTTAGCCTTTCCTTATAGCTTCTCGTCTGCAAAAAAGAGGTAAATAATTCAGGCATAAGTTAAAGAAATATTGTGAGGATAAATTGCTATTTGAAAAATGTTTCTGGGAGCTTTAGCTACATGGGACCTTCCTGTTCACAAAACTCTGGACTCAGGAAAATCATTCTGTATGTATGTATGCATTTTGTGATTTATTTAGCAAACACTTTTAAGCCTGTGCTTCCATGCTGCAGTGAGCCAGAGTCTGGGGCAGCAAGCTGGGGATGACTGTGTTTTATTTCCAGGTGATGGAAAAGATCTCTGCTTCTTTTGTGTTTTCTGCGGTTGAGAATGTGTCACCTTTTAGTGTGAGAGGTGCCATCAGCGTTGCACCAGGCAGAAAAAAGCAGGTATAAGCCACCGAATTTAAAGAGTAGAAGTGAGTTTCCAAAGGAATCTTTTGTGGGAAGTAATAATTTCCTGTTCTTACAATAATCCTTCCCCTCTGAATTTCATTTTGGAGTCTGCCCTGGGCCTGTCAGTCTTCTGGCTTCAGCAAAGGCCTTCTGCTATTTCATTGCTGGTACCTCAGCCTCCCTGATGCTGTTAGCCAGGTGGCACTGCACCGCGCTCTCTGTAGCTGCTGGTGGCAATTTGAAGCATTTCAGATACAACTTTGTACAGTGTACAAACCAAACTGGTGGAGGAGGATCTAATTTTCAGTTCTTGCATAGTTTTTAAACATTACATTGAAGTAGAGTATTAATGATCCAGTGGCTGTTGCACACCAGGTTATAATCCATTTCAAAGTCCTACAGGCTACTGAATTTTGTATGTAGCCAGGTTGAGCAGATCTTTAATTGAGCTCACAGGAAAAAAAGAAGAGCATGGAGCAGCTTTCAGAGGGTAGCTTTATTTGGAGCTTTGTGTCTGTGGAAAATAGAAACCCTGTTAGCACCCTCATCTTTCTGGTGGTATAGTAACTTAACAGGATATGTCTTAGACCAAGCAGTAGGCAAAGAAAGGTGTTTGCAAAACCTGGTGTGATACTTAGTTTTACCTCTTCCTGAGGTTTATCTTTAACTGTATTTATTTTTGTGTGGAGGAAACAGTCAAGTCAAAATATGCAAGAAGTGTTTGTGCTCTGCAGGCTCCTCTGCAGCAGGAGTGCGTATATGGATATGTTACCAAGTTCCTGTGGTTAGCTGCTTGGATGATGATAAAATATATCCTTTCTCTTATGCACAGTTGCATCATTTGAGATTGCTGGAGTTACTACTTGCCTACAGGCTTGGAAATTGTCTTAGGGAGCAGAAGGCAAGGCGGGAGTCTTTCAGTGTGCTGTCAACAGTCCATGCCCTGGAATTCATTTATCACTAGCTCGGACCTGTTGCATTTACCTTGTTCAGAAGAAGTTGACAACAGGACCTTCGCTGTTCAGTCTGTTACGCATCTTACTGATGCCAGACATGTTTCAGGAAATTAGTAATACCTGGCTTTCTTTATCCTTAAAAAACAAACAAAAGCCTTCTTACCCAAAAAGGCCTTCAACACCTGCATTAAAAGAATATATTTTGCAAAGGGGATCTCTCAGAAATCCTTCAGTAGTACAGTTTATATGGTAATGGCTTAAACAACCCAGTATTTTGTTGATTATGTGTGTCCCTTCCCTTTGGGTAGCGTTCAGTAAGTGGTTAGGGGTTTATACCTAGCCACTGAGCTCATCATGAATAATCCAGACCATCGCCTGAACGATCCAGATCCTCCTTGTATTTCTGTCTACTCACTGCACACCAGCCATCTTGTTTACAAAACTCGGGTATTTCAGTAAAAGGAGTGTAAATCCAAATCTGCCCTGCCAACACTGCCGACAGGACTTGTTACCAAATCAGGCAGAGATTGACAAGACTTTTCCCGTTTGTTTTGCATCACTTGCTGCTTCCCATCAAACCAGCGAGCTGAAGGAGGCAGGGGTCCTGGAGGAAAAGAAGTATGTGATCTCTTAAAGACTGAATAGCAGTGTGTGTACACAGGGGACAGCACCGCATTGCACAAGTGGTCTCTGCTTAGATGCTGTCACATGTGGAGTCTTTAAACTTGGACTTTTTTTTCCATGGAATTCTTCAGGGTTTTAGAAAAGGGGGAAAAAAACCTGCTATCTTGTGGAGCTCTGTGCTAGACAGCAAAAAAGACGCTGTGTTTTAATAAGAAGCTGTTCCCTTTCTTCTTTACCTCATAGAGTATGCTCATCTCGTGTTGATTGAGCTGTAACTCTCCTGGGCACCTTTGCAAATACTGTCTTGTTTCATGGGAATTTTTCTGCACTTCCTCTCGTCCCCATCTGCTCACCTTCTACGTGATGTAGGTGTAGGAAATGGTGCCTACCCCAGGGGCCGACCCGCTTGGGCCACAAACTATCTTGTGAGCACAAGGCATGATGTGTCTTCAGAGATACGATCCACAGAGCGAGAGAGGTATTAATGTTCTGTTATTTTGCAAAATCTCAAGGGTAGGACATGCTGTTTTGTATTTTGGAAAACTCAGGCTTTCCAGTGTAAAGGTGTACACCGTGATTTCTGAGATGTAAATGTTCACAAGATAGCTGGCTTTCAAAATGAGCTTGGATCATAACTTCAGGCTAATGAAACCTTTCCATCCCCCTCCCCACCCCAGGCACTTGGGCTCCTTCCAGCCTCCAGAGGAGCTTGGCTGCTCTGCTCTCAGCCCGTCGTGCATTCAGGGCACCTTAGGTGAGGGGGGAGTGATTTGGTGAATACTGCTCTTGTAAATCCCATCGCTAGTCCCTTGCCGAGGTTTGTGGATGCATAGGAGAACGGATTAGGAAATAAAAGAGCGCTGGTGAAAATAGCTGTGGCATGATGGAAGCCGCTCATTTTGCTGACACGCAGGATGCTTAAAAACAAAGGGTAGTCCACCCAAGTTTCAAGCATTGCCATGTAATCTTTTCACCATTGAACTGAATTGCTCCTGTAGTCTCTAATGGGAGTTGTGTGGCTAACTCCCCTGCACTGGGCTTTCATGAGCGAGCAGGGGTTAATATTAAAGCAGAACATGCTGCTTTAGAAATGGGGAAAAGTAGATGCAAATTACTGTGAATGCTAATTGTTTCTATTTGAAAATTCTTGTAGTGTTTTTCTGAAAACACTTCCATTAAGTAAGCATTAGGTGGATAGCTGAACCGTTTGCAGAAAATCTCCTCGGTCATGTGTGGAGGGGCACAGTCATGTAAGATGAAAAATGCATATGGAGCCGTCTGGTCTGTGATATACTCTTCTTCCGGAGCTTGTAGCGCTGTGTGTCACACACAGAGAGATTAGAGTGGGCTTCAGATGTTTGTGTAAAAAGAGGGAACGGTTTCCTAAAAGGATGGGGGGAGTCAGAAATCCTGCTGTGGGGAGATAGCATTGGGGTGTCTGTTGCTCTAGGGCAGAGCACGGGTAGGGAAATAAGTCTCCTGTTTATACGAGACACGGGCAGGTACCCCTACCTGAGGAAGCCTTCCCAGTGACTGCTACTGGCTTTGTAGGCATCACTGAGACTTTCTGTGCAACAAAGGCCTGATCCCACTTTGTTAAGTAAATGAGGATCTCCTCATTGATAGCAAAAAACAAGGGTGCTGGCCCTAAGAAATGAGCCATGGTGCTGCAAGCTCTCAGAATCAGTCATCCAGGTGGGCAGTAGGGTCATCAGCGGTGAAAATAGCTCTGCCAGTCCCCGAATGTTGGGCTGTAATTGGGTCAGAAGTCGGGCCCCATCAAATTAACTGGGAGCTGCCACAGCATCTTCATGCTGCCGGGCCCCCTCTCTTCCCTCCTACGTGTGCTCAGGTGAATCCGGTAATTAGATTGAAAGGGAAGTGGGGTAGATGCTTCTGTGTCATGCTTCAGACTTTTCATCTGGATTGAGCCTTGGCAGCTGTGCTGAACATATGAAAGGTAAGAGGGCAGCTGGCAAGGTTTGCTGTGACAGAGTGGGAGGAATAAAACCATGCCTGCCTTCCCTCCCCGAGCTCTGCTGCCGCCTGCGAGGCGGTGCCCGTGCACGCATGTGTGCACGTACGCGCATGGGTGTGTGCACATATGTGCATGGGTGTGCGCCTCTGCTCACCTGCCAGCACGTGCAAATGCCCCAGCGGTGCTTTTCCTGCCAAACCCCATGTTACCATGTTTGAGAGGCAAGACAAGCGGTGCTGTGCTTTAAAAGGCAGACTTCAGGGGAGCGTCAGGAGCAGAGACATCCAAGGATCAGTCGCTCTTTGCTTTAGCATGCCTCTAATGCGGTGCGGGTTGTTGCAGATTGCAGTTTCAGGGCTTCCTGGTCCTGAGGCTCTGAAGGAGGGTGTTTCAGCTTTGGCCTTGTTCACACAAGTAAAGCTGGCAAAATGAAAGGGGGATTTGAATGCAGCTGTGTGTTTGCCTTCAGCTACATTGTTATTTGGAGATGGCCTGGGGTTTTTTTCCTACTGCTTGAATGTGGCAAAGGGAGAGAAGTTTCCCACCTGGAAGAGGGCGAGGGTGAACAGGAGCTTCAGCGCTGGTGCCCGACTTGTACCTCGGTGGTCGGCTGCTCGATGGCGATGGTGCAGTCTCTTTGGTGTCTGTAGTTAAATTACCTGCTACCGTACATTTCGTACACTGGTTAGCTTAAACCATAAGCAAATATTTTATCTAAAGCAAGAATTTTACAATCAATAACTTTTTATTTGATCCCCGGGTTCTTTAATCTCCCTGCCATAGTCTCAGATTAAATACACGAGAATTGGGTTTCAGGACTGGTGGTTTTGCTCGTATTTATCCTTTTGTTTGTGTTGACAGATAATCCCATTACTGCTCTTCTTAGTAGTTTGTTGACTGTGATTGCTTTTATTACAGATGTCTCGTTTTAAAACTCCTAAGCCTACCTGAGCGCTTGATTATACCTTTGGCGCTGAACACCTACCCACCCTCCCAAGGAGTGGACGCAACAATGATGAATATTCTTGGCTTTAATACTTTTAAAGAAGAAAAAGAAAAAAGCTTGCAGTTATGTGGTTTCAGGGAAATACTTGCTTTGACTTCAGAGGGTTTCAAATCTATTACAAATTGGCTACAAAATGGTCTGAGCTCCTGGCAGCGTGTCCATGTAGTGAACTGTGCCGTGTCCTGGGCATCAAGGGGTGTAACCCAGAGCATAAAATGGTGAAAAAGGGCTCTGGCCTGTTGGGCTGCCTCTCC
The DNA here is from genome assembly GCF_023634155.1 of Falco peregrinus. NCBI lineage: Eukaryota > Metazoa > Chordata > Aves > Falconiformes > Falconidae > Falco > Falco peregrinus. The sequence continues at coordinate 3,647,358 of NC_073733.1, read as the reverse complement.
TTGCCTCTGCAAGGATGAATTTTGGACAAGTCATGTTAGCTCACTGCCTTAGCTTTGCAGTTTGTAAAATGGAGCTAATGATGCCATCCTCCCCAGTCCTGCCGTGTGTCTGGACTGACAGATGAAAAGCACTGGCTGAGGAGCTGGGCATTATTTTTATCAATGAGCTGTGCATGTGAATATGGCTCATGCCGAGTTCAGTAGATGCTGAGATCTCTTGATCTCTGGAAGCAGACCCTTTAACTGAACAACCTTCATGCGGTTCTGGGATTTGACATCATATTAGCCTGAGAAAATAGTAGATCGTATTGCCTGGAGAGGGGTGTATCTCCCAGGTAACTGAGCTGCTCCAGCTTGCCATTTCTGGTTCTTTCTCACCCTGCTCCTCCCTGCCCTCTTTTGCTCTCCTTGGCATCAATCGTGTGTCATTCCCAGACATGTTTTATTTTGGCCGTGGTGGTTTTAATTCTGGACATTGGAAATATGCAAATTGTGTTTGGTCAGCTAATGCTTTGAATTATTCCTGCAAGGGGACCGGTTGTGAAGAAAACCAGTTACTGCAGCCAAACTGGACCCCAGCAGCCTGTGGCCACCACGCTGCAGCGCCGCTTCGCTCCGGGCAGCCGTAGCAGCATGAATTACCCTGGGGATGGCTGCTGGGAGCTGCCACCCATTCCTCCAGGGCAAGGAGGTGGCTGTCCCTCCATCCCTCCCTCCAGTGGGGTTGGGACCCAAGTGCTCAGCTTTGGGTCCTTCAGCAGGACGTGAGTCTGCACCAGTTTTTTGCTCTGCCACAAAGGCTGGGGAGAGATGACGGCTGCCCTGCACAGCTGGCAAGCCGTATTTGGCTTGTGCAGCCGTGATGGTAGGGAACCTCTGTAACGTCAGTGTGAGTATATAAATGTGCCCTGCGGGATTGCAGCAGGCACCTGCCTCTTAATTAAATTAGATTAAAATGAGGAAAAAAATGTTTTCAGTTCAAGTTTGCACATACAGGTCAGTGAAAGGCGAGTTACTAGCTCTATGGCTAAATCCTCACATGACTAAATATCGGGGACTATTGAAATGTGTATCTGAAGAGTTTCCCTCAGCACAAAGTGAACTGGGTGGTGTTTGTGTTGTGTGGATGGGCAGGTGATGAAGCAGTGTGCCTAATCTTGCAAACCTTTCATCCACGTGGCACAACAGAGTTTGAGCTGTAGTACTGTCATACGCTGTGAGCCTATAAAAATAGAGCTTTAAACAGTATAAAAAAATCCAAGATGTTGCTTTTACATGAGTTGTAAAGCTTCCTAAGCTGTAAAAGCCCAAAAGATGGTTTGTCTGCAGATGGATCCATCGACCGTGTGTTGTCCCAGCTTAAACACATCTCCTGTAGGAGGGGAATGGGTCCTGGACAAGCTTTTGCAGAGCTCAACCTGGCTGAGCATGTGCTCCGAGGCCACATGGCTGAGCCAGGTGGGGGAGGGCAGGTGGACCCCAGTGGGCAGAGGTGCCCACTGCCTGCAGAACACCTATTTGTGTGAATCTTTGTCCTTCCCCAATGTTTTCCCACTGTTTGAAACTGTAGAGGTGCTTGAAAGGGTTGGGTAAGTTTGTATGAAGTGTTCAGGTGCTGAAAACCTTTATTTGGCTGGTGCAGTGCCTGGGAGAGCCATGCGGAAGGCGGGCTGTGTTTCACCTACCTTCTGCCCTCCTGAGCTGTGAAGGTGCCCAGAAGCCTTTCGGGACCAGCCATGGTGGTGTGCTATGGGCAGGTTCCTGCTCCAGCGGCCTCTGGGCTCGGGATCTGAGACACGGGATAAGGAAAGGGAGAGAAGGGAAAAGGGAGTGGAGTTACTTAAATGGCTCTTAGCTGACTTGGTTTTCTGATAGGTTAAATTTTATATTTTTTTAATGTAATAATTTGATGTTTTCTTGCTTCATTCCTTTGGATAATTTAACGTAAGGTTTCAGAGATTGGGTTTTCAGGAGGATTTATAAAAAAGAGAAAGTGATGGCAACACAGACCGTTGGCAAGAGGTGTCACCTAAGGAAATATAGCTATTATTTTGCAACAGAAATTAAGCAGCATTTTGTATTGTAGCTCTCACCAGAACACTTTTTGTTCTGTCATTGACACCATTCCTGAGTTTTTCACAGAAACCTTTTTAATGAATTTTTCTATACTGCTTTTATTAAGCATGGAAGAGATGGGATTTTTGTGGAAAGCCTGTTAGCAGACAGGTGAAGATGGTGCTTTGGGGGGCATGGAGTGGGCTGGGATAGATGAGGTATGGTAGGAGGTAATCTTTTTTCTTCGTGAAGAAGAACATGTGCACGTTACGGTATTGGTTTTTTTGACACACAGAGGAACTTGGATTATCAATCTTGTCCAAAGGTGGCCTGTTAACCATTGCCACTGTATTTATTTCTCTATCTACCAGTGTATTTATCTGGAGCTTACCTAACAAAAATGTGACGTTTCAAACACAATTGAGAGTGATTGCTTAAGCAAAAAAAAATCATGGTCCTGTGTTTCATCTTAGCCCCATTTGCAAGTCAGCCCTAGCACAACATAAAGTAGAAAAAGCATTGCTATTATGATGAGCCATAAGCTCTGCTGGAGGAGAGCCCACAAGCCGTACTGCTTCTGCTTGCACCACTGTTGTCAAGAGGTCCTTCTGCACAGGAAGAAACGTTTTGATTTTGTGTTACGTTTTTGTTTGTTTGGGTTTTTTTTCCCCTGACCTGATCCATTGTTGAAAAGCTGGGCAAATTTTTGCAGTGTAGTGTTTGCTCCTTTAGGTGAAGATGCTGGATAACATATTGAGAGAATGTCACCAACTTGTTGATGGTAAAGTCTTCGGCAACTGGCATTTATTACCCTCCCTCGTGCCTGTGTGCTGCAAGGTAGGGATCATTGATTTTATTATGCTCAGAGGCCACCTAACTTTCAGCCATGTGTTGAAGGGCCTGCTGACACCAGCTAAGTCCCAGTGCTACCCGCAGCTGTGGTGGGCTCTGTTGAGCTGGAGCTTGCTTTGCAGCTCATGCCCTTTTCCCTGATCCCGGGGCTGAAGATGTGAGGGGGTATGGCCGATCTGCTGGGCGGTACTGCTAGCCGGGATTCAACCAAAGCTGCTTAAATTGAGACCCCAGCTGTGAGGTGGCTGGGGTGCCAGTTCTGCTCAGGTCTTTGTGAGCATGTGTCACGTCAAAGAAACTCCGTTTATTGTATCTGTGCTACAGCCCCCAGGATGGAGACAGCCAAGCTGGACTGGCTATCCAGCATCCTTGTATAGCCTTGAGCCCAAGGAAGGCATCCTTCCACAGCCTTGCTGTTGTCCAGGACAAGCACGCCCTTTGCTAGCAGGCTTTGTGTCTCTACTCGGGTCTCTGTTGACTGGGAATGACTTCAAGCATGCTAGATAGAGCCTCCAAAATGTATAGTGATCAGGGCTTTGCTCTTGGGAAGAGGCAGACTGCTCTCCACCTGGCAGTTGAGGGGCTGGGGTGGCTGTCTCTGGCAGTCAGACCTCACGCTGCTTTGCGCTTGCGTAAGGGGGTGGAAGAGACATCTTGGAGAAAGTCTTTCCCTTGGGAACTGGGGGCAAGTACGAGTACCTGAAGTCTGATGATATGATTGTGTTAAAAAGCTTGGAAATGCCAATCTTTGGCCTGTCTCTGAGTGGGAGGGCACACATCTCAGTCGGTGTCTTGTGGGTCCGAAACTGCAGCTGAAAAAGACAAAAAAAAGCATTTATATGAATGGGAGGTGAGGATGGGAAGAAAGATGTGCTAGGCTTTTGACTTAGCTTCTCTCAACAAGCATAAACCCACTCAGACATCAAAACTCCTTTCACCTCTCAGGAATGTTATCAGGAGTTGGGGGGCCTTAGGAGATAGTGTAGACAGTGACTTATTTAGATTAAAAAAATAAATAATTCTGATTTTTATTTTTAACCACTGTAACCATTCGTTAACTGCTGCAGTTCCTTAAGGAGGTGAATGTCGCCACGCTGATAGGTTCCCAGTGCCTTGCCAGGGTACCCAGGTTTTTCCTTCTGTTCCTGGAGGGCATTCACATGTAACCATGGGGAAGGTGGGAGAAAAAACTAGATCAAAAAGTGTTTGTGACAGCACAAAAACTTGGCAGGGAGATTTGGGTCAAATGTAGGATCTGAAAAAAATCTTTAAAAAAACTTTAAAAAAACTTTTGGTGGGACATCAGTCACGGACAGATGTCCCCTTCCCTTACACTTCTCCACAGCCTGTGGTGCTCTGTGTGCAGTGCGGGGTGATGCCCTGTGCTGTGCTTTGGCTGCTTCATGCTAGGAACAATGCTCAGCTGGAGGGAATTGCTCCCCAGGTGCAGAGGCCAGCAGTCCCACGCTGGCTCCAAAAGCCTTTCACATGGCTGTTGCTGCCGGGAGCAACCCCAGGAGGAAACTTGCTCCAGGTGGGACCATGCAAGCAGTGCTGGGCAGGAACGCCGCAAGGCAGGCATCCCACCATGGCTGTTGGTGGCTGCAGTTCCCCAGGTGCCTGCAGCCAACCTGTGCCACTGCTCCCCCTCCCCAAAGCACCACATTTTAGCATGGGTGTAGTTCTCCAGTCCTGTGTTGTGCCTTGGCCTGTTTTCCATGTTTCTCGTGTTTGACTACTGTCACATGTTGCTGTGATGATGGTGCAGGTGCTGTAGAGAACACTTCCATATCTGCTTGTTAGAACTGTGGTTTTGGGGTTTTTTTAATGGACTACTGCAGAAAGAGCATATTTATATATTTTTAGTTGATCATATTGCATGTTGCTTCTTTTGAACTAGGCACACTTAACATACTCTTTCTTTAAAATAGGGAGCAGCAATCAGTTTTGCATAATTTCTAAATTCTCTGGACACAAATCACTTAAAAAAACCCAACAAACCCACAACCAGAAAAAAACAAACAACAAAACCACCAAAAGGCCTACTATAAAAGTAAAATGGCAAATTGAGATGCTAGACTAGAAAAGTATTCAGAATAATTGGGGATTATCCTTTAATTTCTTGAATTGAGGAAGAACTAAATCTTTTTCTTTTTGTGCAAACTCTGGATTTCACCCATGATGATGATTGCTAGGACTGGGGATTAGATGCCGAGAATTTATTTTAAAAACTTGACTACGGTACCTGTGGCACCAGTGTACATGGCACTGTATGAAATCACGGAAAGGCCAGCGGGAGCTGCTTTTGATGCTGGTTGGGAAGTCACAAGGAGGGTTCAGATGGTAGAAGTTATCAGGAAGGTTTGGACTCCTTTGGGTGGGAGTTATCATAAACTGGCCTTGGGAAATGCTGTGGAGTAGCAGGTTCTCAGAAATGAATTTAAACTTTTTTTTTTGTTATTATTTTTTTTTCCTGCTGAAATTTTGTGTATTGTGCAAGCACAAGACGGTTTTGAGAAGCCAAGAATGGCCTGTTTGGTGAACAGCCACTGATGAAAACTGAGGTTACTTTTAATTTCTTGTACCATAAGTATTTCGTGTATTTTTCATCCTTAATAGCATTCTGGCTCGTTATAGGAATTAAGCGCTCTGAGTTAAAATAACAAGTCTGCACTATGCTTTGCTGGGTTTTAAATCAAAATGGCATTCTTTTTTCGTGAGCCCATAATCCTTTCTTTTATACAGTTTGATGCTAGCCAGCTCTTGCTTCCTGAGGCAGAACCATTAGATATCAAAAATATAATTGCTCTCTATGTGAGTGCTCCTTTGTAGCCCATCCCTTTCATGTTTTGAGGCTGCAGCACTTTTATTTCTTTAAAAATATTCTATTAAGTTCTTCTGAATTGTGTATCCCAGCCTCTGCAGGTAAGAGGTCAGTGCCTTGTTGGGATACAGCGGAGAAGTGGAGGTTCATGGTTAGGATTTGCTTTCTGGTGTGGCAGTTCAGCTGGAGGTAGCGAAATCCAGAGACAGGCGAGTATAATTATCCCATCAATGCCAGTTGGGAGTTAATTAATCTATAGTTCCCCACCTGGCATCCAAAGTGGAAACTGTTTATGGTGAGGGAGAGAATAGTAATGGCTTATCTTGCACTTGCTCGAGTGTGAGAGGTTTGGAATACACAGATGTTGAAATGTATACGTCACGTTCATTAATGTATTACAGAAGCATTGCTTTGCCTCTTTCTGCACCTAAATATGCGGAGGTGTCTTATTTGTATGGACAGGTGTTTTCAAACCCCAGGGTGTCTTTTTTTTCTTTTTTTCTTCCCCCTCCCCCCCTTGCTTCTTTCCAGTCTGTCTCTGTAATTAAAAGCACTGCAGAGACCTGCAAAGTACACCCCCCCGCCCATTCTTCTGTCCCCTGGGGATCGCGGTGTCGGTGGATGAGGAGAGACAGAAGAGGGAAGGGTGTAGGAAGTTCAGCTGACCTGTTCTGGGGACCAGCAATTGCTCTTCTCTTTCTGCAGGTTAGAATTATAAAAGCCCAAATACATAGACATTTCCTTTAATAATACAAACCCGTTTTCTCTAGTCTGCCAGAATTCAGAGCGTCTGGTGGTTTCCATGGAGAAGTATATTTCTTACAAGGCCCAGCTATTTTTGCAGACTATTTTGTAATGTGTTTGAACTTGCAGTCTTGTGCCATTTCTGTTCTCCTGCTCCCTGAGCAGTGCAGGGAAATACTGCCAAATTCCCGGTAAGCTCTGGGGAAGGAGCAGGCCAGGGACCTGTATCCTGATGGTTTTGAGGGTCAAGACGCTGTCTTTGTGCTGTCCCCCGGTTTTATCATATTCTGAAGGAGAGTCCCTGCACGGGTGGGAGAGGTGAGGCTTCTCCTGCTTTGCACCACCAGAAGGATGCCGCCAAGACCCCATGAAGCGCTGCTTTGGAAAAGGTAATTTTGCTGCTGCTGTAAAGTTGAATGGCTTGTTCTGCGTTTTACATGGGCTGAGTTTAGGCTGTTTTTTAACTGACAGCTAGGCTTTCTCCAATTTTGTAAAAATTTATAAAGTTTTGTCTAACAAATGCCATTTCTTCTTCATTAATTGTCTAATTAGAACTTAAACTGCACTACTGGTGTACAGCTTCTTTACTGCTTTCTTTGCGTGGCTGCAAGAAGAGAAACCTCAGAAAGACGTGACTAGACAACATAGTCTTTTTGGAGCTTGTCTTCTATTGCTTCAGTGTTGTCCACTACAAGTTTAATTACTGCGTGAGAAATACTTTTCTCAAGTGGAGCCAAAATCTAGGATTTAAGCCAAAGTAAATTAACAGTTCTCAGAAAACCTGGAGTCCCAAAGCCAAGAATTTCAAGGCTTTTAGGCATCTCTCTGTTATTGGCAGGCATCTCGTGATGTCATGTGGTAGAACAAATGGACACCAAAAAGCTGAAGTCAATGTTGTGCCAGTTTAGCAGGGAAGATTAAAACCAATTTAATTTTGGGAGGCCAAACTGGAAATAATGATTATACACAGAAACGGTGGGGTTATTTCATAAGCCATATCCATTCTTTTCTATTAGTGGCAGGTTTCCAAGCCTTATTCTTGGTTTCCTAAATTTGCACTCTAGTTTTTCTCTCTTTATTTTGGGGGCAGAGGGACAACTTATTTGTGAAGTTGTATTTGACTAATTGTATTTCCAAATGTGTTAAATGCAGTATTCTCTCTTTTTTTTTTTCCCATAAATTGCCATACTGCTCAGTCCAAACATTGAATTTTGTATAAAATAACTGGCATTCAGGAACTAAGCAGGAAAGTTCTCCTGGTTGAATGAGAAGGGTTGACATGTGTGTTTTCTTTTGAAGAAAATTCATGATGCTTAATGTTACCTTGTGTGTGCAGTCAGGGGGGTTGTGTATGTCTAATTCAGCACGGAGCAGGTAATAAGAATTCCTCTTTGTGTCTGATTCTTGCCGTACACAAAGCCCTCAGAAAGGGGGTTCTGGTGCTGCTCAGGCTGTGACAGTCACTTTCTCTAAGGTGGCCAGATCGGGTCCTGCAGAGCTGCTAACTTGGATGTTGTTGGGTGTTGGGAAAGCAAGAGATCTGGTTTCGACATATTTAGGTGCCCGTGAGAGCCATTGGGAGCTGCATGGGTCTTGTTGCTGTTACGCTGGTAATCTTTGTGAAGGGGCAAGTGCAGCAGCACTGGGAGCTCCCCACTGTTGGCTCCACGGTGGGCTGGCACCCACCTTGACTTGAGCCAACTCCTCCTCACTGGCCACAGCCTCACCTACAGTGCAGCCCAAGGGGTGTGTGGAGCTTCTCTAGCACCGCTGCGCATCCTTTCCTCCTCCCCAGCATCTCCTGTGTCTGATCAGCTGTCACCTGCCACAGCTTTGCTGCCTAATACTTGCATTGTGTTCTGTGCTAAAGATATACTGTGACTAAAAATGCTTCAGAGGTTATACACATCCGCTGTGCCTAGTTGTCATCAGACGGTAGTAGAGGCGCCGAGGCTGGTTAGCGTGTTTCCCTGCAACGGCCCGCGTGCCGGGCAGGGACCCTGCCTATGTTCCATTGGTATTGTGGTGCGAGTCGCACAGCCACTGCACAGCTGGCTGTGCTTCTCCTTCTGTCCTTGCTCTGTGTGGTGATGCGTTCCCGGGGGGTGTGTGTGTGTGTGCATGTGTGGTCTTGTAATAATAGTAATTTAAGAAAAAGGGGAATTCTGTCTCTAAATTTGTTTGTTGAAGTCTCTGTCCAGTTTCAGCGTTCAAGGAAGGAAGTGCTGAAAGCAAAGCGAGTCCTGCTGTGTTGACCTTGTCCCCTGAGCGCAGGGAGGGAGTCACCCAGCACGTGGATGGGATGGTAGTATCCCATACCAGCCCCCTCCCCGGGCTGGCAGAGGCTCCAGGTCTTGCCATCTGGGAAAGGCTGCGGTGCTGTTCAACTCCTCCACCGGCAGCATCCCTGCTGCCATCCCCGACATGTGCATGGACATCAGAGCTGCACAGTTCACTGCAGCTGGTGGGCAAAGGGTGTAGTGTGCCGAAAGTGAGGAGGCACTGTGCAATAATGGAACAAAGAGAGCAGGTGGCTTTGTGCTTGGTCAAGACTAAGAAGGAAAACATTTGCTCTATTATTTTTTTTCTTAAATATTCAATATGTGTACATGTGTTGTCACAAAATGCCTTTGCTCATGTTGAAAAGCAAGATGGACTGAGAAGAGTCCCCATAAAGTGAACATGTGTGCCTGTATATATAGATATACATATACCTGATAACATGAAAGATGCTGCTGAAGGAGTTTTCTGGGTGTAGCTGTGACAGAATCCGCAGAGAAAAGAGAAATTATGTATTACAACCAATGTGACTGACTGAATTCCTTGTTTTGATGTTTACTGTGGGTGTCAAGGATGTATAAATGCAAACAGCACATTCATGAATTATTTTGGGTTGCTAGTAGGTTTCTGAAGAAAATAATTTGTAATGAGCTTTATTTATGCACTAGAAATAAAGATGGGATTAGGAGAATATTGAACTGTAAATGCACTGGTGATTTTTGGCTTTTGTGCATAGCATAGAGAATCTCATCATCTATCTCTGCTCTCATCTTGAATATGCAGAGCTGGCTGTGCCTTTTATGCAGCAGCTATTTTAGTTTGCAGCAGTCTGGCCTTGAGTCTGTAAGGCGTGCTCGTTGCAGAGTAGGCAACATACCTCCCTGGGCCTCTCCCCGTGGTCCTGCCACTGGCTCTGAAGCTTTGCCGTGCTTTGTTAGCATACTGTGACCCAGATAGTTCCTCTTCTGCCTTTGTTGGTGCTCAGCTCTCTAACTAACGTTCTGGTCACATGGCCTGATTTACTTCCTTCTGGGCAGCGGAGGTGGTCGTGCAGTGGTTTTACTCCCCAGCTTCTTCAAGGCTGGAAGAGTTCTTGCAGGTGAGGGCAGCTGGCGGGTGTGAGGGCTGGGCTGCAGGATGTGTCGAGCCAGAAGCTGCTGAGGCAACTCCAACACCAGAAGTCTGTTTTGGCAGGAGGAGGAGATGCTGCACCTGGAGACTTTGCTTCCAGGTCTCCTGCTGAGATTACAGTGCTGTGAAGATCCAGCAGTGACTTGCGAAGGCTACTTTGGGTCTTTTGCTTGCCACGTCGTTTGAAGGATACGGTTTGTAGACAAACTGAAAGGCTCACGTGCGGTGTAAGGGACAGTCTTGACGGATGTAAAGAACACCTCTATCTGAGGTGACTTACCATACGAAAAAAATGAAAATATGCTTTAGTAGCTCTAGACTAGTGTGCATCCACCCATTACGTGTGGCCAGTGTTTGTGCAGGGCGTGGGCTAATTTGCTGAAATTCAGGATGTACACAGGTCCCCATATTGACAATTCCTTGTTTTGCTGTGGAGGAGGGATGCATCAGATCATTTTTGGAGTCGTGTTGGATTAGGAAATTTGCTCTTCGCTGTTGCATTTTCACAGAGCTGCTGAACATCCTTCAGTGATCAATATATTGGTGCCATAGCTTACATAGTGTTGAGAGCACTTACAGCCACAATCTCAATTTCACACAGGTGCAGACAGCAAATATTTTTTCTTAGCAATTTCAAGCTGATACACTTAAAATGAATGCAGGTACATTTTTTTCATCCCCCTGTTTATATGCACCTTGTGTACTGTCTTTGGGAGTGCTGGGGTCAGTGGCAAGCCATGTGTTTTGGGCTGACCCGTTGTATTGCTCGACATGATCTGAAGCAGTTGTGTTCATACAAATCAGGGTCACTGAGGAAGCAGCTTCTTAAATTACCCATACCCTTGACCACTGAGTGTGAGGTGTTTTCAATGAATCTGATTCAGGAGGTTTGGTGTTGGTTTCTCTTGGCTGGAGTTCTTTCTTCCTAGTTCCAGTACTACTGGCGACATTCTTAGAGCAGCATGGATGTTGGTGGTGGTTTGTTTGGGGTTTTTTATGAGCTAATTCTTTAGCCTGAAGGTCTGCTTCATCTTATTTAGCCTTTTAGATTTTGCAAAACAGCCTTGCCCCCTTGTTGGGCTGCCTGGAACTGTACTTTCACTTTAATTTAGTCACCTTGAAAGGGGACTGCCAAAAACAAAGGCAGGATTCAGTGATACGGATCAGCTTACACCAAATCAGCATTGTTGCCTGAGAATATCTCTTGCAGTGAGAGAAGCTTGAAACCTGCAGGGTGTCTTTTTATGAAAAAAGCAAAATATATACTTATTTGTATGCATAGACCACCTAGGGGAGTTTCTTTTGAATTTTGCACTGTTTTAAACACTCATTGATGTGAGTGCTTATTGCAGAAGCAAGGACAAATAAGATGTACAGTAGCTGAAGGGCCATTTTTGTCTGGAGGTGCACAGGAGCGGAGTAAACAAGATTCATTAGAATAAGAGGAAGGAGAAATAACTGCGGGGACATGTCACCTGCCAGCGCAGTGGTCCAGGACCTTGGAAGTCAGAGCAACGTTGCCTTACACCTGTTAATAGATGACAAATCTGCTTCTGTAAAGTGCTTCCTGAGCTACGTAGAATAGAGACTGCATATGGGGGGTAAGTATGAGATGAGTTTATAAATACTTGTGTATTTCTTTATTAGATTAATATCTGATAGTTTCTCTGTCTTCCTTCCACTCATTGATGTCCAGCTCTAGGATGTTACTCGCTAATCCTTTCACAGGCAGCTAATAACAATTTCTTCTAGGCTTGACTAACTTTGCTGTTGGACGGGCAGGGCAGGGCACAGTTGCCTGCGACAGTGTCTCATGGGGTTGACTTGGGGTGGGGGAATTGCTGTTTCTTTGTGATGTTCGCAAGAACACCCAAAACATGATCAGAACTGAGGAAAATATTTAAACTCGGACTGCTGATATGTTTTATTGCAGAGAAAGTATGTACTTTACAGCTTCCGTGCAGAGCTTTGGGTCTCCAATTGCACAGGGTAAGAATATAATTGTTTAACTGAAGTCTCATAAAGAGTTGAATTGGAGCTACAAGAATTTCTGAAGAAGAGGTATGCAGTGTAACTTCAAGAACCAAATGGAAGGTACCTGTGGTCCTTTTAGGACCTACTAGAGCATTGGGCCACTTAATTTTATTTTCTCCGTGCTAGTGCAGTCAAATGTAAAACTTGGGCAGAACTTTTTGTCTCAAAGGCTTGCAGGGCGCTGTAGGATTTCTGTGTCCAGCACACCGAATTAGAGCTGACTCTAGAGCGGATTGTAAGAAGCTTTTAAGACTTGAGCGGTAGCTCAAAAGTCATTTGATATACTCAAAAGCAGCAGGAGGAAATATTAGTTCAGCAAATTATGGCCACTAATGTGGTGTGAAAAGGTCACTCTGTAACCCACCCAAATCTAACAGCACTGCTTAACAGCTTGGCAGGGATACTGCCAAGGTAACCGGAAGGTTTTGGTGAAATTTATGAATAGCCCTTAAAAAAATATTGTAAGAGTTGAGAGTTGCTGTGTGCCTAGATATCCTCCCTAACCATGTGTTTGAACTTAGAGTTTTATTATTTTTCAGCACAGATTTCTGCTACTGAGTTTAAGAGCAGCTGTAAGCTTTACCCGCAGGTGGAAACCCTCCTTCCCTACACCCTCCTCTCTTCACAATTCATTCAGAGCCTCAGATTTGAAACACTTTGTTTCTTCTTAAAGATGATTGAGAGCAGTGCTGCCATGGTGTGGGATGGTTTTGCTTTAACGCTGAGGGGGAGGCTTGTAGGCTGGGTATATCTTTATATCAGCTACCAGTCAGTGTTGGCAGAACTTGCTTCCAAGCATTATTTCAGGCTGTTCTTCACCCCCTTCCTGCCCTTTCTCAGGGTGCCTGTAGGGGTGGTGGCCCAGCAACCATTAACTCAGGCCACTTAGCCAGGGTAGGTCCCGGGTCAGCATTCCTTGCCCTGAAGCTTTCTGGAGAGGAAGGTGAAACCTTGTAGGCAGCAGCTGTTGACTCAGAGTATCTGCGGGCATGTGGGACCACCAGGATGGAGATGTGCTGCAGCAAGGATGAGCTGCTTCTGTGGCTATCAGATGCTTTAGACGATGGTTCTTTGAATTGTTGTGAAAGGTTTGATTGTTTTTGTTGTTTTTTAAATGGCCTCAATCACCGTGGTTTGTAGAATTGATTCCTTGTTGCCTTTTCCCCAGAAGGCACCATTACACGTGAATAGACCTTTCAAATTCAGCTCCATTGAAAATAATGGAATTAGTCTGTGCTGTTGTTCCCATTAAGGAAATCAATCTTGTTTTGAAAACCCCTGTGCTTTTGAGAAGAGCAGAACTTGACAGAAGGATCTACCTTTCTGCTAGGCAGAATTCCCCTGGAGACATCTGCTTGTGGTGGGCATCCCTTGATGTTTGCTTTCCTGTTTGGGGGAGATTTGCTGTGATTTTGAAACTGGCATTTCCTTGAGTAGTTTTAAGCTGCTGCTTGTGTTAGTTTTTAATGTTGATCTCTTTCCACTACTCCTTTATCTTTTATGACATTTATGTCAGGTCATGGACAAATAGTTATGTACTCCATGGTTTTATTTTTGGTACTGCTATCCTCACTGAGCATAACTATCAGGCTGTATTTCAAAATTGTCTCCTGCTTTTCCTCTGCCAGAACTGTTAAATGCTCCTCTCTGTTCATTCAGAAGAGCTTATTACTGCTGTTGGGTCTTTGATGGCCTGTTTCCAGAGCTTCTTAGCCCTTTTAGAGCCAACTCTTTGCTTTCCTTTGTCGGGCACTGAGCTGCTGGGATGCCCTTGGTGATCTGTTGACTGGAGGCTGTGGATCCATGGATTTCTTCTTGACAGTCCTGAGTAATGCAATATTGTGTTGGCGGCTTTGCTTTTCTTATTTCCCTAGCTGTTCTGCTGTATTTTTATATATAAAAAATATACATATATAAAATAAACAAGGAAGTTTCTGCAGAAAATAAATCATTGTTGAGAGAGGGCAAAATGACACTAAATTGGCAGCTTTACAGAAGGTATGATGCCTTTGATTGATTAGTTGTCAAAGAAATGTAATGTACTAAACATGATGAAGATTAAGGATGTTTAAGATGGTTAAAATTCAAGTTGCATAAATGTTTGGTGTTAGGTTTAGAGCCTCTTCCAGAATTTTAATTTTGAAAATGCAAAGTATTTGTTTTGTGCTGTTCCTTAGGAGCCCTCTAGATGTTTTTGAAAATGTGAGTTCTTAAAAACAAAACAAAACAAAACCAAAAAACAAACAAAACCCAGTCTGAAAGTGTTTACTGTTCACAGTTTATGAATTGGGTAGAGAGACATTATTTTTTTTGTGATTAATAGTGAGCTTCTGAGATGCATTAGACACTATTTACAGAAACTGAGCACCAGAAATAATAGTAGCATTATCCCAAACCTCGTCATTACTCTCAGGGTCCGATTTTACATTGTATCTAATGTTCAAGAAATAATAGCAGCGTATTTTTCAGCAAATGATTATTTAGGTATTTAGATAGATACATGTGCAGCACGAGAAAATACTAGTTAAACTAAAAAATGCTTTTTGAGAGGACTAGGAATGATTTATTTTTTTTAACCCTTTTCTGTTCCTTTTGTAACCACACCCTCCTCTGCCACTGTCTCATTCCTCCTTTTCTTCTAGGAGGCAGGAGTTCACAGGAACAAATACCTGGGCTTTGTACAGAACCCTGCCGGAGTCCTCAGAGCTCTGCATAAGTAACATTTCAGAGCCTTTCGTTGTTCTTATTCTCCCTGGGTGGGGTGGAGTGGCGGGTATGCCTGGTTTGGCCTCCATCGCTCCACTTCCCCTCTTTCCAGCTGCTAATAAAACCTAGTTTACTTAACGAAGCAGAGCAGAAGGGAGCCTGCAGCCACCCTGAGAGGTTGCTCGGTTCCCTCTGAGGTCCTGCCCGTTTGCATGCTGCAGGGAGCCCTCAGGTGTACAGCTCCAGGAAAACACAGACTTAATTAAGATATTATTATTAAGCACTCCTTACTTGGCCTGGGTGATGCACACTGCATGAACACAGAGCACCTTCTTGGCCCCTCTCTGCCCTTCCATGAGGCATGACTCGCTCCCCTCCGCTTTTCTGGCCAATTCTCTTCTTGCCAGTTGTCTTCCTAGCAAGAGCCCTCCTTGAGCTGGCACAGTCAGCTTCCATTGCTCCTTTCCTAAATACTAAAATGAACATCTTGCTGTCTCTCCTGGGGAGACTTCTCTCCATATCTGCCCAGATACTGCAGTATCCTTCTTGGTCACCTCCTTTGCTGTGATGCTGAAGAGGCCCCAAACCTGCCAGCTGTTAAGCTGGTGACAAATGACTGTCATATTGACCAGCATAGCCTGCTTGCTTCTATTCCCCTCTCCCCTAAGCCGTGATACAAGGCTGGACTGAGCACTGTTTGAAATCATCTCTCTGTTCTGTGCTTGCACAGCACCCGTAGCTGGGACTTTTGCAGTCATCACCGCCACAAGCTGCACTTCCAGAGAAGACAAAGGAACGTGTTTTCAGTCATGTTGGCAGATGATAGGGGCCTTCAGGCTTGTCTGACCATGGTAATTTGTCAAAACCTGCAACCTCAGCTGAGTCTTTTGAAAGCTGCCCTGTGTTGGTGAAGGTGAGGTAAAAGCCCTTGTTTTCTTTGCAAAGACAAACCGAGAAGTTTTAGGATAGAGTTTTGTTGTTAGGCCCTGTCAATGCAACAGGTTTTTGTGTCATCCATGGGCACTCCTTGCTGTGAAAACGCACAAGGTGAACTTTAAATTTGCATTACTCTAGCTGTATTTTGGTGTTCTCCTCGGAGTGTGAAGGGGACTGAGGCTTTATCTGCAAAACACCCAGCAGCCCCATCTCGGGTACTTCATGTGCTGCAAACCTTACGCACAGGGACTGCATGGAGAAGGTAACCCTGAAGGAGCAGGTTGGCTGGGGGTGGAGGAGCCTGTCCATGGGTCCTGCTCCCAGCAGCGCCTCTGACTGCCCTGAATCCAACTCAGTTTTCTCTGTCCTCTTTTTTCCATATTTTGCCTTTAAAGATTTTTGGATGTTGATAATCTCTTTAGCTTGTGCAGTGGACGCTAGGCGACACCAAAGCCCTGCCACACTACCGCAGCGTGTTCTCCCCATGTGGTCAGCTGTAGCGATGGCCTTTCACCACTGTGCTGGGGCAGAATGAGCGGACTTCTGCATCAGCTGCTGCCTCGGCATGCAGTTCGTAGGCAGTCTTTCCCACTGTGTTGGAAGTGGCATTAGGACAATGAAAAGCTCATAGAATCATGGAATATCTTGAGTAGTAAGGTACCCATAAGGATCATCAAGTCCAACTACCTGCTCCTTGCAGGAATAGCTTACCTCAGAGAGGAAAAATCTGGTTTATCCAGTGCTGTTTCATACTTAGAGGTCATGCTGAACACAAGGCACTTCATGAACAAGACATGCCCCATTCCAACGGTAGATAACTGTGGACCATCTGTATGTCCAAACATTGCCTTTATTCAATATATAATGCTGAAATTTCAGGTCCTTGTGAAGAGGAAGGGGGCTTCATGACTTGCAAGCAGAGCAGACTTGAGATGAAAGTCACCAAACTACGATAAATGGGGAGCTCCAAGGTATTTTTAGAACTGCATTGTAGAGTATGTCAGCTCTTTAAACTGATCTCAGTAATGAATAATTAAAGTATAAAATATAAGAACAGTAAATATTTCATTAAAATACTAAATAGAAACTACAAAATGTGTTGAAGACAAAGCATGTTTTTTTTGTTTTCTTTCTCTCTGCCGCCCCCCCCCCCCCCCCCTTCTTTTCCCTTCTCTTTATCTCCTCCTATGTGGAGAACCTTGGTCTGGGCAGAAAGAAGCAGAGGGATGGTCACCCATCAAACCACTGTCAGAATTAGAAATTCCTCTTTACTTATTAACCACTCTCTTCTGAATCATCCTTCATAGATTAACTTGTGGGTACAGTGATTCAGGTGATACCGCATCTATTCCTTTCCTGGAAATGGTTGCGGACCATTTAAGCACAAGAGGCTGGGAAGCTTCATAGCTCTCCTGTTGAGAAGAAAACATGTGTTCAAGCTCAGTCAGAAGTACTAGGTCAGTAGTAGTTAATCACTGGCTAAAACACATGAATATATGGAATTGCATTGTTTATTTGCAGTTAAAATTAATAAAACCTTCACAGAAATGGCTGATTAAGAAACTGAATGGTAATGGATAGTAAATAAAAAAAATGAAGCAAGTCCGTAGAGTAATTTTTTATTTTTTTTAATGTAAGATTTTTTTTTAAATGTAAGATTATTTAGGATCTCTATAGTTAGAAGTCAAATTAGGTATTGGTTGAGGCTCTGTTTATTAATCAAGACTAGTAATTACAAAGCAGTGTTCATTTCTAAGAGGTATTCAAGCAATCCTTGCTAAAGCCCAGCAAGAATGAATAGATAATATGTATAACCGGTAGACGGAGAATGAGCATTCAAGGTTGATGAAGATCTAATTTCCATTTAAAAATGAAACCAAATCTAATCTGAGGAATTAGAAGCAATAAGAATGATGTGTTAAAGGATATTTATAGGCAGTGCTGATCTTTCTGCACTGAAGTCTCCCAGGCCCCCAGGTCAGGGGGACGTGCTTCATACCTCATCAGATGATGGCAGAAGCAGATCTGAAGTCACTGCTGACACGGACTCTCTGTCCATGACAGCCTCACCTGTGAAGCAGCCTTCTCTGACCACTGATTTTCTTATATCCAGACAAAAGACACTAAGTGATTACATAGCCTTGCTCTGCCATCCCTCCCAAGGATCAGTGTGCGTAGCGCGACCGGGGCCAGGTTTCCACAAGACCAAAATCCTGAGATTGTTTCCAGTATTTTTTCCTCATGATTGTATGGAGTGTTGACCAAAGTAATTGACTGATTATTGCTTGGTTAGTTACCGTGGCTCTGATATCAGAGGTCACTCAGGATTAAATTTAATAAAAGACTTGCTGCTACAGCATCATATTTTTAAGTGCTTAGATCTCTGAATGGGACCCCATAATCTGAGTTTAACACAGAGTGTGTAGAAGAGTTTAACACTGGACAGAGCAATAATAATAATGATGATGATGATAATGATAATGATAATACTACTAATAATAGTGCTGCAATGGAACCAACAGACCTGAATGGGAATGTGAGTCCTGTTGGTCTCTGACTGCTTGGGTCTGAAAGCCATTCTAGGCATTAAGTCCCACTCTATATTCAACCTCTTAACCTGAGCGCTTAAGTTGCTCTTTCAGAGAAGTCACAAGAGAGTTCTGAATATTGGCTGATGCTTGTCAAGCATTTGAAGATTAAATATGCTGTGTGTGAACAAGTTTTTGCTTTTCTTGTATTGAACTTGGATACCAAGGTGATGAGCATGGTATAAGTATCTTGAGAGAGAAATGCTGAGCATAGTCATTTTTACTGATCTCAAGAGCTAAAAGACCTTTCTACAATTTTCTGCTTTTTTTGGTGTCTGATTACTCATTTATGTCCATATAATAGTGCAGTTATCTTTTCAACAGAAGAATTGGGAGGAGGAGATTATCATTTTAATAAAACTGTAATTCCTGGAATAATAGTTAAGTTCTTCCAGTTATCTAGGTTAAGGTGAAAACAATTAATGGATAGCTTTGGGTGGGATGAACACATTGCATATGTTTTGGGCACTTGTTGGCTCTGCAGGAACAGTGGTTTACAGGCTAATTCTTTGTTTTATTTATGATAAGCCTCTGCTTAGAAGACCTTTTACAGTTTTGGGGGTGGTTGTAGTTTTGGTTTTGTTTTTTAAAAGCTGACATTATTAAAAAAACACCACCCAAATGGTTTAAAAATAATGGGCCTTTATCCTTGAGATAAGCTTTTTTGAAATGTGATTTTCCCCCCCTCCCCCCCAAACAACCCCCCCTAATAATAAAGGATTTCAGCTTTCAGATAGCACTGGTATGATTTAATTTACCACTTGCTATCATTATCTGAGTCACTCTTAGGGAAAAAAATACGGAGAGTACTAATGTTAGATACACTGCAGGAAGACTGATACTTCTGTGGCGCTCTATGATAGCGGTATCATGAAGGGTTTGTTCCTGATATGTTAAGAACATATAAGCCGTTTCAATTTATTCAATTTAAGGTATGTGAACAGTCCTATGGTTATTAGTCCTTTTGCTAATTTTTTATTCTCTTTTTCTTAACTGTCACTTTCTCTGAAGTGTGAACCAGTTTTGGAAACGTTTTGAACTGGCCTGATTAAATGGTCTTTCCTTTATGAATTCTTTTGATTAGCTGAAATGCAGTATTACAAAGCTATTCCCACTCTGCCATGAGAAATGGTCAGGATTGGATTGCCTGTGAACAGTTTGGTGATGTGGCCCCACGTGGGATGGAAATACACACTTATTAAGGAGGTTCCCATTAAGCATCTTACAAATACCGATGAGTAGTTTGATGCTACTCATAGAGACACTTTTGTCTTGTGCTGGGCGAGCATTCGTCAAGCAGCTGTGCTCGAATTCCTTTCAACACAGTTGTGTCTCAGCTCTGCCCGAGGCAAGCAGATGATGCTCCACAGCCTGACAAGGCCCTGTCCCAGAGGGATGGACTTGGGTGAGTGAACTGACAGAGGTTCTAGTTCACGAAATGGGCTGGAATTAGTAATTCTGGTAGCAGGAGTGTGAAAAGAGTTATAGTACATGGGGTTACATCAGGCTGGCGGCCAGTCACCAGTGGTGTTCCCCAGGGCTCAATTTTAGGGCCAGTGCTCTTTAACGTTTTTATAAATGATCTGGACACAGGAACTGAATGTACATTGAGTAAGTTTGCCAATGATACTAAAATAGGGGGGGCTGCAGACCCCCTCGAGGGTAGAGGGGCCTACGGGGAGATCTGGATAGACCAGAGAGCTGTGCAATCACCAACCGTATGGAATTTAACAAGAGCAAGTGCCGGATTCTCCACCTGGGATGGGCTGATCCTGGGTACATGGACAAACTGGGGGATGAGAGGCTGGAGAACAGCCCCGCGGAAAGAGGCCTGGGGGTCTGGGCTGGCGGCAAGCTGGCCTGGGGTCAGGCGTGCCCTGGCAGCCCAAAGGGCTGCGGTGCCCTGGGCTGCGTCAGGCGCCGCACAGTAGCCGGCCGGGGGGCGACTGTCCTGCTGCTCCGCGCTGGCGCGGCCCCGCGGCTCTGTGGGCAGCTTTGGGTGCCTCGGTGCGGGGGAACATCCAGCTCCGGGAGTGTGTCCGGAGGGGGCGGCCAGGAGGGTGGACGGGCCTGGGGGCAAGGGGCAGCTGGCTTGTGCAGCTTGGAGAACAGGCCCAGGGGCACCCCCATGGCCCAGCCCCCCCCCCCATGGCCCAGGGGCTCCCTCACGGCCCAGGGGCTCCTCATGGCCCAAGGGTGCCCTTATGGCCCAGGGCCCCCCCAAATGGCCCGGGGATGCCCTCACGGCCCAGGGGCTCCCTCACGGCCCAGGGGCACCCGCATCACAGCCTACACCTTCCTCACAGGAGGCAGCGGGGCGGGAGGTGCTGCTGTCTGGTGACCAGCGATAGGACACGAGGAAATGGAGTGAAGCTGCGCCAGGGAAGTTCAGAGTGGCCATTAGGAAAAGGTTCTTCACTGAGAGGATGGTTGGAGCAGGGAGTTGGACTTGATGGCCCTTACAGCTTGGGCTACTCCGTGGTTCTGTAAATACATTATTCCTTTTTCCTTGGAAAAAGAGGAGGGGCCGCCCTGCTGAGCAAGTGCTTGTCCCTTCAGAGCTGGCTCCAGAAGGAGCAATGCATTTTCAGGGTTTTGTTTTGTTTTGTGGTGGTATTTTTTTTTTTTTGGTATGTGCTCAAAATATTTAAATGTTGCACGTGGGGAAAAAACCCAACCCCCCAAAAAAACACAATTAAAACATTAATTATTAGTGCTGAGAGTATTTTGAGTCATTTTTGTATTCAATAGACTGTAATTAAATACTCAGTGAACACAAAATTAGGTCATATATTATGTAAATAGGATGAGACATCCACTAGCTCTAGCAACAAATGCTTTGGAGTCCTTAAGGGTACAATTCACGATTGGACTCTTGGAGCCTAATTGGTTCTGTCTGACCCTGATTTCCTTCTCTGTCACATGCCCACCTGAGCACAGAGCAAATACCAAGGAGGGCGAGGGGTGAGACCGATGGTAGGTCACCTGCTGCCTCCAGCCGTGGCCAGCGCAGCCTTCCCCTTGCCTGATGTTCTCAGCCAGTTTGAGATGAGTTCTCCATGGGGGAAGACTTTCTCCTTGCCCTGAGTAGTCCTCTCTTCCCTGCTGTGGTCCAGCCATGTGACTTGAGTGCATCTTTAGACGCAAGCAGAATGAATTTAGGTATATTAATAAATAAATAAATAAATAGATGCTTATCCATTGTTCTGAGTAAGGCTTGGAACACTCGGCACTGCCTGGGATCATGCCCTCTATTCTCTTAACATGACACTTGATAACTTCTGGTTTAGCATTCATAATTACAAATGCCAAACCTGATTTTTCTCCCTTTGAGGATAGTGGGAGCAGTAACAGGTCCATTATTATTAGTCAGAACAATTATGTAGCTCTTAGAGAAAGGGGGAGGGGGGGTGGATATCAAGCTGTTGGATTCTGTTTTCTTGTGACAGGGACTTGCCTGCTGCAGGTGCATGATGTGTGAAGCAGCATTTCATGGCAGTCTGAAGTTGCTTCATCTTCATGTCCCCCACTCCTTGTGGTCTTTGTTCCCATCTCCAGAAGTGGCTCTTGAGGAGCACCACCATCCTCCCCCGTTCCTTTCTCCCCAGCTCTCCAAGTTCACCTTTCTAAATCCAGACAGGAGCCTCTGCGTGTACAGGCCCGTGGAGAAGAACAAGAGTGCGTTAGGAGGTGCTGGTGGCTGAACGGGGAAACAAGAAGGAAAAATTGCAGGTAGCTATCTTCCTAACCTTTCCTGGTCCTCCACCACCTGCTTGTTTCCCATTCTACCCTATTTTGTTTCCTAGTGAAAGAGGCTGCAATTCAGGGCTGACTAGGGGATGATGCATCAAATACTCTGAGTCCTTCAGGTATTAGTTTTCTAGAGCGTGTGGTTCGGTGCTGCTTGTATTCTTCATATGATGGAAGAAAAAGATTTTAGTCCATTATATTTTGAGTTTTTAAGAGAGATTATGTCTTCTGTAGCCTCCCTCCTCTTTCTGTGCCCCCTCACGCCAACCAAAGCACCTTTATTTTACAGAATTTCTTTCCTCAGCCCACAACTGATTCCTCATAGATCCCTGACAAAAAGCAGGGTAGGTTTAAATCAATAAGAAGAGATCAGCCTTGTTGTTGGGAGCGAGGGTAATCCATGGGGAGGCATAGTGGGAACTGCGCTGCTCCCTAACCCTAATGTGAGGGATCAGAATTAGTCTGTGAAAGGGAAATCAATGAATGTATTACTGTAAGGGAGATGGTGCGTGGTTTTTATACCTAGGCAGCTTTTTTCCTAATTCACCGTGACATAGGAAGAAACTTGCCTGTGTGAGGTCTGGTCTGTGCATCTTGAAGTGACATGTCTGGAGTCACAGAGGAAGGACTGCAGCGCTGGGGCTCTCGGCCCTGAGCATGCACTGGGAAGCGGGCTTGCAGCATCAGGCACATCTCTCACCTCTCATAGCTCTGAATGGCAAATGATACAGTTGCCTCCCTTGGTTTTCCTTGCCATTATTACCTCTGGAATTGGGACATAACACCTGGCGTGTGCAGTCCAGTATTTAGAAGTGAAAATCTTATTTATCTGGCTCAGCTACATAAGCTTATATGGACCTTTAAGGTTGACTGATGTTTTGCAAAGGTGGGCAACTTCTAGGAGCTGGTGGGTGTGATCCTGGGGATGGGATGTGGTTTCCTGTTTGCTTTCGGTAATAATAACTGCTGGGGAAAAACGAATCAGGCTGGACACACTGAGGACCAGATATTTCACTTTCAAACTTCCTTATAGCTGGGTGGGTCAGGCTTGACTGCTTTCAGCTTCCTACCGTCAGGAGGCATGGATTTGGCTTATCAAGCAGTGCTGGGCTTGCTAAGTGGTTGGCAGACATTATAGAAAAGCGAGATGCTATTCATGCTGCAGTGGATAAGAAGCTGGAAAGCATTGGTTTAAGATTGCAAGAGGCTGAGAGGAAAATTGAAGTCATGGAGATAACGATCATTGGACCTAATGCTACTCTTGCTGAGAATGCCAAAGGCCAGGTTGTAAGGCGCGCACAAGTCCAGTTGATGATCTGGAAAATAAGTGCAGATTGAGTATTATCATCTTGGTGGGAGAATGTTGTGAATATATTGACAGAGAAGCAGAGATTCACACGTTTGTTGCAGGGTGCTGGTCAAGCTGCATAAATGCGAGGTGAAATTTTTGAAGAGATGCTTCAGTATGTTGTAAGGTCATCATGTCACTGAAGTATCAAGCTACCAAGCAGGGACTTCCTGGGGCAATAAAACAGTGAATATTACTAAATGTAACTTTAAACTGGTCCATATGTTGCAAATCCAGAAAGAAAACTTAAAGCTTTTTCGCTGTTGGGGGATCGTTCAGTCTAAAAATCTCAGGAGGTGATTTTAATGCTCTGTGACTTCTGTGTGTCATTTGGATTTCATTTTTTCTCATATATCCCCCCACCAAAAAAAAAGTTTAGATTTGGTCTCACTGAAAAGCATAGAGGATGCTCTGCGTTCTTATTGCCAACAGGTTATCCTTTAATAAAACACTTATATATAGGCAGAGAGAGAAATCTGGACTGTAGTTGGTGCCATGGGCCTACATTTTTTTCTTTCTCTTTTTTGAAGAGAGTGAGATTTTAGGTTAAACGGTTCTTACCAAAGACATTATGCAACAATGGGTAGTGAATAGATAACATCTTCTCAGATGTACGCACAATCAGATTTTGTCCTCCAGCAATGGAGATTTTGTGTGCAGCTGCTGACAGAAGATTTTATTTGCCTGACAAAGGCCTATGTGGACAGAAATTTTTCCCCATTGACAAGAGTGGTCTTCAGCACATTTTTGGACTGCTCTCCTTTGGAATTGTTCCTTCTTGAAGGTCCACTAATTTCCCCCAACCCATTAAACATCCCCTATTAAAAAAAAAAAATAATTATGTTATATATAATATAAAAATTAACATCCTGACCTTTTCTTCCGTGTTTCTGCAGTTCCCTTGAGCCACTTTCCTCTCCCTGGGACACCAGTAATGTGTCCCACTGCCCTGGGCTGGGAGGGACGTGGGAGGACAGGTGTGGTGGTGGGGTGGTGTCCATTTGCGGTTGTATGATTGTTTGGGCAGGGGTATAAAAAGGGGTCAGTGGATTAATCATTCATTTTTCTGCATTATGTTTTTTGTGCCAGATCTGTTGTTTGCCCCGACACTGGTCCTTCCTTGTGGAAGTGTTGTGGATATCGCTGTCTGGCATGTCTGCGCAGGGTTAATTTCTGTGAGAGCAAGGAATTGCTTCCCCTTCTCTTTTTGAGGAGGCAGTTAGGCACAATGAAAGCAGGTGGTGTTAATCGGTCCCGTTGTCACTGATTACTTGGGATTTCAAACTTCGTTTTCCTAATACAAGAATGGTTGGATGCTGGAAGTTTTCCTTTGGCCTGGAGCTTTCCATAGTAAAAGAGAATTTGGAAACCAAGGGTTATACTCTAGCCAAAGGGTAATTTAAGGTAATGCAAAGTCTGACCATTTAGAAGATTTAAACCTTTCCTGATGCAAGCTGCTCTTACTTTTTACTTTTCCCTGAAATTCCCACAAAGTGGATGGAGTTTATTGCTCATGTGGGGGTCTGGTCCCTGCAACACCTCTGTGTCCACAATCTAGGACCAGTTGGGGGGGTGGAGGTCTTGTGTCAGAGTAATGCTTCTCTGTTTACTCCAGCATGGAAAGCAGTCAGCAGTGTCTCTGTGCTGTTATTTATTAATAGTTGTATTGTGGTCATGCTGTGGTACATTAGGCACTGTACAAGTGTGCAGTGAAAGGGGTGCATGGGCGGCTGGACCAACTCCTCTCCTGGCCCAGGAGATGCTTTGGACCACAGAAATGTCAGTGATATTTTTCATGAGCTGGTTGGTGAGACCCTCACTGCTTTTTGTGGACTCAAGCTTGGCCATGTGGGGAACCAGGCAGCCTGGCAAAACAGCCAGGAGATGGGGGAGAACAGAGGAGAACAAGGAAACAGGGCAATTATCTCAGAAAGGACAAAACGTTTGTTGTGCTAAAAATACACAGCCACACTGCTGATACTACGTTCCACGCAATGGCACTGAGCTATTTCAGGATGATGAATGGGAGGGGCACCGATACAGATCTGCTTGGAGACGTATGGTGGCCAAAAGCGTGGTGAGAGTCCGTGGAGAACAGTGGACATGGTGAGCATCTGCAAGGTGGGGTCTCACCTGCGCTCCTTTCCCCCAGGGAGCCAGCCTTGCCTGCCTGGGGTGTGATTTCAGCAGTGGGTAGTCACCCTGGTTTTTGAGGGGCTGGGTGGATGTTGTTCTGCCCGGGAAATGTGAAAAGAGAGTTCAAGGACATGCAGTTCAGAGGTGCACATCATCCTGTATGTGTGGGATGCTGTGAACTCCTTGGCAGGCATCTACCGAGAGCCTATAAATTCAAAAGAGGCGTGTAGCGTGCGAGGGCTGAGCTGGTAGGCTGGTGTCCAGCCTCTGAGTATTTTTTGTTTCTGAGCAGCTGTTTGCAGGACCAAAGGGGAAGCGGGGGGAACGTACCATGTGCTACCCACCTCCTGGCCTGCACTGTATTGTCTGCTTCAAAAGCTTTGCTCGCCAGCAAAATTTCCTATCTTTTGACTACATGTAATTTTTGGTTTAACTCCTGTACTTTTGTGTGCCATACCAACAAGCGCAGGTAGAAATACATTTCTATGTGCTGCTTAAAATGTAGATCTTTTGGATTACCTGTGGCATTGCTTAGGAAATTTCCGTGCTTTGTTGTATTGCACATGCTCCTAATACATTTACAAGCAAGCCACACACTGGGACAAAACTAGGTCACTGGTAGACTCCTTACTGGACAGATGTTTAATTTTTGTAATTCACCCCCTATATTAGCGACATAACTGCGATTTTAAGGGTAGACAAATCTTGCTGACCATAGCGAATTTTTATTGTGCCTCCATCAGAAGGTTGAATTTTGGAGGCACAAAATGAGAGGGTTTTCGTACATGGGAGAAAGCGGGGTATTTTGTCTTTGACTCTCAGTGGGAGGTCACAGCCTTTTGTGCTGGCAGCTCTCAAACCAGCACAAACTGGGGTGATTAGCTCCCTTTTCTAATGAGTACACAAAGCTGATTGTGAATGAGCCAGTGGGTTCATTGTGCAACCTTGGCCTGCGTTTAATCCTTTATGCGAGACCCCCTTTTACACAGGGGCAGCAATTGGAATCCAATTTACACCAGGCTCGCCATTAAATCTCCTTATGCTGGCGATACTACTAATCAATGAAATTGAAATTCAATTGCCGTTAGGAGTCTCTTCCCTTCAGTTGTGCCGCTCTTTCAGCTACGCGGCGCGTTTTAAGAGAGATGAAGCCCTTAAGTGGGAAACACTTTGTCTTCCTAATACAAGAATAAACAATGTCTCGCTTCTTGGCAAAACACATCCGAAGTACTGTGTAACAAGCAGGAGAGATCTTAAAAGTCCATCAAGAGACGTTATGGTAATTTTGCAAGAACGACCACCTTGCTTTTAGTGAGAGTTATCTAAATATGAAGATAAAAGGAAGAAGAAAGGGAGCTTGACGTGTAGAGAGACACATGAAAGGTTTCAGGAGAGGCTTTCTGTGCTGCACAGGGATATTAGCAGTTGAGTTTTCTGGCAAGCACCTTAATAGCAAGAAGAGTTTCTTCCTGTCTGGTTTTCACTTTAACAAGCAGGACTTGTTAAATCAGTTTTGGGGTGCATCAGAGATCAGTAAATGACAAAGAGGAGAATTCATATGTATCACTTGTTTTCTTTTCAAGGAACATTGTGAATGCTGATGAATCAGCCCTTCCCAGCAACCTTGGGAACTGTGAAATTATAGTTGAAGAAACTTCCCCATGTTGCAATTGAGGAACTGAGACACAGAAAGAATTTTTTAGGAGTACCAGTGTTTGGGCACCCACATGTGATGAGGAGGAATGATTTCAGAAGCACTGAATGCCCGTCCTCTGGAAAGCAAGCAAGCTGAAATACCTCACCTGGGGGAGTCATAAATGGGAATGCCACAAGTCATGGCTCACTCTCGGCTTTTGAAAGTCAGCGTGCTTTGTGCCTTGAAACCGCTTGGGTCAGGAGTTGCTCAGTTCTCATCCCCATCTATTACTCTTGCTGCCTGCAACCCCTTGAAATATTCATTCCACCTTTTATTCGTCAGTGCTGTTTAATACCCCAGGCATAACGATGATCTGGAACATTTGTATTCTGTTACAGTCATTGTTGTGGGATTATCTAGAAAGCTGACACTAGGCTGGAAATTAATGAGTATATATTCCCATTGTAACCAGTATGCCAGGTGTATTTATTTTAAAAAATCATGAAGTAGCCTCCCCAAAATCAGGTGATACTTTTTACACAATTAACTGAGTTTGCTTTTTATTTTTCACCTGGTTTCTGACCTGTTGGGATGCACGTTGGTTGATTTTCCAATCTTTCATTTGCAGCTGTCAGAATTGGCAATTTGGCTTGGGGGGATGGGTGGGGAGGGAAGGTATTTTTTTAATACAGCCCAAGGAATTTATGAACAGAAGTGTGAAGATGAATACTACAGAACTCATGGTAAAAATTACAGGTACAACCATGGCTGCTAAACTGAAAGAGTTTAGCCATTGTTTGTACTTGCACAGTGTTCTGCCTTGGTTTTGCTGTGAAAACGTGGCACTACAGAACCATGCAGGTGATCTTACATTTATGGGTCTTCTGTCCTGAGGAACCTGAAACTCAAGCTGAGATGACTTCAAGGCCTCCCAGGACAGTCTGAGGGCTGTTGGGTTAGACAGTGTAGAACCATACATCATTTAGGTTGGAAAAGACCCTTTTAAGATCATCAAGTCCCAGTGTAAACCTAACACTGCCAAATCCAGCACTAAACCGTGTCCCTCGGCACCATGTCTACAGTGTTGGTCGGAAGAGGAGGCATTGGGAAGCACAGAATTACTGAATTTCAATTATTTTTTTAACCTGGCAGTTTCAAATTATGGATGCATCTGAGAATACAGAAACTTTTCCTAGCTAGGTACGGAGGAGACTGCCCATCTTCTGAGCTGAATATGCACTTTTGGAGGGTGGTGCTTTGGGGTTGCCAGACTGGTAGATTGTGTTGGTATGTTTAGGTACCACCTTGGTTTGGTTATATATTAGTGACCTTTTCTCTCTGATCTCATCCTCTGTGCTGTCCAGATTGAGTTGTTGCACAGTTTTCTGAACAAGGCTAAGCTAAAAGGCCAGGGAGAAGTTACAGCTGGTACAAAATGTAGCTGCCTGCCTGTTTGATGGCCATTGCTGCAGGGAATGCATTTGACTTGATCTTCAGTGGTTCACTCCACATAAAAATAATAATAAAAAAAACCCAACCAAACCAAACCCCCACAATTATTACTTTAAGCTGCTGCTCTCATTTCAGAGATGCAGGCTGTTCTTCCATGAGCCACTGAGGAAGATGGGTTTTACCTGTAATGTGATTAATGCAAGGTAATCATTACATAGGTAACAGCCACAAGCTTTAAACCACTGGGCTTTTTCAGTGGGCAAAGTCTTGGCTTTGCAATTGATTCAGTCAGGAAAAGTCTGGTTGACCTTTCAGGCAAAGCTGATCTGCTAGCCTTTAAGGTGAGGGTATTTTAGGTTTGTTTGTTGGTGGTTTTTTTCCTATTTTGTACAAATGCAGCAGTCTCACTTAAGGACAAATGCCCTTAAGTGTGCAACTGAGCCTGTTTAATAAGTTAAACATTTTGGGGCGTTTGGTTTTGTGACCTCCTTTTCTGTGAGCAAGTTGAACTCCCATCATTTTGCAGGGAGCATTAGGACATTGATCTTATTTGGCAGAAAATAAATGGATGTTTGTGTTATGATGCCTATTCAAGTACTTTCTTCTATGTATCTGCAGGATGCTCTGCCCTGAAATCAGATCTCGCCTGACTGATACATTTTAAGCAGGATCATTCTGACTCTTTCACAACTTTCAAGTGTAAATGTGTTAATGTTTTGCCCAGCACATTACTTCTAACAGGCTGAACTTTCATTGTGTTTTCGCAGTTTGGGTTTATGTTAAATTTGAGGCTTTCATAGTTATTTAATTCTTCATAATTTTTGATGCCCTGGAAGGCTCATGAGTGCCCCAAGACTGCAAAGGAAAAGACAAACACCCAGCCTCCCTGGCTTTGTTTTCTAAAGATCTTCCTTTTTTCTCCCCAACCTCCAAGCCCCCAAATCTGAGCCCCAGGGGAAAATCGGAAGTTGCTTCCTCAAACCTGTCAACTCTTATGCTTTCAGGATGAGCCTAATGATGTTGAGCCCTATATGATTCTTTCACACTTGTCTACTTCAATCTCACACCGCAAGACAAGTAGTGGCTGTGCGGAGGGAGGGATGAAAGTCCTGCTACGGTAGAAATCTGCAAAATGTACGCACTGGGTGTGAAGGAAATTTGGGATCAGATGCAAATCCTGTGTGTAGCATAGCTGGTTGTTTTTTTGGGGTTTTTTCCCTTGCAGTTTAATATGATTTTTGTCTTGATGTGTAGGAAATCAAATCAGGTTTTGGAGGGACGCAGGGAGGGATAAGAGTGGAGAATTATGCTGAGTGTTTCCCATCTGCCTGATGTTATGTAGGTGGGAGTAAATAGCAGGATTTGACTGTGGAAGGAAGGGAATTAGTGCTGAAATTGAGTACATAGGTGGCTACAAGCCTGATGTTTCAGTGATTGACCCTCTCTGCCTTTTTTAACCAATTATGAGACCACTTGTCCTAGGGACATTTTGTGCCTGGAGGCTCCATATAAAAATAGTGGGGTTGCATTACCAGACTAATACAGGTCTCTCTGTAACAGCTGCATGTGGCCCACAGTGCTCCCTGTGCTTTTTCTCATTGAAAGTGGGTAAGAAATGTTCTCAGGCTAAATTTTGGGAGCAACCAGTGTGCAGCATTACTGGACTGCCCAGACTCCGTAGAGTGAAGTCATCGCTTTTTTCTCTGTGTTTGCTTTTCAGCTGAATCTGTGAGTGGTTTCCTCTACTTCTATTTTCTGGTGAGTCACAGAGGAACAGAAACAGGCTAAACACAGATGGAAATGAGGCTGGCTGCCTCAGTTTCTCTCCAGAGTGCACTCTTTGCAGATAGCATTTGGAAAATCATGTGTAGGTGCTACAAACACACAAAGTCATGTAGAGACGGGGCTTGCTTGCCCCTTTGCTGTTAGATTGATTTTACACACCAATGAAATGTAGATCAGATTTATGCCGTGTGTGAACAGTGTGACTGCCTCTTTTGTAACTATTAGCCATCATCCTTTTGCTCCCTGTGGGTATTTACAAGCTAATTTTGTACAGGGCTCTGGTTTTGGTATGCCAGAGCGGTATCTGAAGCCACGTAGATAAGTGCTGAGCATCTGTTACTCTACAAGAGTAAGTATGTCAGATGTAGTGATGGAGATCCCTCCCCTGCGCAGGATGCAGATGGAGGGTGCACATGTGCTGAGGGACCGTCACCGCTCTGGAGGGGCAACTGGTGAATGAAGTGGGTGGAAAGAAACAGGATGGGAAGACAGAAAAGAGCGATGGGGTATTATATGTCTTGTTAAAGGTTTTACTGCTGTATCTTTACTTTTTCAGTTCTAAACAGATCTGGGGTTCTTTTTAACTTATAACTTTTTTGTAATGGGGTCCCCTGTCCAAAACCTGGATCCTTGAGGTTCTGTTGAATTTGAACCTTTTGGCATACACACGCAGCTGCAGCACACCAGGTACTCTGACTTTGTGTTTTTTTGTTGGGTTGTGTTTTTTGTGGGTTTTTTTTTGAGATTATTTTGCCAGCAAAGGCTGATGTTAGACTGTGGGTAGTTAAAAAGTGAATTCAAGCAGCCCGTTGTGGGGAACCTGAGAAAGTGCTGTCTCCAGCCAGGTTCTCAGTGAATGCTGGCCCTTGCCCAATGGTCAGACGGGTGATTTACTGTGTGCTTTTCCCCATTGCTATGCAGCAGGCCAGAACTGTTGCGTGGAATCTTTTTTATTTATTTTAGTTTTTTTTTAAAACCTCTTTTACTGAGATTTGTGAGCTTTCTTTGTGGTTTGCCAAATGACCAGCGTTAAAAATGACAGTCTTTGGCTGTAGGTCTAAAGGTTGTGATAACGAATCAGAATTCCAGCATCAGAAATTGGGCTTTGTAAGAGGTAGACATATAAATCAAGGCTGAGCTGATTAAATGTGCTCTTTTGTGAGGCTCTGTGGTGGGGCTAATGGTGTTCACCTTCTTGGCTGAAGTTCCTGAGAGGTCAGGGTGTATCGGCAATGAAGGAGGAAAACATGTACTCGGGAACGATGCTAAAGTATGATTTGTCATCTGTGGGGGTAAAGTGATATAATGAAAACCACGGGCAATGCAGGATGGATGATACCTGTGACCCTTGCTGGGCCACAGATGGCCTCCTGGCCAGATGACCACTCTCCTGGCTGAAATCAGGAGCAGCAAGTCCTCAAGTCAGAGGCCTTTGCGTTCAAGACTGACTTCTTGAGATATTTTACAGGCGTACTGCAGGTCCGAACCGATGCTGTTTCTGCAGGCAGCTGCAATCTGATGGTGGGGCACACCGTGATGCACAGCCTGGTCAGTTGGGTTGGGTTGTGCCGGTGTCCGCAGGAGGAGAAGCCTGGTGGACTGACTGGCTGTAGAGGTATGTGTGGTGTGGATCTGACACCAGTTGTCACCCTCCGGCGTGACCTGGCGTGGCTGTGACCTACTGTCAGAGATGGCACCCGCTCTCCTCCAGGTTTCTCCCCAGGGGCTGCTCAGCACGACGGCTCTGCCTTCAGGGCTTCAGACTGACACCTTGCTGCAGCAGACACTTCAGCTGCAACTTGGCTAAACACAAGGTTTACGAGTACTTTTGAGTCAAAATGCATGTCAGTCGTTCTTTTTTGTCTCTGTTTCCCCATTTCTTCTAGCAGTTGCTCTTCAGGCGATGAAAACTGCAAGTGTTCTTCATTCCAAAATACTGTTTCCAGTTGGACAATGAGAACCGAACGAGTCGCTGCTTCCTCTTGTAGCTGAGAGACCTCCTTAAGAGACACATCAGGCATGTATTTATGAAAACAGGGTGGAAGCAGCGTAAGGTGTTTAGAAATGTTTGCAATCACATGCTGTCTTGAAGACTTCCTAAAAGCTTCCCCAGGGGCAGTTCTCCCCAGCCAGGGCTGTGTCATTACCCTGGGTGGTGGTGAGGCACCCGGGAGGCATTTGGAGATGCACGTGACTCCCAGTTCTCTACGTGTTAAAACAATATTGTGTTAGCACATACCTACACCGGTGACTGTGCTTTTAATGAATATGCACTATGCTGAACATAAAATCGAGATAAATCCCCTAGGGACGTTTTCTTTTTTGACTGCTCCAAAATCCTGTTCAAGCGCATTCAAGTTAGTCATCCAACATCTGCTTGTTTTTCGTTCCTATCAGTATTCATTCAGAGGTAAACTTCTGGGGGTAACCTTTGCCAGCACTTCCCTAAATACTCGGTAATATACAGGGAGCACAGGAGAGTGCTCAGATGTTTTTAATATAATCCAATGACAGCAGAATGCAGCTGCCACCTGCAGACCAGTGTTTGCAGGGTGACATTTGGGCCATGCCTAAAAGGTTCTCTCTGAACCCTAAAAAATGGGTTCACTGGTTATTTTTTATCATTATTATTTTAATTTTAATTTTTCCTCTTAATCCTTCATCTGCAGCAGCTTGATTTTGGGGTTGGTGGCACCGGAGGAAGGGAAGGTCGGTAAGGAAAGAGGGTTGGACGTGGCTGGCGCGGGAGCTGTCGGATGCTGCAGTGGAGCTGGGCATGGGGGGCAGTGCCTTGATGCCAGCCTTGCTCGGGAGCATCTTCTGTGAGGCTCAGTGCAGCAGCCATGAGAAAAAAGCTGGCTCTGTCACTATGACCATCATTTACTCTTCCTTCCACACCTTTGCTTGTTCGGGTATCTTTTTTGAGAATTCAGCTTAAGCTGCGGACTTCCTTGCTTCATTAAGACAGTTATCCCTGTTTGCCCTAGTTAGTCACTGTAAACGAGCTGTTGCATTTGATGATAACCCTGTACTAATCTACTACTTCTTTTAATTATATTAGAGTCACAACACATAAATGTTCTGCTTGGATAGATAGCCCTTCCATCCTGCTATGCTTTTTTGAAGCCTGATTTGTAGCCTTTCGTTTCTGTCCCAGCACAGCACACACACACAGCCCACTCCCCCCCCCCCCCCCCCCCCCCCCCCGGGATTTGAAAGGACAGGTTTTTGTTGTCACAAATTTGGCAAGTTTTAGTGTGGAGAACAAGGAGATGCAGCAGGCTAGGTGGAAGGGAACACATGGGTGCTTTTTTGCCTTTTTTTTTTTTTTTGGCCCATTGTTTCCAACTAGTGTGTCTTTTCTTTAGGTGATGGTATACATTTATTTTTTTTAAAAGGGAAAAATATCTCCAAATAGTGGAGACATTCAGTGTAAAAAAAAAAAAAAAATCATTTTGCTTTGTTTGTCGATATGTTGTTGTTGGTTTTTTATTTTTAACTTTTGGGTTTTTTCACTAGTTGGGTTATTCGGTGACAAACTCAGCATACCAATTGCTGTAGCAGAAGGCTCTGGTGCTGGAGCAGTGCTTGCAGTGCTGTAGTGCTGTAGATCACTTGTAAAGGTGGCAAAATACGGCCAGAGTGGTTTCCTCTGTTGCACCCTGACATCTCTGTGTTTGGTGCCTGTTCCCCCTTCGATCCCAGGCAGAGTCTGACAGCAGAGAAGCCAGGTTATAACAATTCAAGCAGCAACAAAGTGAGCACCTCTGTTTTCAGTTGATGCCCAGTAGCCATTGGTCTAACTTTTAACAGCGGGTGCGGTTTGCCCTGTGTTTCAGTAGTAGTTACCTTGAAATTAGTTCCTATTATGTTTGTTCTTAGTCCTTTGTTCTTGGTCACCACTATGTAATTTTTTTTTTTTTATTTTCTTTCCCCCACTGCAAATTAAACACAAGACATTGTGGTGGGTTGCAATCTTTGCGGTCTCAAGGGATTAATTCTGCAATTTCCAGCCTGATGTTCTTTTGTCCTGGAATGAAAATGGTCATCTTAGGTAATGGCTATTTTTATACAACCATTTGTTCACTGAGAACTGGGTTGAGACCTCCAGTAGCATATCATTGACTGCTAAACAGCCATCGTGCAGCTCAGATCACCTATGGACTTGGCTATGCCATTGTCAGAGATGGAAAAGCTGGTTAAAAAAATGACCTCATATGGTCTTACTAACCCCGTTCAAGGCCCCTCACTTTCAACTCTTTTTTTTTTTTTTTTTTTTTTTTTTTTTTTGTAATAGTATGACTCAGGAAACCTTAATTTTAGGTGACAGGTAGAAATATCAGCATACAAATAATAATAAAAAATCACCTTTGTTGATTTCTGTTGCGAAAAACCAGAAAAATGTAAAATATTGCTGCAGTATCTTGTGGTTAGCTTGAAGGACCACAGTGCTTGGGTGCGTACAGATGTCAGTTTGGGGAGGTGATGACAGCAGCTGGATGATTTCCCTCCTCCAGCAGCATATTTTCTCTAGGAGGGCATGGCATCAGGTGTTCAGATGCAGCTCTGGGGAAGTAATGCTTGAATTGCATGCGTGTAGACTTAGGCTTGGATGGGGTACACTTTGGAGCCAGTGCAAACAGCCGAGGTGATGTGACCCTGCAGCGCTCCTGGCTGGGGGTGCCTTGTTCCTGCCGGTCCAGAGCCTTTGTAAGTCAGCACTGCCCCCTAAAAAAGCCCCTTGAAGAATCTGAAGATGCTTCTGCATCTTATTTTCCTAAAACCCCACCTCTTCCCAACCGTGTGGCTCTGGCCAGGCCCGCCAGTGGGGTGGGACAGCTGGGGACAAGGTGCCGGTGAGAGTTGCCAGCGCTGTGCCGACGCTTTGGCCGTGCCACCTTCCTCTGCTGGGGCAGGAACCGGGGCTGGGGTGCTTCCTTAACAGAAAGGGAAATTGCACATTTTTGAGTGTTCAAAATGCTTCCCAAGCATTTTTGCGGTTAATTCCCAACTCTGGGGTATTGTCTTTACCTTCGAGAAAAGAAAACTGAGGCAAAGATACTCACTGGGCATCAGAGGCTCATTTAGAGTCCTGATGGTTCACTGTGCAATCCATTTGGTGGGCCAAGTTCCTTCTAAACTAAACTGTTAAAAAGCTAATAGTGATAATACTAAGATCAAAATGCAGAGCAAGAAACTATCCATACGGTTTTTAGTCCGCCTAGAGAGGAGACACATACAATTATTTCTGAGGAATTATTTTATTTAGTCAACACTATTAAATAAATACTATTGACAAGTTTTCAAGGCCTCTATTTTTTTATTTTTTAAATAAACCCAGCAAACCGTTTGGACATTGCGTTAGTGCTGAATTGGCCTGTGGATCACTATGCTCTGAAGTTTGTATTAATCAGCACTCCGCAGTCAGTGTATTGTTGCTTCATTAACCTACTTGTTTTTAAGTATCTGTAAATCACAAAGAGGAGAAGTCATGCTGCTAGCTGAGAAAGCAGCCCTGTTTGTAGCATGTCCCCTCTCTGAATCACATCTCTGGTTAGCACTTAGGGTTTTTTTTCTTTTTATTCGTTTTCCTTACCTGTGAAATTTGTGTTGTAGCCTAGAAGGGTATTTCAGATGTGTATATCCAAAATTGCAAGTGCTGTTGCTTTTAACATCCAGGCTCCCTGGGGATATTTGGTTCTGGAATACATCTTTTCTCCAAGTGTTTTTTCACTGCTCACAATGTCACAGCTAAGGTCTTGGTGTTCAGTAGGTAGATTTTATTTGTCAGTACGCTGTGTCTTCCTAAAGAGACAGAGTATCACAATAAAAATTATTTATTTGGTTTTTTAAGTGAATCATTACAGGAGTTATTAAAGGACACTAATAAATGTTACTAATCGAGAGATCATTACAGGGTCTGCAGGAGGAGAGGGGGCTAGTATCAGGTTGTGCAATCTAGCAGTGATTATGTGTTAATATTTCTTGGGCTGACGGTGATGTTGTTCAGCGGTCATGTCCTGTACTTCTGGAGAAGACTTCAAGGGGCTGGGAAGGAAGAAGAAAGGGAGGGTTATTCTTGCTGTTGATACTGAGGTTTGTACATTGATGACTGCAAGTCAGTGACTAACTCCTTTAGTGGCAGAATGGACCCGATAGTCGTCATTGTCACCATCATTTTTAACGTGTCTCACTTTCATGTGGTGGCACCCAACCACCTCTTTGGACCATTAGTGTGGAGAGGACGTGGGGGGTCAGCTGGTGCCCCTTGCCCAGGCCCGTGTTGGACACCCAGATCGGGCGTTAGGAGTAAGCAACTCATGAGCTGCTTTTGTTTTCCCATTATTTCTTGGAGTCGCGATGTCAAGCTAATGGGGAGAAGTGGATGTTTTCTGTTCTGTAGCCTCTATCAAGTACTCTGTTGGTGTCTGGCTTTTGTTGTTGTTGTCAGTACAAGTGCTGTTGAAAACTCTATTGTTTAAACTTTGGCAACTCAGATTTAGGGTGTAAGGCACCTACATGCAATTGAACCCATAACATGACTCATGTTGGTAATTCATAATTGCAGGCACTGAGTGTGCAACTTGCTTTCCTTTGGAACACAGTCTATTATGCAACATGAGCTGACGAGTACAATTTTTAACATTTTCTCTGACTATACATAAGCATCAGCTCTGAAATTTGGAGAGCTTTCTAATTGAATGATATTCTCTTGGAGAATCAAATACATGTTAACAACTTTTTAAAAAAAATATAACAAAGAATAATTGAACTTCAATAGTATCTGATTACATTTGGTGTGAGTTTCAAAAATCAATTTTTCTTAACAGATTTAAATTGCAATTGCATTTCTATATTTGTATTTTTGTGCCTTGTGTCAAGTACCACATGACTATTGGCACTGCGGCGCCTGACTTCTGGATGAAGGACTTACAAGTACACCAAGTAAATACGGATGGTTTCAGTAAAGCGCCAGCCAAGTACAGTCATCATTTTTGTTTTTGTTTACCAGCCTGTCCTACCTGTTGAGAAATGGAACATAATCTGTAAACATACACTTTGGGTTTTGAAGTAATCTTCCCCAATCTCCTAAAGCACGTAAAGCTTTCTCTAGATTAATATTTACACCAAATTGTTTAAATGAGTATGATTTTTCTAGCATGAAATTTTTAAAATTAATTTATCAGTGTCTTGCCTCATGCTGCTAAAAGAGACGAAAGGGAATCTGCCTCTTGTATTTAGCTTTATTTTACAGTAATATTTTTTCTATTTGTGTGAATAAATGCTGATCTCACTTCATCACCATTTTTAGATGTTCTGCAATGCTGAACACAGAATACGAGTTGTCCTTTTTAGAAATAGCCCTCAAAACACTCCATACTCATAAGCGACTGTTCTAACCTGTTTGTACAGCTGGGTGAACGGATGCACCCAGAGCTTTTAGCTTGCCCTAGTTGAGCAAAAGTTGCCGAGCCCTGGCAGTGTGGACATATTTTGTGAACTCAGAGAGGAGCACAAGTGCTAGATGAGGATCCAGAAGATGGACCTGGCTCCCTCGAGGCAGATTCCGCTGCTGTGAGTGTAGACTGGACTGTTGCTTCTTCCCTGCCAATGTTACCCGTTGTAGGCTACATGAGCATGGTGATGCTAACACGTTACTGGACACGATGGGAAACTGAGCCCTGGCTTGTGTCCTCATCTGCTGGGATGTCCTCCTTGCCCCGCTTTGCCTTGGGTGAGATCTTGTCTTCCTGGGCATGCACATGTGTCTTCCCCAGCCACGTGAGCTGCAGGGAGGAGGGAGAGGTGTTTTGAAAACATGAATTGAGGCTTTGAAAACATGAATTTTCTGAGTTCCTGGGTGCGTTTTGTTTGGATGAGAACGAGGGAGAGCTTCATTTATGCTTTTTTAAAGAATGACCCCAGCACAGGAGTCCATTCTGGTTTAATGGCCCCGCTTTCTGAGTGCCCTGGATCAAACCACATGTTGCTGAGCCCCAAAGAAAGCCCTGAAGTAGCTGGGGGGGGTTGTGCACTGGCAAAGTGATACATTTATAAAATGTTCATTAACTTGAGGTTAATGCCTCAGAGGGGTTTTGACATTTTATATGTTGCATTTTGTCGTTGCTACTTAAACAAGCAGCATCCCCTGCACCCCAAACCCTGTTGAACTGGGGACAAAATGCACTTGATGCTTGGGCTGTTTAGCCTGGACTGCTTACGTGGAGATGCTGTCGGCTCCTCTGCAGCACCACCAGCCCTTCCGAGGCAAACGGAAAACCCTGCGCCGTGGATGTGCGTGAAGCTGCAAGGCACTGGGGCTTCTTTTGATATATCTGCTTTCAGAAGGCATATGCACTGATTCATCAAAAAGGTGACAGCTCATCATTAGCCAGCCTGGTCACATATGTTACGGTGGTGAATGATGTTTGATCAAGTGAAGCCCAAGGTAAGACATGAAGAAACACATTGTAAAGCATGCTTTGTTAATGCAAAACATAGAGGTGGCTCCCTGGAATCTAATGCAAACATCTAATAGCTCCTATTTTATCCTCATCTCATGAAATGTGCTAAGCTTAAGTGGAAGCAGCTGCCTCCTGCACAGAGAAAGGGAGGCAGACCCCCCTCTCCACCCACCCCCAGCCCCTGCACGTTCAGTTAGCTGCTGTTTTGCCTCGGAGTGCTGCATTATGACCACTCCTACTGTCAGAGACATTAGTAAATATGCAGTACAGTAATGAATTTGTAAATAGAGAGTGGGGCTAACGAGTGTCCTCAGCTCAGGAATGCAGTGGGTATATATTAAGCCAGGTGTATGGGGGGAGGGGAAAAAAAAAAAAAAAGCATCTCTAGGCTGGATTTTATAATTAGGGCACATGGTGTAACTCTTTTGTTTTGCAGAAGCCAGCTTTATTAATTGACGTAGAAGGTTGCTGTGTGCTATTCATTGTTTGATTAAAATGCCTGTATAAATAATTAGACCTCTTCTGTTTGTTTTATTTTTTGCACTCAGTTTACATTTTCATACAGAATAAAAATGAATTAGCAAATGCATTTATTTTCCAAATTTCTTTTAACCCATAGCTGTTCTCCCCTGGTCACCGGCTGCTGCAGTAGCGACATGACCTTTGTGCCATGCTATTTCAGACCTCAGGAACTCCGTTCTCTTTGGAGAAGCTGCGATCCTCCTCCCTCCTTTGTGTGTGTGCTGCGGGGGGCTGCGGGAGGGTGGGCTCAGAATCCCTCCAGAAAACAAAAATAAATGTGTATATTCAGTCGCTCCTAGAAACATCAGGTCAGCTCTGTATCTGGTGGTATTTTGCTGAAGAGAGGAGGCTTCAGGCAGATGTGAATTTGCTTCTGTCTACTCTCAGGGCTGTGGAAGTGCGTGAAAATGCTGCTGTTTTGTGCAGCAGCTGGAGAAGCCGCTGCATGTCTAGGACTGGGATTGTAAAGGACCCTTTTGAAAGTGCCAGGAGCTGTGTTATTGTTCCACCAGGGACTGCCTTTCTGTGTTAATATATGAAGAATCTGCCTATCTGCAGTGCCTGTGGGGCAGGCTGTAAGGCAGTAGGAAAATCTTTATCCTAGGATGTTGTGATGGAGTTGCAAAGCGATACAGTTAATTTCTGCGCATCATTTGTTTTTTCCCCAAGAAAACTGTTGAGGGGCAATGCAGAACTTGCTCATTGTTATTCCCTTGTTGCTCCCTGGACTGTGGCGGGCAGCTATGGTCTCCCCCCCTGCTCCTCCAGAGCCCAGGGAAGCCAGAGGCTGTGGTGAGCATGGTGGGGAGATGGCTCACGCGATGCATTTCCACATCCTCAGAAGTGCTCTCCTCTTGGCGGCGTTTGCAAAGCGGCCTGAGAAGGGGAGTGGCGACTTACAAATGTTCTTGGTGACCTGAGGTCTGAAAACTCACATCCTGAACCTTGATCTCCTGTTTGTTTGTTTGCCTATTTGTGAAGACAAAGATAAGCAGAAAATTGATGTAGACTCCTGGCTCGTTAAGCATACCTGGCATGGTTGTGTGTGGCTGAGGCATCACACCCAAGGTGATCTCTGCACAAAGAGCAGTGCAGGTAGAAAGTGAGGAGAAATTGGTTTTTCACTCGGTGTGGTACCTCTCCCATCTCTCCCTGGCCTGCAGGTCGCATGAACTGTCCCCTGGTGTAGGAAGAAGGTGTCAAAGGAGCTTTTCTTGGGCAGGACGCGGAAGGTCCTCCCTCCTGGCAGGGCTCAGCCAGGAGCACATGTTTCCTGAAGTTTTTTCAGGCATGGATTGATTGGTGAGCACGGTTTACCAGCAGCTGCAACAACAACAAGAGAGAGAGAGAGAGAGCTCACTCTGTGCGGCTGATCCCCAGGGAGAAGTGGAGAATTGTCGCCGTAGTAAGAGAGACTTGGGAGTAAGTATCTCTCCCTTGAAATGAAGAAGCAGGGGTGTCTGGCTAAGGGAAGGATATAAAACCCTACTGCTCATCTCTTCGCTCTCCAGCCAGGCTTTGGCGCATCCTGCGTTGGTACCTTCTCGCCTTGTTGGTAATTGTGGTGGCATCTCTGTGATTGCTCCCATACAAAGGACGTAACAGAGCCAGAGCCTCCTGCCTGGAGGTCTGCAGCGCTGGCGACACTCGTATGACAGTGAGTCACTTTGCAATCGCGCCGCTGTGATTTACACCCTTGTTCTGTGCCCTGGCTGTGTGTGGGGAGCAGGTTGATTTGTGGCTGGAGCGGTCACTGGCTCAGTACAACGCATTCGTTGCCAATATCTTTTTCTTACCTTTCATCATCCTTTGCAGTCCTTCTCATCATCCTCCTTGCCTCATCCACCCTTCTCTGGTTTGTTTTGTCCTCTGCGCTGTGGGACATGGTCTGATGCGAACGCAACCATGGCTAGCAGCCCTGTGACTGCCCTTGGGAGAGGGGACGGCTCAGTCCGGCCAGCGAGGGTGGATTTCAACCAAAACCAGAGCCGCTTGCGTTCTAGCTGAGGTTTGCTATCTGCTGCTAGTTCACTTGCCGGTGTCGTAGAACTGTAGTATGCGCTCAAAAAAATCGCAGAAACAGAGACTCAGAGCGTTGGCTGAGCTTTGCACATCTCTCCCGTGCTTCAGGAGATACCGCAGTATTTTCTCCCTTCCTCATTGCTAAAAAGTTGTGTTTCTTTGCTTGAATGTGCTCATTGCATAATAAGTCCTTGGAGGAGTCTGTTAGTGAGGTGTTAGTCAGGCTGTGAGCTGCAGAGAGCTGAGGTGCCCAGTGAGGCTCGGGGGGATTGCTGGGTCCAGGCTGCTGGGAGCCAGGGTTAGGAGCTGGCTTCACACTGGTGGGGAAGACTGGCAAAATTTGAACCATTATTTAATTCTGGATGGTTTTAATTTGCAATATTATTCTAGTAAAGCTATGATTTGGAGCAAAGATAGTATTTTTTTTCCCCCAGCCTGAATGCTACATCCTCTATTTATTCCTTTTGCTTTTACTGCCAAACACAAGTAGTCAATGGGTGGAATTTTTTGCGAGAAATTCAGACTTTTCAATTTTAAAAAAAGTTGAGAATACAGCATAAAGACTGTGCGTCAGTGAGCAAGTTGTAATGCACACAGCCAAATCGGAATGATCCCACCCTCACTTTTTCTTGTTGTCTACATAAAACCAGCCGTAGGAAGCCAGCCCAGCAGACGGTCTCTAGCACGGGCTAGCTGAAGTGCTCACAAGGTGTGTATGTCATGCCCGGTGTGATTGTTTCAGGGCATATCTACTGGCTGGAAGGACTGGAAACTTGGGCATCTGTGTCTGCCTCCTGGTTCTGCTGTCTCGTACTCTTCGGAAGATTACTTAATGCCCATCCACAAAATGAAGTGAGTTGTAATTGTCTGATCTGGGGGTTGAAGGTTTAAAGTCATGTCTGGCATGCTTTAACGTACTCGTGCTCAAAGGTTTCTAGAAATATGGTCTATGGTATGTACCAGGTGCATGTCTGTTGTCATAAATATGAATACTTTGCGTAATATTGCACATGATGAATAATGTATTAAGGTTTCACTGTGTATGTTGCTATTTCCAAAAAAACTTCCCAAATCAATAATTTTGATGGCAAAAACTTTCTTGTTTGGGCTCTTGCTGAGAGACCTGGAAAGTTTGAGTAAAACAAGTTGAATAGCAAGGAAACATGTATCTGTTTTAAAAGAAAAAAAAATTAATATTTTTTGCAGGGGTTTTAAGAAGTCTAAAGTACAAAACTTGAAACTGTTCAAATCGTTATTTTCACTTCAGAATGACTTTCAGTTTACTTTGTCCTCTAAGCAATGGAAAATTTGCTGTTGCGCAGTCGTGTGGCACTAGGTTTCAGTCCACTGGAGTACATAGGGTATTCCCCCTTTTTTAGACCAGATTACACTTTTCCTGCCTTTATGTCTGAAAATATTATGATTTGTTATTGCGGAAAAATGAGGCAATGGAGGCTTGCTGCGTTAGAGGTAGGGCATGAGTATTTTTAATCCCAGTGGAAGCTGCAGCACAGCAGAGTTGTGTAGAGTTTGGCTTTTCTTTATTAAAAAAAAAAAATCCTTATTTCTTTAAGTAAGTTTTACATGAAGTGTTCCTTGTCTGTCGTTGCCCTCATGACAGTAACTTGCCCGCGTTGTCCATGTAAACATCTAACAAGGATTTAAGCTGCTGCCTAATGCTTCCCCTCTCTTCGTGGCGTGCATGGCTCCAGTTTGTGCTGGTGCTGTAGGTGCCCACAAACAAATATTTCAAGTGGTGTCCTAGCATGATGCGAATAATTGAGGAAGAAGTCCGGGGAATTGAACAATGTGTTTCCATCCTGTTCTGTGTTGCTTTTAGAAGCTTCAGAGGCTGCCACCGTACAGAGCTTTTTTTTCTGTGCTCTCTAATCCAATCCATTCACATTAGAGAGGGCAAACCCCAGAGAAGTTCAAACCCAGAGCTGCACCGTACAGCTTGGAGCCGTCTCTAATACATACAGCATACGTCTGATAGATGGCAGATCTCTGGGCTGGGCATGTGTGATGCAGCTCAGCGGGAAATTGTAGGGGAAAGAGTTTGAGTTGGTTGGAAAGATGCTTGTTAATTTTATACCTTGTCATTTCAGACACGGTTCTGTGATAGTCTTTATGATCTTTAGCCATGCATTAATCTTGGCTCTGCTGAGTTTCACACCACTGCTCTTCCACCATTATTGTGCAAGGTTTCTGTGCATTCCAATTGGAAATAAATTTCTTTATTACACATTCTTTGACCTTGGCATGTTTGTAACCCTTGCGATTGTTAGAGGGGAAAAATGAGGACTTCTGGGAATAATTGCCTTGTTTGTTCTTTATCTCTGAAGCATTGATACCTGCAGTTCTGTGCTGAGATAATTAAATCTTGGAATCACAATCGCACTGAGAGAATCTCTCTGTTTCTGCAGGCGTTTTATTTTTTCTGTAGGTATAAAAGTGCATTTTCCATTTGCAAACTCTCTGCAGTGACTTTTGGAAAACGGCTATGCTGAATGTCCAGCTGGAACTGCTTCGCTTTGAGATAGGAGTTCTGTGAAAGAGATGCTCAAGTCACCTTTAAAAATCATATGAAAGCGTGTGCATGAGAG
Source organism: Falco peregrinus (assembly GCF_023634155.1). NCBI lineage: Eukaryota > Metazoa > Chordata > Aves > Falconiformes > Falconidae > Falco > Falco peregrinus. The sequence goes on along the minus strand of NC_073733.1, from coordinate 3,603,486 downwards.
AGTATGGAATCAGGTGGTGCTTCTTGGTATCCATAGCGAAAACAATTTTAGAAACCACTCCTCTCATAAATACTGCATTTTTGGGATAGCTTTTCTTATATTCTCTATTGCCAAGTGCATTGGCATGAAAGCAGCTTCCCTCAAAAATTAATCCATGCCTGCTGTCTTTTGCCAATGGGGTGACAAGTGCTGTTGTAAGCAGAGCTGGTGAAACTCTGTGAGAAATTTAAGGAAAAAATTATTAAGAACTCAACAAGAAAACATTCAGATATTTTGAAAAAAATTGATCAGACAAAATAGCTTCTTCCCATGGCAGCCATTGGATCCAAGTGGCTGTGCAACCACAGCTTCGCGCTCCTCCTGCTGCATGCCGGATTGCTCTGCCTGGAGAGCATCCTTGCACGGCTCTGCTTCTCTTTTGTGGCTTTGCTGGCAATCTCCTCGAGCAGGAGAGAGGAGCTGCTAGCTGGAGTCACCTTCCTCCTATTTGAACTTGCACAAAGGTTTGTTTGGTTTTTTTTAAAAAAAAAAATTTTGTCCCCAGTGTAAGAGTTGGTTTACATAGGAGCCAGTACGTTAGGTTTTTTTAAAAAATGTGTTTTCTCTCCTCTCTCCCTAAGGATGCAGTAGGATATTCTTTCAGTGTAACCGAAGTAATTTCAACATCTTGTTTTCTAGCACCTACAATTTGTACAGAGAAACTCAGTTGTGCTGTGCAGAATATCTAGAAAAAGAAAATAAAAACGGGAAGAGTCTTGTTAGCAGCTGTGGTAGACTTGTTGTACTTGTTGTCAGGATGTAGACCGTGTTCGTGTGGAGGCACGAGCCTGTCGTGGGTGAGAAGCCAGCCTCGGGAGACAAGGGCTTGCTGGTTGTGGATGTGGTGCCATCCACAGTCTGACTGAAAAGCAGGGACCCTTCTGCAACGGGGTAAACAGAGTCAGGTAGAGCATCATCGAGGGATGCCTGTCTGCTTTGCGGGTACCTGTGCTGAAAGTGCAGCAGAGGTCACAGAAACTCACTGCAAAGTCCTCCCTTGCACAGACAGAGGGTCTTGTAGTATCCTGAAATAATGCTGGGAGGAAGCATGTACATAATTTGTAACAGTGAGATGCCTTTTTCAGCTCAGGAACATCTCAGGTGTAACCTTTGTGACAGTGGAGGTGAAGCATTAGGCAGGAGGGCTGTCCAGGGAGGCTATGGGAAGTATGAGGCATGGCTGGACATCGCTGCGGAGATGCCTCTGGAGTAAGGATATGTCCCTGGGAGAGAGGGGGAGGGCTGTGCTGTAGCATCAGTAGCAGATGTAGCCCCAGAGTGTGCTGGGGGCTCCAGATGGGAGCTCTGCGTTGGTGAAGAGGGGAATAAGACTTTGGGGTCATGTCACCCTTGAACTTCATTCTGGGTCCAACATGGGAGGAAATTAAAGCCTTTGCAGAGACTAATTTGACACACGCACGGCAGCAGAAAGCGCGGTGGGGCAGAGTACCTTGCAGAAAAGTGTGAGCAAGATGTATTTCTGTTTGCTTTCCTGGAGACTGCTAAAATCCCGTCTGGTGAAGATATCTCATTACAAATCTAGAGGTCTGAAGGCGTTGTTGTGCTGAAGGCTCTTCCAAATTAGCTCAGCTGAAAGAACCTGCCCAGACTTTAGGCCTGGAGGAAAAGTCAGGGAGCCGCAGTGCTAATTGCATTGCTTACCTGCGTGGTGCTGGCTGCAGACACTGATGCAGTTTAACCGGGCTCATCTAACCCACAACCCCCCCCAGCTCAGGATAGCAACCTCTTAAGTGTGATCATCTCATGTGGTGTTACCTTCCCAGCAAAGGCAATACAGATCTGTTCTCATCTCAGCATTAAGTTCACATTAGCCGAAGGATTAATGGAGGAATACGCTCCCCGAAGGCTCCCAAGGTTTTCCTGCCGACCGCAGCAGTTGGTTCTTGCTGGCTGTCTTTGTTGGGTGATGCTTCAGTAGGATTTCCATGGTTTTAGCTGCAAATTAGCACACTGTATCATAAAATAGCTGCCCAAATCCTGTTCTTTTTCACAAGGACTTTCTTCTTTGTTGTCCTGTTCTCTCTCCTGTGTATATTGAGTTTCCAATGATGCTCTGCAGGCTGCGTTTGGGGGCAGTCCTCCAGACAGGCATGCTGCAGGGAGCTCCAAGCTAGGGTTTCCAGTTGGCCATTCTGTATCGGGTACTAAATGCTTTCCTCTGGGAAGCTTTCACAGCTTTGCATCCGTGGTGATTGACATATCTGTGTCTGCTTCATTGCAACTTCTGGGCCACGCTTTCCAGAGGAGAACACTGTTCCCCTTAAATCTGAAGGTGTGAAACAAGCTGCTTGGCTCAGGCTTGCTGTAAATCTGGCCTCTGCGAGCAACAAACACTGACATTTTCACATTGTAAAAAGCTTGCCATCCCTCCTCGTAGTGCTTTGGGGAGGGAAGAATTGATTAAAGTTTGTGTCCTTGTTGTGAGCTACCAGAGGGACTGCAGCATTCGAGCTGCTGAAGGTGGACACAGGACTGCTGTGGTGGTGTGAGGCTGGGAGGAATCCTATGGAGAAAAAGGCAATTCCACGGAAAACTGCAGAAGGACCTAAAATCTATTTGATCCTATTCCTCTGCCTGAGTAAATAGGCTATCAGGAGCTGGAGACACTCACTGCCAGCTTTGCAGTCGGGTGCTAGAAGGGAGCCATGGTGTTTGCTGAAGGATGTTCAACCCTCCCTTTGTCATGGTAATGAGGCAGTGCCTGGGCAGCACTCACTGCCAGCCACTGCAGTGCCTTTCTCTTCTCATTCAGCCTGTTTGGAGAAAGAGGGAGAGAGGGAGGCCGCTGAACGTGCAGTTGACCCAGTCTGAAGCACATCAATAAGCTATAAACACTGCCTTGTGTGGGTGGCCAGGAGAGAGCTGTTAGGTGGACCTGTCTTGCAGATTTTTCTTCTTTTACAGTTTAACCTTTTGTTGAAGATCCTACAGATAGAAAAGAGGGAAATTAAATCGCTTAGAGAGAAATAACAAGGTGTCTTCTGGTGCGGGACTGGCCGTATGGGGACCACACGCTCCGCATCTGTCTGCGGCTTGGCTCAGTCCGGGACTCCAGTTCTTACGTTTGCAGGTTGGATGAGGAAGCGGTGCCTGCCATCCTTTAGGAAGCAGTGATATATATCTCATGGTATAGCTGCTCTTGACTGCAGAAATGCACACCAAGGACAGCCTGGCAGTGCAATTTGCTGATGGAAGGGTATTGCCTAGAGAACTGCTGCTGGAGCAGAGAGGGGAGGATTACAGCAGGCTTTCTTGGTGTGCATCTTCCTATCAAGTTGGGTGTTTTGCTTCTGTTTTCTTTTTTTCCCCTGCCTGGCACTCTGAAAGACTGTTATTTAAAGGGAATTCCATGGTTTAGTCCTTCAGATAACAACCTGTGAGATGGGGCACAGCTACGAAGTGTCGGTCTGACTTCAATGACAGTCATTAAAAAGGTGCTGTAGGCTTGCATCTGGCTTAATGTAATTTTTTAATTATCTTTTTTCAATATAACATTGACTTAAGTTACTTGGTATACTGTGTGGTAAGTAGAAGAGGAGCAATGTGTTAGTATTGAACGTTTCCTGGTACAAAGGCTTAATCTGACCCAGCAAGATCTCCTTGGGCAAAGCCTGATTGACTTGAAGACAGTGTTTGCTTGAGAAAGGTTTGTGGCGCTGGCAGGGAGGTGTGAGAGCAGTTTAGGTTATTTACAGCAGCATCAGTTAGACACAGTGATAAATGGCTGAAATGCATCCGCTGTCATTACCTCTTCATGCACGTGGTCTGATGCAGGGTTTTTTTCCCCCTTTCGGCTGCCTTTGCAGCGTTCATAACCATTCGAGACCCACTGCGGTTTTGGGATGCCAGGATTTGGTCCTTTAGTTCTGATCTGGTTTAGGGGAGCCATGCATATAGATCTTTCCTTTTTTTTTTATTATTTATTTTAATTTTATTTAAATTGGTTCACGTCCTTACAAGGTACTTATCTGAAAGTCCATGGATGGATGTTGTATCTGTATATAAAATAAGAGGGGAAGCAGACATCAGGGATCAGAAATAGAAGCTCCCAGCCCCACTGCCTGTTGGTGTGTGGTTATCCGAGCTGTACATTTATTAAGAATTTGTCCAGCCTAGTCTGGTTCTCTTGCACTGGCACATTTACCACATCCCTTGAGATTAACTGTGCATCCTAATAGGGCAAGAAGATTTTCATCTTAAGTTTTCTTCTTTAGTAATTTTATTCCATTCTTCCTCCTAATAGCCCCCCGTGCTGTTTTTTCTGCTTGATGTTTACACCTTTCAAAAACATATAGATATATATCTTGTCCTACTAAGCTATGCTTGTGCTTAGAGCTGGACGTATTCAAATCTTTTGATCTTTCCTTAGAATTTTTTCCCTTCAAACCCTTAAACATTTTTGTTGTTTTCTTTGTACTCTGTTCAATTTGTCAATGTCTTTCTGGTAATGAGGTGTCCAGAAGTGAATACATTATTCCATTTATGGATTAATTACATCTGTAGAGAGAGAGGACTGTAACATCCTGCTATGTGATACATGTTTCTGTGTTTTCTGTCTCTGGAACTAAACTGTCTTTTTAGCTGCTGCATCCTTCTGCAGTTCCATCTAGAGCTGCTTGCCCTCTGCCTTCCCAGGGCCCTCTTCGGATGGATGCCTTCCCAATGTCTCCTTCTCAGAGTATGGCTGGGTTTTGGTGATAGATCTCTTCAGAAACAGCTGTATTTTTTTCCAAGCAGAAAAATCTTCGTATGATTTTTCCATCTTCTTTCAGATCTGGCAGGTTTGGGAGGGCCTCCTGCAGAGGACAGAGAAATTTCTTCTTTGAATGATGTTGACAAGGTGTTCCTGAGAGAAGATGGGCACCTTTCTTGGTTTAAGATGTCCCAGTCAATCAAAGCAATATCTTCTTTGTATGTATTTATTTTTCCTGTCAAGTCCTGCAATGCATTTCAGGGCATAGTAGGTGAAATTTAATAAACCGTATTCTTTCCTCTTCCAGATTGTTAACAAAGCTGTTCAGATTAAATCTAACACAGAACCATGTGATACCTTCCTTGGCAGTTTCCTCCAACTCCTTTGTTTTCAGTTGGCCTCGAGTCTTGCAGGTGCTACATCCTAATCCCTCCTAAAGTAGGGAGAATTGAGGCTGCTCAGATTTCTGCAGAACTATTGCGTTTAATTTCAGGACTGACTCTCAAAAATGCTACTGTAATCCACATGGCATTTCCTTTCTTCTTTTCATTAAATAAATAATATGTGCTAACAAACCAACTGTGCATAACAAGAGGTGTTCTCTCTGCAAATCTGTACTTCTTGCAGCTTGCTGAGCTGCTATCTGCCACAGATACTTTTTTCTTAATTTTTTTCCCATTCTTTTGCTAGGAATAGAAGTTAATTGCATCCATCAGTGTAAGTAATTTCCAGAATTAGGTGTTAGATTTATGTTTTGAAGGAATTTGCTAAATTTCCCTTTTAAAAAATAATTCTTCACAAATAACAACACTTGATTTCTTTAGTTAATTGCACAGATTGAGTGATTTGGCACACGTCTGCATTTTCCACATACTCCCTTTTTCTCTCCTTCGGTGGTAGCTATATTTATAAACTCGCCATCACTCTCTGATAGCACAGGCATCTTTCTTAATTTACTTTTGAAGACAAATTTAATAAAGGAATTCCCCTTCTTAGCCATATTTGAATCATTCTTTTTATCTTTTATTAATTCCCCTACTTCTTAACCAGGTTTTCATTTGTATGTTTATAAATAAGTCCTCCCTCATTCCTTAATCCTTTTGTCTAGCATTAACTCTTACTGTATTTTACTGTTGCCATTTAATTGACTCTGTAGGAATTAAATGTTCATGTGGCACTTGCTTGTTTGTCCTCATCCTTGTTCACAGTAATATTCTTCTTAGTACTGCAGGCCTTATGAAGAATATTGAATACTTAAATGCTAAGGGTTTGAGGGGTGTGTGTCTCTGCTTGTAGGGGTTTTGGGTTGTGGAGGGGGTTATTTTGTTCTGGTTTTGTTTTAGTAATGTTATGTTAATTGTGGTATTCTTCTGAAGTTGCCAACTGGCACATTTTCAGCACAGGTGGAAGTTTTGGAATCCCTTTCATTGTCTTTATGAGGGATGCTGGAGGTGCCTGACCTGGAAAGCCACTGAGAAAGCCTTACAGAAATGGAGCAGAAGTTTCCTCTATGGCCTTACATTAAGAAGGAAGCAAATAGCCTGGTTTACCCAAACTGGCATAGTTTGTGGCCACTGGTCCCAGATTGTAGTAAGCCTGTGATGAAAAGATAAGATACAGTTGAACTCCCTAACAGCTGTAATGCAGAATTATATCCTGGATAAATTCAGGCTAACTTGGAACTGTCCTTACTCACTTAAACTCCTCTGCAATGGATTGGTCTGGGATTTTTTTTTTTACTTCTCCTTATTTTTCTATCCACCTTTTGATTTGCAGCGAGAGTGCTACAGCCTCTCTCAGTTGATTTTTCAGTGATGATAACTCAACACAATAATTTAGTCAACCTGATCTTCCCTGTTGAATTTCAGCTTATTGGCATTATAATTAATTTTGACATATAACACCACCCCTCCAACTTTCACTCCCAAATCTATTAATGTGTAATGATGAAAAGTATGCTCTATGCATAATGTTGTTTGGGAGTTACAGGTCTTACATCCTTGTTGTCTGAGAGTAAAAGCGTATTAATGCTCTAACTCCTGCTAGCTGTAGCTTGCTGATGCCTGAAAACGAGCTGAAGTTTCTTGGTTCGTGGTGACAACTTATCTTAGTCTAAACCAGGAAGTCAGTGATGTATTCTATTAAAACTTGAGCTCAAGTATTGCAGTTCGGAGTCTTTTCACTGTACTTTGTTAATTATAAAAGACTGGACTGCATTACATCACATCCAGCCCCAGTGCCTCATAGCATTTATAGAACTGCAGTTTCTTTTGCTCGGTTTTCATTGATTTATGAGATTTTATGAAGGCCAGCCATGGTAAAAAACCCCTCCCCTTAAAAAAAACCCCCTGTGTGCATTTGTTACAAAGGCCATTAGCGATTACATCACTGGCATGTAGTTAGATTTCATTTTCCTTCTGTACTTAGTAAAACTCCAGAATAAATGCCCATGAGGAATTAAGCTATAAAGACTCTGGCGGAGGAAGTACGTTAAAAGCAATTAGCAGAAATTTAACAAAGTAGATGAAAATCAAATCTCGACGCTCTCAGAATTTCCGACCTGGTGCTCTGTGGTCCCGGTGGTGATGTTTCCAGGAGGAAACGTGAGGTGCTGGGGAAGGGGGAACTGCGCTGCCGACAGCACACAGGGCTTAATCCTGGCTCCTGTGTGTTGGGAGCAGGCACGTCCTGAAGCCTCAGGACCGGCAGAAATGCTGGGAAATGCACGCTTTCACAGCCAAGTGTCTTTTTGGGTTTTTTATGGTTTGGTTTGGGTTTTTTTTGGGGGTGTGTGTGTTTGGTTTTTTATGTTTGTTTGGTTTTTTTATGTTACTGCCATGACTGTGTTTGATGGAGATGCCAACTCCTGACTATCTCTAATTTTGGGATTCGGGTTTTTTTTTGTTTCCCTCCCCCCTCTCCTTTTTTTCTTATTAAAGGCAAAGGAAAATGGGCAGATTGTCCTGCCTGGGGAGCAAAACGGAACAGCTGGTGTGGTTTTAGATCAGAAGGGGTGAAAGCCAGAGTAAATGAGTGCTTGGAGATGGAGAGCGAGCAAACATTTAGGGTGAAACCTGTTTCACTTTATTCCACAAACAAAATGGAAGCATTAGCAAAAGTGGAGTTTGTGATCCACTGAGGATTGGAGTGATGGGCTTAATGCTTTTCAAGTTCCCAAGTAGAGTGTGCCCTGTTCCTGGCGTGCAAAAGAAGTATCGCTCCAGCTTCGATGGTCTCTGAAAAACGGTGAGGTGGAGGACACTCTTGTTATTTCTTCTAACAGCAATATAATATAACCCATCTATTGTTAGCAGCAGATACTGAACTGGAACACTCTTCGAAAGGAAACTGAGAATGAAAAGGACCAAGATGCAGCAAAATGCTTTAACTTTGTGAAGTTTGGTGTGCCAGTGCCTGACCGGCCCTGCGAAGGAGGATGGGGAGCTGCAGTGGGGGCTGTGCATCCTCTGCAAACCCGGGGGAGCCCTGGGGAAGGGATGGCTGGTAAGCAAACCCTGCCAGCTGAGCAGGGACCCGCACGGGGTGCGCCCTCTCCCATCTGCTGCCTGGAAAGGCCAGGCTGCAGGAGACGTGGGGGCTGGGGGCTGCAGCAGAAGGTGGGACTTGGGTCACTGGTGAGGAGGGACTCACCTGAGATGAGGGAGAGACGAGTCAGGGTCTCTGCTGGTGAGATTGGTCTGAGCGAGGGTTACGTCCCGTCCCCACTCCAATGGGTCCACTCAGCGTTAGTGATGGGCCGAGTTCTGTCAATTCATGACAGCTCTGAGGAAGATTGAGACCCTTGGATGGTTGTAGAGCTCCTACTCCCCAAATATCAGTGGGGAGCTGGGCACCAGGCTGCCCTGGACATGTATAGCGGTGTGGCACTAAGGTCATTTTAAGAAGCAACTAGTAGGAGGAGAAAAGAGTTGTGGAGGCAAGGGGATGACTTTGCACAGCTTTGGAGCTTGAGCAGTCGTGGTTCATGGTCATCCGTCCTTGCTATGACCACACACGGGGTGGGTGCCGCTGCACCGTCTGCCGTGCTGGGAGCCCGCTCCAGCTGCAGGGCACCCCAGCAGGGCAGGAGCAGCAGACATGAGCTGCCAAAAATGTATTTGAACAGTGCAGCAAGGCTGGTAAGTCTGGCCAAATCGGGGAGGGCTTCCAGGTGGGGTGAAGGAATGGGCAAAGCTGGGCTTATCCCTAGCACTCAAACAAATGCAAAAGATCAGAAACAGATCAAATTTAAAGCAGGTCAGCTGTTGCATGCTGGCCTTTGGCAGATGCCAGGAAGCGCAGGGTTTAGTAGTGTAGCCTTGTTCACAACACACCATCTTCCTCCTTGTCTCTGTGCTTGGGGCCAGCTGAGGCATGGAGTCCTCTCCAGGTGCCACCCCTTGTGCTCAGAACCTGCTGCCAGTGTCCCCTGGTGGGGAGGCGGGGGGGGGGGAACCGCTGCGCTTCCCGCATGGCCTCCGCTGTAAACATCAGTGGGGATGCACCTGCCTATCTTCCCCATTTCTGCCATGAATCCTCAAAACTCCCGCCTTCCTCCCCTGATTTTCCTGGATTGCAGGGAGGATTGGAGCAGGGAAGTGAATTCTTCACCTTATCTGTAGCTGGGCACAAAATCTTGTTATGATATGTTAATCAAGTTGTCAAGTGCGCTCTCAGGCAGCTACGTGGGTTTTTTACCTTCTGCTAACCTGAAGGGGATGGTCATTGTAAATGCCTTCTTGCCCCAAAGCTCTTTATCATAATATCAATTAATTTTAAAGCTTGATTCCTTACATTGATAGATAATAAAGAGCTGGCCAGCCTTAAATAACAAACTTCTCCATCTTCTTCCTCACATCTAGGCTGGTTATTGAAGCAGCTCAGTGGCTTATTCCTGTTTTATTTGAGAACACGTGGGCTCAAGGGGAAGGTAAATGTTGCCCGGGATCTTGGGTTATGCAGTGTGCGGCTGCTGGAGCTGCAAAGAAACCAGCAAGCATTGGCGAGGCCTGCACCATGTGTATTTGTGTGGCAAGGTTTTGGTAGCGGGGAAGCTACAGGGGGGGCTTGTGAGAAGCTGCCAGAAGCTTCCCCCGTGTCCGACAGAGCCCACGCCGGCCGGCTCTGCGATGGCCCCGCCGCTGGCCGAGGCCGAGCCCATCAGCGACGGTGGGAGCCTCTGGGGGAACATCTTAAAGAAGGGGGGAAGCCCCTGCGCAACAGCGGCGGAGAGGAGCGAGGCCATGCGAGAGCAGCAGCGCTGCAGCACCCGGGGCAGGGCAGGGGGGCTCCAGGCACGGAGCAGAGACCCCCCACAGCCCGTGGGCAGCCCCGGCGGGGCAGGCTGTGCCCCCAGCCCCCGGGGGAGCAGCCCCCCCCCCCCCGCAGCCCGGGAGCCCCCCCGGGGCAGGGGGTGCCCGCAGGGGGCTGTGACCCGCGGGCAGCAGCGCTGGGGCAGCTCCTGGCAGGAGGGGGGGGGGGCAGGGCTGGGGCCGGGCTGGGGACCCCACGGGGACCCCCTGGTGCCGGCTGGGCCTGGGGGGCTGCGCCCGTGGGGGGACCCAGGCTGGGGCAGTGTGGGGAGACCTGCGGCCCCTGGGAAGGAATCGGGTCGGGGCAGTTCGTGGGGGGCTGTCTGCCGTGGGGGGACCCCGGCTGGGGCAGGGCAGGGTGTGAGGAGGAAGCAGCGGCAGAGCCAGCGTGTGATGGACGGACCCCAGCCCCATTCCCCAGCCCCTGCACTGCTGGGGGGAGGAGGGAGGGAAACCGGGAGTGAAGTTGAGCCTGGGAAGAAGGAACAAGTGGGGCAACACATTTAAGATTTGGTCTTATTTCTCATTACCTTACTCTGACTTCTAACTGGCAATCAATTAAATTAATTTCCCTGTATCTAGTCTGTTTTGCCCTGACAGTAACTGGTGCTGCTCTCCCTGCCCTTATCTCCACCCAGGAGCTGTTCGTTACATTTCCTCCCCTGCCCAGCAGTGATGGAGCGGCTGGGTGGGCGCCGGGCACACAGCCAAGGTCAGCCCGCCCCAGCCCGCTAGCACTCCTTGCTCTCCCTACAAACTTGGGAACTCAGAAATAATTTTCAATGTGATTCAAAGTTTTCTCTGCAGCTGAGAAATTATTTTCCAAACAGCACCTCCTGGCAGACGTCAGGGTTCTCAGCCTGGCTCGAGCTGCTGCTGCTGCACAGCCTTTCTCCAAAAACTCCATCATTATGCGTATTGTGAATTTAATGTAAAGGTGTCAGGTATCTCTGAAGAGAAATTAAGAGAATGTCAAAGGTAAAACTAAACAAAAGGGCAGACACAAAAAAGCTGTAAATGAGGTGGAAATTGCAGGCAAATAGACAATAGAAGAAAGTTTAAGTAGCAATTTGTTCTCCTTTGCACAAGGAAATGCACTTCATTTAAAAAAAAAAAATCTTTCAGGAAGCTACACTTCTAAATACAGAACTAAATATACCCTGGAAAAACTGAAACTGGTTATTGTGCAGCCCCTCTGAATGTGTGCGCAGGAAAACAAAAGTGAATATTGATTGACAGAGTTAATCTGTTCTTAATAAATGTTTTATTTAAATATTCATTTTTCTCATTTGCATAACTCTCTTGCTGCAGGCCGCCTCGCAGTGCGGTACCGTTTCCCTCGGTCCTCGTCCCTGAGCAGCGGTGGGCCAGGATCTCGGGGGTGTCCTGCTCTGTGGCAGGCAGTGCCTGCCAGAAGGGATCCTTCCCACAAGAGGGGAAGCTGAGAAAGCTGTTGAGTTCTCAGTGGAAGATCATTTTCTCCTTGAAATAATAGCCCACCATTTTTCTTATAACCGTTGGAGATAAAAGCAACAGGACTAAGAACTCGTGAGGTGAGAGCTGCTGCTGTACGTTGAACGTTCTTGACGATGATGATAGAGAGGGAGAGACAGATGCACGTCGAGGCAGCATTTCTCACAGTTTTTCAGGAAAAAAAGGAGGAGAGACTTTTTTTGCTGGCTGTACCAGCGTGATCATGCAATTTCTCTTCCAGTTACTAAATTCTAGAACTGGACCGGAGACCTGGCTGGAGCTGAGGTAGTTCATTTCTGTCCCCTGGTGTCATGCCTGCTGTCTCATGCTCAAAGCATCGAGAGTTAACTCGGCGCCAACAGAAATCCACCTAAACAGGTAATCGGTGTGGCTAAGGTGGTTGCTTTTCCTGCACAGAATTCCTGGATTGGATGAAATGCCCATCAAAACTGCAGCTGTGGGGGATTTGGAGGGTGATACTCATTAAGGGATGATTGTATTTGGGTCAATGCAGATAAGAGAAGAAGGAATGGTTTCTTACTTTCCCCCCTTTTTAATCACTAGCTGAGCCACACAAGTCTGGGTCCCGTACTCCTGGGGACAGGCTCCGGTGGCACATGCCTGCTCACCGGCAGCGCTGGCAAAACTGCTGAGCTTGGGAGACCCATCCCTGCAGAGCCCGGTGGTCTCCTTCCCCAGGGTGCCTGAGCCAGCGAAGCCACCGTGGTGCTGGGACATGCTGCTTTGCCCAGCCGAGGAGAAGAGCGGGTTGTTCTGCCTGGCTCGGGAGGGTGCAGAGCCGGCAGTGCCTGGTGCCTACCTCGGCAGCACGCTGCGTGCAGGCTGCGAGTGCACACCGAAATTCAAGAGTATGTGCTGATGAGTGAAGAACTTCACCCGCTTTGTTTCAGGCGTCTCGGAGTGGTTGTCTCAGATCTGGGCTTGGCCAGGGCCTTTCAGTTTTTGCATCCCGGGGGCACAGCGTGGATCTGATGCTGCCTGCCCACCAATGCCCACGTGCGCTGTTCTCGATATGAATTTCTTTAATCTCACTCTTCTCAATGGGAAATTTGTGACTACTTCCTCTTCTTTGCTCCCAGCTTTATCCCAAAAATTTGTTGGGATAATGTCTGTGACATGAGGGCTTCCTCCCTGCCTTGCATTTCTGTGGCTCCAAACCTCCCTAAATGCGTCCCTGGGACAAGTCCTCATCTTTCCGCAGGGATTTTGAAGAATATATTTTTGTAGAGCTGGGGAATGGTGATAGATGCAAAACGTTTCCGTGTAGCAGCACAGAGATCATCTTGATTTAGGTGAGAAATAAGTAGCGTAAGCAAGGCTAACTTTTGCATTAAAGAGAGCGCCAGGGAAAATGCCAATATCCTCCCTCTAAAAGAAAACAAAATGAAAAAAGAAAAAAAAAAACAAACAACAAACTCTACCTCATCTATGTAAATACATGAGCTTGAATATCCATGATTTCTTGCATGCCTGTGCAAAGCTTCAGGTGCTCTTTAAAGCTCAGATTGCTTTTTCGTATGTGAATTTGTGATATGATTTCTGTACTGCTTGTAAGAAATTATGCGAAATCTTTTTAAAAGATCTAATGAGTCCTGGGTTGTCTGTATCACATAACATCTGCGAACTGCGTGGTATGCATCAGGCCCTGTTAAGTATGTCTGCGTTTTTCTTCAAAAGATGCTATAACCATCAAAGATACTTACTATAAATTAATCTGAATGTGTGGATATTTTTTTCTTTACAGCTATATCTGCATATCCAAGATATTAAAGGGAATGTGTTTTCCTTGAAGGAGGTAGTTTGTATGTGGAGTTCTTAGGACATCTGCAGAGCCCATTTGTTTAATCTCAATTTATCTTATTTTACCCATTTGTGGTTTGTTGTGGGGTTTTTTTCCAAATGAAGTTTAATGCTAAAAGTGATTTGTAGAACTGGAATAATGCAAAGCTGAATCCCGAATGATGATAACTACTTTGAGGAGCAGGGATCTCCTGTTGGCTTTGCCATGAACAGCCCTTCTGCACTGAGCAGGTCAGCTGGCCCATGCCACCTGAGAAGCTGTGGCTAGCCCACAAGCTGCCTTTTCTTCTTCTCCAGATGAACATTCCATCTTGTTTATTGACGTGAGGATAAAGAGCAGATGCATACAGCAAAATACAGCTTATTAAACTGTGGTTTTGATTGGTTAATTACTTTCTCTGCGTTAATAGAGGATCAGGGCTGCGACTGTCGTTTTCAGAATTCAGCAGGTTCTTTTCTGCTGCTGTAGAAGTGAGTCAGTACAGTTCCTGCTTTGATTTACAAAATTGGATTTTAATCTCTTTGAAACCATTATGCTAAATCAATTTTTAACATAGCAGAGCATGGAGGTACAAAGCCCCTCTTGTTCTCTAGTTGCTAACTCTTTGGATGAGTGAGCACCATATAAACAAGACTTAAATGACATCTGTGTGGAAGAGCTTTGCCAGTATGGAAATACAGTTTTGCTCTATTACGACAATTAGCTCCTGTGGTGCGGACAAAGAAAATATAGGTAAAGCTGCGTCCGGTACTAAGAAAACCATCCCTGGGGCATGCAGCACGCGTGCAGGAGAGGTGCAGCCCAAAGCGATGACCGTGCCTGCGTCGGTGGCTCCGAGCAGGATGCAAGAGGACTCCATTGTGGTATTTGGGTTTTTGGGTTCCACCTCTCTCCTTAGCCGAGCTCCAGAGCTGTCAAGGCATCAGATGAATCACCCCTCTGATGTTTTGGATTTCTGGCAACAGTAGCAATTGGGCAATCATCCAAATCCAGCAAGAGCACTGATAGTAATGAATGGGAAGCTCATATGATTTCATACGGAAAGCAGGGCAGGAAGAGTTTCAAGATGACTATGTATGCACACATGCCTGCATTTCTCCTTTATCCTCCTCTTACTTTCCAAAATCCATCCTATCCCGCTATCTAGCTTGTAAATTGGCCTTACTGCAGGCGGGGGAGGCAGCAAAACCCTTATGAAGTACTGTGTGTAGATCCAAGCCCATGGTATTTCAGAGTGCTCAAAACCTCTGAAAATTCAAGGTTTTTTAGACCCATCCTTCTTGCCCAGCACCTGTCTTGAGATGCCAGTTGCACGTCCTGTTTTTGTTTTTACTCTTTTCTGGCTTCTCAAGAAAAAAAGGGGATGCGGCATATTATACTTGACCAAATTCACTTTAGTAAAATGCAAAAGTAAGCACAAAAGTTAATTGCAAAATAACTAGAGTTATGTAGGAAGATAAAGAGAAGATAAATTTCTTACTCCTTGAAAATCTCCTTTAGGGAAAAAAAAAAAAAAAAGTCAGTTGCAAGATTTGGGCAATTTGCTACATAATAAGTCTCGCTGCCTAAAAGCTGAGGATATTAGTTAAACAATGATCCAGAAATGAAATAGTTGTTTAACCCATCACATACAGATTACACCGGTGGAAGGGCGACATTAGCTCTCAGTTGGTACAATGTCAGTGTGCTGTGCCTCTTGTTACGGCGTGAAGGTCTGTGTTGGCTAGAAGCAGAGAGCATAAGCAAGTAAAGCTTGCCTTTGCACTTTCTTTTCTCTGCCTTGCCACTGCAATTAAAAGGGACGTTGCATTAATTTTTCTCCTTGTTAACCCAGGCAGCGCCCTCATCTTGGAGGCTCTTGCGGTGCGTTCAGGGTAGGTGAGAAGAAAGGGCATGGTTTGTGGGACTGGAGGAAGCACAGCAAAGGCTAATGTCAGACGTCAGCATTCAAAACAAGACTAAAGACTTGATTTTCCTGGTGGTGAGGCTGCCAGTTTAACTTTACGGTGTAGTACAGAGACTGTAAAACAAGTACAAGAGTATAAAACTGAAAATATAGTCTTGACTAATGGAAACATAGCGCTCGCTCATATGTGCTTTCCCATAATGTCCTTAAACTGTGCAGCAGTTCCTGCAGAAGATGGTCTCTCCTGTAATGTTGAGTGTCCTCTGCCATGGATTTAGACCAGGTGGAGAAGACTCCTGCCTTTGGGTTTCCATGGGACAAGACCGCAGGGGTCAGGACTCTGCTCCTAATGACCGGGCTGGTGACAGGCGAGCTGGCTTGGACCACTGATGTGGTTCAGCGGTGCCTGAAATACACAGCTTGCTTCCTGAGTGCTGGGATGCTTTTCGTTTAGCTTAGCCTTAAACTAGGGCCTGCCAACTCTTTCCTGCTTGGCTAAGGATATATTTGTCTGTCTGTGTGTGGCAGTGCAGGTGTAACACGGTGTACCGAGCAGTGTGGGGATGTTATCTGGGGAGAGATGCTCACAGCAGGCTAGTCTCCGGGTCCAGCAGCCGCAGCAGCCAGCACACCTGCAAGGAAATAGCGGAGGAGTAAATTTAAGAGAGGTAGTCAGCAGGAGAATGGACAGGGTTGGGCCAAGAGTCTGAGAAGGGATTTTTGTCTTAACAAGTGAAATTTGGGTTCCATCAAACCAAACTGTGGTGATGCTGATGGCATGAGGAGGGTGACAGCAAGTGCGTTTGACTGTCCTGCCTGTAGTGTTGCACCAGTGTTGCACATTTCTGGTTTGGTCTTTATTTCTGATCCACAGGGCTGTCCCTGCCCCTGCACACTTGCTTCCTTTTGAATAGTGCTGCAGCCGAGATCCCAGGGGTTTTTGCTTTGTTAGAAAAAATGGGTTCTGGTCCCCATTTTAGGCCAAACTGGAAACGTCCATGCCCTCGTAACCAGCATTGGTTTAACTTGAGGGTGGTGAGCACATGAATTTGCTAATAATCTGTGATTATTCCATGCCAGTTGTAGCGGATGGCTCCTGTTGCCATTCAGCAAATGAGTTATTAATTATTTTCCTTTATATTGTCTGCCCTTAGGGCCAGATTTCTCAACACCTTTTGGCCTATGTTTGTTAGCTGCGTTGTTCGACACTGATAAGTTCTTTGTGTTCTCCTGTCCTGGTGTAGGTAATAATTGTTAGGCACCCCCCCCAAATGGCTGTTTCTTTTGCGTGGGTGATGGGTTTACCAGGTATGTTGCCGCCGCCGTGTTTTGCAGGCTGTGGGGTGCGCGGTACCCTTTTGATAGGCAGCCTGGTGGCAGCTCTGCAGCATCCCGAGCTGAACCCCAGGGTAAGGCATGGCAGGGGGCTAGCAAAAATGCTCAGGGGGACACGCAGATGGGGGAGAATCACTGGAACCTTGCAGTATTGCTGGTGCTGGAATATAAAAAAAAATATTTGAAAATGCGGCGCTGAACTACTTTGGTATGAGCCAGGATCCCAAAATAACCACCTTTCAGTTGGTAAAATAAATTATAAAAGTCTTTCAGATCCGAATGTAATGGTTGGGCAAATTAATCCATTGTTGTATTGTTATAGTGCTCTAATCATATTTTTATATATCCCAGGAGTTGGAACTAAGAAGCATTTTGCTGTCATTGCAAACACAATAATAAGAATAGTCTTAACAAAGTGACGTGCACTAAGTTGACTTTCTGCAATACATTTCAGCGGAAATTACAGATGCTTTTTACATTTCATTATCATTAAGGTACAAATAACTTTCTTGTATTGAAAACCAGGCCTACTTTATCTGGTTTAATAATTATATTGAGGCTCATTATGGACACCTTGTTTGTAATTCTCGCTTTTCTTATTGAATTCTAAATGCGTTATTACAAAAGTATGTACTTTAACAGATGGAGTATATTATGGCAATGTTTAGTTCCAGTTGATCTTTTCTAAAGAACATGCTGAATGATCTCAGGCTAAATAGAACCAAGTCAAAATCTAGCTCGTTTTTTTTTTACTACTGGCATTTTCCAGGCTGCTTGGAGGGGAGCAGAAACCAAGAAATGCCACTGAACTGAGCAGGGCAGCTGGAAGAGGTGGGATGATGAAGACCTTGTGATGAGGAAGAGGTGTGGAAGCTGCATCACAGGCAGGGGAGACTTTTCCAAGAAAATATCTTAGTTGATGTCAAGGTTGTCTCATTTGCCAGTGGGATATTGCTTTAATGGTGTTCTTTTTTCCTCTCCAGTTTACATAATGAGATCAAGCTAATTAAACCATGTCTAGCTCTGGGAAAAGATCAAAATGTGAGCTCTTTTTATTTCTTTTTATTAAAACCTTCACCCTGTAATGGAAGATTCTGGGAAATACTTCGCTACCAGTGCATCTTGCTCATCCTTGAAAAAATATAGCTCCTCTTTTTTACCAGTACTTCCTTGGTTTTAATTGTTTTTTCTTCTAGTTGATCATGTTTCAGGAACTTGCAAGAAGTGCATGCTTGATATGGTTGGGTAGATTAGGTAGAGGAGTAATAATAAGTAGATGCAGTGAGGTGTTTTATGCAAAAGCCAGCGACAGTAAAACCTACTGAGAAGTGTCTTTTCCTGTGGAGTTGTGGGGTAGTTGCCTAGAGCAGTTTATTTGGTGCACTGTTACACAGAGGTCACTGACCGGTGCCGTGTAGAGGCTCAGGGGTCTCCTTGGACCTGAGAACACTTTCTTACAGCCTCCTTGAATGTGAAGATTTTTTTCCCATGCAATTTTGCTTTCCTAAAAAATAAATAATAAAAAAAAAATTATGGAGGGTAATGAAAATATAGTGATTTTTATTGCAGGTTAAATGCAAATAAGGACTTGTCACACTTCAAGTTTTAAGGGCGAGATGTTGTAACATCTCGTCGCTAGCTGACCGTCACACGCCGGAGGTTGCTGTCTTGCAGGGACTGTGATTCCGCGTCGGCAGTCCAGCCGCTGGCGTTGGCCTGGCGGCTTTTCCCAGCTCTGACGTGAATACCTGTGAGTACGTGTTGGTGGCATCGTTGTCATCTTGGTGTTGTCTGCAGCGATGGCGAGTCTCGATTATGAGAGGCTTTACAGGCTGATATTAAGGCGAGGAGCTATTGCCAATATTAATATATTACTGTATTAGATCATGCTAATTATATTTTAAGCTGAAATGATTTCGGGAGGATTGAGAGGCCGTGAGGGCTCTCCCATGCCTTCTCCCCCTTGCAGAGGAGGCAAGGTTCAAGTATTATTTTCTCTTCCATAGGGGAGGAACAGCTGTGTCAGGGCTGGAAGTAAGTTTAGACTGATTGAGTTGAATTGCAGAGTGCCTTTTAGGTTGCATTCAAATCACAGCAATTTTGCTTCCCTCTGTGACAGAGCAAGGAGCTCTCCACTTTGATCGTTGATGTAGACTTGGAGAGAAGGGAAGGGGGGGGAAGAGAAGGAAAGCTTTTGTTTCAGGCATGTCGTGTTTTCCCCACCTGACAGGGTGTCAGCGGGAGCTGTGCTCTGCCAGCGTTACCCACCCCGCGCCGAGCCCCCGCAGAGGGGGGGGATCGGGGCGTGCAGAGGGACCAGGTTGTGTCTCGTGTACAATATTCCCGGCACCCAGCACTGTGTGGGTAACTGTGCCATCTCCTGATGAATAAATTGGCTCCGTGTGGAAGCAGAGCTTGATCTGAAGCTAGCAGGGTTCAGCACGAGCCTCTCTGCCTTCCTGGGCTTCCAATGAGGCCCTGTGAAGAAACTGTTTTGTGGGTTGGGGTTTGTTTTTTTCCCCCCTGTGTAAGATCTTAAAATATATTAGGGTTAATGAAATCAGTGAAATTGGGAAGCGCTGCCTGTGATGGACAGATGGCCAAAAGCACTTGGAAGTACAAGTGGTTTTGCACCAGAAGGAGTGCTGGGATCTGGCTGATGGATGGCACGTGCCGTGGGCATGGACCGGTGATGCAGGAGGAGGGAGTGCCCTGAGCTCCCGCCCCGCCGGGGCAATGCCGGCTTGCTCCACCTCATTTGCTCTCGCCCCATTGTCATAAATTCCATCCCTTCTTTGCAGACAGGATTTGAGCTCCCACATAAAATTTCTTCTTTGAAACAAACCAGTCCTTGTCATATTTAAACATATATGTGTGCGTCCTTTCCCGGTACAACTTCAGCAGCTAACTGAACGCCACTTAATAATGTTTTTCACTGTATTTCAGTCGTATGAATGTACATGAAAATTACAGTAAAGGCATCATTTTTTTAACAGCTGTGTTTAGTTGAATAACAGATTTAGAAAGTGCAGACTTTAATTAATCTGTGTTTTCTGCTGGGATTTCAGCACCATCTGATTTACTTTTCATGGCTGAAAAGTGTAATTGTAGTTTTTCCCTTTAGCTGCAAGTTTATTCTCCCAAGAAATTGATTTGGTTCTTCTTTTTCTTAAAGCAAACTCAATATCGAACTAATGGTACCTGGTATGCAGTGCACTCGCTTGGACTGCTGTGGGGTGGAGAACAAAAACCTGTCAAATGGCACAGTTTGCTCAGAAAGGCTGCGTTCCCTCCTCCCTGCCTCGCTGTATGTCGCAGCAAGCCAGGCTGCATCAGCCACCCAGCCCCAAAGGTAGGCTTGGAAGGGCTGCGGTTGCAGCAAGCAGTCCGGATGGTGTTCTCTGCTCGAGAGCTGGGGGACGGGTAGTTGACTAGGAGGTAAGGTCTGGCGTTACTGGAGGAACCTCCAAGCAGGAAGGATTTTCCTTATATATAATGTATTTTTTTGTAGTTGGAATTGTGGTAAGAAGACTCTCCCTCTCCGTATTTGCTCTTCATTGTAAAAATATGTTTGTGGGAGAGCGTTGCCCTAACTCTTCAGGTGTTGCTCAGAAAACCTCCGCAGGAGGTGCTGGTGGGTGCCTGGGGTTTAGGCACACCGTGGTGAAGGCGAAGCCATGGGCTGGGGAGCTGGGGCGATAGATTGCGTTTTATCACGCGCTGTCGATCACTCATTACTCCACCTCTGTTGGGATGAACGTGAACGTTGCAAATGTGCAGAGAGCTTTGGTGACTCTTATTTGGCAATTTTCTTTGAAAATCAGCCTGCTGTGGAAACATATCCTTGTCCCAGCCCTACTTCTGCCCTGGGATGGGGCTCCCTAGGTTGAGGGTGCAGACTCGTGCCTGGCACCCAGTGCAGGGTGGTCCAAGTGGCTCAGTCACGGCGTTCCTCTCACTGCCTGGCTGCGCTGGAGGATCTGCACAGTCACGTCCTCACCTGTGAGGTGTGGAGCTGTGCATGAACCAGCCCTTCCGCTGGCTTTCTCATGCAAGAAGAGCTGCTCAGACCCCGCGCTCGCAGTGGTTTGCTTCCAGGAGCACTATTTCTGAGCTGAGGTAGGGGGAAAGGAATTTTTTTTATAAAATAACAGCATTACCTGCATTCTTTGCTGAAGCCTATGTAATTTTAGTTACTGTCAGATGTACTTTCCCCCCATATTTATTTTATTAGGTTGGCATGGGTTTTGATGTCTTAAGGGCTTTGTGTGCAAAGCCCACAACGACTGAAGAGAAGCGATACATTTAGATTCAGAGTGTAATCTTAGGATGGCTGCTAATCTGAATAAGATAAAAAAAAATCTTGATGGGTTTTAAAACTTATTTTAATTAAGGTTTTTCCTTTCATCTCACCAAAGCCCTGAATTAGCTCCTTCATTCTCCCACAAATATGAATAGTCCCCGCTGTGTATAGACACTCTCACACACACAGAGCCTCAGCAGAAGGGCCAAACCCAGATTCAGAAGTATATGTGCCCGAAATGCTGGTGAAATTAAAGCAAGATTTGTGCAAAGTAAAAAAAGGCCAAACTAACCAGCTGCCTGTACAATAAGCTGGAGGGTGCCTAGGTACCCCAGCAGAGTCTTGAGCTCTCCAGCTTTCTATGTTGAAGAGCGTGGGACTGGGATAGCTGCTGTTACCAGCCCGTGGAGCTGTGGATTTGACACAGCAGTTTGCTGCTCTGTAGCAACTCGTTCGTATGTACATTTGTGCCTTTTTTCGATGCTGAGTGCCCCTGGATGGTTTTGCTCTGCTGGTTTTGCTCCATGTGCCTTGCCCCTGGAGGGGTGTGGGAGATGATGCATGGTTGGAGCTGGACACAGCAGGGACTTGGACCCAGGTCTCACTGGCTGGGAGACGATGCTGTGAGCTGCTCTGGGCATCTTGGGTTTGCAAGACATTCCTGGTGAGATTTCTGCTAAAACTGGCATATTCCTGTACAACATTTTGGCCTTGATGAGTTAGTGTTTTTCAACAGGAATTTTTCTGATAGCTTCAGTCTGAAGCTCTCATGGGCTTTCCTTGCCATGCAAGGTTTTTGCTTGGGCATCATTCGATAAACACTGGTGAGGACCCCTGGCTGGAAGGGCAGTTGGGACTGTGGGTCCCATCCATAGCAGGGCAGTGCAGAGTGTATATTCCCTTCCCGTGGGTGCACAAGCTCCGAGAGACAATTTGGAGAGGCTGTTCGGTGGGATGACCCGCTTGCTGCAAAGTTTGGCCTAGGCATGGTGCCAGCCAGAAGCAAGGCTGACAAATAATCGGAAATCAAAGGAGCCACCTGCACGCCACGGGGAGCTGCTCACCGGGTGGTAAGCGAGCTGTGCCAGCGCTCATCGCCGAGCCTTGTTCTGCAGCCCCGCTTCCCAGCGTGCTGGGGGGGCAGCGCAGGAGGGAGTCGCTCCCTCCCTGGCCTCGCCGTGCCCTTGTTAGAGATTTTTAGAGGGATCCGAGGTGAGATTGTGGCTGGACGGATGTGCCAGGGTGCTGCTTCATCGGGGGGAGAGCCATGGGGGGAACATTGAGAGTGATGGGGCTGGGCTGGAGCATCTTTGGGGATGCTGATACTGTGGCAGAGGAGAGGGGACAGCCTTGCCGAACCGAGACTGTCGCTGTGAAATTCCCTCCCTGAATGGGGAGCGCCCCTTTGGCCGCGTGAACCCCATGGGCTGCATTGCCAACAAATAGCCGGGGCGGAAAATTAGGTCTTTTTAAGAGCGTTTTTATCCTCTGCTGGTTGGTAAGAATGGACCCGGCGAGCAGGAGGGAGGGAGGCAGAGGGGTGGCGTGATATGCAGATGCCTGTGTCACATGCACATGCACCGGCTGCACTCCTCTATGTGTTTTCGCCCAGCTTGGAGGCTGGCAGCTCACGCTTCTTCAGAGAGCAGATAGTATTGCTTTCGGAGAGAGCGCACCAATGTGAGATGTGCGTACGCCCGTGTGCGCGTATGTAGTTGCTTGTTTTCTGTGTTGAAGGCAGGCGTGTGAAATCACAGCCCCTAGCTGCCCCGTGGCTGTAACCCCTGGCAGGATCTAGCCCAACGTAGCCAATTGTTGGTCCCATCAGCCTTGATAGGATCTCTTTTAATCAGCTGGCAAAGGAAATTCCCTTGCCAGCCATTCCTCCGAGGGTGTACTGGGGGATCCAGCGGAGGCCTGCCCTCTCCCCCGTGTGCCGGCTGGAAGGGGAGGGAAGCCCATCCACACAGCACCAGCAGAGCACTGAGAAAGAAAACTCATGTTTGCAAAGCCAGGCCAAAACCTGAGGATTTTTATAGCATAAATATGGTACCTATAGTTATTTATGCACCCTCCTCAAAGGCTATTTACACCCTCTCCCTGCTTTTGTGCTGTTGGCTGGAGAATATTCTTATATTAGATGTTTTTAGCAGCATGGGGATGTTCTCCAGCTGTCACCCGACTGCAGGACCATACATTTCCAGTGCTCTTCCTGAAAGAAGAGGGCAATTCGTGGACTGTGACCCCTGTGTTGTTTTTTATTTATCGTAGTGTAAAACACGAAGCTGCCCTTGGAACATGTTATTTTTCACGCTCACGTAAACAGCGGAGACCACGGTCGTGAGCGCAGGGGTGAGGCTGAAGCACTGTAGCGCTCCTGTAATTGGGATAGTTAATGCAGTTTGTCACTTCGGTGCCTGATGAGCAGCGCGATACCTTTGTCTCTTGTTAGAAGGAGATGATGGTGTTCGCAGGGTGGATTTCATTTGCTGCTATCAGAGAAACAAGGTTGTGTTCAGCGGCCGTTGTTAGCGGGCAGCATCCCTGCCCGTGCTGGTGAGGACGCCTGGGCGCTGCCTGGGACGTAGCTGCTGACCGGCACGCTGCCACCGTGCTCCATCTTTGTAACGTGACAGCGAGAGGGCTCTTCTTCCCTGCTACTGAACTGGAGATGATGCTGTTTGATTTCCATCTATCCTGCTTCCATCGTACCAGTGTCATGGCTATGAAAGCCAGGTTTGCATCTCGGATGCCAGGCGTTGCAGTGAAGGGGAGAAGGGGGTGAATATGCCTGATAATAATGACAGCAATCAGTTCATAGAGCTGAAGGAGGTAGCTCGTTGCATCAAGGGCCAGGAGTAAGTTTTTTCCCCATTTCCTGCATTGTGCAGTTGATCAGGAGCAGCGTAAGGTTATTTTATTGTTTCCAGGAGCGCTGGACCCAGCCACCCTGCTGGAGGTCGCATGCTTGGCTTGCTGCATCATTGATCCAGCCTGCTATAGCAAATTCTTTATGCCTTTTAAATGGGGACTTGCACTTAGAAAGCAAACAATCTTAACGTTTCTGAGGCTGAAAGCAGCAAAACTGGTGGCTTTTGTCATTAGGGATGCTGTCTGCGTTGATCACTCCCGCAATAATGTGTGAATCCAAGGGAATGTGCTATCCAACAAAGGGGGTTTGAGAGCAATTTTTATTTTTTTAATTTTTTTTTTAAATGGGGGAAAAGGGAAGGGATTGTAGCTTCCTGCGTGCTGGGGAATTGGGGCTGGCTCCTCCGCAGTGGCTGCAGTTACATGGCACTCCTGTGACTGGGCTGGGGAGCTGAGTGTGGGTTTCCCTCATTCACACCATAAAGTTTCCAGTTCGGTCTATACTGGCCAGCATCAGTGCGCTGAGTTTGTCAGCTACCTTATACAGCAGCTTTGCAGTCATGGCTATTTGCTTATGACAGATAAACAGAAATAACTGCATTGTCTTTAGAAAAACGTCATGTCCCATTAAAATACCGACATCGTGTATGAGATTGGTTTTGTTTTTAGAAATGCTGAAGTAATGGCTTTTTGTGTGAGGCTTTTCCCCGGAGTCGTCTCCGGGAGCACAGAGCATGTTTTAGCTCAGTCTCTTGCATTTGATTTTTGTCTTCCTGCAGTTTTGGTCTCTGTTTTACTGCCCTTTATTGAAAAGGTGGTTTAGCGATCCTGTGCCCGTCATGGTGGGTCATTGCTCCGACTTGTGCAGCAGTTCTGTGGTGCAGGGGCACAGAGATGCTCCCGGGTGGCTCCCGAGCGTCTTCGGTGCTGACAGGGCAGCTTGGACAGGACAGCTTTGATGCCGCTTTCTGAATCGCATAAAATGGGGCAATAATGCTTGCTCCCAGTTAGTGCTTGGAGTTGCCCACCTCCTGTGGTTCAGCTGCTGAAAATTGTAATAATGACGCTATGCTATCACCAGTCAGACGGAGAGTTTTTCTTATCCCGAGCTGAACTTTTCCGAAGTTGCCTGCCAGGTTTCTGTGCTGGGGGCTCCACTCCCGGTGCCCGCAGGGGCAGAGCCATCGGATGCTGCCAGCGGGGGAGGCTCAGGCGTGTGTGCAGTGTTGGTAAATCCTCTGCTTTTCTATTTTCCTTACTATTGTAGTTGTCCCTTTTGCAACGACTACAATGAGAAGGCGACTTTCTTATCATTATTTTTTGCAGAAAGAGCCTTCCGACTCCTCCTGAACCTGCGAATGGATTTTTCAACCTCCAGCCATCCGAGGTGTAAATAAGATAGGAGAGGGGGCTTTGCATGAATCCTATCTTCCTGCCGGCAGCCCACTGTCTGCCTGCTTAGTTTTGCATTTTCCTTCCATAGCATGGATTATGTTTATTATTTTTTTTTAAATGCTCACCAAATCTGTTGCTAATTATTGCCGCCGCCGAGCCGGTGCTGTTGTTTGCGTCGGGAGGTGCAGCCGTTGTGCAGCACGAGGGGCAGGGACCCCCAAATTCCGAACAATCATGATTTACTGTGCAGCTTGGGCAAAGTGCATTTGTTGCCTTGGAAACAAATAGCAGCAGTGAACAACTAAATGAAATTTATGGAATCAACTTCAATAAATCTTGATGATAAATGTGCAAAAACATACACGATTTGATGAAGATCTACAGTATGCAGATGTGAAGGATGATAGTAAGTTATATAACTGCTTCGGCTACAATTTTGGACTGCCATAGTCATGTTCCTATAATCCGGGCTTTTTTGTTGTTTCTGAGGAAGCTGTCTGTTTCTTTTCATAGATACGGCATTTAATTTTAATTTCCAGGGTATCTTTTAGTTTAATTGGCATGCTGGATGATTACAGAGTGTTGTTTTGTCTTTTGCAGATCCTGATTCATATCTAACTTAGGATAAAAATAAAATTGAGAACTGTGGCAATCTAGGGGAGCAAAAAGTGCCATGTCGCACGCCTCCAAGAAGGGTGCAAAATTTCACAAATTAATTAAAGCATTTATGTAGGACATCTCCCTAATTCCGTGTATCAGCCTTTGTGTTTTGCAAGACAGGGACAGGTTAGTGATTTTGTAGTTACAGTCTAGCTCTGCGGCAGATTTTTGTCTCGTGTGGAAAGGTCCCTGTATTTACCTGGGCACAGGGATGGGGTGGTTTTTCTGTATCACAGCAAGTGATATTTTCTGAAATTGATATTTTTTGTTTCTGGTTTGACCTGTGGATCGATAAGGGTTCAGGAATATCAGTGGACTTGTCTGGAGACTATGTTGTAAACCTTTAACACAGCCCTTAATGCAACTTGATGTTTTTCCATTAGTTCCCTTACCTTGTCTTGTTACAGGGTCTTATTTTCACGATTTTCTGTTGGGTCAGGAAGCACAGGGAATCTTTGTTTCTTCCTTTCGTGAGGCGTTGGGCCCCAGCTTCACGCTGCAGCTGCGGTGGGGTAGGTGGCAGCCGGTGGGGGGGTTGCACAGGGCAGTACTGCTCCCTGCCCGTGCCTTCTGCTGCAGCCGTCCCGGCGGTGAATGGAGGGGTCCCACGGCTGGGACCCAAACCCGACCCAGTCTGATGGGCAGGGGGATGGACATTAGCATCTTTAGGAAATTGCCTCCCTATATCTTCAGCCAATTTCTCTGCAGAGGCATCTTTTTCCCTCTGTGCCTCATTAGTGGGTTGGTTTTGATGAATATTGGAGGTCTACCAGATGGACTGGTCATATCTTAAACCTTGGCCCTCCCTTCCCTTCTCTTATAACCCTTTCATCTTCTTGGCTTGCTCCTGGAATAAGAGATTGTTTCTGAGAATAAAGACTTCACGTTAGTGCTGTCCTCAGACTATCAGCAAGTAAAAAAAATAAAGCAAGTTGTAACGCAGGATCCTGCCTCTGCCTTAGCGCGTGGTTTGCTGCTGTTATTTCAGACGCACCCGTTTCTCTTTGTTACTTGGATCTACCCAGATTCAGAGCCAAGCCCTTAAGTTGCTAAGTATCTTCCAGCCCACAAAGTCAGCGCTTCATCATGTCAGCCGTAATATGTTGTACGGATTTAGAAAATCCCTACGCATGTAAAGTATCTAGCCTGCAAATCATCCCAGGTCTGCACGGGTACCGGTGTTAGTGAAGCAGCTTCGCAGAACCCAGCGCTTGCAGAGACCAGCGCGATGCGTTTTCATTGATTTGGTGCTGGGCACACTCGTAACCTTGGCTGGGGTCGAAATTCAAGTTTCCCTTAGAAAACCTGAAGGGCTTCCTCCAGAAGCCCTGTGCATGTGTGATGGTTTCTGAGTGCGCTCTGATGTTTACAGAGCCCTGTAGCTCTTCCCATTAACATACAACTGCATACGACAGGTTGAACTCCATTAGGAGTTAAATTTAGTGACTCTCTAACTTCTTTTTGATATGTTTTTATAATTTCATTGTATTATGACACTTGGTTTTAAATTTGCATGAGTAAATGAGCCTCTCACTAAGTCAGGTAAAAAGATTTTTCACTTATCTACCATGAAATAAGACATTAAAAAAATAGTGAGAGTAGGAAGCAATGTATCCTTGACATATTTAGTTTACATTTTTTTCAACTGTGCTGACTGAACATTTCTAACTATTAATGATACAATAAAGCTGTTTGTACTGCCTTAACAGGCTAAATAATTTCACATTATGAAGACATTTTGTAATTAATTTATAGTATTTTGTGGGAGAACTGTATTTTTGGAAAATGCAAGTTTACATTTAATCACATTCATACCTGAACGGTAAGATGCAGCAAGTGAAAACTGGCCTTTTACGGGTCACCTCAAAATAATACAGTCCATGGGTGCGATTAACACAGCAAACAACCTTAACTGGGCTTCCCATAACTTGTCTATTAAGCTTCCTGCAGGATTACTTAAAAATGCGTGTTGGTCAGTGAAGCGCCTGCAGTCGGTTGAAGGTCAGACCACTTCATCCCTGCCATCATCACAGGGAGTTCCACCAGCTTCTGTTGCACTACCACAGATTTATGGTCTTTTTTATAAATGTATTGGAACATTTATTCAGGATAACCTTGGCAAGACCTGAGCAACTTTGAGATCTGCACTTTGATGGTATTTTTCCCCTCTCCTTTCCTATCCAAGAAGAGGAGAGAGACCATCCAAGGTCCCGCCGCTGGTGGGATTTGGGGCATGTATCTGGGGGAGACCAGCTTGGTGCTGGGACAAGAGCATCCCTTTGTTTCAAATGGGTGAAACGAGGATGAGCAGCAAGGAGGTAGCACCACCACTCGTTTGCTCCTGACCTGGGTTCTGGTGATGAGCTTACGCAGCAAAGCTCCCTCTGTTAATTACCTGGCTTTTTGGCTCTCCCCATCTCTCCTGACATCACCGTTTTTAATCTGTTTGTTATTGATTTTTTTTCTTTCTTTTTCCCCCCTCCGTTTCGTTAATAGTGACAGATGCTTTTAATTAAAAAGAAAAGACAAAACAAATTCCCGAGTAAAACAAAAAGAGAATATTCTAATTTGGTGTGACATTATGAGGCAGAATGGCTCCTGGCATGCAAGGTACGGAAAAGGTCATCTTCCACTGCTACAGCCTTTTGCAACGGTGGAATTAAGTTCAAACTCAGGCTGGTTTTGAAGTCTTAAGTCTCTCCGGGGATTCCTTTCATAACATCTTCGAACTGGATAACACTACAGTAAATGAAATACACTGCACTGGATTAAAGGGTTATTTCCCCTGTGTATCAAGCTGACACAGAATACCAAACCTCAGGTTGCCTCTGAGTTGTCTCTATCTGCTGATACCCTCTGCTTTACATAACAGCTCTCCAAATTTTTGCAGGGAAAGTTTTGCCATTATTTATTCGGCTTCACCGCTTGGTGAATGCGGAACAATTTTATGCAGCAAGGAACCAAAATAAAGCAACTAAACGGGAAGAAATTTAATGGGCTTAAAAATGTGAAGGAAGCAATGCAGGAATGAGCAAAGCTGCCTCTTCAGGTCTATTATGCTGCTCTATAATTTATACCAAAACACAAAATATAGATATCTCTGCATTGCCACTCATATGTTTAGCAGCACAGAGCTTGCAATAACAACAGGGTATGATCCATGCTACTGTGCTTCTTATCTGACTGTACCAAGAGTTAAAATTTGTTAAGGATCATTTGCAATGTGTTTTGTTGTAGAACAAATGTTCATTTTGACTTTGAACTTGGTGTATGCTGTAGCTTGTGCAGATTGCATTTAGCACCGGGTAACCAAACCGCTGCCATCTGCACAGTGCCAGGGACCACCATGGCTGAGCTCCAGAGCACGTCCCTCCTTCTCCGCACTAGGGAAAAGATGCGTGGCTTGAAACACTGGAGCAGCAGCTCCTCCAGCTCCGCAGTGGCTGCCACAGCCTGGGGAGGAGCAGTGGGTGCCAGGTCGGACCCATGGAAGGTGCTGTCTCCTTCCGTCTCCAAACAGCAGATTGCAGCAGGCGTGCATTTAACCTGCTCTGAAACCACAGAAATTGTCTTGGTTCTTCCTTTCCCCCACCAAAACACTGATGAAAGACTGCTCCGAGATCGGGGGGAGCTCTCAGATGCTAACTGTGCAATAACTTTTCTGACAATGAAAACTATTTCTTGCCTCCTCCCATTTTATTTTGTCCAAGGCGGCCCAAGGCTGGCTGGGTCATATGGAAAACTGGAGTTGTCTTGTAAAATGTGTATATAAGATAAAATGCACCATCTATATTCTGGAGACATTTGGATTTGGTAAGAACAGGGCACTGTGCTCCATATATTGGTGCCTACCTCTGGTTTCTGGTCTCTGTATTGAATCTGCCTCCTGCCTCTGTAGCTCAGCATCCTCCCGCAATGGTTTTCTCTGGATGTACTTACGGATACCACTGGAACAACCACCACCCGCTGCTTGCTCCCCTCAACCACGCCCCAAACCCCGCTCCTGACAGGGGCCGGTGTGGGCAGCTGCCCATGCTGCCTGCTTCTCCTGAGGATGGGGGGAGGCTGCGTCACCTCTCCCTGGTCACGCTCGTGCTCTGCTGGGCAAATTAGAAGTTGGAAACATGGGTGGTTTCCATTAGCTTTTGGGATGAGGTGCGGCGTGGCTGGGACCTGCACGCTGACCTTGGGCTCTGTGGAAGCTGTGCAGCAGGAGTTGTGCGTGCTGGCAGGGGTTTCTGCTGGTGTGCTGCTCGAGGAGGTGGCTCTGCAGGCATCAGGTTCCTCTGTTTCCAAGTGTTATTCACATATAACACCCACACACATTAAAAACATGCGGGAAATGATAGTTTTGGGTTTCTGCTGTCCACGAGTAATTAAAATCAATGGCATTTTTAGATTTACCTCTCACTGAGCAATCTGGGAGGAGAAGTAAGGGCAGGGAATTTGCATGTGCTGCTTTTCTGGGTAGGTTGGAGGTACCCGCACGCTCCCGCACTGCAGCCTCTGAGACGGTCTGTGTCTTACCAGGAGGTCTGAAATCTCTCTGGAAAAGCTGGGACATATTGAAAATATGCTCAGAGCTTTAGCACTTCCTCCAGATTATTTCTTCGAGTATTTAAAAATATATTTTATAACACTAAAATAAATGTTAATGAGTCTGCATTGCTTACGGCTAACAATAATATTTCTATTTAAATACAGCAGCCTAGCAAGGCATTCAGTGGTGGAGGGGCTGGGTGAGGAGACCTGGCTTTTTGCTTCTGACTTGGTCCTTGATGTCTTGAGCAGTTTTATTCTCTTGTGCTTTGCTTACCCTGTTCTGCTAAATAGCAATGAAAAGCTTCCTTGCTTTGTTAAAGCGCCTAGGATTTACCAGAGGCCTCTGGGCAAGTGTTAAATACTGAGCTGGTTATGAAAAGTGTTATTTAATATTATGTTTAGACCTCTTCAGTGTTAGCATGTGTTTTTATATACTGTTTGTGGTGACCTTTGTGCTTTTCCAACCAAATAAGGACAGTCTCCTTGACTCGGGGACTATTTTTTTTCCACTACCAGGCACAGCATCTTCTAAATAATTTGGTAAATATGCCGTTTCGGGAATGCTTTCGGTGTCTGTGCTGGGGCTGGCGGTGCTGGAGATGCCAGTTGTGTGCAGAAGGTGGGAGAGTTGTCACAAGAAAAATAATAGCGTGGAAGTCCGTTCCTCTCGTCTTTGTTCTTTTTTTCCATTACTTCCAGCGAAATTCTGTTTTAAGGATCCCAACCTACCACGCGCAATGGGCAGTGATTTGGGGAGGCGAGCGGAGGGGAGGGAGGGACCCACCTGATTGCAGCCTCAAGGAGTCTGCACGGAGCGGGGCACGGAGTCAGCGGGGGGAGAGGTGTAGGTGTAAATGGGATGGCAGGAATTCAACCTTGGCATCATGTCAAAGGCACGGAGCCCTTCTCCGAGCAGCTGCATACCCCGTGACTGCAGGAAGCCAAATGGTTTGTTTGTGTGTTTACATGGATATGTGGGTCTGTGTAGGGGAAAGCCACTTAGCAGAAATCCTGCTATTAAAGCAGATGGTGGGAGATCAGTCTGGTTTTTAGGGGGGTACTTGCTGGTATGGTGACCAAGTTATTAATTCCTTCCTGTGCTAGGAGTCCTTTCAGCGTTACAGGGTATGGGTGAATTGTGTTTTCTGAAACTCTGCGCTCCTTCCATGCTTTCTCAAAAGCAGTTGAGCTGATGTAGTATTTCGGAAAGCAAAGGAGCGTTGGTCAGGTTTGTTGCTGCGGTTCTGCTCCCTGTGCTCCTTCCACACTGCCCTCTGCTCAAGCCCTTTCCAGGTGCTCCCATGTGGTCTGCACCCAGTGCAGCTCTGTGGGCAGCCTGGTTTGGGCAGCTGCCTCGTGCCCTGCCTGCCCTCTTGCGAACCAGTGGAAACCCCTTTGCTGCTACTCAAATGCTTGTTGTTATGCTAGGGTTTTCTCCTTCCATTTTAGAAATTGCTCTTCCCCTCCCCCCCTCCCCCCCCCCCCACCATATTACTGACAGCTGCATTCTCTTTGACAGTTGTGATATTTGTATGTGTGCATAAAAACAGTAGGAAGCATTTATGTAGGTGTCACTAATTTAATTTAATTTAATCTGATATGTATGTATAGAGAGGATGGTTCTGCACTAAAGTGCTTCTCTTTATTTTACAGTCTCCATCGTCATCAAATACAACTCCTTTCATTCTCCTCTTCCATTCACCTACCCAAAGACCAAATCTGGAAATAGTAACCAAAAGAGAAGCCCACGTCATCCACAAAGCAGGGAAAGGTTGAAATAATTTAAGGGTAAGTAATTTTTTTTGCCCTTATTCTAACTTGAAGCTTTGTGTGTAAAGCTACAATAGTAAGTGCAAGGCTGTATAAAGAAGCTGTTAAGCATATACGTAGCTGCTTCATGTGCAAAGTGGAAAAAATGACTGAAATGCTGATTTGGTGATGAAGGAAAGCTATAACGGCACCTTTTGCAGGTGAGAAAATGCCCAGAAGGGCAGCGTGCTGGCAGTTTGGACTGTTGGTACTATTTCTTCTGGCCCTGGTTCAACCTGCACTCCTGCCTGGGTAGAAGCGGTGGATCTGCGCAGGCACGTGGTTCTGGGCTTGGGCTGGGCTGGAAGAGCTTTCCAGTTGAGAAGGAGCTGGGAGTTGGGCGTCTCCGGCTGTTGAAGAGCTCCTTTGTCATTTCCTTCCCCCTTTTCCACTTAAAGCATCACTCAGCGATGGTAGCGAGCTATAGTTGCTGTTTGCGTGGTGCAGGTCGCTTTGGCTCGCTGTGGCTTTCTGCGGCCCCCCCGGCTCTGTGGGCTCCGTGAGCTTTTCCTGGAGAGCAACCTGGCAGTGTCTGCGCCAGGGGGGTCTGAAGGAAAACGCTGATGGGGGCTGGAGGAGGGACAAACCCGAACGGCGGAGTGAGGAGGGCCTCTCGGTGGAATTGTTTGCCTTAAGGCTTTTCTTTTGCTGTGAGGGTGGCAAATAAGATAGGGAGAGATATAAAATCAGCTTTTGTGAAATTCAGAACCCTAGCTGAAGCATTAGTAATCTCCAAATGTTAGGGAATGCATTTTCCCACCCTAGTCCCAGATCTGTGCCTGCATATATTGCATTTCCACACATGTTCTGTTCTTTCATAGATGGACAGGATATGCGTTTGCTTACATTTGAGAACTTAGCTTTAAACATCTGGGTTTTCTGGTTTATTGCTGCCTTTTTTTTTCTTCCCCCCCACCCCACCCCGCCCCGCAATGTTTGTTCATGCAAAATTCATATCTGGGAAGGGCATCTTAAATCCCTGCTTCTGAGTCAAAAAGGGAAAGTATGGAAGTGAAAAGAGAGATTGTATCATTTAAGAAATATGATTCATGAATTAATCCTCGTCTGCTACACCATCTGTGGCATGTGTTTCAATACAAAAATCCTGTTTTTATATCTCTGTAAAAAGCTTTCTTCTTGCTGGCTGCCTGAGTTTTCTGCGGTGCTAATGGGAAATTAGCTTCTTTTGGGGGAGACAATGGTGATTTTTATTTGCAGCCTGGGCAGGGGGCCCCGACCTGTGTCCAAGCTGTAGGTCGGTGAGGGGAGGCAGAGCCTGGTTTTTCAGGGGTGGGGGCAGCTCTCTGTGTAATGCCAGGAGCCTGACTTGCAGGCAAAGCCCATATGCGACTGCTTTCTGCACTGGAAGCATGGCTGGGGCTCCCAGTGCCGTGGCAGGGATGGTGCGGGAGATGGGCAGCCAGGGGCAGCAGTTGCAGGCAGCTGTCTACGTTGTTCTGCATAGGAGTGAAAAAGAAGGGCTTGTTTCTAAAAGTGGACCGGTAGGGTATTTTGTACTTGGTGCTCTGGAAAATAAACAACTGAGGTGGTCCTCATCCTCCGTTTTTCTGCTAATGTTGTTATAATCTCTTTGTAGATACAGAGAAAGGGGGGTTGCCCATCATTGCCTCAAAGAGGAGCTGCTACGCATTGTGCCTTTGTGAGAAATGGGGAATGATGGGGCACTGGTGTTTTTTTGGGGTGACTGGAAAAGGGTCTCCTTTCTCTAAGTTGATTCCTTGAATTGTTCTCCAGGTTTTTACAGGGAACAACTTTCCTTTTGATACATAGTTCTCAGGTTTCTATTCCCTAAGCAGCACACCTGGCTTCTGCTGGAGTCAGACCTGAGGTGTGTGAGCCTGTTCCTCCTTCGCAGACAGGGTCCCCCAGCTGGACAGCACTTCAGCACATGCATCCATCATCGATCCCTTTCCTAAACAGGGACATCTTGCTGCCTGGGATTGCCCCATTGGTTTTCTTTTCTGCTTCACGTAGGACGCTGGTAAAAGCTTGAGCATTTTCCTCTTTACTCTGGAGGAGGATCCCAAGGTGCTGGAGAGGCTGGATGGCCAGGGCCCTTGCCACAGCCTTTTCTGGGCTGGTGTCACTAATGTGCTGTAAGTACAGCTCCGGTGAGCTCCCAGGCACTGATAACGCTGATAGATGGAGGTTATCCAGGAACTCAGTACCGGTGGTGAAATATTGCGGGTTTATTGCCTTTCCATTCATTTTGTTTTCACGCCTTTCTGCCTTCCTGACTCATTGCTGTTCGGCCTCTGCTTGCAATTTCTATTTGCTGTGGTAACACCCACTGGACAGGACCAGAGCGCTGCAAAGCACTGATGCTTGCAACTGCTTTTGGAGCTTTTTATTTTTTTAAATTGAGCATCTAAAGCCAGGACAGGTGACAGAAAGGAAAACGTTAGTGATGCCTTTTGTCAGAAGCGTGAATAAAGTATGAAAATGAAGAAGCAGCAGAAGAAATGCCTCTTGCATTGTGCATGGCAGGCGGGCGTGAGGAGTTGAGCCAAGAATGCCTGCTGCCATCCCCGTGCCCAGCACAGGCTCCGTCCCCAACGGCCTCCCAGCTGAGACCAGCTGCCGAGATGGGGCTGATGCTGGGAGACGCTCTGGCCCATACCCAGGTGCTGAGCCCATTCAGGCTCCTGCATCAACCCTGTTTTCCCTTTCCCCTCCATTATCACAGACCCCTTTCTGCCGGCTCTTTGGGGAATCCTTGGATGTGCTGGTGCTTCACAACATGAGAAGTCAAGTCCACAAGCCCCGAGTACCCCAACCCTACTCTGAGTAGCTGCGTGTTAAGAGAAAAAAAGTCAGCAGTGGTTCAGTGAATTCAGAACTGGAATTAGGCTGAATTACAACCTTTTGCATGGAAAATACTTGTGGGAAGGCAGACCAGAATCGACACCCGGTTTTCAGTCCATCTCACACAGACACAGCTGGTTTTGCTAGTGACTCTGGCTAGTTTCTTCTATGCCTTTACAATATTTTGCAATTTTGTATATTTCTTAATTGCTTCAGTCGTTTCTTAAAATCTGAGTTTCTAAGCTTGTTTGCCATTCTTTGTCCGCTCCATGCTCCAGTCTGGGAAGTAGAGGTTGTTTCCTGGGGTCTGTTCTGCAAACCTCCAGCTGCTCCCTGCCATCCGGCTGCTGCTGGCAGCCACACAGGCAATCACATTGCCACCATCTCCATACAATGGGGGTTACAGACTTTGTACCTTGAGAAGGTCCTATGCTTACTTGTGCAGCCAGCGGTAAAATTTTGCAAAAAAACCCCTTTCAGACCCCGCAGGAGCTCCACTAGTAGAAAAAGAAACGACAAAATCAACAAGCGGTAAAACAAACAATTGCAACCAGAAATGGGAAAAGAGAAGCAGTCCAAGCATTTTGATAAGTGTATTCCATTAGCCATGGTTTTTACTTTTTATTTTAAGCTCTGATTACAATTCGGCAGCTTTTATTTAAAGAAAAAAAAAAAGGTGTTTATGCTTAGCCCTTATTTCCACCGCAGCATGAGTTTGTAAACGAGGGGCTCCGGCAGATCCCCCCTGGCTTCTCCTCCCTCCACAAGGTGCCCCCTCATCAGCGAGGGTCCCCGCTCGTTAGCGGCTGTGGCAGGGAGGGTGACGATGCTCGGTGGCAGAGGACACGTGACAGCAGCCGGTTTCTTGTGGGAAGCTAATGAAGAGATGAGAAGCATCGATTCACCATCTATTTGTTAGGACCCCAGTGAAACAGCTGTTTGTTTCTCATAAACAATTATGCCAAGACGGAAATTGGCTTGTGTCTGTACGTACTTTTTGGATGTGGAAAATTAAGCAGTAATAGCTGGAAAAATAATATGGGCTATGAGATAATAGATGCCTAAGGGATAAAATTAAACAGTATTTTACAACGAAGGAAGAGCTTTTGGCAATAAATGCTTTGCGTTTGACTTCTTTTTGTTTGCCAGAGGACTGATGTTGTTTTGGAGAGGTTGTCCTGGGATGTATTTTCCAAACAGATACAGGAAAACAGTGAAGGTCTTTTTTTTTTTTTTTTTTTTTTTTTTTTTTAATTCCTCCTGAGAAGGATGGTGCCAAGGCTGGGGTACAGCTCACACTGCCTGCGCAGTGGGTGTGTTTGCTGTGACTAGATGTGGACACCGGGGCTTTGAGAAATGCTGCCAGTGCAGGAGCATTTTTGAAAGAAAATGGCTAGTTCTACCAAGCAAATTGGGAACAGGAGATGGGTTAAAGGCCATAGGGAGCCCAAAAAGCTCAGGCAGGGGTGTGTATGTTTGACACCCTGCCAGGGTTTGAGCAGAGTTTGTTATTTGTGACCTGCCTGTGCTGATAGTTGTGTGTCTGCATGTGCTGGTGTTGCTTCTTGGCTGGGTTTGATCTGCTGCAGAAACCCCTTTCTGATCCCGCAGCGGCAGTGGGATTTGGTTCTGTTCTGCTGTCCCTCCACTATGTGCTTTTCCATAACTGCCCCATCAGCACCTTGCCAAGGGGTAGCTGGGAAATGCTGTTTTCTCCATTTCAGGTGGCTCACACCGCCATCTCCTTCAACTTGGGCACGGGGGGGTGCGGAGTCACGCTGGGCAGACGCCTTCATTGCCTCCTGGTGCTGCCAGCAGCCACCCCCACCAGCACAGGGCTTGCTCCCCGCCGCGCATCGCCAGGGCTGCCCGGGCACCGTCACGGCCAACGCTGGGCTCCTCTTCACTATGCACCGTTCAAACAGAGCTGCAAACCCTAATCCCACCTGCCCCGGGACTGATGCAGCAGGTCGAGATCCAAGGTCTTTGGCCCAGGCTTATCCCTACTATCATGTTTTCATTTCACAAACCTTGAGGAAAGTGTCCCCACCATGTGGGAGAATTTCCCCAGCGCACACGGGGCACGGGGGAGAATCCCGAGGTACAAAGTGCCTGCTGTCCCCATTAGCTGAAGTGGGACTCAGGGGTGCTCAGCACCTCTCCAAATGAGGCCAAACTGTCTAGTGCATCGAAAATGAAATCATTAAGTCGCTGTTGCATTAAGACTCTGTTTTTATTCATGGAGTGTAATGTGATTCATTTGCCCTTTTGCTCTCATGTTGAGAAGGCAGTCATCTAGTATGCATCGCTGGCTGCAGGGAGAGCTGTATTTATTTTTTTTTTAAAAAAAATTGTGTGTGTGTGTGAGGGAGCAGACATTTTCATCAAGTGTGGAGCATCCACGGAATTGAGACTTATCTGTTTGCTCAGTGGTCTCAGAGGCCAGTACTTGCTGTGCGCTCGCAGCCCCGTTTGTGGGGGCACTTGGCTCTGCTCACCCATCTCGAAGATGCACAGCAACAATCATTCTTCCTGCTCCAGCCCCACTGGACCCACAACAGGACCCACAACAGCACCCACAACCCCAGGCTTATGGATATGGCACAGGATCTTGCCGATGTGTGGTGGGATGTAGGATGGGACCCTGCTCCAACTGATGAAAAGTGGTGAAGAAGATTGTGGGTCCTTGCAGCTGTGGGTCACTCTTCGCTGTTAACTGTGGCCGAGGAAAATCATTCCTCCTTGGAGTTGAAAGAAGAAACATATTGAGCAAGGGAAGGGTATATAATACAAAAGAACAAAAATAAATGCAATTTTTAAAATGTTAGCATGGGGAGCATTAACTAAGTCACTAATTCCAAAAGAATGATAATGAGTGAGCCAGTTTGAGTCACTACTTCTTGCTGTGGGACATGGTCAGAGCAGTTCAGCTCTGTGTGTTGGACCTCTACCTGCAAAACAAGAAGAAAATCCTTTTCAGACCGGATAGTTATGGCCAGCCCTTTTTAAGCACAAAGCTCTGAACTCTATCTCGCTGTCACATTCCAAGCGGTCATGGCAAACGGCACAGTGACTGTCTCAAAGTCCTCAGGTGACCCTGGATTTCTAATGCTACAGGCTCATAATAAATATAAAAATCAATAAGGCATATTTTAGAAGCCAAAGGCAGGAGGAGAGATAACTCAATGTGTTTCTTTTTTACCTTGTCCTTTTCTTCGCTATTTTTTTTCCTTCCCATCCCCCCTACAGCCTGTAGAGCAGGTCCATGCTAGGAAGGACCAGCTGACCAGAGCAGAGCTCAGCAGCAGAAAACAAGGTCTGAGGCGCAGGCAAGGCTGTTGCACAGGAAGGCACAAGCTGGGCACTTGATTTAATGATTTTCCTACACTTTGTAGGGGAGGCATAAGAAGAATGGGTCAGGTGTGAATAAAGATAAGGAGGAAGGTTTTTCAAAAGAGCTTGGAGCTGGGAGCCACCTGGGAAGGGGAGGGGTTTTGCCTCCAACAACTTGGGTAGACAAAGGAGGAGAGGTGACTTGGAAGCGGGGCGGTAATAATGCTGGCCTTCTCCTCTCTTTGTTTTCAACCAAGAAATGCACAAATCGCTGATATTGCTGAGTGGTTTCCTGCTGCTTTGTGGCTTGATTTGGAGCTGCAGCCGTTCCTAGCTGGGTTCCTGACTTCGCGGCGCAGCAGCACAAAAAAAGCAAAGCTAAGCCTGGCTGATGGATTCCTAATTGTTCCATGCACGGTGCCCGCTGGGAGGACTGCTTCGCCAGCACCTTCACCTTGTGCCATGCTATAGGTCCTGGATGGATTTTGAACACATTAATGCCTTTCGGAGAGTTTTAGAAAGGTCAAAAACAGAAAAGAGGCTCTAACAGCAGTATAGCAACCAGCTGGTTGCATTTGGTTTCATTTTACTGCCATAGTAACACCATGAGCCACAGTGTTAATACCGTACCCACCGAATGCCGTTCCCCCCCTCTTTTTGTCAAGAGACAAGCCCGTAAGAAGGTATTTTCTTCCTGAAGAATTTCTACAAGGCAGTAATAGGCTTTTTGTAGGGGACTGTCCTCATACCCAGAGATGTAAGGTGGGTAATTTACAAGGCAATGTGCAAATGCCAAATTGTTAGGCAGAACTGCTGCTGATTTAGAAGGCAGTTAATGCTATAAATGTGCCAAGTGCCAGTAGAGTGTTTCTACAGATGGAATAACTGGAAATATTGGAGAGATTCCAAAGGTTTAATCAAATTCAACCGGTTTTTTTTTCTTTTTCTTTTTTTTTTTTTTATTTTTCAACTGCAGAATTCTCTGAGGGATGCAAGTTGAAATAGTAGATTATTCCATTGCTTTTAGTACCATGGGGGAGATTTTTGTAGATGAACATAAAGTATGTACTTTCAAGCAAACACATAAGTGGGTATACAGATGAGGGCTAGAGCAGCAATGCTGTGAGCCTGTGCTGGTTGAATTTAGAGGGACCATCTTCTTTAGATATCCTGGCAAGAAGGTCGTCGGAAGCAGACTGATGGGGTTCAGTCAGGCGGCACAAAGGAAGCGAGGGGAAGGGTTTGTGAAGGTGGCAGCAGCAGTGTCACTGGTCCTGCACCACAGTTCTGCTGGACCCATGCAGGTTTTGGTGGGATTCTGGGCATGAGCATCCTTTCCGTGGCTCACTGCGCAGTGCTGGGGCACGCATATGTTTCTGCACAGATGCGCACCTTCCTCTAGTCTTGTTGACAGCCTTTCCAAGGCTTCTTATTTAGCCAGACCATATGTGCTTGGGCATGGAGATAGTGTGATGTGGAAAGAGCATCGCATTATCCTTGGGCTGCAAACACCAGCAGGAGCAATTCAGAGCAAATTTTGTCTGCAAGGAGATCCAGAGCTCTTGAGCTCGCATCATAGGACACGCATAACGATCAAATGCAATTTTTTTGCTCGTTTGTCAAAACCAGGTTCCAGAAAGCCATTTCCCTTTGTTCTATCTCAGAATTAGCACTCTCTGTCCATTCCTTAAATATTCATCCAGAGCATGGATGAAGGCCACCAGGGAGAGGGGGGACATGGTGGTATGTCTCCATGTAAAGCTTTTCTGCTGAAGAGGCGATGTGGGACCAAGTTGGGGAAAGGGTTGGAAATAAGTCTGTGGGGTTTCCCTTGTCATGGGTACAGAAAATGAAGAGCCCGTCCCCATTGCTGGCAACAGGATTTTGTTTCAGGGTGAGGTGGCAGGGCCATGGACCCCTAAGGGTGCAGGCTGCAGGGAAGGACTGTACCAGGAGCGATGCTGTGAAGCGTTGAAGCTTTTATCTTGCTAGGGGTTTTTGCATGACATTCCTTCAACAACATTTTTTTCCTTTTTTTTTTTTTGTTTTTTGTACATGGCCTGATTAGATCCATTAATTGTCATTTATTTATTTTTTGAAAGAGAAGAAGAGTTTCCTGCTTTTTCTGGAGTGTTGGGTATTGATCCCCTCTGCCACTCCAGAGTCGGGGACCATCTCCCTCCCAAGGCATTGCCGTACTCTGCCTACTTTCTGTGCAGACCCCCACGTCGCTCTATGCAGTATTTCTCACTGAATAAATTGCTACAAAGCTATTAGCCTCAATGCCACAGTCTGCTGCTCCTGCTTTCCTGCACCCACCTCCACCCCGCAATTGATCCAGCCTGCTGTCTGTTTGCTGCAGTCAAGGCTGCCTACTGCCGCTGCGCACAAATTGCTTTAAAATTGAATTGTTTAAAAACGTTTTATAAACATTCCCTCCCCTCCGTGATGCTGTCCATTGTGCCAGCTAGAGCTGGGAGCTTTTACGTTTCTTTACCTGGCCAAAGGATGAGGGAAGATTCCTAACTTTTTTCCTGCCTTTTTTTTTTTTTAATTAACATCAATGCAGAAATTAAAAACTACGTGGTTATGGGACTTGAGTCCCTGAAGAAGCTGTTGTCTATGGATCTGTGTCCTAGATTGTGCATCCTGCTCAAACGATGCGCTGGTGTGCCTCAGCCTCTTGCTTGTTCCTGGCTTTGCGGGGGTCAGGGCTCACCCCGTGCTGCGCCACCAGCCTCTGGTGCTGGTGCTGCCGTGGCGTGCAGCACTTGCTGCAGCCTTGTCTCAGGAGGCATCGGGGTGATTGTTTCTCTGTTGACACGGTTGTGGTCTAACTAGATGCGTTTCAGAGATGCAGCCTGCTGCAGTCCTCTTGGAGGTGTTTAACCCGTGTAACATCCCAGGATACTGGCAGGTCGGCAGCAGCGTGAGGCTCATGATGCCTGGGATTTTGGAGCGCATCCCTCTGAAGAACCTGGGGCTTGGAGGAGGGAGATGAGTGCAGCACTCATCTACGCAGAGCTGAGGGAGATACGTGGGTGTGGATGTGAAAGCTGCTGTGGGTGCCTCTTACCTGGGGCTGCCTCATAACCGGGGCTGCCTGTCTGCGGGAGCTGCAGCAGCACGTTTGAGCAAATTACATAGGAGCTCTCTTTGTGTCATAGACAGCCATAGCTGTTTTCTGTGCGGATGCAAAAAAAAAGCTTTTGCAAGAGCTATTGGAAGGTTTGGAAATAAGAAATAATTTTGCAGGTAGTTTTAAGTATCGCCCCGCGAAAGGTGTATTTGTACAAAAGGTGGTATAGTGCTTCCAACAGCTGGTGATGTTCCTTTGTTTCTCATTCCTTATCCATCCCTCCCAAACTCCTCTTCACTCCAAATACACGAGAGCCCTTCTGAAGCAACGTTTATCTCGAGTGCTGCTATATCAGGATTCATTGATCTTGTCATAAGATCACCCACACCAAACGGAAGCTCTGAGGGTGGAAGGGTGACACATGCACTCTGGTCCTCCAGGCCTGTTCTTCGGTGTTGCCAAGAGACTGACTCTGGGGTAGGACTTGGTTGACTTTTACTTGGCAGGATGGCCCATCTCAGAACCTCCCCGCTGTGGAGTGGGCCCAGTTCAACGTGATGATCTGTCTCCAGGAGGCACCAAGGACCCAGCTAAGCAACTAGAATGGATTTGTCCTCAATCTCCTGACACCCTCTTAGCCAGTTTGCAAATTCTTGTGGAAAGCTGCTTGAATTTAGTCTTCTTCTAGGGTTCCTCCTTCCTGCCCTTGCCCAATGGTCCTTGGTCCTGCAGCTTCTGCCTCTGTACCACCCGTTGTGTCTCCTGGCTATGTCTTCCCGACACTTGCAAGCCTGCTCTTGTGTTATGCTGAAAGTGGCTTGAACAGGCTCCTGCAGGACATCTTATGTGCCTACAGACCCTTCTTAAACTCTTCTCCGACATCTGGTCTGCAAGAAGTGACAGTGTAAAAGGACGGCAGATATATCTGGTGTTATGAAGTCTTATCGAGTAAGCCTGTGACCTCATCCTTGAAACCTTTCTGCCTGATCTCACGTCCTTCACCTTTGCTGATGGCAAACGCAATGATGCTGCATCAAACATCAACAGGTTTCTTCTTCGGGAATACCTCTGGGTATGTGGCGTCTAATAACGATAACAATAAGAAGAATTTAATGTGGTTGATGAGTCTTATA
The DNA here is from genome assembly GCF_023634155.1 of Falco peregrinus. Classification (NCBI taxonomy): domain Eukaryota; kingdom Metazoa; phylum Chordata; class Aves; order Falconiformes; family Falconidae; genus Falco; species Falco peregrinus. Next base: position 3,560,934 of record NC_073733.1, on the reverse strand, counting down.
TTGACAACCCTGAAGTTCATCCAGAGAACTTAACCCAGGTGGTGCAAATTTAGTTACAAATTTTTGTCCAGACAGGACCACCTTTCCCATGGACAGCAGTTTCAGTATCTGCTGAGGTGGTGTCGTGTCTGCTGTACTGTCATGCGGGAGGCTATCGTGCTGCTATCGTGCTGCTGGTGGCTGCGGCAGGCTCAGAACCAGGCTCAGCCATAAACAGTCTATCAGGAAATTTTTGGTTCACTGCTGATCTGGTCCAGATCTGAGCTAAAGGTGAGGCGCTCCTGTCACGTTGCGGTTCCAGCCCTACTTCTCCTCCTCAGCCTCTTTCTTTGCATCTGTTTTCCAATGTTACTACCCCAGCAGTTTGATTTCCTCTCTTCTCCCAAGAATAAGAGAAGTAAGTTTGCACAGACAGCGTTGTGTGTCCGTATGTTACAGTGCTGACCTTGTGTGCCCCAGCGAGATGCCACCCCACATCTACTTAAGTTTGTGTGGTTGCATCGTCCTCCCCTTGCTGGAGAGGAGGTGGTAGGAGGTGCAAGCCGAAAGCCTGAGGGGCCGTCTGAACTTGGGCGAATGGCACGCTCCTTGTGGAGGGGTTTGAAGACAGCATCAATAGGAGGGAGGCGGAATCCCACCCTCCCCTGAAATAAGGTTATAAACCAGAATCTCCTCTTTTGGGGCAAATGCCCTGAAGAACAATGCTCTCCCTCAGGTTTTCCTGTTAGAACTTAATTATTTTTCCCTGACTGCTGAAATGGCCTTTGGTCCAGAGAGAGAAGACAACGTTGCAGTCTGTGTTTGCTTTTTGCCCAGTGCAGCAGCTTCAGACAGTCCTGCCCTGTCTGTGCTTGCGGCCCTCTTCTGAAAGAGGGGAAGGTGGGCCCAGGTCCCTTGGTTGACATAAAGAAGCCCCTGATCATTGCTGTCACCTCTCACACCCCCAGGAATGGCTTTACGGGTCTGGTCCTTCACATCTCCAACGAGGGTCTGTAAATGGTGTGTTTTCTTCAGACAGAACAGAACATTTCCTTCCGAGGAAATACAGAAATACGTAGGAGAATAACTATCTTTTCCAGTCTCCTGATTTTTTTTTTTTTTCTCAACTCATCGTGGTGGTTCCCACTGCCTTGCAGCTGATGAGGATGAGCCCTGGGACACCCCTGGGGCCAAGTCACCCACACGGGACCCGCTTCTGCTAGTGGCTCCCCTCCTTCCCCTGGCACCCCACGCGGTGCTCGTCCTGCCGCTCCTGGCTAGGCAAAGATTTTAGTATTCAGGAAGTTGGGACGTTTGGCTGTCCTTGGTCTAATTAGTTCGTTAAGCACAGGGGAGCTCAGATCACAGTTCAAATGGCTGTAATTGGAGTGAGCTTGAGACAATATGAGAGGATTAAGTAGTAAAATTGTGTCTATTACTTTGGCCAAAAAAAACCCCAACAACTATTAATTTGACTTGAATATTTAATTTTCAGGACGCAAGGGTTAGATATTAATCTGGGCTTGGCAGAGAGTTCATCACTTGTAAGACTGCGCTGAGAGTTCTTCACGTGCTGAGATCAATGCTTGAAGTCAAGCACGTCTTTCTGGAAGTTCTCCTCTGAACAAATAATTGGCCTGAACAAAGAGGTGCCTGGCTAAGATTTAATTGCTCATTATCGTAGGAGGTCCTCTTAAATGATCTTCTAGTCTTAAATCCCATGGATACCTATAAAATTTTGGAGGGAGCTTTTCCCAGAGAGGGGAAACGCAAGTGTCAGCCTTGCATTACCTGGATGAATAGACTCTGCGGGCGCTGAAGGAGATCCAGCCCCGTGTGGGGCTTTGCTGGGGGGCGGCCATGGGAAGCCCTCCCTGAACGAGCGTGGTAGAAATACAGAGACCCAGACAACTAGGGGATTCCAAATAATGCAACCTGGAGTGAAGGCCTTCGCTGTTCTCTCTCTCCCAGCGATAGCTGTTGGAGTCCTGGTATTGCAAGGAGTGGGCTGATGCGGCCGCCGCCCAGCGTGTGTGCGCGGCCCCACCAGCCCCAGCGGGGAAGCCCTAAGCAACATTTCATGCTTTTAGTGACATTGTGCAGGGCATGGCTGAGGGAAAAAATAATTCTTTGCCTGCCTAAGATCAGTAAAGGGGAGTATTTTATCTTTTTTCCTTTCTAACATTGCGTGCCTGCACCTATTCCAATAAGGAAAACCCATGCTAACTGGAACGTTTTAAGGGATTTGTAGTAAATGAGAACAAACATTACCAGGCTGAGAAACTTAAAGGGAATTTGGTCAAAATACTAGTGACAGTTCTAGTCAAAATATCTGAGTTTAGGGACTTCAGGAGTGTTTTTAGTTAGCTTAAACTTGTTGAGCATGGCAAGAATAAAAGGCGGTTGGTGACTGATTTCTGCATTAGCGGAGATGGCAGGGCGATGTGAGGGCACGGGCTGAAGGCAGGGCTGCCCTGCCAGTGCCTTTTATTTTTCCTGTGAAAGGAGCCAGGTTCAAGCACTGCATAGGTAATGAATCAAAAATACATTGTTTTGACCTTTCTCGCTTGCTGTTGCATAGATGTCTGTGACCTGTGTGGGCATGATGAGGAGTCCTATTAGCAGGTCCTGACTGGAACCAGGTCCTTCCCGTGCGAACCAGCCGGCTGCTTTCCGGGAGCACCAAATTGAGCTTTTTCTGCTGCAAGTAGTCATGTTGCACTGGGGGGCATGTGGAGGTACCATGCAGCTGTGGCTGCTTTTTCTGGATGGTTAAAGTGGTTCCTCTACTGGCGTATTTAGGGCTTATAAAGCTTTTGGCTGAGAACACGCTGTACAGAGCAAAGGGATGCAGAAGCACCGTAACGCTGACTCCAAACAACTCTGAAATCTGGGCAGGGGTCGTGTTCACTGGCAGTTTTTCATTCTGGCCTATTTCCTCAGGTCTGCCCTTTTTCTCCTTTAGCCTGAAAGCTTGTGCTTGCTCGGTTCTGGTGCTGGACACCTTTAAATCAACCAGAAAACGATGTGTTGGGCTCACTGGCATTTCATTTCTTTCTTCTGTGCTTGCTTCTTTGCTTGAAGACCCTCAGTAGGCAAGGGGTTAACAGCATCCTCATGGTTCTTCCAGTTACCCCATCAGGACTGTTTAGAAATTAGCTTCTCCCCACTTACAGCACTATAATTAGGATACAGGAGTTGTGGGGAATGATTTCACAAAGTGACTTGGTGTACTCACCCATGCACCCCAGGGAGCCAGGCAATTATGCATACATAATTCTACTCTTTGAATATTTTCTCTTTCTCTGCATAATTTCTCTCTATTCATCTTTCCAGTGTCCTTCTGAGATAAACTTAGAAGTCTCAGCTTTCAGAATTTAAAAAAAGATCCTGTGCCTGCATGTGCGCTATTTGCATTTAAACCAGCAGCCGTTCCCTGGGATGGAGCGGAGGGGTGAGGCCGGGCAGGAGGGCGAGGGAGCCTGCGAGAGGAGGCAGGAGAAGCCCTTCCGTACAATTCCACGTCCACTCTGACTGGCGAACGATGGGAAAGAGGTGGTGAAAGAGTATTGTGTTCCTGAGCTCTGAACGCATTCGTCGTTCAGGCCTTGCGAGGGCAAAGCGGCTGTTTTGCTGGGGCAGGTGCTTTGCAAAGGTTTCGCTGCTCCCTGCAGACATGGTCTGAAACATGGGGCTGTCAGCTCCCACGCGGGGCAGCGAGAGGTCCCCTCGGCGGTTGGCAGCTCTTGCCTCCCTGCCACCATCCTGGGGCCAGAAAACGCGACACCGCGCTCGGTCACCCGTACACAATCACTACTTCAGCCGTACGCTAACAGCGTTATTGCTTGGTGTATTGGGAGGCTTCAGTCACTGCTGCAAAGAGGTGTCGGGGTGTTCTGTAGCGGCTGGCCTAAGGAGCTTTTAATGAGTTTTAAGCAGGAGCCTGAATCCGAGTGCCCTCAGCTTTCCTCACCGGGGACCGTGGTTTGGGGGCTGGGGGGGCGGGCTGGGCGGCGTGCCGAGTCTGTGCCCCCAAAGTATTGCAGAGCTGACCCTTGTAGGTGCCAGCGTATTTTTGTTTCTAACGTCCTGTTTATGCTGTTCTCAGTGAATTTATTGCAGCGTGATAAGCAAAACACAAAGTAACTGCCAGCATATTTCCACTGTCTTCAGAATCGGTTTATCTTTATAAACTTGCTGTTGACATGATGCAATTTCTCCCTGTTGCGGTGTAGCTGTATGGCAGCAAAGTTGTGATAAAAGACAACTTGTTGAAGGGATTCTTTGTCACAATCCTGAATCATCTACAATGCCTTTTTTTCCCGGGTGCCAGAACTGTGCTGGTACTTTGCAATTATACCTACACTTGATGCCTTTTTCTTCTCTTCCCTCCCCACCCCCCCTTTCTCTCAGTGATTCAAGTTCCCTATTGTATCCTCATTCATTCTCTCTTTCTTTTGGTTTCTTTTTCTTCTTCTCCTTTTTCTTATTTTACCTACCACCTTCTCAAGGCACTGAAGCTGTAACTGCTTTACTGTGGTCTAAGGAAAAGCTACTGTTCTGCTTCCCAAAGAAAGCTCATTGTGTGGCGCCATGAAAAAAGGTTTAAACAACATAAGGGAATAAAGGCACCATATTTCTCTGAAAGTTTTTCTTTTCCTTTTTTTTTTTATTTTTTATGTTTTAAGGAATAATACATAAGCTGCTAGGAGAGGGCAGAAATGTCTCCTGCTTCTCTCCAGTCATGCCTGTGAGGCTGTGAGATTCTAAGGAAACCTGCTTTTTACATAGGAGCTTGAAAGCTAGACCACCCCACCTCCAAACCTTTGCTGTTCTCTGCATTACCCTCATAAGCCTAACAAAAAATCCTAAGATTGTTCCCAACCAACACAGAATCAAAGCTTACAAGGCAGTAGTGTAATTACTTGCTTTCTTCTTTGGTACCAGTTTATATCAATCTTATGTAAGACACTCATACTTTCAAAGAGGCCTTTTTAGCAGTGAGAGCTCAGTCATTCCGCTATCAGCAGAGGTACTGGAGGCTGGCATCAGTGCAATTCAGTGACGGGTTTGGGTCCCAGCTGCAGTTCCATGGCGGGGACAGGCCCTGGATGTGCTGCACCCATCGCTGCTGGACCCCTCCCAGCCACCAAGCCCCCTGGTATGCGCTGCACCCACCTGCACCACCTTGCTCCTGTGTACATCCATCCCTTCCTGGTGGGAAAGGCTTGGAGGCAGCATTTTGATTTTTTTATCATCATCATTATTATTCTTTTCCTTGTTGACAGGCTCTCATCCAGCTCTCTGCTGCTGCCCGGGGTGGTACCTAGCAGTCTGCATGTTGCCCAGTTTGGCAGGTGACAATTGTTCGGCACTGGGCTTTCATGCATTGGGCATCTTCATCCACAGCAATCCCCACCAGTGGGACTGTGTGGAAGAGCGATCCTTGTCCTCTGCTAAACGCGTGGCGCTGGGAGGCAAGAAAGGGGGGAAGAGGGAATTCTGCCAGCTCTTCCCATCAACGCACAGCACAGCAATGGCACCACGCTATTTAAATAAAAGGAATTTTAAAATGCTGTTTTCTTTTCGCTAATGATGGAGACCGGTTACTGCTGGTGCTTTGCTGGCCATGGACAGTGAATATCCACCAGTTCCACTTCTGTGTGTTGTTACTTTTCCTGTGGCATCTTTACTGCTCTTATAACTTCATATGATGCTGCGGATTTGCTGCAACTTAAATGCAGAGGAGGGAAGTTCAAACCAAATAGCTATTTTAATTTAAGCTAATAAAAAGGAAGCATTTCTTTTGATCATAGCTATGTAAAACAATGCTTTGCTTAAGCCTGAAGTTGCACTTAAACCTGCTCGTATTTCCCTGTGAACATTTATTCTTATTTCTGTTTGTGCTTTGCTCCCCCAGTAAATAGGCATGGTGCAAAGGTAAGAATGTTTCTGTCTAGCAAAGACACTTTTCTGGAATGAAATGAAAATGTTATTGTTTTGTTTCCAGTAATACCGCAGCCAGTGATCTTCAGTTATTTTAGTAATAACACACAGAAGGGAAGTCACCTTATATATTGGCATCCTTGGGAAATACAGTGAAATAAGTGTCAGCTTTAAAGACAGTAGTCGTCTGGTTTGCAAATTAGGAAATGATGGAGAGTGTGTGGCTTGGTAGTGTTAGGGAGGAAAGCTAACATGGATTTACAGCCATAATGGCAATCCCTCGGTCATCTCTGTTAGCTGCCTGTGAGATACCTCTCTAAATGATCTAAGTGATCTAAACCCCAATAATTAATCTGTGCTTAGAGATGCCATGAAGTGAGCTGAATTTCTCCAATTACTCCTGCTTTTCACAGTGGATTCTTCACCAGGACACTAGAAATGCCCTCACGGAGCCGAAACACCTTCACAATGCATTGGCTCTTTCCAGTGAAAAATAATTTTAGGAAAACAGGCCCGGGCAGCTGGAGCTGGGATGCGTGATGCTACGAGGCAGAGTGCATCCTTCCAGCCATGGCACCCATCGTACTCATCACCCTCTGTCCTCCTGGGGGGGTTGGAGACCTACCCCGCCACCCGAGGGGAAGCTGCAGGGTGCCCGTGGCAGTGGAGGTGCTGGTGTGGCTGGGACGCTGGCGTGGTGGCCGGGCCGGTGGCACGTGTGCGGATCATGTACCCATGCCGCTCTGGCCACGCTTGCCCAGAGTTGCCAATCTGGACTCGAAGAAGTACTTTGGATGCTGCGCCTTGGCAAGCGAGGGCTGGTGACAGATGCTAACTCTTTGTTTTTCCCCAGTATAAATACGTTCGAGCTTTTAGAGGTTGTTATTATTAGCATCATCGTTCAAGTCTTTTCAGGACAAAGTGCCCTCTGCCCACGAGGCACCGTGGGCTGCAGCTTCTCTCTGCCTTCTTACTTGGCTCAACCTGGGATACCGGGCTGCTGGCTTGTTTTGCTGCCTTCAAAACCATTCTCCTCCTGCTTTTGCCCGGCAGTGCAGATTCCCGGCAGCTTGTATGGTTTGATCCGGCAGATGTGTCCCAAGCACACGACACTTTCCAGATGTTTTCTGTTGCAGCGCTGGCACCTGTGTGCCCCACAGGAGACATGACTCTGGCTGCAGCCAGCCCCCCCCCCCCCCGCCCCCAGCCTGCCTAGCAGAGGGGAAGCCTCAGCACGGTTACTGACGTGCCCGCAGACACAGCCTGCCTGCTACAGCTGCCTCCATCTAGCAGATACACAGCCACATGTGGTTGTATGTGGTGTAAATAGTATTTCGTGATACGCTTTCATTATCTGAACTTGCATGACCTATTTCTGCCGTGGTATCTCTCAGCTGGTGGGAGGTAGGAGTGCATTATTTGTTCCATCGACTTGTTTGCTTAACTTTTAACTGGCATAGTATTTAAATAGAGCATCTCCCTGTGCATGCCTTGTCTATCTAGGCATTTGTTCCCGTTGGTGTTACTCTCCTCCTCCTCACATTCCCCTGCCTGTGTTATAGCACCTGTTGCATTTTGCCACAAATTAGACCGTAAAATTTTCACAGCAGCGATAATTTGTGCCTGTGTGGCTCTGAGCACTGCAGAGCTGGATCCTGCCCGGGGTCCGTGGGTACCACGCACGGCAGCAGGGAGGGCGATGGCAGGGATCCAGCGAGGGGAGATGGTTGTGGGCGGCCGTTCTTTTAAGACCAGACAACGTTGTGAAATACCATCAGGAACTTTGAAAAGTGTTGCTTTGATTCCTCAAATACCTTTTAGCCCGGTTCCCTGGCTTGAGCCTTCGTGCTGGCTTCTTGCTTAGATGCTCTTGCCTACGACAGCGGTGAAACCGCTGCTGCTCGGCTGCACGCGTGCGTCTGCCTCCTGACATGTGCTTGTGTTTGGTGTAACGCGGCATGGAAATCCCACTCTGTCACCCAGCGGCAGCACTCTGGTTTTGAAAAACGCAAGGTCAGTGCATGCTAATAGACGTTTAACACTGCAGTCTCTCCTCCTGACAGCAGGCAGTGGTTCTGCTGCAGGGATGGCAAGAAGGGAAGGAGCAAGAGGCAGCATCTCTCCCCTTGGCTCCCTGCTGACTTTGGGGTGTAGAGGGATAAACTGGAGCGTCGAGAATATTGAGAGTGCCGTGCAGGTACCCTTTTACGAGAGAATGGATTAGGGAGCAATTCGCCAGAGAGGGAAATTTGCTTCTCCGACGGCATCGTGTGAAATCTGGACACTGATATCTAGGGTATGCCAAAGGCAGCCACACCAGAGTCCTTTTTTTATCACAATACTCTTTGATTAAGATCATTATAGCAACTGGTAGCAGCACTACTGTTAAGATTGAGTTGGTATTTCTGTCTCATGGGCTGCAGCTCAGTGTTCAAGCTGTCAGCCCAGATGCAATTTTTTTTAAAAAAAAAAGAAAAGTAAAATTGGAAAACAAAAATGGTTTTCATCCATTGAGCCATTTTAGAGCTGTGTTTTTAAAAGTTAGATTTTAACTTGCCGTGGAGTATTTTTGTGGATGATGCACATCTACACGTTATAAAGTTTTCAAGAATATGTGACTCCCAAAAAATCTCCTGTACTTTAGTTTTTCTTTAGCTTGTAGTGTGAGTACATGCTCATGACTGTAAAAGGGACCTTGCGTAGTGAATTGGTAGCAAACACAACTATTATTTGCACGCTATTTTAAGTACAATGTCATTTGCCATCCAAAACCTTTTTTTGTTTCGTTTGAACCTCTGTAAAAAGGAAGAAATAAGACATCTTGTAGCTTTGCATTTCCAAGCAAATCAACATCATTTAATGCAACTGTGACATCACATAGGTAAACCAGAGCAGGAGCCGCAGCAACGGTGAGTGCGCAAGGATGAGCTCAGGGTAAAATACGAACCAACCAGAGAAATGGTAGAAGATAAGGAACATGGCTAATCCTTACATGCTCAGGAATTGTAAGACTGACTTAAATCACACAATTTAAAAAAAATAATTAAATCTTTAATTCTTTTACGTGCGGGTTGTTTTTTGAGCCTCTAGGTCATATTTGATTCATATTTTCAAGTGGTTTTTTTGCAGTCTGATGGGCTAGACGCACGTGTTTGTTTTAGGTGAGACTCTCATGTTATCGCTTGACTCCAGGAGCTCAAGCATTCGGAAAGACACCAGACAGTCAGAGCTGATGACACTGGGTGAGCTGGAAGCACTAAATTTAGATCATTTAAAATCCTTCACTTCTACAGTGCTGCTAGATTGTTAACTGAGGTGAAAAAAAATTGAAGTACTTTGTGAGTTTCAAATTGATAGCATCCTTTTAAATCTTAGCATAAATTCAGTGGCACTTCACCTTCCTCCCACAATCGGTTCTAAAGAGTGAGAGTAACGATGTCATTTTTTTTCCCAAGCTATACAAAGAACACATATCAGGGATATATTAATGAAATATTAGCAAATCAATGCCAGGAAAAGCAACAGTAAGCTAGAAGAGAAATCTGTGCTGGTTGGCAGGGGAGTTACAGCAGTGACCTGACACGACTGAGCCAATTCAACCCAGAGTTCTGGTTGCTATTGAGAGAAAATATTACTTGCTCAGAGAAAGGAGGACGAAAGCCCTTCAGTACGATGGATTTGCACCATCTGTGACACCTGCATTCAGTAATGGGCACAGTGGATAATAGGCAAAGAGATTGTGCAGCAAAACATGCGTCATTTACCTTGGAATAAAGAGGTTTAATTTCTGAAAGGATCTCAGCACATCTTGGAGTAAATGGGAGCTGAGGGCATTTGTCACCTGGCAAACTGAGACACGTAACCGGACTGCTTGCCCCCATGTAAATAAACGTTACTGGGGCTCAGGGTTGCACGTGGAAATCTCCTGCTTGTCCATGGGCTAATGGAGCGTGGCAGATTCCTGGGGGAAACTGGCTGGACGTGGAGCATCAGGGACGAGGTGAAAGGTGGAAGGGTCACCAAAATCACAACTGCGAGGGTTTTTTGCCCAAGGGGACGCTGAAAAAACCTGGATTCCTCCCAGCCCTGGTTTGCATGGCCGTTGTCTGTGCGGTTGAGTGGCAGCTCATCGTCATTCCCTATGCCGAGGTGTAGGTTGAGCCCTGGAGCCCGTGAGTACCCCCTGCACCACCGCCCTTACCCCAGTAGTTGCAGCACCCAGTTCTGTGGGTCGCTTCAGGTAGGAGAGCAAACTTGTTGTCATAGGTTATTTCCTTGATGCAACCCCCTCTATTAAAAAGACCAGGAAATGTTTAATATTCTCAGATTTTAAAGATTTCTTCAGTTGATGTGAATCTTGGGTGTCTTTGCCCTGAGCCATGGTTTTCAGTTACTTCCTCACTTCTTTGGTTTTGGCTATTTTTGCTGCAATACTTGGCAAAAATACCCTGTAACTACACGCACGGTGGTGCGAGCTGTATGTTTTCTAGCACAGGTTTCCATTGTTTCAGACCTCTCTTTCTGGGCACAGTTGTTCTCCTGCACACAAGTGCTTTGCTTTTTCCCATCAGATGGGGTTCAGCTTTGCAGCCAAGGCGGCAGTGCAACCTTTGCTGGGCCCTGGGCTGCGTTTGATTGCAGCATCTTGGTGCCGCAGGATGCCTGGATGCCTGGCATCCCATCCCATGGGATTTCTACAGCTTCCTAAACCTATTACACATAAGTGGGGTCTGTCATTTCTAGCAAGTTATTCCCAGACAAATAGCAGTGGAAATGTTTTATGGACTTAATCACTGAGTGGTTTAATTGCTTCTAAGCTACAGTGCTTAGTTTTTGCTGTGATAAGCCACTCCTCTGTCAAGACCTTTGTGTTTTTCAGGTGGGGGTGAACCCGAAGCAGAAGCCCTAAAACTGTCATCCATCCCATGAAAGCATTTTAAACCAGGGGTGAGCCAGGCTGCAGCTCTCGGGGTGCTTGTCTCACTCTGCTTGCCACTGAAAAAAAACTCTGTTTTCCCACACAGTTTTGCAATACTGACAGACTTGCAAATAAACCTTTTATAACGCAACCTAAGCCCTTTGCAACTCCGCATCCAGGAGCGTGCGAGGGGCTGGCCGGTCCTCACAGCTTCTGTTCTCATTTAGGCTGTGACAGCTTCCACCTCACCGTGCCCAGGGTAAATTGGCTCTTTTTGAAACAACTCACGTTTCTTTGGGTCTAGTTTCAGCTTTGCAACCCTAAGCTTACCGCAGCCCATTTATCAGTTCCTGCTCGGAGATTTTTAGCATGCACCGGGATATCATGTCGGTTTAACAAACAGGCTGAGAGACATGCCGTCCAATACCTCCTCCATTAACCTCTCCAACGTGGCAAGCCAAAAGCCATCACTTTAAATTGCTGCAGGCCTTGTCCTGCTGTGAAAGCAGCCTGTCCCCTGTGCTTTAGATACACTTCGACATGCCAATCCCCATTTTGAAGATCCAGGGTGAAAAACCAGGCTCTGCCTGCTGCATCATTCATGGCCTCACCTCTCCATGGTAATGGACAGGAATCCTCTAAGTGACTTTAAGATGTTGCGCTAATGTCTTTCCCTTAAACAAGAGCCTTGGACACAGCCAGAGGACTAGTTTAAAACTTAATTTATGCATTGCTCTTAAGTTACTTCAGTGGGTTGTTGCTCTTATCTCTTCTGCTAAGACACAGGCTTGTTTTTTCACAATGCCAGTTGATGTTGCTGTCTGCTAGACCACGGGGGACATCATGGACCAGATGGGTCAAGGAGGACACAGACCTGTTGGAGCAAGTCCAGAGGGGGCCATGAAGGCAATCAGAGGGCTGGAGCACCTCTCCCATGAAGACAGGCTGGGAGAGTTGGGGTGGTTCAGCCTGGAGAGGAGAAGGCTCCAGGGAGACCCTGCACAGCCTGCCAGTGCCTGACGGGGGCTGCAGGAAAGCTGGAGGGAGCTTTCACAAGGGCATGTAATGATAGGACAAGGGGCGATGGCTTTAAACTGAAAGAGGGGAGATTTAGATGAGATAGAAGGAAGAAATTCCTCACCGTGAGGGTGGTGAGACACCGGCCCAGGCTGCCCAGAGCAGCTGTGGGTGCCCCATCCCTGGCAGTGTCCAAGGCCAGGCTGGACAGGGCTGGGAGCAGCCTGGGCTGGTGGTGGGTGTCCCTACCCACTGCAGGGGGCTGGAACTAGATGGGCTTTAAGGTCCCTTCCAACCCAAACCAGTCTGGGATTCGGTGATTCTACAATTCTCTTGCATTCTTCCATCAGGAAGATTTCTGCTGATGAAATCAGCAGAAAGCCTGCAGTGACAGCAGCTTGTGTTTGACCGCGTGGTGCTGTGGCAGCACAAGGCTGGGCGCCCAGTGCCTCTGCCCGCTCACCTTTGCTCTTCTGTTTCCCTCCGCGCTGGAGTTCACCAAGCTCCTGTCTTGCAACTGGATTTTCTTCAGCAAAGAGGAGATGCGATGAATTCCTGCTTCGGAACTGTAGGCACTTGTGCAGGTAGAGTTCACTGGAGGTCCTGGCCACAGCAAAGGTTTTGGTTGCTTCCCACCCTGCCCCGGGCAGAGGCTCAGCCTGCCCCCTGCTTTCCTTGCAGCCTCTGTCCCCCCAGCTCCTCCTCCCACTGCTCTCCGGGAGGCAGGATCACTTATTTGCTGCAAACCAAGTCTCTGCACGTCATTTGCTCTAACTGAGATATCTTTGAAAGAATTTCTAGAGACTGTGTTTGTAAGGCATGTTTGGGAGCATTTTTGTTTCCCCACAGCTATTAGTCCTAATGAAATCCTGGGACTTTTTTAGGCAGCCTGTTATCTTTGCAATCCAGAGCTCTGCACTGATTTCCAGGAGTCTAAATCTTCAAAATGAATTTTCTCATTTTGGGATGGACATGGTGTTTCCCTGGCACAGATCCCGGGGGCTCATTTCCTCTGTGCCATAGGAAGAGTTCAGGTACAAAACTCTGGCTCTTCTCCCTGACTGGGAGAAGAAGCATTTACCCAAGTCTTTTTTTTCCTGTGACTTTGGTTTGAAAAGCTTGCTGCGTGGTTTGAGTGTGTCTTGGCTTTCGGCTCTGTTCTCGTGTTGGGTTTATGGTAGTAGGGATTTTTTTATTTCTTTTTTTTATGCACATGTGTCTACCTGCAGCTCTTGAGGTGGTACCAAACCTCTTTCCATCAGCAAATGCATGCGTGGTCTTGAGCCTCCAGTGGAGGTTTCTGGTTTTGTGTGAGGTGCCTGTGGTGGTGTGGAGCTGTTTGCAACGATCGCGCTTTGCGCTGTGTCCCTTGCTGCCCGTTCCTCACGTGACTTAAAAATGAATGTAGAATTGAAGCTACACCATGGAGCTGCTCAGGTCACGGTTGTTACAGGTGAGTCTCAAGAGGTTAAGGGCAGCCTAAGTGAATAATTCGGTATACATATTCCTTAACTCCAAAGATACGCTTTGGTGCATATACATCTAGGACTCTGCTTTGTCTCTCAGTGCTCTCCCTGTCTATTCATTTGATTTAAATGAGTTTAAATAAAACCTGTACAGCACGTTTTACTGGACTTCCATCAAATTGCTCAACAATCACACCACTTATGGTGCACACGAATGTGTCTTTCCACTCTCGAGTGAAAGTAATTTATCAACAAGTGATCCTTGTCCCTGTACCATGGAAAGTCTTTGTGAAATACACTTTTTACAGCAGACTACGATTTCTAGAACACGTTCCTGTGTTACAAATATGCCATATTTCTCTTTTACATGTTAAGATGCAGAAGAATGAAAAGGAAGCATGCAGTTTTGTATAATTTTTGAAGGGGAAAGCTATCCATTGTACAGACCTTCCTTGAAATGAATAGGTCTGCATTAAACGTGTTCTTGAACTTGACGATGGACTTTGATTTAATCTATTGTAAAGGATATTTCACCAGTCTAAGTGAAGTGCATGGAAGGGGAGAACTGAGTGATTTATCCTTCTGTAACGACCTTTGTGTTTGTCAGCCGGCGGGGAGGGTATTGTTCCCTTTCCCTTTTTATCTGTTGTTTTGGATAGTCAGTAATTGGGACACCCTTCAGCATATGGGAGGCAGATTCTTCTTCTTGAAGGTTTTTAATCCACATCTACTGAAGAGCTGTTCCCCCCACACATGCTGATGCCTGTCCCACGCAGGCAGCTGGGATGCAGCACATCCTCTTCCGGAGCAGGATCCTGCCCCTTTGCCTGAGCTCGAGAGCACCCCACAGAACACAAATGCCCATGGCTTGGTTGACCCATGGCAGTGATCAGGACCAGCCTTGGGTGTGTGTCCCTGCTTGGAGTCTGAAGGACGATGTTTGGTTAGTCCAAATGAAACTTTTTTTTTTACATCTTAACTGATGAGCTGGAAAATAACACCCACAGAATGCACTTTTCAAAGCATGCTTCACAGTGTCATCATGTCTCTACGACTGAAGAGCTTTTACCTTGGAGTGGGAGTTGGTGCCCCAAGTTCTCCAGCCACTGGTGAGAGATGCTGAGGTCTCACCCCGCCTGTGCAGAAGGGAGGCAGCCAGCAGTCTTCACTGCAGGGGATGGAAACCTGGTCTTTCCTTGCAGGCTGTTGGGGAACAGAGAAGATGGTGCTCCCTAAGGCTCTTCTGGTTTAGAGCTGGGGGAAGGCAGAGCTGCATGGGGCTGGGGGGCAGGTGCAGGCACCCACGTGCCTGGAGCAGATTGCCACCTTCCCCAGCTTGTCAAAAAGCCCCGTCTCTCCCTATCTCCGGTGAAAGGATTTAGAGACAACTTGGCATAGGAGAAATTTTAAACCATCTCCTTATTCTGCATCTGTCAATGTTTCCTTGGAGGGATACATTATTTTTCAGCTGTATGAGTGGCCTTTTCCAGGTACGGTTGACACTTGTATTTTAAAAATACAGGGCTGCAGCTCTGCACCAGCAAGTGATGTGTGCCGGCAGGCAGGTGGCATCGGGCAGATGTCTGCAGCCTGGGAAAGTCAATACCCACCGCTCGAGCGCAGCTACCGCAAAAACACTCGCTTTTCTGAAAACACGCCCCAGCGCTTAGGAAGCAGAAAGCAGCGCTGAAATACTGAGTGTTATTATTGTTGAATCGGTGCGAGCAGCCATCTGGAATCTGGAACCAGATCACTGCGGAGAGGGAAAAAAACAGGGAGGGTACAGCATCCTGATACGAGCGGGCAAGATGAAGGATCCAGAGCAGGCAACTTCAGCTCAGCATTTCCTGGCTGTTCTCAGTTTTCTGTCTCAGAACTGATGTTATTTTAATATAGTTACATGGCTGGAGTTGCTGTGATTAGCACCGCAATTTGCAGTGCTTTCTTCAAAGTTGCCAATCAATTTGAGCTCAAAATAGACAGGCCCCTGCGTAACCCACGGCTGCCACCCAAAAAAGCACTGAATGGTTTGGAAAGTCCGAATGGGATTCGAGGTGCCAGTACGATGTGCGGGATCCCCAAGCTCCTGCCTTGCGCGCCTTTTAATTGCAGATTGGAGAGCAGGATTGTTAAGCCGTGGCGTTGCCTGGATTGTGTTACATCCCTTGACGATGGCTGTGTCTCCTTGCGCTGCCACGGGACGTGGAGGTCGCATCCTTCCCCACCGCCTGTTTATCCCAGCAGTAGGGCTGGCTGTAGGGTGTAGAAAAGAAGCTACTTGCTCCTCTTATAGATAATAAATGTGCACCCTGGTGATCTACTAACACTTACTCTGAGGAGCGGAAGCAGCTGGGTTTTGTCCAGATCAGGCCAGTCGTGTTGGCAGCGACTGCTGGAGCTACGAGCGCTGCAGGGTACAGATGGCACTGTGCAGCCACCTCAGTGACACCGGTCCTCCCTCATGATGTTTCTACTGCCAAGCCAGAGCCTTGAACGCTTCATTTTCCTTTGTGTTTCCCCTTTTGTCACTGTTTGCTGGGCTCTGTAATGAATGTCAGCCATCGGTCTGTTAGGTGAATGGAGAACTGGGTTTGAGCAGCACTGCGTGCCCATCCATCACTTGCATCCTGCTCTTGAAAATGGAGATGTGCTGCCCCTCGCGCAGCCCTTTGGCCAGGCACACCCCCAGAGGTGGTCCCCCTGTCCATCTCTGCATGCCTTTGGGGGCCGGGGCGGCATGGGCAGGTGACAGAGGGATGGGTGGCATGGGGACACGAGCAACGTGCACCCAAGAGGAAAGCCTCCAGGTGCAGTGTGCGTGTTGCTTTTGCAAAATCCTGGGTCTGTAGTGGTTTCCTGCATCTCTGCAGCAACAGTGGATATCCCCAAGCTCACAGCATTCCCGTAGAAGCCGGATTCCTCCCTCCAAGCCCTTTTAATTCAAGGTGAGGTTGTCGGTCGCCACGGCATGCGCGCTGCTGGAGGGCTGTAATGCTCGGTCGCTGGGCAGAATTTGCTTTATTGGATTGCATGTCATGACTGCTTGTCTTTGAAGAGCGAGCCCTGTTTCCAGCCACGTCGGGATCTGCAGGAAATGCCGACAGATTTGTTTTTATTGCAGATGAGGAGTTATCCATGATCTAGTCTTGGTTTTCCAGGGGAATCGGCATGAAACCATGGATTCAGCCGTCGGTCTCCATTTAGTAGGCTGCTTTCGGTTTTGTTTTGACTTTGTCGGAGTCTCATTCTTAACAGTGTAAGGCAGAAGTTTATCCAGAAATAAGACTGGATGTTGACCAGTTTAAAATGGTTTTTAGCTTTTACCAAAGAGAAGGTGTTTTTTTTTTATTTTTAGCAGTTCCTGTGGTTTCCATCATTGTTACCAATTTAGCCTGGATACTTTGGAAACTACAATAAAGTGTCCTTCAGAGGCTGGGAACACATCGCTGCTGACTTCTGAGAAAGTTTTAAAAAAGACAGATTGTTTACTTTTGAGGAAAAATGGCAAAAATTGTGTTTTGTGGAAAACAAAGTACTTAGCAGGGCTTTGCATTAGGCAAGACAAATCAGCAAGACTTAAAACATACAGCAAAGGCAAGGTTTCCCTCCCCGTTACATCATTCCTTGCCTCACTCATATTGTGAACACAGATTTGGCTACAAATTTTTTATTTTTACTGAAGAATTGATTTCACGGCTGCCCTAAGTGAATAAAGCTGTGATGTATTAACTAATGTCAGGCATAGGATGTTTACCTATTTATCTTTGCTGCGGCATTGCCCGTAGTATTTTTTCCTCTATTCTCCAAGACTCGTTAACGTTGCAGACATAACCGAGGTCCTCCTAATGGAACAATTGCAGCCGTGCAGCTCAATATGCAGAGTAGCACCTCCAGCAAAAGCTGATAAATGCCTTTGTTTATGATTTTTTTTTCTTCCCACTCCGTTTGCATGGAGAAAGAACGGGGAAACATATTGTCTTCCTTTCGGTTTAAAAAAAAAAGTTAACAAAAAGGAAAATAATGGGTGCTGGATGCTGGGTAGTGGGGGAGGCAAGGTGGCTGCGGGACCTGGGGAGCGTGGCCAGGGCAGTGGCCCGCGTGTGGCCAGGTGATGCTCAGCCACTGTGGCTGCAAGGGGGTGCTGAGGCTGGTGCCAGCTGATGAAGGGTCCTCAGTCCCCAGCAGGTCCCCAGTGAGGGTGCTGTGCTGGCGGGGCTGCACATCAGGCAGCTTGGCGTGCTCTGCCGGCCTCGCTGTACCTGAGGCTTGTGAAAGAGGAGCCCAAAGCACCACATGGCTTTTCCTTCCATTCCTGAATTGCAGGAATTCACATCCCAGGAACAGGCGCCGTGTGTGGGGCAAATACCTCAAGTTTCTGACGTGCGTGGCGGTGGAGAGCTGGCTTCCCTGGTGCCGTGCGGCTGCACCGCCGCAGGTCATGCCGTGCCATGGCCGGGCGGGCAGAGCTGCAGGGCGGCAGGTGGGTCTGGGGCGCTCTCCCCAGCTCGGCCCCTCAGCTCTCTCCTCTCGGGCAAATGGCTGCGGCGATTTGTGCCCCCCGTGCCCTGCGAAGCAGCGCCAGGGTCCCCGGCACGGCGGTGAGCCATGCGGTTAGTAATGCGGGGGGAGCCTTTCGGGGGTCCCAGGCTGGCTGATTGGTGTAGCAGGGTTTGAATTCTGCAGTGAATATGACTAATAATCCATGACCTGGCTGTGATTATAGATGAAAGAAAGCTGATGAAGAGACCCTGCAGTGGCACAGAAAGGAATTAGACATTGTCTAAAGCCAGGGCAGTACCGGAGCATTTGGATTTCACATCTGAGATTCACGGGTGAATAATTCAGCACTTGAAAAAATGCTTCAGCCGCAGTGTGACATCTCCACATCTTCTTTCAGTGATATCCAAGACTTTAACTAAACATTGCTTCCCAGGGAGATGGGGCAGCTGTCCAGATATTTTTCCTCTTAAATATCAGCATTCCAGATTGTTACCTGGATACGGATGGGGATTTGGACTGATATCTTAGGAGCTGCAATCTCTCTTAATGCGGGATTTTGCCTTCAGAAATTGCCTTCGGTGTTTGGCGGAACCCAAAATCTTTCCAAGTGAAAATTAAGAGATGTAACTTTACATTTAATTGATGCTTTCGTCTAATCGGGTGAACTGCTACGGCATGCAGAGTCGTGGATGGGGCTGTTTGGGAATTTTAAATAAATGAACCAGTTCTCAAAGGCAAATGTTGGCAGATTTATTAAACATGAATAGGAAAGTGGAGGGAAAGAGGAATGGGTATAAAATGGCCCTGTAAAATGGCTTGCTGTTTTGTAAATGCAGGAGCCCTATAAACTAAACCAGCTGCTGCATTTTACAACTAAATACAGTGCTATTAAATCTCTGTATTTGAATAGTGGGGTATAACGGTCCGAAAGGAGAGTGGTAAAGTGTTCGTACAGCCTTTGCTCTGCTTCTTCCAGCATATACGTTAGGATAAGTCTTTAAATAAATGATCGCTTATTATCCCTCAAATAATGCATCCTTTTTCTGAATCATTAGCTAAAAACGGGTGGTATCTTATAACTGTCATCAGTTCAGACTCCTTATCAGGCCTAATAATTTCTTTTCTCGGTGTGATGAGTGTTGCGATCATTTGCTTTTCCTCCCTACCCTTATTCCTTTTTAGTCAGAAGCATTCGCTCCTTCGGATGCCCATCACAGGACAAGACTGTGAAGCTATTTTACCCGTAAAATTTGATGGTCTAACTGTGTCAGCTATAGGGAGCTGCTCACTCTGCTATGAAAATACGGCTAAGTCAATAGGTACTGTGTAGTTTCTCTAAGTGTAACTCACTTTTAGATCCATCTTGCCTGGCAGACCCAATGCACCGAGGTGGTCTCTGGGAAAAAAACGATGACGACGAAGTATCTCAGAGCTCCTACCCGGTTGTGTAATTCAGCGTTTTGAAAGCAAAAGCAAACGAACAGAAGTAAACCCAGCTTTGTACTCTGGAGCTAAAAGCACAGGCTTTCCTTTCCCCGCACAAGGAATAGGCAGGAATTGCATGAAGTTGGAAGTTTAAAAAGGAAATCATATGGAAGAGCCCATCTGCTATCAATATAGTCATTTTTACGTATATAGAAAGGAAAAATCCTTATAAAACTTCAAGTTGTTCCATGAATATTCAAAGGATCTGGCTAGAAACATGGATGTGATGGCTGAGGGATTTTTGTCTTCCACATCCCTGAGGAACATCACCATTTTGGGGGGGGTCTCTCACCTTTGTCTCTTCTCTAGCGATCTACTTCCCTTAGTTTCTCATAGCCGGCGACGGCCCACGTTAGAGTGCACTGTGTGTGCCGTGGGAGGGGAACTGCAGCAAGGACAGAAAGTGAGTCCTTCTGCATGCAGACATGCCTGCAGGCGTGCAGACAGCCCCTTGGTTCGTAGCTAACAACACGGTGCGTGCTGCCCAGGGTAAGTGCCCCGGGGAGGAGGGTGAGGGGGGGAACAGCCGGGGCAGAGCTCGCCGGGGGACTGGCTTTTGCCGTGGGAGCTTCCCCCGACACAGCTGGGCACCGCAGCCGGCTGGAGCCATCGCTCCCCACCATCAGTGGGTACTGGCCCAGTGGGTACTGGCCCTGCAAGGCTCCTCCAAATGGTTCTTTGCATAAAAGACGGGAGGAGCGAGCCCTTCCTCCCCTTGCTCCAGCTTAATTTCTTCCTGTGCCTAAGCCAAGCACGCAGTTGTTTGGTCTTCCTAGCTGTGCTTTTATGAAAATTAGGTATACTTTAGAAATTAACACTTTTTATCCTGAGTCCATGTTGGCTAATTGCTAATAAGAGACAAACGAGCTTTGCGAAAATTTCCTTTTTCCTATAAAATTTCTAATTTGAAGATATTAGAAAAGAGAAATGTTTACCCCACTAGGGTTACTGCAAATATCCTGATGAGCTTTCATATCATCCTCCAGCACCAGCCAGCTTAATTGCCCTCCTTAGTCCAAACTTTAATATATTACAAATCTGTACAGAAAAAAATCCCTCTCTTCCTTCTTCGTTTTTTAAACCTGGTGGTTAAAAGGGACAAGAAGAGAATATGTCTGATGGGAAGCCTTAATAAGTCAAAAAAAGAGGTAACCATAAAGTTTAGGGCTGAGTCTTTTCTTCAGCGTGCCTCTGTCAAATCCATTTCCTTGTGCTGTTCTCACTCCGTATTAATCTGTATCTTTAACCAAAATTTTACACGCCCTTCTTCAGCTGAGTTATTTGATAATATCCAGTGTGCACGGGACTGTGAAACGTCCCTTTCTTAGTAAGCTGCTGTAATATTAATGCACTTGACCTTGGTGTCTCATATTTCCTGATTAGGTTCACAGGAAGAGTTTGCTAAGCTTTTAAGATACTGTCTTATAGACCTATCCGTAAATACTCCAGCAGAAAGAGAATTTTGGTAATAAGTTCATTTAAATGAAGCAATTCTGCCCATCAAGAAATCTCCATCCCGCACTATTCTTTCATGGCTTTTGTTATTTTAGACTGGACTGATACATAATTAGCTTTGGAGAGGTCCTTGTGTTTTTGTAAGGTTAATACCCCAGTATCACACTGAATTTTCAACCTTTGCAGATTTATGAGGGTTGGAGTTTTTAATCATTCCAGCCTCATTTTCTCAGAAATGCAGGCTCTTAACATTTCTGATTTATCTTAACTTTATATCCGGAGATTGAGTGAAAGCTACATGTTTGGAATACAATTGCTTTTAAGCAGGAAAGGCAAAAAGCCACGTTATGGGCTGTCTTTGGGCATCTTTTCTTCTTCTACCTGTAACAGCTGGCGGGGTGGCCGGCAGAGCATGGGGCAGTGGCAGCAGCGGGGACCATGCTTGCTAATATTAACCCCGTCGAGGCAACACCACATGCTAGCTCTGCTTAACAAAGCAAAAATGTAAATTCTCAACTCCTCTCTAAAGAAAAATGTTTCTGTTGCTCTTTTCCCATTTGGCTTGGCGCGAGGCTTTGCTGTGGTACCTTGAACGTTATTTTTGTAACTATTGCGTGGTGCATTAAGTACCCTCTTCATTTTCTCAGGGGTTTGCCTGCCTGCCATCAATGCTGACCAATCAGGAGTCACACACCCAGCCCAGACAGTGCGTGGCCGTCTGCCAGCGCGATGGCCTGCACTCAGCATTGACATCTATCCATGACGTGAGTCTGTAGGACACAAAGTTGGTACAATCTGTCACCAATACGCTTACTACAGCTCTCTTTGGTCCCGTCCAGTAGGAGGGAGTATTTCCTCCATGCATAATCTAGTTAATCAGAGCCATCAAAACATTTTGGAGCCCTTAAAATTCAGCTGTAAACCAAGGTGGATCTGCTTGCTCCTCAGTCTTTGGGTAAGTGGCAGTAGCTGCTTCCCCATCCCTTGGGGGGTCGTTTAAGGACTTTATCTCCTCCTCCTGCCTGAAGGAGGTTTTTACCTCTCACACAAACTCAAATAGACAGCTGAGAGAAGAGATCCCTTTTAAAGTTGTCCAAAAGTGTCTGTTTTCTTTCCCAAGTGAAACATCTGTTTTCCTTAGTATCTCTTATGAGCAGGGTTGGCAACCTTTTTTAGCTTCTCTTGGGCTCACCTAGTATTTGTTTCAGAGAAGCTGTTTATTTGCTTCACTACTTTGCACAACAGTCAGTTTTCCTCTGATTTCCAGTACTGGGTGATGTTCTGGAACCACTGCTGGTTTTTGAACCCTGGGGCTGGAAGGGCCTCAGTCCTGAGCTGCTGTGGTCTGGCTTTTGGTTTGCTTTTTGGTATATTGCTGATGGTGGTGGCTTGTGTTCTTCAAATTTGTTAATAAGCTTGTTAATGAGCTACTCACTCTCCTGTGGCTTTACAAGCCTTCCATAGCAATTTACTGATTTTTTCTTAGATATTCCTGAAAATCTTTGTATGTATCTTGTGCTGAGAGGCAGTGTAAGGTAGATGTGAGCTATTCCTGAGTATTGGTTATATTTGAGTTCCCATCTACTGAAGTCAGATCTGCTGGAAAAGAATGAGACCTGTTGATTTATGACCCTCATGGAGATATATAGAGTATATCAGGTTCTAACATATGGCCTGTGCCACGGAGAAGTGGGATCAGGGTTCTTCCTCTTTCAGATACATTCAGGTCTTGCTCTTCCAACAAATACCACCTTTTCCTCCTTTCTTTGCAGGCTTGATGTATCAAGAGCTAAGTTTAGGAAATCCCTGAAATCCTCTCTTGCCTTCCTCTCATCCCATCCCAGACAAAGATAACTTCTGCTTCTCTAAATGCGTTAGTAATCCTAATAAGCTGTAAAAAGAAGGAGCTAACCCTGCCTGGATAGCCACTGCAGTTAATTTTCTTCTGAGGTGACCTTTGGTCAGGGTGGACCACAAGTCCTTCGCCAGCAGCCTGCCTGCTAAGACAGGAAGGCTGTATTTAGCTCATAAAATCGCAAGCCTGTCACGGGGAACAAGGTCGTGTCACGGGGAGCAAGGTGGCAGCCGTACCTGTGGCAGTTATCGTTGCCCTTTTTTTTAATAGGCTTGTACCAATGGCTTAATGCTAGGTCTGCTGGTCATCAGTTGTAAAAAACGTCTGTCTTTGGGTCTGTCTTTGGGTAAGGCTATTTATTTATTTATTTATTTATTTATTTATTTTAATAATTACAGAAATGTTTTTACTTTAGGCCATCGCATCTAAACCAAAGCTTGTGTTCTTTTTCATTTTCAGGAGGAGAAAAGCTACCCCTCAGCTTGCCAGTGCTTCTCAAAACTATGCGGCTGGTGACACTAATTATTGCTTAATTTCTTTCCCCACTTATAAAATGAGAGAGGATGACCAAAACGAAACCCAGCGCTTCTTCTTCATAGCCCTCCCTTGCTCTCAATAGCCAGGAAGCCCCTTTATGCTTCTTGACCTCAGAACGGAGTGGCCTCACTGAAGCCCTCGGCAGCCTACCTGGGTGGGCTCCTGCCTTCCCTCGCCCTCGTTATTCCCAGGGTGATACATCCCCAGCCCCACTGTGTAAATTCACCCCACGCTTGGTGAAAAGGGATATTTGTTTCTTCCTTACCCAAGTCATCAACTTTCTAACGGGTCCTCGACTGCGGTCTCTGGGGACGTGGCACTGAGCTGTGCCCATTCAGGACCAGCACCCTTTGCTTTTGGACTCAGACCGTCCCTTTTCCTCCCAGTTTCTCAGTCTCCCTGTTCTCCACGTTACTGCTTGGACTTTTTTTTTTCGCTCCCTCTCACACCCGTAGTGCAATGATTCTTCGCTCTCTTTCCTTGCATTTCAGTACTCTCATCTTTTGGGTTGAGCAGCTATCCTCTCCCTAACCCGGTACAGTACTGTGCTGAAATACGCTGTATTTCAGACGTTCCCTCATGGGTTTCAGCTTCTCAAGGATTTTAATTGCTGCCTTTTTTCCTTTATGATATAGTGCTGCTCTGGATGTGTGAGAATACATTTACAGAGAAAGCTCCTTCTGTATTTTACGTGTGCTTTGTCAGGAAGGCTATAATTTTGTTCACTTCCTTCCTTTTTCCTTAAAGTTGTTTGTGACAGGTCTTGAAATACTTCCACCTTATGTCCTCCAGAGTAAGGTCAGAAACTGTTCTTTATTTTAGAGTCAGCTCTAAAATACTCTGCTCTTCATATCATATCTTGGGGTCTGCTGGAGTTGGGGCTGGGGCTCTGCGATAATTGTTGCATCTGCTTTCAGCTGAGGAAAAAGTGGAGGCTTGCTATGAATATTAACAAGCCATCCATACTTTACACCTTCTGGGAACACACTAGTTCTTAAATTGTTTCTTCTTTTCATGGTTTTTGTGTTCTCTCCATTTTCTCTGCAAGCTCTTTTTTTATCAACTTCATTTTTTTCCCCCAGATTTATTCCTAATTGGAGGCTTTTATCTGTATTTATATTTAGGTTGCCGAACCTATTCTCAGCTAACGTTGACTCTATCAAACCTTACCCTCTGGAAGCATTTCCTAATGAGATTTTCCTGGGAAAATAACTTTGAAACCAGAACCCTTAAGTCCAGCATCCCTTCCATGGGCCTGAAAAGCACTTTATGATGGGCAGAGTGGGAGGCTGGTTTCGCACTGCACCTTTCCTTACAATCTTCACCTTTCCAACCCTGCCAGTTCCAGAAACCTCGTGAACTCGGTGGTTTTTTCTTGTCATGGTGCTGGGCAAAATTCAGAGACCCTTGACCTAAACAAAAATGTCAATTCTGGGGAAAACAGGTTTACTCAGAGAGGTGCTTTTAGAGACTTAGTAGTAAAATACATCCCCATCTGCTGGCAAGTGAAGATTTTTATCGCTTCACCCACCAGTTATCAAATTATAGCAAAAAAACAAGGATCAAATGGAATCCCTGGAATAAAAGGTATTTGGGAATTTCAGAATCTGGTAGGAAAACAGCATCCTTCAGGTCAGTGAAGGCTGGCCCTAGCATCGCTGCAGTGCTGCCGGCGCATGGTGGGATCGCTGCCCCACCACACTTTCTCTGCGGGAAGCTCTCTGTCCTATGTCCTGCCCAGGTTTTGTCAGGGCTAAAAGTAAAAAAAGGGGGGAAAAAAAACAAGGGAAGAAAAAAAAAAGGCAGAAACCTCCTGGATATTCTCCTCTGCACAGGCCTTGCTGCCCCGTCCGGCACAGCGCAGGTGGGTGATGGGGTGGCTGTGCTTTCGAGAGGAGCGGTGCGCCCAAGGGGGCAGCCCAGGGGGCGAGGGGGCAGCTCCGGCTCCTCGGGAGGGCCGTGGTTCTGTTTACAGCCCGTTCCTGGTGGATGCCCCTGTACTCTGTGTTGTGCTTCTGCAGGAGAGGTAATGAAGTCCTGCAAGTGCAGGAGGCGTCGTTAAGAAGAGCACAGCATGTTCAGCATCCATTCGTACCACCGATAGAGCTGAGTTCTTATCTACTATTACTCCCCTGAATGTAAATATCTCGGAGACATTTACATGGTATTTCTTTTTAAGTATATAATGTTTTCATTCAAAAGTATCATAATTCTTAAAAGACCTGTCAGAGGCTCTGACATGTAATTAATTTCTCTAAAGCTCTTTTTTTGAAAGATACAACCGCATATATAGAACACCTGCGCTTATTCACAACTCTGTGGGAAAAAAGCCACATCTCTTTTGCTTTCTTCCCCCACTTCTCCATAAAAAGAATTTCCTCCACTTTGGATACTGCCTCTCCATCTACCCAAATGATCTACAACAAATAAAAGCACTCGGTATGTAAAAGTTGTGTGTAAATAGGAACTGGCACTTGCGTTTTGTCTGGGTGCTAGTGACCTTTTATTTTTTCAGCTCTAAGCTGAAACACTCCTGCAACTTTAATTATGGAACAACCATTGCTAACCCATAATCTAGTCCATCTAATAAAATTTCCCATGTGTGTAGGTGGGCTTTCAGTCGGTGTAGTAGGCTGTTTATTTTTACCTGGTAGATATTTTTTTCTCCTCTGCTTGGAATGAGTGTATTAGGCTTCAACAGTGTAATGCTGGTGCCCAAGCAGTATGAACGAGAAGGTGTTCAGGCAGCTGTGGGTATATATATATGTATATGTCTAAGTGGCCAAGCACTGGATTAGGTGGCAGTCATGGCTAGCTGGCTTGCTTTATCCCCTCAAAGCACTTCCAGGGCATCACTGCAACCATCACTGCTTCTGCTGGAAATGCCGAGAGCCACATCACTGCTGCCTCCCGAGGAAGAGTCTGCAGAGAGTCCTCCGGGGGAAGGAAATCTCTCCTTCCCTGCGCAGAGCACAGCTTCTCCTTGGGCCAGCATCTGAGGAACCAGGGCTCTCCAGCTGGGGAGGCTGAAGGGCATGTCATAGAATCAGAAAATGAATCATAGAATGGTTTGGGTTGGAAGGGACCTTAAAGACCATCCAGTCTCCTGGGTAGGGACACCTTCCCCCGGACCAGGTCACTCAGAGCCCCATCCAGCCTGGCCTTGGGCACTGCCAGGGATGGGGCACCCACAGCTGCTCTGGGCAGCCTGGGCCGGTGTCTCACCACCCCCACGGTTAAGAATTTCTGCCCAATATCTAATCCAAACTGACCCTCTTTCAGTTTAAAGCCGTTCCCCCTTGTCCTGTCACTACAGGTCCTACATGCCCTCTCCCCGTGTGTCCCATGACAGCAGCAAGGTGACGGACCCCTAGCTGGACGCCTTGTAAACACCCACTCAGGGCAGCAGCACGCAATACTTGGGGGGATGATGATGACAGGGGAATGGACATTTTCTGGCTGAGAAAGAAGCAAAGCAACCTGTTGTTTTCTGTGTACAGGACAGGCACCAAGCAGGTGCATTTTTCCCTCGTGGTTGTATAAAATTGGTGGCATTTCCCCTTTTGCTTTTGTAAAATTAACATTAATAGGAACATGCTTAAATCCAAGCTGTACGAAAATGTGCCACTTTTAAGTGAACATAAGGTCCATCGTTTATGTGACGAGATGAATATGGGAACACGTCCAGATGTTTCAGCTTTGTAATTTGGGCATTTCCTCCTCCATTCCAGGTAAATAACTGGCACCCCTCGATTTCATTTCCTATAGGGAGCATTGATTGTCTTGCTGTTGCTTTGCATACCCTGTTGAATTTCTAGAAAAAGCAATAGCCTGGGTTTAATCCCAAGAACTGATGGAGAAAAGTTGTGCCAGCCTCACTGCTGGGAGCAGAGGGAGCTAGTGGGGCCTCAGCTGGAGCGTTGGCTTTCCTCCTCTGGCCGTGTGTGCCTCCACTCCGGCGGCACCAGTGCCCAAAAAAGTGCTCAAGTATCATGTGGGTTCTTAAACCAGAACAAGAAAGTGCTTTGCGTTCCTTGGCCACCGGCGCTGAGGGATGCCTGCTCGCCAGGCAACGGGAAGTTTACAGCGGAGGCTCCATTTCAGGTGCTGTGTTTGTGTTCTTCCAGGCTTGTGCACGCAGTCTAGTCGCTGACAGCTTTTGTTCAACCCCATTAGCACAAGCACTGGGAAAACTGACAGGAACCATGAGGAATGGAGAATTTTGTCAACTGTGATGCTGAAGGTGTTTTTGAGGCATTTGCAGGCTTTCACCTGACATGAGTCATGGGGCTGAAAGGGATTTCTCCAGGTCAACAAGACCTGGTCTCCCGTGTATTGCTATCACAGGCAACTGCATCCTGTCCTTCTGTCCATTAATTTGTCCATCTTGTGCTTAAAACTAGTTGAATTATTGTTTAGCTCCACTGCTTGCTTTCTGTGACTTCTTCCCTTTGATCCCCTTTCTTAGCCAGTGCCTTTCTCTGTCATGCCAGCTGCGATCTTAGCAGACCAGTGCCCTGAAGTACGTGGTGTGTTCAAGAGAAGTCCGCCTGAATTCTTCCCTACGACTGAACCACCTGTGACCACCCTTGAAGCACAGCCTGCCAAGCTGTGCTCTGCCCTCCTCCTCCAAAGACCCGGAGTTCATCTGACTGCACATCTTTGACCATCACCTTCCACACACCATCCTCTTCCTCCATCCATTCCAGCTCCAGTCAAGTTCATAAATGTCAAGCTGGTGACTGATTTTCCTCCTGTCAGTTCTTCATAATAGCGTGACCCCAGTCGTGTATCTTCAGTGGCTTGACGTCCTCTGAAATCCATACTCTCTCCCTTTTATACTTCTGCCCACAGACAGCTCTGAGTTCTGTGCTCTCCTGCTACTCGGTGTATTCTCTGCCTGGCACCTCCATACCCCACACCTCTCTCAGTTTAGTTTTTCTTCTCAGGGACCCAGCTGTTCTCCTCCTCTTTGCTATTCCCAGCCTTCTCTTTCTTCTTGCTCTGCATTGCATCAGGCTCCTTTGTCAGCTCTTTTTTCGGTTGCCAGTGTTTCTCGCTGTCCCTCTTGGGATCTGACCTTTGACAGTCACGCTGCTCCCAAGAGGTCCTCTTGTTCAGCAGGTGTCCGCAAACTTCAGATCATCCATCTCTTTTGCAGTTCAGCTCTCTCTGACCATATGTGACGATCCCTGTCTGAACTCTTCTCAGCTCTTTTCAGCTCGTTCCTAGAGCTCAGCCCTGCTCTCTGCCTTGCTGCGGTTGAGGCACATTGTGGTCTGCGGGCAGAGCCCTTTGTTCTTGCATTGCGTCATCTTCATCGTCTTCTCCAGCCTTTGGGTCGCATCTGCTGGGAAATGTCCCTTCTGCACTTCCCTCCCCCTTACATACATGCCTCCTAAAGAAATAATAATAGGAGGTTAGAAGTCCTACAGGTCTCCCCACCTATAAACTCTTTTCCTGCCTCCATTTGCTTGGCTGCTTGCATGCCCATTGCTCGCTGCCTCAGCCCGCTGCCCAGATGCTCTCCTCAAAGGCTGGCCGGTGAGTATCTGCCAGAGCTAAGGAGCAGAAGCCTCCCTCACCTACCTGTTTGCGAACTGCAGTCAGACCGCCGACTCCACAGGCTGCAAGAGCAAGAAGCAGGCAGGCGGAGAGGCATGCAACCCACGGGTGAGACCCTGCTCCTTCCTCCTCCGGTGGAAATCCCGTCGGGAATAGGATGATGCCTTCTTTAAAATGCTTGGGATCTTCTTGGTGAGCTTGCTAGTGTTTTGTGTCTGCGTTGTTATTTTCTCTCTGGAGATGTTTTGTGCGCTGGAAGTGACAAATTTACATTATTGGAGAATTATTGTTTCTGCTTTTGTCCTATGTTTTATTCATTGGAAGCCGTTACTTTAATATGGCTGTGATGATGTTCCTGGTTGAAAACAGGCCACCTGTGGCATTTTACACCAAATCGCTCTAAACCAGCACACCCAGGCAAAAACCAGGTCAGCAAAGCCGTGCAGAGACGATGCTTGAGCCACGGGTCCGTGCTCGTTGTACTGATAATGACTCGAGTTGCAGGATGAAGCGTTCTGCACAACCCCCCGCAGCTCTCAGCCCTCGCCTGGCGCTGTGGGCTCAGCGCTGAACGGTGACAAGAAGTTCGGTAGAGTCCTGATTTGGCTTATGTACTTAGATAGCTTGAAATGTTGCTGTGATTCTGCTGTGAATATAAATATTATGAAATATTTCAGTGGTGGTCGTACTCCCAAGTCCTTTCTAGGACTGAGGCTGTGGTTTTGTGAGGGAACGTGGCCTGTCCTGTGGGGGACAGCAGGTTCATACCAAACCATAGCCAGCAGTCTCAACTAAATTGAAAATAATTAGAGAAATTAATAGAATAAATTGTGGGTGTAGTCTCTGAATGCTGAAGCCCCTCAGCTGCAGAAAGTCGCAAGCAAGGCGTGATGGCAGGGCCATCAGAGTATGCGGAAATGCTGACTGTAACCTTCCTGTACGTTGAAGGTGAGGGTCCCATCATCCACAGCAAGTGTGCTGAAGTGAGCAGCAGGTTCAGATCCGTACACATGCGTAGCCGAACGTGCCGTCCTCCCACCCTGCCTGCCCATGGCTAATTGAAATGGAGGATCTTTGCACATTTCTCTTCCACCTGGCAAACCACAAGGGCGTGCAGGCACATCTACCAGGTCACAATCTGTTGAAGCTCCTAACTCAGCCTTTCCTTCTCCCAGAGCTTCCTCGGGCAGTGAGCAGTCCCCTCCCCAGAAGGCACGTTGGCCCATGCGTGGGGCCAGTGGTGGTCCTCTGGTCTCCTGAGAAGCCTCTGGCTCTCCTGAGGCTCAAGATATTTCATTAACATTTTTATTAATAGATGGTTTTAAAACTTGATTTATTAATATTTATATCAATTAAGATGTGTTTAATAGGCAGGAGATATTATCAAAGAGGCATGGGGTTGTAGCCTGTTACTGGGAAGCGCAGAGCAGCTTTCACACTTAGGAGTTAATCTTCAAGCTGCATGGAAATAACTCCCAAGGAGGCCTGACCTGTGCTTTGGCATTTCCAGTCGCTCCTGTTGCAACGATGCTTCTGTTGCGACGATGCTTCTGTTGCAACGATGCTTTGGCTGGAGCTGTTGTCAGTGCTGTGGGAGCCCGGGGTGCTGGGGAGGGTGCGGGCGCTGGCAGGGAGGGGTCTTACTGCAGCAAACCGACGTGTGTTTGGAGAGCTTTGAAATACGGATTTGCATCAAAGTAAAACTCTCAGGGTTAGTTAAATATTCCTCTAAATATGCAAAGGATTTGAGTTACTGATGCTTGTTATTCTTATCTTACTCTCGGTGTCACAACATCTTTAAGTTCAGTGAAGGTTTCACTTACTAAGATGGTTGTAAAGATTTCACGTTAATTAAGAGGACTCCACTGCAAATCTGAATATGAATGAAGTTCGGCTGCTGAACCCAGGACAGTGAAGAAGTGGGAAGATCAGACATTGACAAATGTTGATTTAAAAAAAAAAAAAAAAAAAAAAACACATAAAAAACCACCACTAAAACAAAAAAGCACAAAACCCCCACCTAAAACAATGCTTCCATCTAGTACCTGTTCTGTGAAAGAGAAGAAATTGAGTTCAAGTTGTTAGAAGGAAAAAAACTAGACTCTGATTTGAATTTATGGTCAAAGAGGTAAAATTCTGTCCCTGGCGCATTGACGAGGGTTACCCAGTGCCACCCATGCCTGGGGACTCAACTGCATCTCTCCATTGCACCTTCTCCGTCTCCTGAGGCAGGTGGTCATTTTAATGTGGGGCGATCGTCAGTGGGGGAAGGTCTGGGCTTGGTTCTGATCACAGCTTTGTGGCTTCAGAGAAGTACTGTCAAGCCCAGTCAGCCTCCACTGGTGGTCCTGCAGCCAGGATGGAGCTTCACCCAGTGAGGGTGGTGTGAGCAGAGGTAGGTGTCAGGATGAACGAGGCTCCCAAGGGAGGAGCTCTCGTGATGAAGTGTTTTGCATGAAAGATGAGACTAGAGATACTTTTTTCCTCAAAACCTGCTTTTTGGGGGAGTTTTTCATACCTGCCAGCGTGTGGAAGACTGGAGCAGTAGCTGGTGGCTAGGGCGAGCAGCTGTCGCTCAGGGTATCTGCATTTCTCTTCCAACTCCAGTGCAGAGTTGCTGTTACCTGGACTGGGGTGAGTCCTTTCTTCTTCATGTCTCCACTCACCCGTCTGGAGATGATAATGTCCATCTGCCTTTGCAAAGCAGCGGTGGGCGATGCAGAGGGTGCTGCAGGGGTGCAGAGCACTGCTCCGCCTCCCGAAGAAGGACTTTGGGGAAGGAAATGGTGATATATAGCCGTTTAACCTTGCTGAAATACATCGGGCTTGGCTTTTGGAGTAGAAAAGTGAAAATACAATAGCCTAAAGAAATAGTATTTGTCCTCCTAAGCAGGGTAAGGGCAGCATGTGAGGTTGTGCGGGGGTGTTTTATTGTTGTTATTTTTTATTCACGGTTCCATGAGCCGATTCTGGGAATTGTACTGACTGTGGTTATGTTTCTGGAAATGTGCAGGTTGGCCAGATGCAGTGGGGCATGGAGTGAACAGAAAGAGGTTAAATTGATGGATGACCAACAAGAGCAGGATTGTGCCTCAGAAGACCAAGAAACTATCCTGATTAATGGGGTGAAAGAAAATGGTAAGGAACTTAATTACAGTACATGAGGGAGCAGCGACGACTTGCAAGCCAACTTATTTTCCTAATTCCTTTTGTGCATTTAATGTTAGTGGTTCGCAGGTATCCCTGCAATGTGGAGCAGTAGGGTGAATGGGTATTTTCTGCACAGATGTCACTCCAGCTATGAATCTATGCCTTTTTAGGTCTTAACAAGTACTGCTTTTGCCCATGCATATGCATGGTTGGAAATGTTTATGTACACATGCAGTTTGAATTACGGATTTTAGTTTGGTTTCTTAGGGAAAAAAAGTCATACAGGACTACGTAGCCCCTCTGTTGGGAATCTCTCCCTCTCTTCGTGGTTACTTACGAACCCACGAGCCAACCTCAGCTCAGTTTGACTGAAGGTTCCTTAGTCCCTACAAAGTGGGGAAAAACAAGAGACTGGGTAGACAAACAAACCCGGATTAGCACCCAGGGAAAGGGAAGGTCGAACGTGTGAGCTCGTTACTGCCTCTTCTGTGTGGCCCGTCAGCCAGCACGTGGGAGCCCCTGGCCTGTAACACCGCTCCTGGGCGGGCACGGGTGCTGCTGGCCACAGTTCCACTCCCGGTGGCCACTGAGTCAGTCCTGCTCCCAGTGCCATCGGTGGGGAAGGACCAGCCCCTTCCAGCAGCCTGCCCAAAATACCTAACTTTGTCTGTATCTATTTAATCAATGCCATACTTGCAGTAACTAATTAGGAGTAACAGTGCTCTGTTGCCTGATTGAAATAAATATGCCCCAGAGCACTTTCTCAGGTCGTTTGGACTTCAGTCACTAGCCACCGTAAATGCAATGGCAGCCCAGCGCTGAGGCAGAGCTTGACATTTTCATTCTTTGCCATGCTTTTATGTTTTATTTCATGGCTTTTTGCATTTTATATTGGTCTGTAAATCTTGAGAGACAGAGAGATTTATTTATATACAAATTTGACCCTATTAGATATCAAGGAGTTGGTCCCCTGACATCTTGCATGTTCAGACCCTTCTGTCATCTCAAAACAAGGTGCACGGAGACAAATGTTGTTCTTGTTCGTTACCAAAAACCAGGAGCAACTCCAGACACGCAGGTGCCTGCGAGGACCCCACAACATGTGCTGGTGGCAGGTGAAGTGTACGCTCACGCTTGCCCCCGCGATGTAATTATGGAGGTATCTGTCCTTGTCAGCACGTCTCCTTCGTGGCTACACATGGCAAAGCCACAGCTGATGACAGCTGCTGGAGCTGCAGGGAGATTTTCTAGCCGTGGTCCCCTTGTCTAATCAAATAGGCAGTCAAATCAGTGCTTACCTGCTCAGGAAAGACGGGTGATTTCTAGAACCTGCTAAAAATGAAATTTTTCATGAAATTCAGTTAAACAGGGCTTAAAAAGCACTTTAGTTCAACATTGCCATGGGGTTGCTGTTGAATCCAAAGCAGTGAGCCAGCAAGTAGCTCTGATGTCACCACCTCCCTGTCGGTGGCACTGGGGACGGGGCTGATGCTTTTTGCCCCCTCCCACCCTAACTATAAATGGGTGCTGGCTGCTGTGGGTGCAGAGCAGCCATCGGGACCGGCCTCCCTTCGGAGCCCCCTGACAGCACGATGGTTCGGGATTTTTCCGCTCAGCCTGCACATGTGCTTTTGGATGGCTCTTGAGTTAAACTGGGAAAGGTGGTTTTTGCTTCTCCAGCATTTTCTTTTTTAACCGTAGCCTTTTGGAGTATTGTTTACTTTAGAGCATCAATTGAACGTGAGCCTGATTTTAGGATGATACAAGCCCCAGAAAATCAAGTTTTGGCATTTGTTTTTCACAGGAGTTTTCACTTATGCAAGTATAAACCTAAACAAACACCCAGAGACAGTTTATTTTATGTAATAGCATCTCTGCGTATTGAATGCAGCATTTGAGATTGAATTTCAGCTTTCTACCTCCCTCTTTTTTAAGTCTTACAACGTTCACAGACATTCTTCTTTTATCCTCAAATTTTCCATGCTTCCCATCAGCTTCAAGCTGATTTTTATTTTCTTTTACTTCTGCAGTGGAAACCGCACCGGTTACTTTGTTTTGGTGCTTAAGGAAAAAGATACCACCTCTGCATTTCTGATCTAAAAACTGGTGGGAGGGACTCAAAAATCAGCTTATTTATTTATTTATTTATTTTAACCCTTTTTGGAGGGAAGGGAAGCAGCACCGATTTCAAGCAAGTCAGCCTGGTCTCTCCCAAGCCACACGTGCTGGAAGACGTTTACAGGCATTGCACTGCGCTTCTCGTTTGGTTTGTGTAGCGCTTGGAAAGTTGTTTAAAGCCCTTAGAGCGCTGCATGGCCCCGACTGCAGTTTGCTTGGGCTGGCTTAAGGCTTCACCGATGGCTCCATCCCTAAGGCCCTCGTAGCACAAAACTGCCAGGAGCTTTTGGGATGAGATTAGGGGCATTTTGACCTCTTCTAGGTTTTACACCTGGCACGGGCAGGCAGCCCTCCATCACATCCCGCTCCTTTTCCTATTGCCCAGCGGCAGGCAGGAGCCCCGCTCTCCTCGGCAGCCCCGGCGCGGCGGCACGGTGGGTGGGTCGTGGTGCCAATGGTACGTGTGCCTCTGTGAGCCTTCCTGCGCCGGCTGGGCTCGGCTGGCGTAGGTGCGGGAGCGGGTTTGCTCTTCCATCAGTTTTGAATCAAAGCACTTGTTGCAGAGGGTTGCAGCAATCGTGTAGGTGCCAAATCCCTTTGGACGCCCCATTTCTTGCAATAGCCTGTGCTCCAGTTGGGTTTTAAAGCACTTGTCCCTCCTTGGAAAGCCTGCGCTGCTCCTGCGCTTGCGCCCTCCGCCTTCAGTGGAGCCACTGAGAAGGTAAGACGTGAGCAGCGACAAAAGCACCGCGCTCAGCTCTGTGCTGGCAAAGGTCTGTGCCTGGTATGAATGCACATGTTGGTGTATTTTTTTTTTAATACAGAGATAGCGGAGCATGTTCGTGGATGAAAAGACATCATATTTAAATTTCAAGGGTCATATCATCCATTGAGCCAGAAGTCAGATAAAACTGACTTTGTTCTGCCATAAAAGAGTGCGAGGAGTTAAAAATAAAAAATCCTTAGGTTAAAAAAAAATCCTTACATTATTAAAAAGGCATTTTTAGAGATCAGGGAAGAATGGCAAAACCCACAATAATTCTAACAATAATTGCTTTAAACCCTGTGCTGCCTTCTACTTTCCCTTGGCGTGGCCAGTGACAAAAAGACTACTGCGTTTTTAAAAATAGCTGTAACTTTCCAACCCTCCAGCAGTAATGCAGCTCAGGTATGTTTAAGCTGCAGACACTGCAGGGGGGATGCTTTGTTTCTTTAAGAATCTTATTTTTCCATTAATTTTTTCAATGTTAATGGGAACATTTTTATTAGGCTTGTTTTGTTTTATAATAACCTTGTCAGATTTGAAAGGCAGTATCCAGGTAACGGTATGTATATGAGGAGGAAAGAACGGATGGGCTTGGTTTATTTAAACCTACTCGTGTACCTCTTCCAGCTGGCTGCAGGGGGGAGAGTGTTTACCTCTCCCTTCCTTGCACATCACCACATTAATTAGATCCAGAAGGGAAGGATCACGTTCTTGCGGGAAGAGCACCTACCGCTTCCCTAAGGAGCGCTTGGGAAAAGTCACCACTGAAGCCGAGGGAGAAGGGGAGCGGGTGGCGAGCCTCAGCAGAACTGCAAGGGATGTAAACCCTCTTTCTTTCTCTTTTCCTCCCCTCCTTGTCCTTACCCTCACAGAATCGCACGCCCTGGACGGCGATGAGAGGCCTTGCACCGCCGCCGAGGCCGCGGTCACATTCTCAGCCTTGACGTCAGCTCAGAAGGAAAACCACGCGTGCCACCGGGCGCTGCCTCCCCTGACT
Source organism: Falco peregrinus (assembly GCF_023634155.1). NCBI lineage: Eukaryota > Metazoa > Chordata > Aves > Falconiformes > Falconidae > Falco > Falco peregrinus. The sequence continues at coordinate 3,525,180 of NC_073733.1, read as the reverse complement.
TCGAAGAAGCCCTGCTTGCTGAGCCCCCCGTCGCCCCTGAGGCTCACGGATGTGCCCGAGCACGCCTCGGATGATTCCTCCGCCCACGCCATCTCCCTCACGTCCTGCGTGACGAAGGGCATGAGCTCCTGGTCACTGCCAGGCGACTGCGAGAAGGCTCCCTTCACCATGATGGAGCCCGGAGGCATGTCGGCGCTGACGGGCGACTGCTTGATGCAGCCGAGCCGGACCTGTCTGGGCTGCTTTATTGAATCAAAGGACGGCATTGATGCAGAGCCAGGAATAAGCTTGAAAGTGGGGGATATAAATAGGGATTATGACACCTGTTCAGTCTCTGATATAGGGATTCACTGCATGAGCACAGGAGAAACCATGAGATATGGGGATCAACTGCTTTCAGACCAGCTTTTAAGCTTCCCTATGCATAAATCGAGGGCAGCGGACAAAAGAGATGCAGAAAAATCTGACAGTGATTCAGAGGACCCCACTCAGAAAAATTATTATGAGGGATTACTATTAGACAAATGCAATGGTGAGGAACCTTTACTAACAAATCCCAACCAGGAATGGGGCTATTTTGAGTCTTTCATTAGTGAAAGTAAAATTGAGCTGCTTGACCTCTGCTCCAAAAATGAGCTTTCTGTAAATCTGTTTTCTGAGGAAGACGTCGATAATTACATGTTCGATGATGACGATTCCACCTTGGGAAGCGATGTCTGCTCTCTGAAAATTAGATACGAATCTTTCCAGGACAACGTGCGGGAGAAGACCACCACCCTACAAGAGGATGCCCAGTTCAACTTCTTCCCCAGCGTGTTTGGCAACTGCACCAAAAGGGACAGCAGGAGCACCCTGAAAAGGGGGCCCGGCGGTGCCACCGACCCTTCTCAATTCAAATCTGAGGAAGGCATCATCTGGGGGGAGGAGGAGGAGGACGGCGAGGAAGAGGACGGTGAGGAGGAGGAGAAAGCTGCCTTAAATAAATCTTGCAACAGCACGGAGATGGTGCAGTACGTGGGCTCCAAGAGGAGCCACTTCTTGGACTCGGTGAATTCCACGGAGGACTCCGGGGAGTTCAGCGACGACAGCACTTGCACAGAGTCCTCCTACGACGTGCTGCGGGACATCAAGGACTGCAGCCGGTACCTGTCCCGGGACCACTCCGGCTCCTTCATTCAGCAGAACTACGGGTTGCGGGCGAAGAGGAAAGTGCGATACAGCGACGACTACCTGTACGATGTGGACTCCATCGAGAACGAGAAGATCCTGGACAAGAAGGAGTGGCTCCCAGACGGGCCCAAGGAGGAGGACGATGACGAGTGGTGCCCCAAGAAGCGGCGAAAAGTCTCTCGCAAGGAGCCCCCCGTTATCATCAAGTACATCATCATTAACAGGTTTAAAGGGGAGAAGCATATGCTGGTGAAGCTCAGCAAAGTGGATGCCAGCGAGACAACTGTTACCCTAAACGAGGAGCTGCTCAGCAAATACAAGAAGCTGGCCCCTCTGAAGGGCTTCTGGCAGGAGAGGCAGCAGAGCCGGCTGGATTTGCTCAGATCGTCTCTCTACCACAAGCAGAATTTCTATCTTAACGGCTCAGATGCTTCATTCCTCCCTCACCCACGGAAGCGAAAATGCAAGCTAGCAAACAGGCACCGGATTCAAAGAATTAAAGCCATCGAGCAATCAGTGAACAAGCTGGGCTCTTGCTCCTCTGATCACAAGCAGCCTTGCAGCAGTAAAGAGGACACGGGCCTGAAAGGGCTGCCGGCGTTAGCCATCGCCACCCCCAGCTGTGCCAACGGATTACACGTACATGACATCACGGGCATCGCCGCTGTGAAATGCAAATCGCAGGAACGGGAGCACAAGGGGACGGAGAGGAAAGTGCTCCGCAGAATCAAATTCAAAAGTGAAGCCAGGTTGAAGTGCAAGAAGATCAAAGCTGCTACCAGTACGGCGGAGGGCTCCCCGGTGCTGGAAAACCAGGACTCTGCGGCGCGTCTGAAGGACGAAAACGTTTCTTGTGCTTCAGACAGCTCCCATCTCCCGGAGTGCCACGAGGATAAGGTTGCTAAAAATTCTCCTTTCCTACCATCCACCTCCTCTTCAGACAAGCCTCTGCCATCTGCTAATATCACCACCAATGTACCCCTGATCCCCGGAGGGTATCTGCAGACGTTGTTAGATGCTTCTGATTTGTCGAGCAACACCGGTATCTCATACTTCGCCCAGCATCCCTCCGAGCAGCAGCAGCACCCGCTCCCCAGCATCGTCCCGGCGGAAAAGCCCTTCCCGGCCCTGCAGCCGGCGCAGAGCTGCGTGCTCTCCCCGCCCTCCGAGTCCGAGCTGCAGCAGTCGCCCGGCCACCTGGAGATGGAGCAGAGCAGCTTCGGTAATATGTGGCCGGCCAGCAAGGCTGCCGGCAGCGACCGCCAGGACTTCCCCGGTGACATGCGGGAGGCGGCCGGGCTGCCGAGCGAGTTCGGCAGCGGTGCCGCGGGTGCAGACGGCCTCCCCGCCTCTGGATACGCTCAAGTCAATCTGAATAGCAGCAAATTGCTCTACCAAAAAAATTACATGCCGGATAGCCAACAAGTGCAGTCTGATGATTCTTATCAGTCATGTCATTTTAATAATGGAGAGGGGCGCTTTCATTTCCAACGAGGTACACTAAGTACAGATGATGGCAGGCTCATTAGTTTTGATTCAGTGGGTTCATTGTCAGTTAGTTCTAGCAATTACAGTTCTTTAAGTTTAAAGTCTTGTGAAAAGGACGGCGAGGATGATATTAATGATGATTTCTTGGCCCACTGCAGTCCCAAGCTAGTGATCCAGCAGAGCATAGATGAAATCACCCCTTTGAAGGAGTCCACGGACCTTTTAGACATTTCCAACTTCACACCTGATAGGTTCCGCCAGTCGTCGCTTTCAGAGATGTCCCCTCCGGACACTCCCAACCTGTCCCCACAGATAGCTGGCTCTGATGCCAAGCCTCTGGGCACCCTAAAGGGCTTTCAGGAGAGCCCCCAGGCCACCCTCAACAGCTCTGAGAAGGTCAAGTGGAACTGTGGGGTCCTGCAGACTGAGGATCAGGCAGATAATGGGTTTGCTTTAAATAATCACCAGTTCCAGTTCCATATGTTCAACGATGAAGATTCTGTCAGCCTTCTCGAAAAGAGTCCATGCTTGTCAACATTTAATGAGCCATCTGGTCAAATTAGCACCAATAGCAAAGTGTCAAAATCGAAGAGGAAAAGTTCATCCAGCAAGAATGTGGTTACAAACCAAAGCTCTTCCCAGAAAGCCACCCGGAAAAAATCACCCAAAACCAACAAAGGAACCGAAAAACCACCAGGGAAAAACTCCAGGCAGGCACCCAAATCTGCCAGGAAAGGGAAAAACACGGCAGGAGTCAACGGCGAGAAGGCTCTGGCCGTTGGCAGCAGGGCGGTCAGCCAGCTGAGCAACACGGCCACGGCCACCAAGGGCCTCCCTGAGGGCGCCCAGCATTGCAGCCCGGCTGGGGTGAAGCTGGGCAAGCACAATGGGCTCTCCGGCGAGTGGGCGCTGGGGAAAGAGGGGGGCGCGGGCTGGTCAGAAGCCAGCCTGGGCAATGCCACCAGCCTCCTGGATGACGACCAGAGGGAATTTGAGGAACCTTCCAACATCCTGTCCAACATTGCGTCGGGAATGGCGGATGTCCAGAGGTTTATGATGGCCTCCATCGAGCCCTTGTGGGGGCCTGTTGGCCACAACAGCGTTCCAGACATATTCCGGTCCCCGGAGTCCAACAGCCTGAAACTGAAAACTCTTAAAATTTTGGCAGGGACATCCCAAGAGTCGAAGAAGAAGGCGAACGGCGGGTCGCCGGCGGCGGCGAAGAACCACAAGTCAAACAACAAGGGCTCAAGCAAAAACAGCAAAGCCGCAACCTGCGACCCTGGTCGCCCCAACTGCTCAACTGGGTACACCACGGACATTCACGCTCCCTTTTTTGATAAAAACTATAGTAACCTGAGCACTTTAGGCAATAACGGACCTACCCATAAAAAACTCTACCGTCATAAATCCAGTTCGAAATCGCTGAGGGATGAGAACTGTAAAATAAAGCGAACGGACCGCGAACAGCCCCACAAGGACCCACCCGTGACAGCTGCTTTTGAGAAACTGAGGTAATGCTGCACCAAACTGGCTGGAATGCCCCTTAACCTCCCTCCCACCTGCTAGGCCCGCTCTTCCTCAGTTTTTCCTTCCTGAAAGCAAAAGTTGCATGAAAAAAAAAAAAAAAAAAAAAAAAGACATTCCCCTTTTACAGTTTTGGTTGGTTTTGGTTTGGGGGTTGGTTTTTTTGTTCGTTTGGGTTTTTTTTATGTGCATGAAAATACTTAATACTTGCAAGCTACCTAAAAGAATGACCAATTTTCTGGCTTGGCTGGGGTTAAAAAAACTAACAAGGCTACTCTTTTCTGCTGTTTGGCTTCTTCAGTTTTTAATTACTTATTTATTGGGGGGAGAAAAAAACAAAACAAAACACGATTACATGCTCTTTTTAATGATTTTGATGAGGAAAGACTTTTTTTTTTGTTTGTTTTGGAACATTTTGTAAAAAATAAACCACAAAAAAAAAAAAAAAAAAAAAAAAAAAAAAGAGGTTATGCATCCAAAAGCCAAGATCTCGAAACTTAAAACGGCTCTTTACTTTGCAAATGAGAACTCGTTCCTAATTGAGCTTCACGTGGCAATTTTGAGTGCTTTCTGGCCCCCTCTGCTGTTTATCTCCTAACCTGCATCATCTAAAGCTGCATCTTCTGTACCCGCCCGCCTTTAGCGCGTACGCTCCGTCGTGGTGACTCCAGACGAGCTAACTAAGATGGCATCAAATGTTTGATTTTTTCCTGCAGGGAATCAGACTCCATTCTTCTTAAAGCAGAAACAACATTTTTGGGTTTTCCTGTATTTGAAGAAGAGACTCCCTTTTCTAGAAAGACGGTTGATGTTTGTTTCTTTTTCTTTTTTTTTCTTTTTTTCTTCTTCTTCTTTTTTTTTTTTTTTTTTTTTATTGGTTGGGGTTTTTTTTTCCCGTCGGTTCCTTTTCGAAATCTGCCTTGTGGTATGTTGAAATGTAAGTGCTGAAATGAAGAGTTTGAAATTGTGGGAATTTTATTATTTGAAAGCAAACCTAATCTGGTATTCTCTGTGAAAGACTGTTTTAAAAGTCATACTGTTGTACAGTAGTTTATGCACTATTACCCACAACAACAAAAAAATTGTGCCAAACTATGAACAAGTGACTGTATTGTATATATTTTTACTTCTCTATCAACATTGGGTTGTGAGTGTTTTTGCAGCTATGCCTTTTGGTTTTACTAGAAACATTCCAGTTGTTAAGTACTAACCACCCCCCTTTGAAAGCACCTGTAACTCACGATGAAAATGATATTGTTCACTTATACAACTTACCAAAAGTTTTATGGACATGACTAAAAGTGTGCCAAATTTACTTACCTCATTTCATGGATTCACCCTGTGGTTTAAAGCTCATAAAGGGAAAAAGAAAAAAGAAAAAAAAAAAGAGGAAAAAAAAAAGGAAAAAAAAGGGGGGAAAAAAAAAGAAAAAAGGAACTTTGAAACCGATGCTGGGAAATGGTAATGTCCTCTCTTTGAAACCATGAGCAGAAAAACTTAATGGTGAAATGTTGAGTTTCATTATAGGAGAGAGTTGAAATGGTGGAGGAGTTCAGAAAACCACTGATGGTAAGTTTGCCAGGAACTCAAGTGTCTGCATCTAGAGACTACAGAACAGCTGCTTTTCAAGTGTCTGTTTTCTTAAAGCAAAACCTGTAGCTGAAGATCATTTGAAATGCAAAGTTACATTGCTAATTCTTTGTATCTCAGTTTTATATATTTTATAAGAACCTGGGATAAATTCTAAAATAGTTATAAAAACAGAACTAATAAGTTTCATACATTTATTGCTATTTACTTTTTCTTTGAGTAGTTTCTTAAACATTTTCGATGCAGAGCCTGTCAAAAGCGCTCTCCTATCATAGCTTTGGTGTTTCCTAAATGTCTAACCTTGCAATGCCAATATAGTTTGAACTTTCAAAAGCAAAGTCATTAGTTTTAAATACAAGTCTGAACCTTTTCTTTCATTCAATTCATAAGATAAGTAAAAAAAAAAAAAAAAAGCGGAGCTATTTGTGATCTCACCAATCAGGGCCAGATCATACATGACTGGACTTTATTAAGACAGCATTAAGTATTACATGCTAAATGTATTCTCAAAAGGCCTTATTTGTAACCCTACTCACCACACCCTCGCCCTCCACGAGAATAACAAACCCAAGAAATATCTATTTTCCTTGTGCAACTGAGAGCCTGTGCATTGCATTTTGCTGCTGATTTCTCATGAAACCTTGATATGCAAGAGCCCTGCTAACTGGGAGCTGTTGGGAGCAGAAGGATGCGAGGCTTGGACATGTTTATGCAATAGAAAATTGTGAGGAAGAGGAGCCTTAATAGCAGTTGGACAGATCACGTTCTCGACATGGTTGTGAGCATAGAGGTGGTGTTTCGCAGAGGGCAGGACTAGACTCGGGTTTCTGTGCAAGCAGGTTTGTTTTTTTTCAGCCCATGCGCAAGGCAAAACAGCAGAATTGTTTTCAGTTAATTTAGCAAAAAAGCAGACTGAACACTTAAATGAAGTGGAGTTGCAGAGTGTCGATTTAGAATCAAAATGTTTTTGGCATTTGCAGAGCTTGAGGTATAGCTTAGGCTCGGCTCTGCAATCCCGGAGAGAACGGCATGGTGATTGCATTGCATTTTATTTAACAGATGAAAGAAGCAACTCTGAAAAAATAGTAAGTCTGAAAACAATCCCGTAAGTTCATTTATTCCATGAAAAAATGAAATGCTGGCATTGCCCAGAGTGAGTTGCTCTGGCTGGGAGCAGACTCTGGGTACCCTGCAGGTTGCTGCAGGTGGGAGCAGGGTGCAGCATCCCACCCTGGCTCTGGCTCCAGGAGGGAGATCCAGAAGCTGCTCAGGGTTTATTTTGGAGAGGAGAGCTGTGCTAGGGCTCCATCCCTGGGTGCCTGGCTTGCTTGCAGCCTCCATGCTCTCCCCTGCTTCCCCAACAGCTGTCTTTTCTGTTCGTAGGGTCATCAGATACTGCAAGCTCCAGTCACCGCCATGGTGTTGGTGTATCCCATTTTTTCTGCATCCCTCCCACATGCTGCAGGATGAGGGGCTGCCAGCTCCCTTCTTTCGGATGTTCAGGCTGCTGCTTCTACAGAGACAGGTCAGGCCCAGGGCTGGTATGCAGCACTGCCCTTCTTTTTGGCCCAGAACCATCGTTTAAAAGCACATTTCAACTGGCCTGCACTGTGCTCATTATGCTTGTTATGAATATGGGACTCGTATAAAATACCTTGTACTGAACCAGATAGCAATATCTATTGCATTCAAGAAGTGTGCAATAGGGCATGAAGATAAGGCATAAAATGTATTGACTATTTTATGTTGGAAATCCATGAATACCCAGCTAGGTGTTTCAGGACAGTATTAATCACAAATACCAGCTGCCTTGTTGCTCTCCCATTCTGTCCTGTTGCTCCGATTTTGCTGCCACCCTCAGTGGTCATCCCATGTTCTCCCCAGAAATCTCTGACTGGGGAGATCTTAAGAGCCCAGATCCCTCACGGTGTGGCACTGGCCCTTGTCTGTGTCTGAAAAAGCAATCTTTCTGCTGATAGACCCCAGAATTTGGAAATTGCCTTGAGCCAGCCATGTCCCTCCTCCCTTTTGATCTTCATAGAGTCATAGAACTGTTTGGGTGGGAAGGGACCTTGAAACGTCATTTAGTCCAAACCCCCTGCAATGAGCAGGGACATCTTCAACTAGTTCAGGTTGCTCAGAGCCCTGCTCAACCTGCCCTTGAACGTTCTCGGGGATGGGGCATCTACCCCCTCTCTGGGCAACCTGCTCCAGTGTTTCACCTCCCTCAGCATAAAAAAATTCTTCCTTAAGTCCTTCTCCACAGGGCTTCTCTCAATCCCTTCATCCCCCAGCCTGGATTGATAACCAGGGGTTCCCTTGACCCAGGTGCAGGACCTTGCACTTGGCCTTGTTGAGCCTCATGAGATTCACATGGGCCCACTTCTCAGGCTTGTCCAGATCCCTCTGGATGGCATCCCATCCCTCAGACGTGTCAACCGCACCGCTCAGCTTGGTGATGTCTGCAAACTTGCCGAGGGTGCTCTTGGTCCCACTGTCTGTGTCATTGATGAAGCTATTAGTGCTGGTCCCACTACGGACCCCTGAGGGACACCACTCATCACTGATCTCCATCTGAACATTGAGCCATTGACCACTACCCTCAGGACATGACCATCTAGCCAATTCCTCATCCACTGAACAGCACATCCATCAAATCCTTATCTTGTCAATTCAGAGAGAAGGATGTTGTGGGAGACCGTGTCAAAGGCCTTACAGAAATCCAGACAGACGACAGCTGTAGCTCTTCTGTTCTCCACTGATGTAGTCACGCCATCATAGAAGGCCCCTGGGTCGGTCAGGCAGACGTGCCCTCGGTGAAGCCGTGCTGGCTGTGGGGAATCACCTCCCTGCCCTCCACGTGCCTTGGCACAGCTTCTAGGAGGATCTGTTCCATGACCTTCCCAGGCACAGCAGTGGCCTGGCGGGTGGGTGGGTCCAGGGGCCTCCTTTCCACCCGCTCTAAAAATGGGTGCAGCGTTTCCCTCCTGCCAGCCACCGGGGACTTCACCTGACTGCCACAACTCTTCAGGTGTCACGGAGAGCGGCTTGGCAGGTACATCAGCCAGTTCCCTCAGGACTCTGGGATGCTTCTTGTCAGGTCCCATAGGCTTATGTATGTTCAGATTCCTCAGGTGGTCACAAATCTGATCTTCTCTTAGCGTGCGAGGGACTCTGCCCCCCCAGTCCCTGTCTTGTGGTCCATCTGCTCCAGAGGTGTGGGAAGAGAGGCTGCCAGTGAAGACAGAGGCAAAAAGGTAGTTGAGTACCTCAGCATTCTCCTCATCCGCTGTTACCAGTTTGCCAGTCGTGTTCATTGTGGGGGTGTGATTTCTTTGACCTTCCTCTTCTGGCTGACATACCTGCAGAAGCCCTTCTTCTTTGTGCCCTTGCCAAGTTCAGCTCCAGCCGCGCCTTGTTGTTCCTGGCACCATCCCTGCACAACCAGGCGATGACCCTGTGCTCTTCCCAGGATACCTGCCCCTGCTTCCACTGCCTCTGCATTTCCTTCCTGCCCTTCAGTTTGACCAGCAGGTCTCAATTCAGCCATGCCAGCCTCTCGCCTTCCTTTCCTGATTTACACCTGGGGACCAAGAGCTCTTGCACTCTATGGAAAGCATCCTTAAAGATCTGCCAGCTCTGATCTGCTCCCTTGTCCCCAAGGGCGGTTTCCCAGGGGGTCCTGTTGACCAACTCCTTGAACAGCTGGAAGTTTACTTCCCTAAAATTCATCTCCCCCTGCCTATCACTACCTCAAGGTTTTCACCCCCTCCCACCTTTGCCTCATTCCTTGCCATGCGAGCTCCCCTTTTCCACTTGCCCTTCTTGTCAGTACCGGTGAATTTCTGTTTTTCACAGCGCTGCTCCCAGCTGTGGGAGCACTGGGACGTCAGTCCCATCCATCCCTGCCCACCATCCGTGCACGCCCGGGGCTCCCCGCATCTCCCTGCCTTGGCTCCCATCTCGGCTCATCCTCTTGCCCAGTCCCACTGCACTTCCAGCCCCTTCTCACATCTTCTGGTTGGGCTCCTGGCTGTTCAGGGCGGCTAATCCAAGCCCCGCAAAAGACTTTTCTTCTGCAGCATCCCTAAAAATGTCTTTTCTACTTTATCTCATTTCACTCCTGCTCTGGTGGTGCTGGTGTCCCACTGGCCACCATATGAGAGGACCCGGTGGCAGCGATGCTGCTCTCCTAAGCCGCGCTGTGCTGGCACACTGTGGTTTGGGCGACTTATAGTTGGTAGTGAAATTAAAAAGCAGAAACCGGCTGCTTGTAAAGAAAGGTCACAAAGTCCATCCGAGAGGACACCACGCAGGGTAGTTCAGCCTGAGCCCCTGGCTCTCCACCCCCAAGCTGGGCACCCATGCCGTCCTGCAGAAGGGCAGGTCTGCCACGGCACGGGGAAGGCACCCATCGCCCTGTGGTGGCTGTGCTGTGCGGAGGGTGTTCTGCAGAAGGAAACCCTACAGTAGCCCACCCCTGGCGGCTGTGGGGTTTCCCGGAGGTACTTGCGTGTAGAGGTTTTGTAATTAGGGAAATATCAGTGATGGGGATTCAAGTAATAGGGTTTTTTTTAAAAAAAAAAAAAAAACTTACCAGGTTTACATCTTGCTTTTCTTTTTTAAGCATAAAAGAGGGGAGGGGGTTGAAAAATGGCTTGAGCGTAATGACTGCTGGACCAGGTTCAGCCAGGTTTCAGGGGGAGGAGGCCAGCAGCAGGCAGGGCTGGCTGCAGCCCGGCGGCCGCTGCTTGGTGAAACCATTACCGCGCAGCTTGCTTTTGTCAACAGTCAGGATTGCTGGGTGGTTTTTTGGTATTATGTGGCTCAAATGAGCCACAAACCAAAATAAAAATGTTTTGAGCATTTTCATCCTTTACCTGCTGGACCATATTCCTCTTTCCTTAAGGTCCCTGTCTAGCAAAGCACCTGGGTGGGAGCTTGCTCCCAGGGGCTCCTGCTCCGCCGGTGCTTTCCTGGATGGCAGCCACCCCTGGCTGTTAAGTCACGAGAAAAACTCCCTTGGTCAGTGTAAGCGAGAAGGATCAGGTGCGTGGACTTCAGCTGGTGCAAGGTCAGGCCCTCGGTCTTACTTTCTCAACTCGGTGTGTTGGACTTTGCCTATGCAGCTCCCAGGGGGTCCAGTGGAAGTTGCATGGTTCAAGCCGCTGACATCTATTTGAGAATGTGCCTCTTTATCTCTTCAGCGCATGAAATAATGCAAAAAAAGAAAAAAAAAAGAAAAAAAAAGAAAAGAAATGAAGTACAATGTCTGTGGTAGAAGCAAGGCTTTTCAAATCTGTTTCTCAGGTAAACAATTGACACTAATGACAGTGGAGTAACAGCCATCTAAGGGAATTGGGATCTAAAGCAGGAGGATGCCCTCCATCGCGCAGGATGCTTGGGTTGCCAGACACGTTTACTGAGCCTTTGAACACTTGGTGCAAAAGGAAACAAGAAATCAGATTGGTATTCACCACTACCCTTCGCTAGATAGACAAACGTCCATTTCAAAAGCACAAAGGGAAGACTTAAATACACAGACTAAACCACACTCACCTACACAAAAGAAAGGTACCAGTTAAACTCCTTTTGTCTCTTACTCCCAGTGGGAAGCAGGGTAGAAATCCAAGGAGCTGCTCTGTTCCGCTGCCCGCGGCGCCGGCCGGGGCGTTTCGACTGCTGCCTCCAGAGATGTGAATGTACTGCTCCTTGAGTTCCCTTCCATAGAACTAGAGGCACCTCGTTAGGAAGTTGCTCCTGTTTTATGGTGCTAAAGAAAACTTTTATCCCCCCCTTGAGCATTTAAGAACTATGAAATGGCCCTTTTTATGAATGTAACATATCCATTTCTGTTCCACATTTTACACTGCAATTTTAACATGTTTGGAAATTATTTGCCTTTTTTCTTTTAGAATAAGCTTTATAAATATTCTGTAGAGTCAATTGAAGTATAATTCTTAAGGATCACTCTAAGACGCCTACAAAATCTTGTATATTTTTAAGTGTGCCAATTTGTAAAATATTTTGTAAGTGTATATTTTTCTTAGAAAAGTGCTGTGAAGTGTTTGTATGTGTGAGGTTTCCCTTTTTTTGCACCTTCGGGTGTTAATAAAAGGATGTATACTTAAAAGTTTCTGGTTTTAAAAACCAAAATACAAAGAAAAAAATTAAACTTTTGTTGGGAATTTTGTAATAAAAAGAAATGTTGTGAAAGAGTGTAGTGATATTGTGTAAAGGAAACTGGAAAATTTGTGAGCGCTTTGCTGTTTTATAGATCCTCTTGTAAATTATTCTTGTAATATTTTGGGTTTTGTTGTTCTTGTTGCAAAGGTTTTAAATATTTGTGACTGACTCTGTATGGTGAAAACGTCATATTGTTAACTTGCTGAGTTTTGTTATATTGTTTATGGAATAAATAAAAAAATTTAAAATCTCATTTTAAGATCATATATGAAGAAGAAATTAAAACTGCCATTTATTGAATATTAGGAATCGTTTCTTTAAACAAATCGCTACTCTAGATGAGGAGCAGTCTGGCTGCCCCCTCCGCGCACACTCCTGGTCCCAGCCTGCGGCTGAATGGGGCCGATGCTCATCACCGCCAGCGCATGAGAGATGGAGCACGGCTGCAGGTGGGAAGAAGCAGGAAGAAGTTCTTTGGGCACTTCTGCTTTAAAAAAGTGTGGCTATTTGGCTATTTTTAATTGAGAAATGAAAACTTCATCTCATCACCGTGGAAGGAGTTGTGAGGGCGCGGTGATGGGGCCGGGCGGTGCAGGCAGGCTGGCTGAGAGGGGGGGCTCCCCCAGCCCCCCAGGCCTGGGTTGGGGGTCCGGCGAGGTCCCAGCAGTGCCTGGAGCACAGTCCCTGGCTGTGAGCAGGTGGGTGCAGTGAAGTGCCCTGCGGTTCTGGGCGCTGCTGTCTTCCCTCTTCATTTTCTCGTGAAAAAGGCTTTAAAAAAATTATTTTTTTAAAAATCCCTACCATTCCTTTCATTAGTGCTTCATGTTGAGAGGACCAGTGGAAGGGCATTACTTCAGTGTCAGGTCTTCCCAAGCCCTGCCAGCAGAAAGCAGGACACGGGCGCCGTGTTCAGCAGCAGATTCCTTGGCAAGGGGGTGGGAAGCGACCCCCAGGAGCAGACCCGGTACCTCTGCAAGCTGCCTGAGTTCACGGGCTGGTTTCAAACGAGTGCTGCCTCCCCACAGTTGTGTCAGACAGGCACAACGGGACACAGGAGTTTGGTGCTTCCCGCCGGTCATGCAGATCCCGACACTGGGAGCCCAGAGCATCGAGCAGGGCGAGCGCTGGAGCAGGACCACGGGACGGGGAAGGCTGTCGGCAGCTCGGCTTTAAGGACCAAACCTCATCTGGCACTGGAGGGTCTGCTCTCTGGTAAGAAAAACATGTAGAGGGGCTGGGCCAAGCCCATGGCCACCAAACCCACCCAGTCTGCCCGCCTACATGGGACTGGTCCCATGACACACAGACTGGGCATAGTTCTAGCTCCTTGGATAAGTCTTGGGGACAATAAGACTTCACAGTAGGTGATTAGATAGGACAAGGGGTAATGCTTTTAAACTAAAAGAGGGTAGATTCAGACTAGATAGAAGCAAGAAGTATTTTACACTGAGGGCAGTGAAGCACTGGAGCATGTTGCCCAGAGAGGGGGTAGATGCCCCATCCTTGGGAACATTCAAAGCCAGGTTGGGCGGGGCTCTGAGCAACCTGGTCTGATTGAAGATGTCCCTGCCCATGGGGTTGGACTAGATGGCCTTTCAAGGGCCCTTCCCACCCAAACCATTCCATCATTCGGTGAACCTGGTGCGCACCCTGTGACATGGCAGCAGTGCGAGGCAGAGGACAGCGAGCAGCACAGCCGCTTTCCCTGTGTGTCCCCGGCCCCGCGGGGAAGGTGCCAGCAGCAGCCCTGCGAGCAAGCAGCCTTGGGGCGAGGGGCAAGCGGGGAGGCTGGTGTTTCTCTGAGCCATAATTGCAGGTTGTTTCCAAAATCGGGGTTATGTTGCTCAAAGACGCACTTTTGAGTTCCTGTTGCAATCTTGTGCTTTCTGCAGCAAGACCAAGACTCGGCTGCCTGCCTGTGCGGCTGCGATGCTAGCGGGTGTGCATTCAGTGTAAGTGGTACCACAATTTGGGGTGGGGAGATGTGTTGGTGCGGCCTCCCCCGCCCAGGGAGGACACCCATCATGGAAGAACAAAAATTACTTTTCCAGTTTCTGACCTCCTTGGTCCCAATGAGATGGCGTTTCTTGGGCAATACCCGATCTGGGGGCTCTTTCACAGCTGGCTCGAAGGCTACGAGCTGGCACAGCTGCCAGCCCCCTTCCCACTCAGAAACAAAGCTCAGTGCCAAAGCCCCGAGCTCAGCGGCTTCTCCAGCTGCAGTCGCTCCTGTGTGGTACAGGCAGTGCCTGTGGTCTCAGGTAACTCCCGTCGATGGTTAAGGTTGTGGTTGAGCAAACCTTGGCTGTTCCTTGCAGGGACTGTCCCATCTCAGGCCCCTCTGCTGTTGTCACGGATGGCGGCTGCTTCCATAGGCCCTTTTTTTTGCTTGCTGCAGCATCTCACCCGCTGAACTCATGGATGCAGAAGCTGCTGAGAACGGGATGGAGCAGCCTGTTCACATCCCCAGTTTTTAACTGCAGTCAAGCAGGCAGTGGCTGTGCAAGTGGAGTGGTGCTGCCCCAGTGCGGGGAGCGGCCGGAGGCTTAGTGCGGGCATCGGGCTAGGGTGGGTGAACACACACGAGGAGTGGTGACACGGCTGGATGAGGGACGCTCAGGGATCAGCCCAGGAGCAGAGGACTGACAATAAACATGTGTTGGTGACTGCCACGGCAGATCTCACTGCCCAGCAGCCAGACTGGTGAAACAGAAATCGATGCTTGGCTGCTGAGCTCCAGCAGTATTTCTGGAGGCACCCAAGGATCTCTCCTTGGCAAAGCCCAAACCAGCTTGCACAGGTTAACGCTGCTGTTCCAGTGACCCCTCCTGCTTTTCATTTGGCCGTTCGCCTGCTTTACTTTGGTAATTAGAGCTGGCAATCCCAGGTGTGGCATGATGGAAGGGACTGTCACAAAGATGCACTGGGAAGTGCTCCCATCCAGGGACTTCCCGGGTCAGTGGTTTATTGCAGAGCTGAGTAAAGCTGTAGATGTCTCTACACATCCATCAGGTGAGCTGCCAAGAACTTCTGCTCAGTGGCTGGAGGGGAAATTCTTCACCTTGGTTTTCCAGACAAGCCCCAGCTCTGGGAGCTGATGCCCTGCTGTTCTGTAGGACAGCATTGCATGAATCCTCCTAATTTCCAATAAAACCCCATCTTCCAGCGTTGTTGGTATAAAACCCACAGCTCTAGAAAAGGTGTTGAAAAAGGGGACCCAAGTAATTTTGGTTCCAGCTGTATTTTTGTAGGAAAGCCCATCAATACAGATGTTTCAATGATTTACTTCTCAAATCCCGGAGGAGCTATTTTTGCTGTGCAGATTCCTCTGAACTTTGAGCAGGATAAATGTAGCAGCCCTGCTACAGCATCCAAGTGGGACCAAAGCTAACCAGAGCTGGGGAGTAAGCTGCAATGTCATTGCCTTGGCAAAGCAAAGTACTAAAAAGACAAACAGTCCAGCTGGGAAGGGTAAATTAGGGTTAAGATAACCTTCCACTTGAATTGCACATTCTTATCTTTGTAGCATTTTAAAGGCAGAGGTGTCATCATGGTATTGCTCCTTTAAAGGGGTACATTCCCACATTTAAAAAATGAAAATACAGTGAAAACTACCCTATAAAATAAGGCACCTGTTAACTGTAAAAAAAAAAAACTGTCTCCATCTTTTACCTAAATAAACCACATCTAATTAACCAGCAGAGCCTTCATATACCTCAGTAATGCTACAGAAGGGGCCCTGTTAAAGTGGGTTTGTGTTTATCTAACGCATTTACATTATATGCACGTATAATTAAAACGCTCCTAACTTCTGGATGAACCATCATCCATCTATGCATACGGCCCAGTGACTTTTCCTTGTGAATGAAAGCAGAGTCAGGTTTTAATTAGGATGTAATTTAATATCACCAGCTTCTCTGTCTTGTCAGCGGGAGCTGCGGTCTCTGGCAGGTGAAGGCAGGCTGGGGACAAACCCGCCCCGGTAATACCTGCCTTTCCTCCGTGGTTCTCGCTTTGGCCTAACTGCCTTCACCGCGTCCTGAAGCAGCGATACAGTTTTGTAACTGATTCCGTAGGATGGGTTAGAACACCTTCACCTGCGCTCGGAAGGATTTTGCGCAGCGGCTTTTCAACCCATTTAGCTGCTTCGCCTGGCTAATGGAAGGAGCAACAGCAAGGGGGTCAGGAGGCAAATAACACCGCACTGCCGAGCAGCCCTCCTGCACACAGCCCACGATGAATTAGATTTGGAATCTAATTCCTACAGCATTTTCCATTATGAGCTTACCTCTGCTTAAAGGCTACTCTGCTGTACCTTGACTCAAAGCCACCTTAATTACCATGCTAATCACCCCAGCAGCTGTGACGCCAGAAGCTCTGCCCTTCCATGCACTGCTTTCTACAGAGAATGCAGTTATTTAAACGCTTGGGAAATGGGATGTATTAATTATTTTTTTTCCTTGCTTTCTCTGCCTCCCCTGCAGCCAGCAGCAAAGCGGTGCGTAGCTGCTGGGGCCAGGAAAGGAGAGAAGTGGAGGTGCCGGTGGGGCACAGACCTGCCCACTTCGCTGTTTGGGCACAGCAAACCTGTGCGCTTAAGTAGGACACGCTTGCAAAGCTCATCCAAACGCAGGTGGGAATTCACCCAAGGCATCCCGGATTTCTGCAGTGGTCCGAACAATGGCATCGAGCCACTTCAACTGACCGATGGCCCGGTGGTCTGTCTGTCTTTCTCACCTCCTTTAATTATGCCATAGGTAAGCCCCGCAGGCTTGGGCACAAGTTCCCGGGGCAGCACCCGGGAAGTGTTCCCGTTCCTGCCGTGACGGGCTCTCCTGCATCCCTGCAGCCTGCTGCCGAGGCTGGGCAGCTCGGCCACGCAGCTCCCCTCCGGCTGCCACCCCAACACCGGGGGCTGCATCCACGGAGAGGAGGTGTCCAGTTCTAGTTCAGCCAGGTTGGATTGTGGTGGTTTTTACCTGATCAGAGCACGGAAGCCGGAGAAGCTGATCAGTTATCCATGAATTGGGTGGAGGTTTTTTTTTTCATTTCGTATTGCCAAAGCTCACAGCCTCCTTTTATTTTGAAGGGTATGGTTTAATGTATTATTATCCAGGGCCTATGCTGAGAGAGGTCAGAGATTCTTTGGGTGCTATTTGCATGGGTTTGGGACTAGAAGGGTCCGTTAGCTGTGGTTACACACATTTTGGGAACTGCATCCGTGCCATTTTCCAGCTGCTGGAGTACTTGCCTGGGCTAAGGGCGGACAAGGGTCTCGTTTGGGTCTCCCTGTTTCCAGGTGGCCAAGCAGAAGGGGTGGGATGGCCCCAGAGGGGACGCATTGGTTGTTCCTGGGCTCGGGGTGGACCCTGATGCTGTGAGCTGCAGTTCAGTATGGGCTGAGCCCTCAGAGGGATGAATTTGATAAACGCCTGATCTGGGAACCTCAGCAACATGAAATCTGAGATACTGCTGCACTACTCAGCACCAAATTGCCTCGGCCATGTCCTGCGGTGTCCATAGGATTGGGCATGAATTTCCTGATGATGACACATTGGGATGGAAGCAGGTAAATTCTACCGTGGCCCTGCTGAAGTCCTCGGACACTCCAGGACATCTTTGACTTACCTTGAATTGGATGGTAAGTGTGTGATGGACGGGAGATTTTCTCCTCCACCTTCTGTGTTCCTGACCGGTAACTAAACTACTGGATTATCTCCCTGTAAATGTGCAAATGGTGTTGAAGCCTGTCGATACCATTGAAGTAATCTCTCATGAACAGCAACAAGTAACTGTGAAGCTGTGACCACTTTCTCCCCATGCTGCAAAGCTGCACTACACACACTGCATGTTGCACGTGGATTTTCATGCACTGGGGAATGGCATGGATTGAATTATATGTAGAAGCTGAGCTGTCACTCTACATTTTCTTGCTTGGTTTTTGCTTTCATATAATCCACCTCTTGCTGCAGAGTACACTGGGGGAAGATTTGCAATATGCTACAACCTAAGAAGCTGGAGTGTGAGAGAAGCAGCGATGGGAAAAATAATCCAACAGCACCTAACTTTGTTTAACTAAGTACCCAGTCAGCTTAGCAAAAATCACTCAAAAAGGGTCAGAAGTGCCAGCCCACTGGGCCCAGGGCTGCGTGCCCATGTAGCATGTAGGGATGGTGTAGATCCAGTCTGAAGGGTCTTGTGCAGAGGGACAGGCACACAACCATCGGGGAGAGGTGCTGCAACCCCCGCTCTGCTGAGCATTTCAGTTCCTACACCCTGCTGGCACCGTGGCTGAACTTCTTGCCTGCCATTTCCAAAAGAAAAAAAGTTGGGGGGCGGGGGGGCGGGGGGGGGGGGGGAGGGGCTGTGGCACCATTTTCTCTCTGCTGTGCCTTTCACCGAGTTGTAATGTTGCATTTCGAGGACTCAAAACTTTTTTTTTTTTTTTTTTTTTTTTCCCAAGCCTGTGCTTATGGGCTGGTGTCTCTGCCTAATGAAACCTTCCCCACTGTGCCACCAGCCCCAACACAGCCTGGCCACCAGCCCCAGGCACGTGTGTCACTGGCCCTCCCGGGTTCATTAGCTGAAATGAGTTAGCACAAGGTGGGAATATTCTCGTAAAATTAGCTCATGCTGAAGCGTTTGCAGGCTGGAGGCCTCTAGAGGGTGTCAGGTAATGAGTTTAAATTGTGGATGTATTTTCCTCTCTTCATGCAAGAAAGTCAATTCAAAAAAACTGGGATTTGCTTTGTGTTGGGTATCGGTAAGTGCTTCTCTTAAATATATTTCAAACCTAGAAATGACAGTGTTTCTGGGAACAAGGAATTAGGAGGCCTGTTGCAGTGCTGTGAGTGCGTCTGTGGGCTTTGCAGCACTCTCTAATCAGCAGCACCCGATGCAAACACAGCCACCCGTGTGCCCGTGCCTGAGGGGATGCAGTGTGAGCCCCTCGTTTCGTCTCCACAAAGTCACAGCCGAACTGTAGACAAAGCTTCATGCTGTACGCATATGCCGGTGGCAGTACACCATCCAAAGCAGGAATCTGGGGTAGGATTAATAAACTGAATTTTTACAGATTTATTCTGTATTAAATGTGTTGCACTTCCAAGCTCTGCCCACTGGAGCGATCATTTCTCAGAAGGTTTTGGGGTGCTCTGGTCTAACACCCACATGCTACCAAGTCAGGCTTTTCTGATTTCATGATGGTTTACTATTCTGTCAAATCGTATGTTTGCTGCAAATGAAATAAGAAGGAAGTCTTGGCCGTTGCAAATCATGGATCCAAAATGAGAGGTTGTTTCAAACGAGCAGTCACGCTCGAAATTTGAAACATGGAAATAATCCTTCCCCCACCCTTCTGCAACGCTAAATTCATTAATATGTGTGTTGCTCCTGGGTACTGGAGTGATGAATCTGGGTGGGCAAATGTGAGGAAACAAATAACCTTGTCTCTGGAGTGGGGTCTGGGTAGCAGGCGGTAAATAACGTCCAAAGTCACACACTGGCCATGAGATTAAAACAAAATACCAAATAGCTGCTCATCAATTGGGCAGTATCCATCCTGGGCGCTAAATGACACTGGGACCTGAAGCAGGAATAGTGCATACCATGGTAATTGCAACTTATAATATTCTTTTAATACCATTTCTGGCAGGAATGATGGATATTCACAATCTTGCTGGCACATTTGACTGCGGGCCAGGTCTAGCAAAGCCCAGTCTGCAGGGAAAGGACCCAGCTGTGGCCTGATGATGTGCCTGTCTCCTTTTTGGCCCAGGACGGAGCTCAACCTGGCTGCTCCCGTCCAGCTGGGTGCTGCCAACCTGAAGCTGGGTAAGTGCCAGACCTGTCTGTGGACTGAAGATAGTCGTGGTGAGGAGATTTGGGGGATCCATCCCCTTTTTCCTTATTCTCTGAAAAACAAAACAGTTTTTCCTCCTTTTGCTTTCCCTTTCTGCTTTCAGCAGCTGCCTGGCTGCTGCGGTGCCAGGAGAAGAGCCAGACCTCCCTGAGTAATGTCCTGCCGTAGCTCTGGCAGCCCCCCCGGCCAAGTGTCAGGTCTCCTTGGATCCTCTTGGAGCAGATCCAAGCTACTGGCACCAGGACTATTGGCAGATTTTCTAGGGGGGAGGAGGAGGTTCAGGTGCACTCAAGGCATCAGGTCTCATCCTGGCCCCAGTTACTGACCAAAGATCCTCAACCCTGAGCTTATTAAAGCTCAGCTTTAAACCCAGCCTAACTTTGCTTTAACAGCAGCCAGCTGATGAATCCCTGCCCTAAAACAAGAGCCATTTCACACCAAAATCAACTATCACCTTCACCCTGTGAGCCTTTGCAGACTCAGCAGTTAAAGTCTTCATTTTGTCCCATTCAGAAACCTGGCAGAAAGCCCAGCCATCGCGCTCAGACCCAGCCCTAGCCCTGCAGCCATCTCCAAAGCCTGTCTCTTCTCCTGCCCCACAAAGACGCCTTGCCCTCGCAGCATGCCAGCTCTGGCGCTTGGCAGGGTAGAGGAGGTCTTCTTTCCATCTCCTACCCTCACACTCCCCCAGAGTCAACACGGAGACCAAACCTGCCCCAGATCTGGGATGTAAGCCCAGCAAGCCATGCAGATCCCAGCAGGCGTCCGAGCCGGGGCTGTCCTTTCTCCAGCCCACGGCCGAGCTGTGAACGCTGCTGCTCTCGCTGCCATGGTCCCGGCACAGCTAATCGCGTTCCACTGGCCTGGCAACGTCACATCCAAATGTTTTTTTACACCTCATAAAATTCCAGGTACAAGCTGTCAGAACAGGCGACGTGTGGTTTATGTTGATAAATGCACACCGGCTTCCCCTGTCAAACTGCTGGGTGTTTTTGTGGGATTACACCTATAGCAGCTTTTGCTTCACAAATATACTTCGAGTTGCAGTGAAAGTACTGGTTCAATAAAGCACTTAAATGCACACTTTATCTTAAGCATGTTGGAGATTATATCCCTCTTTAGCAAAGCATTTAAGTATGTGCTTAATTTAAGGATTTAATTAAGGATTTTAATTGTAGACTTCAGTATGTGCTTACCTGCTTGGCTGAATATGGGTGAGATTACTACATGCTGAAGATTCCTACATAAAATAAATGACTAATTCTGTCTGAATGAAGATGCTCCATTATTCTCACACAATGCAGTTAAAATATAAATAGGAAAAAGGCAAGAGGCAGTTAACAGATTCCTCTAGCTGAAAGTAGCATCCACTACCAAATCTGAGTTGATTAAAATCTAATATTATTAGTTACAACCTCTAAAGTGGCATCACAGATCAATAGAAAGGGGCACCTTAAAAAGGAGCCTGCAGCTCATAAGCTCTAATTATGAAAAAGGAAGGATTCAGACATCCTCTCTCTCTCATTGGAGACAGGGACCTGAAAATGCAAACAGCCATCAAATAATGGGCTGTGGGGCCATTTCTCCAATCATTAGGGGTTTTTAAATGATTTCCTAAAGAAAGAGAGTTGTTGCAATTGCATCGCCAGCTTGTCTTTCGGGCCATTTCCATAACTTTTGAACTCTGTGATAAATTTCACCTAATTAAAAAAAAAAAAAAAGATTCCAAAGATGCCAAGCTCCAACAAATTTCATGCAAACAAGTGACTGGTTTTCTGTTTCTCCACTAGCGTTTGCTGTTACTGGAGAGCTCTCCCCATCCTGCTACTGGGACAGAGGTAGGACTGCTGCTGGCATTTGAAGCTGGATGGTCCCCAGCTTGTTGTGAAACTGAAACTTTGCTCCTGCATTTCCTGCTCCACTGATGTCTTACAAGGCTGTGAAGCTCACAGGCTAACACGTGCCCAGAAGACAGACAGGTCTGCAACATTACCTGAATTATTTGTTAGGATGTTTATTTTATGGCATGCCTGGAAAGTGCGTATGAGTTAAATACACAACAGTGACAGCACTCAGAAGTGCAGGAGTCACTGTGCTTTACTGCTAAAGGCAGCAAAATGCCCTTGTCATTTCTTTGCCTTTTTGTTTGCTCGGGTTTTTTGTCATTTCACTGTCCCTAGTTAAAGTTACATCGTCAGTGATGCGAGGGAAGTCGTGGTAGCTGTCTAGAGGTATTTGGAAGAGATAAACACATGCAAATATGAGAGGAAGAACTGAGCCTCAGGAGGGTTGGAGGAAATTAAGTAAAAGGAATGAGCCTAAATCCTAGCAATCTGAGAAAGATCATTTATCAGTGTCTGGTAGTACTCCTCACCACATCTCCTGAAACAGTAAGAGTTGTTACATCTGTATGCTGCCAGGTCCTGGGTGTAAAGAAGTAACTGGAATGGTCCAGTTCTTCCTCTTCTCTTTCGGTTTCGTTACCTTTCAAGGTGCAAATCTTCCATTTTTCCTGTTTCATGGAATTCACCACCACCCTCAATTCTCACTACTTTCTTACCATCTAAAAACTGATTTCTCAAGCACTCCCCTCCTTCTGCCTGGACTTCTGCATCTGCAAAAGCATCTTTCTGATTTCTTCCAAGAGAAAAGGAACAATATGGGTGTATTGGGTCTGGCTGGGATGGAGTTAATTTTCCCCAGAGCAGCTCTCCTAGTGCTGTGCTGTGCCTTGGTAGCTACAGAGGTGTAGATAACAGACTGCTGTTTTGGCTGCTGCTGAGCAGTGCTGGCACACAGTCAAGGCTGTCTCTCCAAAATTCCTCCCTTATCCCCAGGAGCCAGTGGCACGACCTTGGCAGGGGACATAGCCAGGACAGCTAATCCAGGCTGACCAAAGGGATATTCCATACCCTATGATGGCTGCTCAGCATTAAAAGCCAAGAGAAAGGAGGAGGGCAGGGAGACATTCGTTAGTACATTTGTCTTCCAGAGCAACCGCTATGCGTACTGAAGCCCTCCATCCTGGGAAGTGGCTGGACATTACCTGCTGATGGGAAGCAGAGACTAAATCTTTTGGTTGCCTTTGCTTCTGTACGCAGCCGTCACTTGTACTTTATCAAACTGACTTTATCTTGACCCATGAGGTTTTTTCCACCTTGTTTTCTATCCCCTCCTGCTGAGGAGGGGAGTGACAGAGCAGCTTGGTGGGCACTGGGCATCCAGCCTCAGTCAACCCACCACACTCCTTTTTGGTGCCCAGCGTGGGGCAGGAGACAATGGCAGCGTTGTATTAACCGTGCTATAGCTATAGGAGTTATTAAGTGGCAAGCTTCTGTACGGGTCAGGGAGTTTATTGGCTGCACTGCTTATCTCTTTATTTTGCTGACATTGGGAACATGTTAGCACAAACAATGGCTCTGTGCTTTGCCCTGGCGTTGCTGGCCTTACTGTGCTGGGGGAGCTATCTCGTGGAGAGGATAAAGAGCCTGGATCCCCCACGAAGCAGCACTGCCCCTTCTCTGTGTCTGAAAAAGTGATCCAACTGCTGACTGTCCCCAAAATTCAGAAATGTCCTTGAGCCAACAATTTGCCTCCTCCCTTTTCATCTACTTCTTCCCCTGCCTCAAGGTTTTCACCCCCTCCCACCTTTGCCTCATTCCTTGCCATGCGAGCTCCCCTTTTCCACTTGCCCTTCTTGTCAGTACCGGTGGATTTCTGTTTTTCACAGCGCTGCTCCCAGCTGTGGGAGCACTGGGACGTCAGTCCCATCCATCCCTGCCCACCATCCGTGCACGCCCGGGGCTCCCCGCACCTCCCTGCCTTGGCTCCCATCTCGGCTCATCCTCTTGCCCAGTCCCACTGCACTTCCAGCCCCTTCTCACATCTTCTGGTTGGGCTCCTGGCTGTTCAGGGCGGCTAATCCAAGCCCCGCAAAAGACTTTTCTTCTGCAGCATCCCTAAAAATGTCTTTTCTACTTCATCTTGTTTCACTCCTGCTCTAGAGGCATCCCACTGTGTGCGGTATGACAGGACTGATGTCCATGATGCTGTAACTCTGCTCTCCTAAGCCTCTCTAATGTGCTGTGCATCCACCTCTGTGCTTAAGGACATGGAGGGGTTTTAGTGCCACATGGAATCCTCATATTGCAACAGCAATGTATTTTTGCTGGCAACAGCCAACAAATAAGCAAAGAAGTACGTTACCCATAGCTACTCCTTATGGGCAGAGGAAAAGATGGCTCTGGCTGTGCGAAGGTACCTGAGATGGAGAGCACAGCCTGCCATGGCTTTGTGTGCACAAAAAAGATTGTGGTGTGCTCTGGCCAAGCGGTCCTGCTGGAATGGGATGGCAGGGCTTCATGGTCAGCCCATAATTAGCTGCAGCAACATGCAGTGCAGCGGCTGAACGTGACACTTGGAAATGACTCAAGAATGGGAGACCAGATACTGGGTAAGAACTAATCTCATAAAAACTGGTGGGAAAGCGGAAACTTCTGTTCCTTTAGGCTGTAGTGGTATTCTTCAGGGGAAGCCTGTGTGTTTGCAAGAAAAGCTTAAATCCAGCTCTTCACTGGTGCTTTGCCTTTGCCCTTGCGCTTCCTTCCCTGCAGTGAGTGAGCCCAGTTCAGAGGAAGGGCCAGCATGCTGCCGTCCTGCACGCGGCTCAGGCAGCCCTCACCGAACCAGCTTTAGCCTCCACCAGTGCTGCCGGCTGCTGTGGAAGGGCATAAGTCTAAGTCACCACATGGTATTCTTAGGTCTGCCCTCAGGCTGCAAAAAGCTGAACAGTGAGTGCTAAAATCAAAGTCTTTTTGTATGATACCACAAGGTATCACAAGCCCTGATTGGGTTTTTCTTTTAAACTTTATATATTGAGCCATCTTAAAATGCAGAAGGGGAAGCAATTGTCATCCGGAGGGAGACTAGCAAGCAGATACACCTAGAGGGTACTGATTCAAGAACCTTTCCTGCAAACAACCCACCCAGGGAGATAACCCAGGCAGCCAAAATGACATTGCAGGCTCTTATTGATCCCTGTCTCTGGGGAACAGGAGGACTTAAACAAACACAAGTGAGTTTCTGTGGAATTTTGCATCTTGCATCTCTGCATTTCCTGCATGAAGCATAAGACACACTTGCCTATACCTGCACCTTTTTTTTCTTGACCATCAGAATCCATTTAGAGATCTTCTAGACTGCATGACTTTGCAAGATTAGGCTTCCAGCCTTTTATGAAAATAACAGTAGTGGTGGGTGGCTGTAAAGCTTCAGACAGCTAATCCTCTTGCAAAGAGAATAGTACTTCAGGGATGTGTTCTCTGGAGTGCAAGACGTTTTATAGCTAGGTTGTGTGGCATAAGTGGCTCAAGAATGGTGGCTGTAAACTGGTAAGTGGGATGCGGGTATCAAGGAAAACAGGAAACACAGAGTCACACTGAGCGCTCAGTCGGCGCCGATGTCTGAAATGCAGCACAAGTTACTGCAGCAGCAAACAGCGATCACTTTGCCTATCAAAGTATCACCACTTCAGACAGTCACTCAGCATCCCTGAACAAACCTTCAGATGATAATCTGGAGCAAATAACCTGGGTAATGCTTGACATACCAACCTGCCTATCAGACGCCATGTGTTTCTTATCTTTTTGCATGTTGCACATCTTCTGCTTCTTTGAGAGGAGGGAAAAGAGAAACCTATGGCATTTAAAAAGGGGAAATGGAAAAGATGTCTTCAGATGTGCTACCAAAGCCACGATGACCAGGATCCTTCATGCCTTATACTGTGCAATACAGCGTGATCATGGAAACCCCTATTTGGAGTGCAGGGCTGTGATTGACATAACCCTGTTTCAATGTGCTACCAGTACAGACAGAAGAAAATCTCTGCCAGTTCTGAGCCGTATAAGGTACATGACCTGCAGACGAGTCAATCTAATTTTATTCTGTAGTGAGCACTGGTGCACCTGTATAATGAATAGCACATTATCACGCCCTTTGCTTTACTATCTCAATATAATATATTTAGTCTTCATAGCCTTCGGTACATCATGTTATTTATTCTTTCATCTAATGTATCTGGAGCAACTTGCTAGCAAGATGCAGCCCTATTTATCCTTCTACAGACAACAATTGCAGGAATAAATGTTAAACTAAAGGAAGAAATAAAAAAAATAGCAGCTCTATTCGTGCTATGGTGTGATGCATTTCTTGGCAGTCCCAGAGATTCAACAGTCTGGTATTTATCACAATGAAATGCAGAAATGTCTGATGATTACATGAAGAAAAATAAAGAGACTGAACATAAACTGCAGGCTGATAGATAAGGGCACATTTTTATGGCAGGCAGCTGCTAAAGCGGTGGTACATCAAGTCATCCTCATGCTGCAGCAGAGGAGGAGGGTGCACAGGACAGGGCAGCGAGGGGGGGCAGAGCTGAAACCAGTGATAAACAGGACAGTTTAATACCGAAGAGGAGAATTAGGCAGCCTGCTTAATCACATTATTTAACACCATGAGGATTATTTTTAAGGAATTTATCCCTCCTTCCTCTCCCATTGGATAACGCTGCAAAATGCTGGCTGTGGAGTCTATTTAAGATCTTTCTTTTTGAAACAAGCCACTGACATGCTGTGCAGTCACAGGAGTCTGTCTGGCAGCGCCCGGAGCTGCGTCAGAGATTTAGCATCAACATGAGTCCTTCCAGGACACAGTCTGCCCCTGGCTACGTGGTGGGTCCTGCCCTTGAGGCCCCCGCTGAGTTTGGCCCTGGCTCTGTTT
The DNA here is from genome assembly GCF_023634155.1 of Falco peregrinus. Taxonomy (NCBI): domain Eukaryota; kingdom Metazoa; phylum Chordata; class Aves; order Falconiformes; family Falconidae; genus Falco; species Falco peregrinus. The sequence continues at coordinate 3,498,581 of NC_073733.1, read as the reverse complement.
GAAGGCTGGTTCTTGCCATGACCCCTCCACAACATGCCCTGATGCAATGGGGACAAGTTGCACTATTATAGACCTTCTCTATGAAGGGGCTTAACACCCTCAGGGGGTTTGGGGGCTAGAGTGGAGGAGAGTTTCTCTTTTGGAGGGTGGGAAGCTTCCGGTCTCTGTTGGGGTTATGATACCAGGATTATTGAAAAAAAGAGTTGAAGAGTAAGATTTATTACTGAATCTGAAAGGCTCAAGTTGCTCAGAGAGCTCCCGGTGCAAGTGAGACAGTCACTGTACAGCTTTGGTCAAGGTTGCTTAAAGTTAGGGTTAGGATCTGAGAACAGAAATGTACAAATCTCTGATCATTGCTAAGTCTGTAAAGTCTGCTGACCTACGGGAAACACACTGAGATGCAGGTTCATGTTGGTGACGGAGAGCAGCTGCTGTGTTGTCAAGCAAGGAGTGATCACCAGTTTCACTTTTGGGCTATGGTTACAAACCGGGTTAAGATTTCAGTTCAAAAAAGGAAATGTGCTGTCGCCTGGACTGTTTTGGACATCACACAGGCCACGTTCTTGGTTGAAGGATGAAGGATGAAGGAGGAGGATGACATTCATTATTCTGTACAGAGGGAGAGAAGCTCCTGGTTTTTAGCAGTTGCAGCCCAGTGGTGGAAGTCCTCCATTTCCCTGACACAAGCACAGAGCCAAGGTAACACATGATCCTTCTGTTCTGGCTTCATTTCATCCTTTTACAGTATGGCATATTGGATGCAAGATGCAAATGGATTGCACTCTAGAGCTGGCATTTCCTAAGGACAATTCAATAAAAAGATATGGACATGCTGCGTATGATACAGATCTTACATGCTTTGGGGGGTTAACATAGGTAGTAGCATGAGTCTCTGCCTGGCCACCTCTTCTGAGAGATGTTTTCCACATCCTCTGTGCCTCAAATAAAACTCCCAGCCTTTTGGGATCAATAATCTCCTCTTGTGCAGGTGAGGAGATTGCTGAGTTACCCCAGTAGCCTCCTAGGCTGGAGTGCAGACTCAACAGTGCCAAGGGCATCAGAAACAATTAAAGAAAAATGAGAATTGATTTGAAGAATGTAATAATCGCTCATCTAGCTGGGGAAAAAATATTTTATCACTGATGTATTAGAAAGAGTAACATTTACTCTCTGGTAAGTATTATGGCACCCACAGAATTAAGTCTGAAACCTCAAGGACTTGCACCGTAAATTATTTAATTCTAAAGAACAAGAAAACAATAATGTTGCAAATCAATCCAAGAGGCTAAAGGGGGCTAGAAGGGGGCAGAGGAAGCGTTTCTGATTCCAGTCTTGGCCCAAAGTAAGAAGCCAAGTATCTCCCTGGACCCCACACCTGCCTTTCCATAGCAATTCTGCTTCCCAGCATATCCTGCCCAGTTTTTGTAACCACTCTTACAGCCACTCTTGGAAATACACGGCTGTTCGCCCTTTGCAGTTCTCATGTGTCTTGTCCTACTGAGGCAGATGTGCTCACTGCAGGGTCAGCTTAAATGGGGATGGTGATGTCCAGGTACAGAGGATAGAAAACCAAAAATGAGTAACAAAACAAGGTGGTTTTCCAGGAGAAACTGAAAACTGCCATAGCCTGTAAGTCTCTCTCCTTGTGCTTTGGTGGCTGCCCTTGGACAAGCAGTTTTGTCACTCTGTGCTCAGCTTCTCGTGGCTCTAACAAGGGACAAGGAGCTTCATTGATCTTTGTAAAGCATTCAGTAAGCACCACATTTTTCTTTCATGTTCTGGATGCCCCTGCTACAGAACACATACATCAAACCCTGCCTGTAATGGAGTAATTAAACGGCACTGCTAAAGGGATGTCGTAGGATGGGACTGATTACAGCTCACCCAGAAATGTCTTCCCAAGTCCCAGGCCCTTCGACGTGATTCTCCCCTCCCCCCCCCCCCCTTCTCTGAATTTTTTTCTGTATTAATTTCAGCCAGTCCTGGGATTATTTGAAAAAGGGCCTTGGGGGACTTGTTCAAAGGCACTGCCACCACGGACGACTTTGCTTTCTGAACTGAAGCATTTCACTCCTATCTGTCTGGACATATGAGCTGCTCAGCACTGCTTCATTAGGCAAGTTATTTTTAAATTCCCAGAAAGAGCAAAACATTGAGCAAGGAATTAGCATTTGCTGTTGAAACAGCTGCAAGACAGAATAGGCAGAAACCCACTCTGCGTCCCCCCTGCCAGCCCTGTGATTAACCAGACGGCAGTACCCAAAGTCACTGACACGCGCAGGCTGCACATGAGATATTAGAAATCACACCCGAAGACAAGGATTGGTGAGCGACTGTCAAAACTGTATTTTGGATATAAATAAGTGGGTGACCATCAACACTGAATAAGAAAATGTCTTTGAAAGATCTCTCTTATCTCCAACCCCATCCTGTGTTTCCCACATTCCCCCATTTTTCTCTTAAGGACTTTGGCACTTAAAAAACCTCCATTCTGGTTTCTCAACAGCAACGAATGAAAAGATAAAGCCTGCCCAGGCTCCTTGCTTCCCCTAAACAAAAAATAAAACCCAGTGGGCACCCCAATACTTTCAAAATGCCAAGGACAGCACTAAAGCTGACATTACTTGGTTGTATTCTTACTTTGTAACATGTTTAAGTTTCCCAGTGGCTAATATTGCTCTTACAGCACAGAGTTAAAGCAAAAGGCACGGCAAAAAAATGTCAGAGGCACAATTTGGTAGCTGTCTTTTTGCAAATGCTGATTGCCCTGCGGCTTGTGCTGCTCAGGGCAGCTATGGCTCACACTGATAATGTTATGTGGGTAAAAAAAAAGTATTGGAAAGCTGTAGCGCATTAGAGATACGGCTTAAACCTGACAAGGGAGGGGAGATGACTCAGAATGGCCTTTTCAACTAACTGGGAGCACATGTGTATCACAGCTAAGGCAGTGTGCAGCTGTTCGGCTACCTGCGCCTGCCTGCTTCACCTCTTCCCCTCACCCCTGCCTGCAGTTGTAATGTTTCTGTATTTATTCAGAAGAAATCTAGCAGGAGCTGTTCTAATAACCTGCTCCCAATTCCAGCCTAATGAAGGCTGCCGGATTCCTCTGAATTAATTCCTATTCAAACTGGAGTGTTTCCTTTAGAAAAACAAAACAAACCTCATTAAGTATTTCCAGTGATTCTTAAGTGATGGGCACTCTGTCATAGTGGGTGGACTGTTTCAGTGGACAACTTTCCCCACTGCTAAAAATATACAGCAACATATTTTGACGTCCAGTTCCCAAACACTACTCTGCCAGATAAAGAACACTTTAGTGTTAAATTTGCCATGTGCTTTCCTAGAAACTGCATTTAAAATGAAATGCCCCTTAACCTTATATTTCTTAATAAACTGTGTTCCTTGCATGTTTTCTCATGAAGGTGTGTTTTCCAGCCCTCAGGGAAGTCTTCCTGGAGCCCACAACAGAGGTAATAAAACCTCCCTTGTCTTCCTTGGTGTCTCCCGTTTCGGTTCCACGGAAGCATTAGCTTCTCTTGGCAGAGTATCTCATTAGGAGCTCATGTTCAGCTGATTATCCCTCTTCTGAGCCACTGTTTTCCACGACTTTGTCACCCACCCTGTAGTACAGCTGCTGCTCTATTCTTAGGCTGATGATTTTACATCTGGTGGCACTGAAAAACATATTGTTCACTTAAGCCCAGCTCATTAAGTGATCCAGTTTAGGTTTGCTATCAGCGACCTGTTCCTAACTTCTCCACACTTGCAGATCACCAGTAATGATTTTATGTTTTCCTGTAGGTCACTGATGACACACTAAGCAGTGTGGGGTCAAGAACCGATAGGAAGCAAGCTATACCTTCTTCAGTGATGCTTCTGCTTACCTATCAGTTAGTTTTCAGTCCAATTAATATTTGTCATTTTGACTTACACCGTTCCTCTTTCTCAATCAAAATATCATTGAAGAGATGATCGGATGTCTTACTACCTGAAGGTTTATTCTATCAGCACTAGTGCTTTAAACAATGACGTAAGGAAAGCGACCGATTAACTTGACAAAGCCTATTCTTCATAACGTTACAGTATCTTCTTGAAATGATTTATTAGCAAGGCCTCTTACCTACATCATTCTATTTTGCTTTGCGTTGCTGTCAGCATGACAGACATACCACGTTTGCTCCAGTAAAGGCCATTCTTTCCCATCCCCAGATGGGTTCAACCTCTAACAGCCTTTTGTAGGGCCCTGCTTTATTGCAAAATGCAGTACCTCTGCCGCTTCGTCTGCAGGCAGGCTTGTGCTTGTTTGCGACCACTCCAACAGGACACAAGCATGAAGGAGTCAGATTTGAAAAGGGAAACTGCGGAGTCAGCATAATGAGAAGTGGTAGGCAGATCCTGGTTGTTGAACGGGCACAAATTAAACGTTTTGGAAACCTGTAAGCAACTTCCTTACAAAACTGTGCAACAACACTTCTCTGCAGCAGAGCTTTACCCAAACCTGCCAGTTGTTACTCTTGCTTAGGTATCCTTGACCACAAATGCCGAGTAGTACGTTCCATTAACTTTTGAGGAGACAAAGAGCCGCAGCAGATTTCACGTGGCCGTTGCAGGGCAGAGGCCAGGCCGGCTGCCCCCCCTGGTTTGCCGCCAACACTTCTGCTCACAGGGGTCTCCAAACCAGCCGCGCTCGGTGGGGGCAGAGTCACTGTTGTTTTGCCCAGTGCTGTGGAACAAACCTTGGTATCTGTGATGTAAAATCCAGCGGCTCCACAGCTTCCAGCGCTACGTTTGGCACCCCCCTGTCTCTGGGCAGAGCTCAGAGACGTTCTCCAAACCCCAGACGTTTGTTTTGACGTTTCCAGCTCCTGCCTCTGAGAGCTGAGCACTGGTGTGTGGAAACACCAATGCCCAGGAGCTGTGTAACATCAAGGAGACTCGGTTTTCTGTCAGAACAGAGAAAAAAAGGAAAATCACTTCAGGTGTTTTTAACACTTAGAACTGAGAAAAAAAATCCCCTTTTTTAGAACTCTTCACCAATGCAGTATTGGGGCTGTCTTATTTAATTGCAGCATGTTACAGTTGTGCCATTTCTCAGCGTGTAACAATTGTTCTTGGGGGTTTTTTTGCTGCTCATTTTGAGGAGAGGCAATGGAACAAGGTTTACGAGACTGCTGTAGATCAATCCGCATAGGAAAAATCCTGATACAGAGCGATGAGGAGACTCAAAGAGCCAAAGTGTACTACGCTAAGTTTCCACCAGACATCTACAGGAGAAAGGTTCTTCTTATGTACCCAATACTAAGTAAGTGCCTTTCCTCATTATGTACAGCTAGATTCATCCGAACAGCAAGTGTGCTCAGTGTAAAGGCAAACTTCCAAATTTCGGGGGCTTGGATTAAGTTTTCTGCTTGGTTTAGGTGACATAGCAGGGAATTTATCGGGCTGTGCCAGAATACATACTAGTCAGCCTGCACCAGCACGAATGCGGAGCAAATCATTTGGGCATGCCTGCGTTTGTGAGAAAGGTAGAAACATTAAGACATGATACACATTTAATTTTTAAAGTTTTGCCATGAGAAAAGACTCAAACAGTATCTTTCTCATGCTATTAAAAGACATTTTTGGATTAATACTGTAATCCTAGAAGTAAATTACTTTAGTTAATACTACCAAAAAAAAAAAATATCTGGTAAATGTTGTAAGGAGTTTGTCAGGGTGAAGTAACTTTTTCAGTCGATGATTTAATTCTGGTTCTACACATAGAGCTCTTAATTGCTATTTTACTATTTTAGATGAGCTTTCTTGCCTCAGGGCTTTAATAAAATCCACCGACTTCAGTGCTTGAAACCTGGCAGAGTTGGCCGTTTCAGAGTAGAGATGAAGTTCCTTCAGCAGGAGACCAAAGTTTTCTACAATTAAGACATGCAGAGGTGATAGTTTTCCAGTGGGAAAGGACAATATCATCATTCGGCCACACCCCAGTGTTAACACGGATATTTTTGGATGGCCTAGGACAAGTTCTTCCACCAGGGAAAAGAGAAATAAAAATCTCGCTTTTTCCCCTTTTAGGTACTGGTAATACTGTCATTGAGGCTGTCAAAGTTCTTGTAGAACATGGCGTACAACCAAGTGTCATTATCCTGCTAAGCCTGTTCTCCACACCTCAGGGCAAGTTGAGGCACTTGCCGTCTCTCATAAGGTGCCAAATCCATCATCCAGGAATTTCCAGAGATCGCCATTGTCCTGATTTCGGCTGGGATAGAGTTAATTTTCTTCTTGATAGCTGGTGCTGTGCTGTGTTTTAGATTTAGCGTGAGAATAATGTTAATAACACACTGATGGTTTTAGTTGTTGTTAGGTAATGTTTACACTAAGTCAAGGACTTTTCAGCTTCTTAGGCCCTGCCAGCCAGAAGGCTGGATGGGCACAAGAAATTGGGAAGGGGACACGGCCAGGACAGCTGGCCTGAACTAGCCATAGGATACTCCATACCATAGAACATTATGTTGAGTGTATAAACCAGGGGGAGCTGGCCAGGGCCGGCCGATCGCTGCTCGGGGACTGGCTGGGCACCGGTCAGCGGGCGGTGAGCAATTGTATTGTGCGTTGGTTGTTGGGGTTTTTTTGCTCTGTTCCTTTGGATTTTATTCCTCTCCTCTTCTCTCTCCTTTTCATGACAATTGTTCTTATTCTTCTTTACTTATTTTATGTTATTTTATTTCAATTACTGAATTGTTTTTATCTCAACTCTCCAGTTTTACCTTTTTCCCAGTTCTCCTCCCCATCCCTCTGGGGAAGTGAGCAAGTGGCTGCCTGGTTCTTAGTTGCCGGCTGGGTTTAAACCACGACAACCACTTAACTACAGAATTTCATCCTGTTGCACCAACACACTTTGGACAGAAGTATTTTGGAACGGACTGACAGACTCGGAACAAACGAGTTTGACTGTATGATGTCACAAGAGGGGTTTTTTCTATGTTTTATTATTGTTGAGTTGGTTAAGGGCATATTTTAAAATCTTTTTTGGCCAGAGGGGGTAAATACCTGACTTAGATCAGTTCTGGTCAGTTACTGCCTGGACACTGGCTCAGGTACAGTAAGAAAGCACTCTGTCATGACGAAGTCAGGCATCTCAATGTTGGGGTTGTATAAATTGCTACACATTCTGCTTTAATTTATTTATTCTTCTATAGCCTGAATTTTTTGGGTGCAACTGGATTTACAGCACCTAACTAGATAGAGACTGACAGTAAACTTCATGAGAGAAATCCTTTGGGCCTTTTCCACAATGCATCATACAGACCTATCTTACAGACCGCACCAATGAAAGTGGAAATGAATGTTACCCCTTAAAGAGCTATTTGCAAGTTAAAAAAACCCTACCATACACTCAGCTGAATGCTTCATCTCCTTTGTTACCTGCAGCAGTGAGTACAGACAGCCTGAGGAATTTCTGTTTTCCAGTGCATTTACCTAGCATGTTGAACAGAACTTTACACATCTTGCATTTATCATATGCTTTGTATGAGACCTTCTTTCAGAAGCTAAGGGGAAAAGAAAGTCAATTTAAAAAGTAAATAGCAGCCAGGCTTTAAAACCGCAGGTAGCAGGGCGTGCAGACAAAATTGCTGCTTTTACACTGCCCAGATCTCTAGTTAACAGCCTTTTTAAAGGCCAAAAATACTAATTGGAAAAACTGTGTGCTCCTTAGTAGGCCATCTGCAATTACGTTTGCGGCATCAGCTGCAATAATGCACCGAGCACAAAGATCTCAGCATCAGTATTTTGAGAAACACTGTTTCCCCGCAGGGATCTGACTGCTCATTTCCATGCTGCCTTGAAGAACCCAGACGCGTAATGTCTTCAGCAAGCGCCCCACGGACACCGTGTTCCTGGACACCCACCTCTCGCTGCAGCTTTCTGCGCTCGGCTTTAATCACGGGATGCAGAGGAACCTGCCCAGCTATTCTGTGGCACGGGAACGCGGCACCAACAACACGAACGCCAGGCGCAGCATACGGATATCTCCTTTAAGTACGCAAAAGAGAACAAATGAAGCTTGTTCCGTCACTCAGACGGACGTTTTCTCCACATTTGGTCCTGCCTCATTTTGACACAACTTCTGTATTTGTTTCAAGTTTCATCCTGAAGCTTTTAAAAACCTGATGCGTGAATATTGACCTGAAGCGGTTCTGAAGCCATCAAACTATTTACTGTTCTGACCTGGACAAGTGTTAGTTATAACCGAGTGAGGCTGAGCTGCTCGTAAGGAAAGGGAAAGACCAGCCATAACTCCTTACAGGAAAGGTTACTGAGTAAGAGTAAGTTCCTTGGAAACCTTCACAGCCGTTTCTGAATCGGAGCTGGATAGCTGCGTGTGATATCACAAAGACATCTGGTTTAGCCATCATTAGAAGACAGAAATTGATTTTATATACTCCCTAAGGAACAGCGCTGCAGCTCGACGGCAGGCAGGGATGCTGCCTGCAGACCTTGTAGGCAGCGCTGCTGCTGCTGCTGCTGCTGCTGCTGCTGCTGCTGCTGCTGGTCAGAGAAATACAGAAAGAATGACGTGGCTGCAACCAGAACCAAACCCAGAACAGATACAAGAACCTGCTCAGGAAATTCCTGTAAATCCACATGGTTTCAGCGAGAGCTCTGATCCTGCTGTCTTAACAATATGCTTTAGTTGACAGAATGAAAGTCACCAGATCATCTTCCTGGTTTTATATATGAGGAATTTAGAGTTTTAAAAGGCACAAGCAGCACTTCTGATGGTGCTGAATTCCTAGACGTGCCCTACTGTGTTCAGCTGCCACCTTCCTCTCGAGATCCCCCTCCAGAACATATTTTGCCAGAAATATGGTAATTAATTCTGCTGCCATCTTTCATCAAATACCGCTTAAGGTCCACCACAGGATCTACATTAGAAATGCAGGGTTAGACTGACAGGATTGAGGTGCTGGAGCGTGTCCAGCTCCGGGCAGGGGCTGGGGCGGGGGCTGGAGCACAAGTCCTGTGGGGAGTGGCTGGGGGAGCCGGGGGGTTCAGCCTGGAGAAAAGGAGGCTCAGGGGGAACCTTCTCGCTCTCCACAACTACCTGAAAGGGGGGTGCAGCAAGGTGGGGGCCGGTCTCTTCTCCCAAGGAACAAGTGACAGGACAAGAGGAAACAGCCTCAGGTTGTGCCAGGGGAGGTTTAGGTTGGGTGTTGGGAAAAATGTCTTCACTGACAGGGTTGTCCGGCACTGGGACAGCCTGCCCAGGGAAGTAGTAGAAACACCATCCCTTGAGGTCTTTAAAAGACGTGTAGATGTGGCACTTAGGGACATGGTTTAGTGGTGGACTTGTGGCAGTGCTGGGCTTGGTAGATTTAAACAGTTAAGACAGACTTAGACTTTAACAAGTTGGACTTGATGACCTTATAGAACTTTTCCAACCTAAACAATTCTATGATTCTGCCTGCTCCCCAGACAGGCTTGGAACTGAAAAGCATGGATGTGGAGGGATGTAAGTGAGTATGTAAGTTCTCCCAAGAGCACAGCACTGCCAGACAAACAAGACATAGATCAGAATTTAGCAAATTACTGGACACTATTAAAAACGACCCTTTAAGATGCAAAATTATTCTCCAGCTCTTTAAAACTCTAGCATGCCAGACCTACTGATTTAAAAATAACCAGCTGGATGGAAAATACTTTGTTGTATAAGGCATAAATATGGGGTTCTCTCCCCACCAGAACAGACGGAGAAAAGACCAAAGTTAGACTGTTAGGAACTGTTATATCCTTAGGCTTCCTCTCGGGTTTGTTCTGGGCTGGTACATTACCGTACATTGACTTCATTTGCCCGCTCAATACCTGGGTCTGCTAATATTTTGAGTATATAAGGATCGGAGTTTTGTGGGTGGTTTTTTTTTGTTTTGGTTTGGGTTTTTTTGCTTCAGGTTTAGAAGTTCCCAGGAGATTCAGATTTTTCTCACCTCACTGCATTTGGTTTATTACTTATCTATACTGTGAATAAACTATTTTAATATCTTTTAGGAAAAAAAAATTACAACATTTTTCTCATCTTCACAGCATAGCAAATAACCAGTTTTTAAGACCCTGAGGGATTTAAAGCAAATTTATTTACCCTCACTGAAGGAAACAACATTAAACTTACCATGGAAAAGTGTTGTAATTCTCCTTTGCTATACATACATCAGCAAATTGAAAACACTTATATACGAATTACACCATACTTTTGATATAGATTTTGGATTTTTTTCCCTATTTTTCCCCAAGTTCTCTCTGCAAATACATTTCCTCCTGTAAGCTTTTTGAAATACACTGCTACACCAATCCTATTTTTTCAAAGCTGTTAAGGAGATATGTATGCACAGGCCGTTAATTGTTATTAATGTCAACTGGATACTGAAATCCACTAAGCAATTTTGAAATATCAGAGCTTATTCTGCACCTGATCAACCCTGTGAGGGCATTGACAAATAAGCTCCACCAAATCACACCAAGGGAGGTACTTTTCCTTAGCTGTCTGCCCTGGACCTCAGCTACAGGTTTTTACCACTGAAGTGAGGCATGAATCAGCAGAACCCAGCTGCCACCTCTGCACATCACTGAGTGTTCATCTCCCAGCAAACTGGCAAATATCTGCCTGAAACGTCTGAACTCACCCACAGAGGTACAGTAACATGTTTGAGTCCTCTGCTGCTTGCCATTTGATGATCTTCAAGACTTTTGGTAAGATTAATCAATTAAAAATATTTCATTGAGGGCGAAAGAAAGAGACAAACAAACAAAATTACTTGCCAGATGTCATAAAATACTGAAAGCTGTTCCAGGAGCACAAACCGTGATTTTATCCCTTTGTTCAAATAGCAGAATATGCTCCACCTCCCATTTGCTCAATATTCCCTAACATTTTTCTGCTTAGGTTACTGGTGTATAACAAAGCCACTTTTATGCTGCTTTGACCTTGCCTGGTATTCAGAAAAGGTAGTGAGAAAAGACAGGATTCACTTTCATGCATAAATCATTCTGCCGCAGTCACATCACCTCCTATTTCTTCAGTTCTTTGAGGTCTGCCATTGGAGCACTCTGATAGATGTCCTGCTGATTTACTAATTGCCAATACTCACACCTGGTGGCTGTCTTATCAATTGTCAGCACAAGGCTTTCCATGATAAAGTGGATCGATTGTGTGCCAATCATTTGCTCCCTGAATTATCGATGTTTGACAATGGAATGAATTTTTTGCCTGCTTCAAAGATGTCTGGCCAACAATGAAAGTGTACACACACACTCAGCCACAGGGTATCTCTCTTCAGGGGATATAATTTCTCCAACTACTGGCATCTGTCAGAGGTAGGAGCACTGTCTACATAAAAAGATCTGTTTGTCATGGGTCAGGAACAAGTCAGTTTTTCCCAATGGCAAATATTTTGGTTCACTAAAACTGCAAAATTGCTTTGTGACATTAAATCTACTCATCCTAACTTTTCAATTTTACTCACATTGAACAGTCAAACCAGCGACATTAGGTCATGGTTTGACCCTACAGTAAATCCAACTGTAATGCAGGATCTATATTGCAGCAATGATGCAAAGGACTGATCTGATTTAAACTCAGTCTCCCAACTCCAATTTGCTTTTAAAAATGAAACAGGTTGACCTTCCGCAAGCAAGTTTTTTGCTGCATTAGGTACTACCTCACTGTCACTCCGGCTATATGCTGTATCAAGTATCACCTTCTGCAGCTGTAATAAACTTCCATGCTTTATGTTCCCGTTATTTCAAGAAAAATATAGTTGGGAGCCTACATCTGCTCCGTATGAAACTGGGACTGCTTCTGCTCTCCATTATTAATGGTTTTGGCATCATGGACTTCAGTCCCATAAGTTTCTAAGCTACTTCCTTTCCTGGTCCCATGCTGTGAAAAGTAAAACTGATGAGAAATATCCTGGTCCCATGCTGTGGCAAGTAAAACTGATGAGAAATATTCCCTGTACCTGACCCCTCCATTCTCTCTAGCACACACACTGTAGAGTTCTCAAGTCCGAAGGGGGAAATTTAGACTGTGACTATATAAAAGGACTTCATTTACATTAGAAGCCAGGCTTGTATCTTCCTATGCAACAGTTTCAACAATCTTTAAATGCAACCCACCCCTGAACTTGACGGTAATCTCACTATTATTATAATAAACTGCCAAAAGAATAAACAAAGGTTTCTTGTGGGTTTCCTGAAACCATGTAAATGCTCAGAAATATGTTTTTTTCTCTATGTATGGGATCTTGCTTGAAAGTGAAGATGAATTCCTTGCAAGTCCTTTGCAAGGTAGACATTTCAAGCGTTAAAATAGGATCTTTCAAAACTCTGTGGGAATCCCTCCCGTTCTTTATGGGCGGCAAGTCTGCTGAGCTTTAACTTTTCCTCTTCTTAAATTAGCACTGATACTCGGTATGGCACAAGCCCCCTTGGGTTCAAAACTGAGACCATATTTTTTTCTCTCCCAGTTATCTCCAGTATCTTTTCAGCCACAGTTTTCTTCCCACTATGTCTTACTGATTCCTGATTTCACTTCTCTGCCAGACTGCCATGAGGGAGACAGACACAGCTGCCGTTTATAGTTTCAGTGGTGAGAGGGGAAGAACTGCAGAAAGGAATAACCAAAGAACAGGCCTTAAAGAACATGGGAAGTCTGGTGCTCAGTTACGCAAGGCTCACATTGGAAAAGCGGGATCTCTGCTTTTGCATGGCGTGACAGTTGTCTTTAATACACAACACCAGGTTAGGCAGCAAAGAAATCACAGCATGAGGCAGGAAACTCTGCCACGGTTTAGGAGGGCAAATGTCCCCACTGACAGCCACCAGTACTAACTGCCAATTTTCAACTCAGCCTTTGGAAACGTCGGTCACCGCCAGCACCTCTGCCCTGTGCGCACCATGAGGTGATGTGAGATGGCCCCCACACCGCCAGGCCTGGCTCCTGTGGGGACATGGCCCTACTGCTGCTGTGCCCTAACAGCACCGCAGGCGAGCACAGCTGAGCCCTGAGACACTCCACATGTCCCCGGAGCCCCAGAAGGCCGTGGGCTGAGGGGTGGCCGTGAAGACCCCCAGCAGCCACCTCTCCTCCATACCACCCGGCCACAACCCCCGGCCTTTGCCCCTCTTCAAAATGGCGGCGCCCCCTCGGCACTGGGGCCGCTCTAGCCGCGCGGTCCTCCACGCTCCTCTCGTTGGGCCGCGCTCACCCCCCCACGCCGGAGGCGGTGGCAGCGCCTGCGCAGAGGCGCGTGCGTCTTCACTTCCGTTTGTCGGTGGCCACTTCCGGGCTCCCGTTCCTTGGTAACAATGGAGCAGAAAATGGCCGCCTGAGAGAGGAGGGCGGGCGACGCTGCGGCTGTTTGGGGACGGACGGAGCGGGACGAGCTAGAACTGAGCCCGCTGAGGAGCGGGGAGAGCAGCGGACCGAGAGCTGGGGAGGCGGCGGCGGGCGGCGGCGGCGGGCGGTGAGTATTGAGGCTGGAGGCGGACTCTCAAAATGGCCCGGAGAAGGGAGAGGCCCAGGCCCAGGGGAGGCGGCGGCGCCTGCGGCCCCCGCCCGGAGCCGGGGGCAGCCGGGGGCCGCGAGGCCCCTCAGCCCCAGCTCTGGGTCCCCGCCGTGCGGGCTGCGGGGTCCCGGGCAGGGCAGGCGGCTTCTGGCTCTGCCGGGCTCGGGAGGCCGAAACCGCCCCGCGGCAGAGGCGGAGCGGGGTGCCGTGATGGAGCTGGGGGCGGTGATGGCGGTCTGAGCGCGGGTGTGACCCGGGCGCTGCGAGGATCCTCGGCCCCCGTCTCCTCCGGATGGACCGGGCTCTGTCACTGGGGTCTCTTTCTCTTTCTCCTGGGGCGTGTGGCAGGGCCTCCCGCTGAAGCGGGTCGAACCTGCTCCTCCGTTTGGAGCTGGGGGAGGGTTTATGCTCCACCCCCCCGGGCAGGGCTGCTGGACCCCCACCTTCCAGGTATCTGTTGGGGCTGGAGGAGGAATCGAAACTAGTTCTTTTTTGGAGGGGTGAAGGGTGTGTGCGAGTTATATTACCGTGGGCCTGGCAGTACTGTTCAGTGTCTACTTAAGGAACCGCAGCTCTTCAGGACGGTGTTTTCGATCTGTTCTTCCCGTGAGATAAGAAGCCGTGTTGTGGGAGACAGGCAAGAGGAACTCTTCATATCTCACTGTATCTGTTGTAAGGGTCTCGACCAGCTTGTGACCTGTTAAAACCTGTGATGTTTGTTATTCCTATTCTGTTAGTTTCTTTCCAGTTAATCATGTCGTCTTTGCTCTGTCACTTTAACTTTCCTGTGGAAGTTCCTCCTTCCCTTTTTGATACTGTTGTAGGCATTTAAAGATTCTCTTTACTGTGATTTGAAACCATTGTGAAGTCTAGCTAGATGTGTTACTTTATCTTCAGTGATCTGCATTAAGGGGGGAACAATATTAAGCTGTATGTAAATATATATATGTAATGTAGCTATTAAGGTTTGTTATGTGTCTTGATTTTTAGTGTGTAGTAGGAGTCTGACAGAAGGTTTCACAGCAAAAAATACAGATTCATATTTTTTTTAATAATAGTTTTGTTTATCTCACCATTTCTTGGGAGGATAGAAGCTTGTAAATGAGGATTCAAACAAGAATTCAAACCCAGTAGTACTGGCACACATCTGAATTTTATTGACTGTCCATATTGGCAGTACTAGTTAATTTCGAGTTGAAAATCATTGTCAAAATGCTAAAGAAGCTCTGACACCAATTTGTCCCTGAATTTTAATTGCAGTGAATTGTCAAGTCTTTTTTTAAAAATAGTTGACTGCTTCTTATGCAGTTAATTATCTTAATTGAGTGTCAGATGCTTAGTTTTGTTGTAGTGGTCACTAGCAGTTAAACTGACTGTATTCTCTACAGGTTTACTGTTTTGAAATTAAAAGAATTACAGTTTGGAATTATGTCTTGCCTGCTCCTGACAAGGGAAAACACACCACACATTGTAAAATTAAGGGCTTCTTGTTATGTTAGACCACTAAAGCATAACTTCTACACTGTTCTCCTCATCAGCAATTCTGACTACATAAATGTTAGTCACTGAAATAACCACACCAGCATTTTTCAAGCATGTAGTGGTTGTCATCTGTGTCAAATTTGGTTTCCGTATTACTGAATTCATAGACAAGCCAAGATGTACTGGAAAAGTGTTACAAGTGTTTGGTCTGCACTATATGTCTGTCTTTTAAAATTTATTTATTTGCACTGGTCTTTCTAGAGGAATGGATAGCATGAACCTTAAATGGCAATGTTTTCAAACCACCTGTATATTAACATACCTGCTTAACTTGTGCTTTTATTCCTCTTCCCTGTAGGAATGTATCAAAATAGGTTCCTTGGTCTTAGTAGAATGCTTCTAGTTGCAGAGGAGGTGGTGTACTTTTTTTTTTTTTTTTTCCACAGCCATAACACAATGTTATGACTTCATATACTTGACTCTAATGATTACAGTTAAGTCCAATTCAATATAGCTTTACACCTTACTAAGCTGTTCTGAATTTTTTTGTAGAGAACTCTGTTTCCATGCATTAAAACATTCAAATCCAAACAAGATTATTGGATATTTATCCAAGGTTTTGTGACATAATCTAAGTCTTGATAAAAACTTAGAAACGCTTGAGCTTGCAAAAATTAATCTTGAAGGGATAAACCCAAACATGCATGTCTCTGTCTTCAAAATATTTTTATGATGGCCTTGTACATCTCAAAAAGAATACTTCTAAACAGTGTAGCAGTTTTATTAACTTAGTTAGGACCTTTGTATGGTGAGTAGGGATAGCCAGAAGCATCACAGAGACTCCATCTTGATTTTGCACATGTTCCTGGCTACAGTTAAGGTCTTGAACGCACAAGCCCGCATCTCCTTCAAACTGTTCAGGTTTGTATTAACGAGGTACTCGCTAGCAACTTTTTGCTGATGTGTGGTGCTGAAGCTCAGCTTTTTACTCGAGGAGGTCTGTGGAGCTCACAGTCTCGTAAAATCATCTAACAATAACTGAATATGCAGGAAACCGCACGTTCTCTCTTGATTTTGTAACTTAAAAACATTTTGCTTAGAGCACTCTTAATTTCAGTATGCAAGATGTATATGCATGTAGTCTTGTTAAAATGTTTGAGCTTGCCTGCTTTAGTGTGTCATCAGTAATGGAATTCTAGTCTTACAGATATACAGTTAACTTCAGATAAATTTTGCTTTATTTTTCACTTCTACATTTGTTAGGCAGTAGACAACAACAACAAAAGTCCATGTATCAGAATTCCTGTGTGGGTTATGATTGTAGCGATTGTCATTGTTTTATCAGCCTTTTACTTTCAGTAGTAGTTGTATTGGCAGTTTTGTGGCGAGAGTGAGATTTGGTAGTAAATTTAAAGATGGGTTTTTCTATTTTAATTGAAATTCAGTGAGTTCTGGTTGGTGAAAGCACTAAGCCAACCATAAGTTCTGTTTCTTTAGAAATCAGAACACTAAATGATGGTCATCGTGTAGTTTTATGGGTACAGCTTCCTTGGGTGTCAGTCCTGTGTATACTGCTGTCTTTCAGTGTCAATGCTGGTTACTTGTGCGCAGCATTACTTCTTCCTCTGAGCTTCAGAGTGGGCATTCTGCTTGCTGACCTAGCAGGAAGCTCACTTCTGGAGGAAGAGAGCATCGCTTCATGAGACTCCAGAGCTGGAAACTTGTTACACCTTGTATATGCTGCTAAGCTTTCTCTTCTGTGATACCCTCTGAATTTGAGGGTAAAAGGCAGTACTGTCTTAATTTTATTTTCAATTTGTATGTGAGAAGTGTTGTTTTAGTAAGTGCAGGTGATAAAATGTGAAGCTCTGCATTTTGGCAGTTCTTACGGCATTTTATTTTAAGAGCTTCGTCTTCCACATGAGTTCCACATGCTCTCAGTGTTCTGGAATTGCTAATCTCTACCCTTTCAGACAGAAGATGACATTGCAAAATTGTCATTAGTTTCTTTTTTAACTAGATCTCTTTGAGCTGGGAATTTATGCAGTAAGATGGCTACTCTGCCTTAGATGCTGTAGGACTCTTGAGATTCTGTACCCTGATTTCTTTACTTTTCTGACTTCTCAGGAGCTGTTGATATACCTAAGAGTTTTTCTCTTCTTCATCCCAACAGCTGGTTCCGTTGAAATGTTTTCCCCTTTTTTTTTTTTTTTTTTTTTTTTTTATCGTGTGGAATTTTCTGCAACTGTTCTGCAGAAGTATTATCTGCTGTCTGTTGTTTAAAATATATGTTCAGAATGACATCTTGTTTTAGGGCCTTTGCTTTGAAACATACTGGTGTAGTGAAATAGCTGAATCAATGTTTAACAGTCCTTGTTAAGCTGGCATTTAAATTTTATAGCTGTTCACGCATCACACTTCATAGAAGACAAAATTTTCCTTCAGCTTTCTGGAAGTGGTACATGTTCCATGATATTTTTTTGAGGCAAAGAGGACACAGGGAGTTCTTGAGTGTTTAAAATTTGTGGTAAGTTTAGCAGAAATCTAGTAAGAGCATAGATCTATTGTTCTTCAGAGTGGTGTCAGTATAAAGCAAAAATAGCAGGGGAAAAAAAGAGAGTATATCCAAAATTCACGATGCCACTTTGAAAACTAGGAAAGTTTGTTACTTGTTACCATCTAAGATGTAGATGAGTGAATTGTACCTATGCTATCAAAGACTTCGATGTGATCACAAAAGGAAACTTGTGCACCTGCACAAAAAGAAGAGAAACCAAACTTGACATAATGAAGCTCCATGTATAATGCAAATAGGTAACTGTTTCATTTCACTGTTTTATGGTATCTTTTTCCTTTAATGGTAGGATTCACTGACAGTTTTTGCTTCTGCTTTTGAGCTTGCAGACTTGAATGATGAAATATTTAAGATGAAAATGTAGTTTCTTTAATGTCTTACTTTCTGCTAGTTTTGGGGATTGAGAAATTGGACAGTGACTGGCATGGAAACTATTTTTCAACTTTTAATTCTTCTAGGAAAATCTAGTACTTGGGAGGTGGGGTGGGTCAGATGAATACTGCACAGGAAGTTTGTTCTGTTTGCGCTTAAAGAACCCAGGGTAACAGAACTGCCTGTTCTTGCTGCTGTTTGTGTGTCATTTGAGAAATGGAATTGGAGAGACTGCTGGCTGGGGCTGGTCCTGCCAAGCGGGATGGTATGTTAGAGCTGCTGAAGTCAGAGTTCATGGAAAGCGCTTTGAACAGGCAGCTGTGTTGTACTTCTGCTGTAGAGCTAAAGTGCCTTTGAGGTATGTTCAGTGAAGGCAAGGGAGAAAAAAAATAGTTAATCTCTAACAACCAAACCAGAAAATAAGTATTTCTGGCTTCCACTACTGAGTCACTTCTTTTAGTTGAAGGGTTTGATAATTTCTGCAGACTGGAAGGAAGGTGATCTCTGGTTGAAGTACCTAATTAAGATGAGGTTATGAATCATAAATGAGAAATTAGCCTTCTGCTGAGCACATCAATGAAACTCATATTACCATCATCTTTTTTTCTTCTTGCTCATACAAAGGTACTAACTATGTTGCTGGGACATGAGGTAACATATAGGGTACTACGAATTCTCATGTAACGTTGAAAATACTGGTAACACCTAGATGGGGAGAATTTGAGAGAGAACTTTTGCACAGCTAGCTCATGAGCATCTGCATTGTTTCTGCAGTTTAGTTCAGTGCCTTTGTCCTGTTAAAATTTCAGACTTGCCCATAAATTTAATGAATAATACAACTTTAAGGTACTGCTTTTTCATTTAACTCTGCAAATGAGCGATCTCTGAGTTTGTCAGGTCTTCTAAGTTTTACCTGGTTAGTTTAATGAGAGTTCTAATGTTTTATGTATTATTTTTTATTTAAAAAATCAGAAATGCAGGTTAAGGTAGTGTCTTGGTATTTGGTACAGATAACTAATGTCAGGAGATACTACACGTTTTTGAAGGAGGAAGAGCTAGTGATCTATCACTGTGCCTTATGTCTCTTAGTACTCTGGGAAGAATTCTGTAGTCCGTAAGTGCTAAGCAGTGTGGAGATACACAATGTTACTGTTGAAGGTAAATGGACAAGGCAAGTGTTTTATCACTCCTTGTTGGCCCACTAGATTGTTTTTAAGTAGTAATAAATTCATGACTGATTGCATTTAGTTTACACATGATGTGGCTTAAGGGAAAACGTAAAATATTTCTTGTACTTTAACTTTGCATTATTGAAGGAATATATAGTACTAAAAGAGCATGACATTACTTCCTTTTGAATAAAGGAATGTAACAAACAATACCTTTTGTGGGCTTACTGGTTTTACTCCTGCAGTCTCCAGTGGCAGTGGAGAGACAACTAGTCAGTTGTGTTCTGAAACCTCTGAGATTGTTGAAGCATAACTGCAGGGAAGATACTTTGCTGACTCCTGGAAGGATGGGAACACCAATTAAGAATTCACTGTAGTTAATATGTCTGGATATTCAGCTGCTAAAGAATATTTTTTTTTTGTAAAAGAGAAAATAATTTATTCTAGCTGTGATTCTCTTGTTTTGTGCAACTTTTAGGTGATCTCCCCCTCCCCCCATTTTCCCATAAAGAGGTTTGCATTGCTGAATATCTCGGTGAAGTTAGCAACAACCAACAGATCTGAACTTCCTGCTCATAGGTATGACCTTCCCCACCCTTTGTCAACTCAGTGCTGACGAGGAAGGACTAAAGAAGGAAATTCTGAATCTTTTAACTTGGATAAGAACAAAGCCTTTGAGTTGAACTAAACCACTGGAAGAAAGAAAGAGTTGAAGCATAGCTGCTTATTAGATAATCAGATGTTGGTTATCTTGTGTTAATATATACCTGTTAGTTTTCTCTCATCAGATTTCCCTGTGTTACTGTAGTCAGCTTCTTAAGCCAGGCAGTTTTCTGTAGTGCATGAGCTGAGAGCAGAATCCTGAATGACGGACAGATTTTCAAGTTTTCTGCCGTGTTCTCTACCATGCTGAAATAGGAGCAAGATGACATAGTAAGTGCCACTGCGGAAATCCTGTTGTACAGCCAGATGGGATCTATGGAGTCATGCTGAGGCAGTAGTAGTCTAAATATTCTAGTAAGTTCAGTCTGGTAATGTAGTGCTGTGCAGCAGGCTGGGAGGCAAAGCTTAAAGTGGACAATGTGGACGTATAGCTGAGTGGACAGTGAAGAGACAGAAAGTAGCAGAAGCCTTGGGGTAGAAATCCTATTATCCATTCACTGGTTATAATATCAGAGCTCTAGTTTGAAGAGTATTGTCCCATTTGCTGTCAACAGTAAGGTAGGGGGGAAAGCATCGATGTGCATTTATGTGTTTGTGCCATCTGTTTTTCCATCAGTGTAAACATCCCATATAGATTCATAGGTTTCCTAGGATATCAAAGCTAAACAGCTTAAAATTGGGGTACAGTGAGCTGGCGTGATCTGTTACAGTAACTTGCAAAGGGGAAATACAGTGAGTTTGTCACTAGTAGAAATATTCCTAATGTAAATTAAAGTCTTAATTCAAGATCCCACCTCTGAGGCTTTTTTCTTAGCAATAGCATCTTTTCAGTCTTGACCAATAGCTGATTTTATGGTTTAAGAGGGAAGATAGGAGATGATGGACAAGAAGAGAGGAGCAAACCTGGAAATAGCGAGACTGACTGACTTATTCTGAGTATTTCCTAAAGGATCACCTGTTGAAGTGTACATCAGTCTGTGGGTAAAGAGGAGATTATCTGGGTTTTTCCCCCCACTTCACTTGTTTTGGCTCTTGTTTATTCCCTGACCAAGAATGGTGCCTCTTCGTGTTCTGGAATGGAATGAGCAAAGGTCTTATAATCAAATAGACATTCTATAGCTAAGGTGCCAGCAAGCTCTAGAATTTGCAGTTAAAAGGAAAATTTCAAAGCATAAGCAGTAAACAAATGTCATGTTTTGTGCGTATAGTGCGATTTTTCTTTTAAAAAAGCTGTTGCAGAATTAGTCTGATGCTTACAAACTGTTAATATTGCCATCTTTATGGAGACAGTGTATGTGTTTTAAAGTCAATAAATACCAAGGTGGCAGTTGTTTGGGGGAAAACATTTCACAAAACTTTATGCTGTTCCTGTCTCTTAGCATCTTACTACATTTCCTTATTTTCTTACCATAGAATCATTTAGATTTGAAAAGACCTTTAAGATCGAGTCCAACCATTAACCCAGCACTGCCAAGTCCACCACTAAACCATGTCCCTAAGTGCCATATCTACACGTATTTTAAATCCCTCCAGTGGTGGTGACTCCACTACATCCTGGGCTGTAGTGTCCCTGTCAGTGAAGACATTTTTCCCAGTACCCAACTAAACCTCCCCTGGCACAACCTGAGGCTGTTTCCTCTTGTCCTGTCACTTGTTCCTTGGGAGAAGAGACCGGCCCCCACCTCGCTGCACCCCCCTTTCAGGTAGTTGTGGAGAGCGAGAAGGTTCCCCCTGAGCCTCCTTTTCTCCAGGCTGAACCCCCCGGCTCCCCCAGCCACCCCCATCAGCCATGTGCCCCCACCCCGGCCCCTGCCCGGCGCTGGACACGCTCCAGCCCCCCAGTGCCCCCCCTGCCCTGTGGGGCCCAAACCTGCCCCCAGGGCTCGAGGGGCGGCCGCACCAGCGCTGAGGGACGGTCACTGCCCTGCTCCTGCTGGCCACACTGTTTCGGCTACCAGCCAGGGTGCTGTTGGCCTTGGCCACCTGGGCACCCTGCGGGTCACATCCAGCCGCCCCCCCCAGACCCTTTCCCGCCGGGCAGTTCCCAGCCCCCTGCCCCCAGCTGCCTGGGGCTGGTGTCCCCCCGGGCACGGAGCGGTGCTGAGCCTCACACCACCGGCCTTGGCCATCGCCCCTCAGCCCAGCGCCCCGGCAGCCCCCCGCCCCCAGCAGGTCAGCACTCCTGCCTAACCCGGTGTCATCTCCAGACTTAATCTTATTGTCAACTTTGTTTCATTGTCCTAAAAAAAGAGGTGCTGCTTGGGATTTTGGTGTTTATCCCCAGAGAACTAATGTATCCTTCAAGGTTTTATTTTAGATGCAAGTCTCTCACTCTACTTGAGGCTTTATTCAGATGTTTCTTTTAAAAGCAGCTGTCCTTGTATTTCTAGTATCTTCTCGAGAATGAATATATATTTAGGTGAAGTAACTTGGAGTCATAATTCTGCTACAGAAAGCTTGTAAAAAGTTGTTTGAATTTCAAGTAAGCTATGTTCTCATTAGAAATATGTCTGAGATTTGAAGGGCATACAGATTTCATGCCTGAGCCCAGAATTGAACATACCTGCTGCAGCTATTGCACAACTTTTACTGTGAATGGTTTAATTTATTGGTGTGTTTGACAACACGTCGTGTGCAGGGCTTCAGACAGGCCATGGAGTCTTTAGATTGCACCAGAGATTTAGCAATGCAGAGAAAGCTGATAGGCTTCCATTTGAAATGGTAGTAACTGTAAAATGGCAGAAATTCACAGACCCAAATAATACCAGTAGCCTCGCACGCTCTATTACTGAGTGGCAACAAGTCATTTGTGCCTTAATATGACTAACTTAAAAACAAGTTCTACTGCATCAGAATTCAAGACAAAGAGGGTTGGAGTAGCTATTTTCTAATTTGCAACTCTGCAATAATGAGAAGTCCTATCCTGTGGAATTTTTCTACTGTTACACACTGAGGTTGTCAGTGCACTTTAATTTTCACAATAGCAGCTGAAATAAACTACCCTTGGAGATCATGCAGTGCTGCTCTTCTGTGGAGAAGCACTAATGTAAACTGTGGGCAGTCTTGACTTGACAGCTGTGCTGACAAACCAAAAAAAGATGCTTTTTGCACTAGACAGATGTCTAAGTGTTGGAAATTTTCCAGTGAGAAGCAGAAAAGCTTTATTCTTCCAGTATTTTCATGTCACATGAAGTATGGTTTAAATGAAAGGAATGTTTTCTGATGGGGAATGTTATTGCAGAGCTTTTTAGCATGCAGAGGATTAGCTTGCTAATCACCTCTCTGAGTAACTAGATTCTACCAGTTGTACAGGAAAATTCTTGATGTTGTGAATAGGGAGGCATGGTGATTAAGGAAACTAGTTATTATTTTAACTTCATTTGATATATTTGCATGGCACAAATAGTGCCAGAATGTCTCCTGCATTTGCATATATTTTGTTACAATATCAAATATAGATATGACATTCATAGGTTAATTTTTTTTTTTTTGAGAAAGAGACATTGTTGAGGATCTCATCTGAGTAAAAAACAATAGAAGGAGAAGATCACATTAAAAAAATATGCAATGTAGAAGACTGCTCCTTATAGCAGTAGTTATCCTTGGTATACATATACACCGTGGAATTTTGTCTTGGAAATTTTAGTCATCAACATCAGTAATTCAGTAAAAGTTAAAACTTGGAAGCAAATTCTTCTCTTGACGTGAAACTAAAGTTGATTTTACAAATCCTTTTCCTTTTTTGAGGTGTGGTTTCACACTGGCTGGACACCAGGTGCCAACCAAAGCCACTCTGTCACTCCCCTTCCCCACTGGGCAGGGGAGAGAAAATATAATGAAAAGCTTGTGAGCCAGACGAGGACAGCCTGGGCTCCTCTCCCCTGCCAGGAGCTGGTCCAGTGCGGGCTGCCCACGAGTCACAGCCCCCTGTGGGCATCCCCCGGCTCTCTTGTGGGGCCTTCCCCAGGCTGGTGGATATGCAGGAAGGTATCTGCTCCTCTGTGGGCTGGGGGGCACAGCCCGCTGGGGGATCTCTGCTCCTGTGCCTGGACCCCCACCCCGCCTCCCCCTGCCCCAACCCAGGTGCCTGCAGCACTGATGCTCTCGCATGGCCTCGCTCTCTTCGGCTGCAGGTTTTTTTGCGCACTTTTTTTCCCCCTTCTTAAATGTGTTCCCCCAGAGGTGCTCCCACTGTAACTGATGGGCTCGGCCTCTGCCAGTGGTGGCTCTATCTCAGAACCAGCTGGCGTGGGCTCTGTCGGACATGGGGGAAGCTTCTGGCAGCTTCTCACAGAAGTCAATCCTGTAGCCTGCCCCCCTGCTACCAAAACCTCACCATGCAAGCCCAGTGCACGAGGAAACAAATGGGCTTTTTTGGTTTGTTGCACACATAGTGTTCCATAGCATCTTATGTCTTCCATATTTGAATTCTTCATAACCCCTTCATTCTGTTAAAATTCATTTGAATGGTGAAGAGGACGTTTCTTCTAGCAGGCAGAAGCGATGAACGTATAATCCCGTGTTCTTTTAGTGTTGGAGAACATGGTCAAGGGTGGCTTATGCCATGTACTGTACTGTTGTATGGCACTGTAAGGCATGCTTTGTGGCATAGTTGCAGTATTAGGAATATTTTATGGTAAAAAGCAGAGTCTCGACTGTGTAAAGATGGACTAAGGCTTACAGCTGATGATATTCCATGTGTTAACACTTGCCTCTTTATTGAGTATTTGATAATGATGGGCATAGGTTTTGTTTGTACTTCTTGAAGAGGTTCATGCTTTGAGAAGTACTTTGTTTTTGATCCCTGTGGTTCTGCACCTCATCTTAAGTGAAGCTTCATTAGCAAACTACTCTTCCCCACCTCCACCCCGCAAAATTTAAGGATAACAATGGAGAGCATAGTACAGGTTAAACATGTCTAAATTTCGTGCCGTATTTCACTATATTGTATGAAGGTTTGTTTTCTTCTTTTTAGGTACTCTTCCACTCATCAAGATGGAAAGTTCAGATTCTAGTGATAAAGGAAATATTGATCAATCAGAAGCACAACGTCAGAGTCAGCTAGATCGGTTAGATCGAGAAGAAGCTTTCTATCAGTTTGTAAACAACCTGAGTGAAGAGGACTACAGGCTTATGAGAGATAACAATTTGCTAGGAACACCAGGTAGGTAATGCTTGTGTATGTACATCTTATTAGAATTGCTTGTAGGCAATTTGTCATTTTTTGTTCTCCTGAAACTGTTTCACCCATTTAGCTTGTGTGCTGCAGTTGTGTTCCATGATGCATTCTTACTAATTTGTACGTACCCAAATCTGAGCAGTCCCCTGACTGGTGGAGAGGTAGTTAGGATGATGTGGGTTCATCAAATACAAAAGTCTAGTGTTTGCACAACTCTGTGGGAACACCTGGAGCTGACCCAGTTCCAGTTACGGACCCTTAGACATTTTTGATCGAAAAGTAATCTCTTGTAAGCATCGTATGAAAATTTTGTGCTGGTGAGGTGTGTTTGTAACAAGGATAAGTAGTCTGGTGTGAGGTTCTGTGTGGGCATTTTTATGTCAGTTTTCAATTGGCTTCCTGCTTTAAATTGACTCTTCATAAGATGATACCTAATTCAAACCGGTTCTAATTTCAAACACTACTTCAACTAATTTAAGCCTTTTTTCTCGTGATGTGCAGGTGTTACCTTAAATATTTTACTCTGGACAGCCATTCAGTTGGTATCGGATGATGAAAATTGCCGCTAAGTTGTGGAGGTTACAGAACCAGAAAGCACATCTGTCTTGAATAGGTTGAAACTTGGATCTTTTAGCTTCAGCAAAGCTTACTTGGGACAATGGTGCTGAAGTGTCTGAACTTCTCCTTAGCAACCTGTTTGGCAGTCTCATTATGGCAGGATTTATTTAGAAAAAAGACAAGCGGTGGCTTGTGCCTTCTTTAGAAGCTTTTGATAATGCTTGCCATACATATGATTTGGAAATATTTTTGGAAAATTTTGCTTATTTTCTAAGGTGAAATTACTGAAGAAGAGTTGCTGAGAAGGCTACACCAAGTTAAAGAAGGTCCACCACAGCAAAACAGTGATGAGAATAGAGGTATATACAGTATTTGTGAAAACTCTTAACTTTAGCACCCCATACGGACCTTAACTTGAGTGCAGGAGTGGAACAAGTTAAACCTAGGCAGGTGCAAGGTCAGCTTTGTTTCAAAACTAAGTGAACGTTATATCTGATATCTGCTGCAGAGGTCAGTCTGGGACAGATTTCACTCATAATACATCTGCTACTTGCATCGAGATAAAGTTGCATTTAGGTTTGTGGGGATTTTGTTTGGTTTTTTGTTTGGGTTGTGGTTTTTTTTTTAAGATTGCCTTTCTGTCTGCTCCCTTCTGGGATGCTTTTTGGCAATCCCTCTTTTTGTTCACCATTCTTCCCTTCCAAAGATGGTGTATTGCTTTCGTTATCACCCTTCTGAAGAGATTGATGGAGGAAGCTTGTAGCTTACCGCTGGGGTTCATTCTTTAGTGAGATAGATTTGCTATAAAGCAGTTCTTAAGTGAAGGGTCAAGACAAACTTAGTTCTCTATTTAGGGGTCGATAGATCACTTAATTGTTTAGAAGGGAAAACACAGAATATTGATGTTATGACACAGGAAACGTGGCTTTCCGTTTACTTATGATAAACAATGTGTGTTATTTTGACTTGTTTTGCGATGTGATGGCTGCAGCCTATCTGTACCTATTAGAAAAAATGTCCACTCCTGCTCCCTGAAAAGAGCTCTGGTAGATAAGAATTGTGATGCTATGTGTGAAACCACAATAACACTCGGTAGGATTATGTGCTTCTAAATTGTCACTTGTTAAACCAAGCAATTATGTTCTTGGAAAAGATGGCTCCAAAATTAGCTCAGTACTCTAATTTTGGTAGTTCCCTGTCTTTTTCGCAGGTGCAGAGTCCGCAGAAGATGTTTCAAATGGAGATTCTATAATAGACTGGCTTAATTCAGTCCGACAGACTGGAAATACAACACGAAGTGGGCAGCGAGGAAACCAGTCTTGGAGAGCAGTGAGCCGGACTAACCCAAATAGTGGTGACTTCAGATTCAGTTTGGAAATAAATGTCAACCGTAATAATGGGAACACAAATCCAGAAACTGAGAATGAGCCATCTGTAGAGCCTTCCAGTGGGGAGGATTTGGAAAACAGCCAAAGTGACTCTGAAATTCCAAGGTCTGAATCACCATCTGTAAGACAGCCTGGATCAGAAAGGAGCACTTCAGAGGAGCTAACAACTGAGGAAGCTTCCCCTCCTAGAGGGCAGAGGAGAGCAAGAAGTAGGAGTCCAGAACAGCGGAGAACACGGGCTAGGACTGATAGAAGTAGGTCACCTATTAATCCAGTGAGTGAGCCTCCTCGCAGGTCTCATCACAATACATCATCTCAAACACTTGACCACTCCTCAGTGAATGAAGCTGAGGGAAGCTCTAGAACTAGGCAGCATGTGACGTTAAGGCAGCATACAGTGGGGACTGAGATGCCAAGTGAAAATGCAGTTCTGTTTTCAACCCCTGAAGCAAGACCTGTTCCTCAAGCAGCAGGTTCTTCAGAAACTAACGGCACCAGTGAGTCTGCAACTCCTGGGCAGAGGCCTCCTACTATAGTACTTGATCTTCAGGTGAGAAGAGTTCGTCCAGGAGAGTATCGGCAGAGAGACAGCATAGCCAACAGAACGCGGTCCAGGTCCCAGACACCTAACAACACAGTCACTTACGAAAGTGAACGGGGAGGGTTTAGGCGCACGTTTTCACGTTCAGAACGGGCTGGAGTGAGAACTTATGTCAGTACCATTAGGATTCCTATCCGTAGGATCTTAAACACAGGCTTGAGTGAGACTACATCAGTTGCTATTCAGACCATGCTAAGGCAGATAATGACAGGCTTCGGAGAGCTGAGTTACTTTATGTATAGTGATAGTGATGCAGATCCTAGTGGCCCAACTCCAAATCAGAACGTGGATGCTTCTGAGCCACAGAACGGAGGTGGTGCTACTTCAAGTAATGAAAATACAGATGTTGGCTCAGGGGAGGTGTATGAAGGTGGTAATGAAGGTGGTTCGACGTCTGGTGCCAGACGGGAAGGTCGGAATACAAGGGGATCGGTCACTTTTGAAGAAAGTGGTTCTCTACCATTCCTTAGCCTAGCACAATTTTTCCTACTAAACGAAGATGATGATGACCAACCGAGAGGACTCACCAAAGAACAAATTGACAACCTAGCGATGAGGAATTTTGGTGAGAGCGATGCTCTGAAAACCTGTAGTGTGTGTATTACAGAGTACACGGAAGGCAACAAGCTCCGTAAATTGCCTTGTTCACACGAGTATCATGTCCACTGCATTGATCGCTGGTTATCAGAAAATTCCACTTGTCCCATTTGTCGCAGAGCAGTCTTAGCTTCTGGTAACAGAGAGAGTGTTGTCTAAATGAGATCTAAATTTATGGCCAAGCAGCTAGTGTGATAGTGATGGGCAAAGAAGTCATTTCCTTTATGGCCACTTTTTGAGTGGTATCTCAGTGTATAGTAATGACTTGGAGTGAATCTTCCCTCATGAAAGCATTTTCTCTCAATTCAAGTTTTAAAATTGGAAAATTTCTTTAATTAGAGTTTTCAAGATCTAGTCAGTTTTGGGTGTTATATTTCACGTGTCCAAAGACATCTACCCACTTAAAAATATTTTGTTCTTTGTGAAGAGTATCAAGTTCTTTCCCCCACCCAGCCAGCCCCTGCCATCCCAGTCCGATAAACGTTTTGTCCTCAAGATTGTGCTTATGAGAAATTCTTCAAGAAGTCATCCCAGCTAAACGTACATGAGTCGCAGAGGAATTTTTGCAAGAAATCCAACTATCTGAAAACTGAATTTAATTGCACACTTCAACATACTTTTAATTTCATACTGGGTTAATATTGGACATGTCTGTGTAAATAACACTAATGTTAGCCCTTTCCCCATCACTATGGCACGCTGTAGGGTGAACTGTTAGCTTAATTGGGATATTTATCTTGTTGTGGAAATATAAGAATTGCCTATGCTTGTTTAAATAAAAAGAAAAAATCTGTTTTAAAATTGTAAAGCTTTTTTGTAGAAGCTCAGTACTTTTCCAATGCACTGTTGTACTAACGCATTAAGAATTAAAATTGTATCATGCTTAGAAATCAAGAATGCTTTTCATACAAAACCCACCACACAGAGAGCAAACTAATACAAGAGAGCTGCTTTTGTAACTGTGTACCTGTCAAGAGCAGTGCATATCTGTACTATTTATGTGAACAGCTACTGTAATATAAAACCAGTTGAATTAGACATCTTAATTGCATTAAAAAAATGGAAATTAAATGTTATAATTGCAGTGTTTTGGCTCAGTAATGCCACCAGGAAAAGACGATAAAAATTAGAAACTGTTCTAATGGCTGGTTATTTCTTGGTATGGTTGCACAAATGGGTATGTACCAGTTTGTTCAGTGAGGTTTATGCCCCGGTTTTCTGTCAGCTTTCACTTTCCATTTTTGAGGCAACGCTGTGTAACTCTTCAGCAGACAAGTATTGACGGGGGGTGTGTGTTTTTTCTTCCCCGCCAGCTTCAACTGTTAGTAACCTCTGGATCTGTTGAGTGAACATGCTGATATATGTGGTGTTGGTAGCCTGTGACACAAGTGCCACAGAAAGATAAGTATTAACTGGAAAACAGATTATTAGTGTGTTAGGTTGTTTGAAAATCGTAATTGATTATGGGAGTGCACTTAAATGTGTAGCCAATTCTAAGAATACCATTAAAAAAACCCCAATGAACTCAATAGTCTCATTGGATAGATGATTGGACAGATTAAAATTAATATACTTTTAATATTATATATGTGGCATACTGAAATTGAGAATTGGAAAAAGTACCTAAACTCTCATCAGTGTCAGGGGAAAACATCCTTCACCCTCAGTGACCTATTCTTTTGTTTTATTCTCTAATGATATTTTTTTTTTTTTATCCTCTAGCTTACATGTGCAACAGGGAAAGCAGTATTTACTTCAACTCCAGGGCAGTAGTTAGGAAGGGATATGGACTGCTCTTGCTGGCTATATGGGAAATGTTGCTTGTTCCTCAGATGACAAAACCAAAGCTGGCCTATCTTTTTTTCCTAATTAAACCACATTTTTGGTGTTTTATAGTGGTGGTCGCATAAACTATAGTCTCTGCTCTAAGCCATTCTAACATCTCATCAGCTAGTTAAGGATTCCACGATGTCCCAAAATTCCGGATTTTTTCTGCGTGTGCGTTTTGTGTTTGGTTCAGTGGGAAACCCTGACTGGCTATGGAGCTTGCTTTCCTCCTGGTGGGACACGCCGTTGTGGCAGAGGGAATACCTGTATTCTTTTTGAACAGAAGAATAAATAAGCTCATGGTTTTGAATTTTTCCCTCTGACATGCACCACTGTAAAACTGGAAGTTAGCTCTTAATTTCAGGTGCTGGGCTCTGCCAAAATTTCCTCAATAAAATGACACTTCTGCATTTCTTCCAGTAGCGTTCACGTAGCAAATACATGGTATCAGTTTCGGTTTCCAGTAGCTTTACTGACTTACTGGAGCATAGAATTAGAAGGAAGAAACCCCTCTCTACGTGAATACCATGTTAGATTTTGAAAGTCTGATGTACATCTTGGAGGACTAAAGCTGGTGACCAGAAAGAAAGGAGCCCACTAGTGCTAATGAATGTGAAGCACGGCTGTGATATGTGTCATTCAACATAGCTTTCTTTTTAATGTTCTGAGTTTCCAGTAACTGTTCACGTTGGTAGAATCAACTTTACAGTTTTGTTATAGCTTAATAGTGGCATGCCTTAACATTTATCTTTCTGTAACAATAGCAACTAATAAAATGTTGGAGGTTTCCCAAATGGTACCAAGAACAAATAATTTCATCTCAGTTCAGGAGACCTTGAACGTTCTCAGTGCTTTATATGCCTTTTCCGATGCCGAGCGTGCTGAAGGCGCTGGGGTTTGTTGGTGGAAATTAAATCGCTGATACGGCAAAGACCTCTTGATGTAGCTGAGTCATCTGTCAGCCTCTGTGGTAATTCAATTTCTATTCTTTTAAAGTTAGATGGGAGTTAGGAAAAGCCGATATTAACACTTCAGTTGCTAACAAAATATGAAAAAGTAATTTAACAAGGTTCACAGATAGCCTAATTTATGGTTTATGAATCACTTTGGTATTGAGTGTTTATACTTACTACTTCCCTCAGTTTATGCTTTCCTGGTATTACAAGAGGGATACAGCCACTTCACTGGTGCTTGTAGCTGTATGAAGGGTTAAACCGGCTAGTTTTGCCATTTTCAAAGGCATGGTTGTACAGAAATTGGGAGTCTGAGGAGGCAGCCAGCGGTGTTGCATCAGCTGCCTGGTTCGCAGTGCCACCGTGTGGGAGCCTCTCGGCCTTCCTGCAGCGCCGGCGGGGCTGTCCCCAGCCCGGGAGCAGCGCGGTTTCTTTTGCATTGAAGGCTGTTGCTTTGCTTTATTTTTTGAATGAGGTCCCTTGTAATTGCCTGCCTCAGTCGCTGTGGTGGTGGCTTTTGCAAGCTGCGAACTACCAAGCTCCTGCTGTGAGTATCTGCCCGGTGTGTGAGCTTCGTTCCTTTCTGCCAGGACAGACCTGTACCCGCAGGGCCTCTGCACAGAGCAATTACAGCAGTCACAAGGCCAAAACCTAGAATGCACAGCATTTTTTATGTAAGAGTGTGTTTGATAGTTTGACTCAGATTGTGAAGCGATACAGAGTGGTGGATGCTTTTTTTTTTTTTTTTTTTTTTTAAATTGGGGCTTTATCCATTAAAAAGACTGTGAAGAGTCATTTGTTTGTTAGATTTCCCTTTCACGTGCACTTTTTGATTTCGTTGAACAAGTTGGGGTTTTTTGCAGAGGACTTGTAGGCAGTTAATTGACCTGTTTTAGAAATTATTTGATTAGTGTAGGTACTGCAGGCATAGAAATGACTCAAAAGTTTAGCGAGAAATATTGATGCGCAGGCCTGGCAGCTGCACCGCCGTGATACCTTACCGGCTTTGAAGGAGCCATAATTGTCCATTGTGTCAACTTGCCAACGAATGGATTTCCCACCGAAGTTGGCACAATGGACCATAATGACTGTCATTCCAGTTTCCCCTCACTTGTCTGGATTATGCAAATGCGGGGAGTCCAAGGGACTGTTTCCCTGGTATATCTGCAGTCCATGTTTATCTTGAAATAGTCGCCTACACAAAGAGGAGGTTCCCGGTGGTCTCATAATAACGCGAAGAGGAATGCAGCTGGGGGCGACCACCGCGCTCTGGGCTTGGAGCAGCGCGGCGAGGGGGGTGCCGAGTCTGCCGGCGCCAGCTTCCCCGGCGCGCTGCCGCACAGAGTGCGTCCTGCCGGCTTAGCCACAGCCTTACCTCTTGGTTGGGATCCTTTGCGGGAGCGTGTACATTCATGTCGCTGGTGTCTGGGATTTCTCATCAGTCATCCGCGGTGCTGGAGGAAGGGTCTGTACGGGAGCGTGGAGCTGAGGAGGTGCACAGGCATCTGCCTGCTCCGCTGCCTTCTCCAGCAGGAGGTGCTTTGGATGAGGCTTGGCTTGGAGCCACCTTCAGGGAATTTATAACAAATTCAGAAATATTTCCAGCCCTTACGTACACTAGGCTTTTTGTTTGTTTGTCCTTGACTAGGGAGGGAAGAAGGAGAGTGAAGAGACAGAATCAGTGGTGACTTACCCAAGTACATACAAGTTATGTTAAAAAAGAAAAAAAGTGTGCATGTGTTATACCAGGGCTTCCCAACCTCTTGATTTGAGGCATCTATTTTTATTTTTATTTTTCTTAGGGAAACATACCATTGAATTTGTTTTGGTTGTTTTATCTGGTTTTGTTCCCTTAAGCTAAAATACCTGAGACTCCTTCCTGAATTTCATTATCTGCTAGTAAGGCTGTTGGTTGGGAAGCCCTGAATTCACCTGAGAATGTAACAGGTTTCCTTTTTTTTATTATTTTTTTTATTTTTTTTGTACAGTGCTTTACATCTGTTTATGCTGGACTTGTTTAATACAAAATGGTACTCTGAGGTCATTGGACAACAGTCTGACCAGATTTGATAGCTAACATTTAGGAGGAGTGTTCCCTATGTAAGATGTCATAATGCAAATTTCAATAGACTCAATAAAATGCATGAAGTGTTCATTTTGTGCTTGATCATCACTCCTTGAGTTGATTCTTCTTATGGTGGGAATGCGCTGGAGGAAACGATGGTGGATGTGGTAGGGATTTATTTCCTCTCTACACCT
This sequence comes from Falco peregrinus, assembly GCF_023634155.1. Taxonomy (NCBI): domain Eukaryota; kingdom Metazoa; phylum Chordata; class Aves; order Falconiformes; family Falconidae; genus Falco; species Falco peregrinus. The sequence continues at coordinate 3,465,402 of NC_073733.1, read as the reverse complement.
TTTTCCTTGAGGCTGGTCAGAAACGGAAGAGCTGGAATGGTACAGAGTTAACTTCTCGGAAGAATTTATTGCTCCTTAGTACATAAAACTGAAGCAATAAATCTCACGATGTCCCAGACTTCTGTAAATCCATCAGTGGCTAACGTGGGATACCAAAGCAGTGTCGGCAAGTTGTCTCTCGAGTCCCGCTGTGACGTTTGTGGGTGCCCATCGGTGCTGGGGCTGTCAGGGCTGAGTCTCCCCAGAAACCCACTTGGCTTGCACAAGGTGCTCTCACGTACGGCAAAGAGCTTGGTCCTAAAATTAGTAGCTGATGTACGTGCAAATACTTGAGTGGGAAGGAAATTTTTTAGGGCGTGGGAAGCTATCTTTGTTGTCAGCGCTTCCCTCACCTCAACTCCGTTCCTCGAGTAGGAAGCGGGAGGCGTTCCCCGGGAGGAGCGTAATGGCATGGAGGGAAGGGAAGGGGTAGGAAGGTGATGTGTAGCTCGGGAACACGCAGCGCCCGGCGCTTTGGGTGCCACGGCGGGCGGTGGGTAGCAGGATCACAGGATCGCAGCTGGGCCGATGCTTGGCAGCACCGCGAGTGATGCTCTTGTTCTGCGCGGAGGAAAGTCGTGGCTTCTCCAAGCGTGCGTCAGGTCGGGATTCTACTCCAGCCTCACTCCGTGGGGAGAGCTCTTAGATAAAGGTGGAGTCTTCCCCATTCCCTCGAGCTCCGTGGTCTGTCTTGCGCTGCAGGTGTACAGTTCAATCTGAAATGGAGTCTTTAACACAAATGTTAACTTTTATTTCAGTGACTTCATTCATGAAGTGGTTCCCACACTTTCTGTGTCAGGAGCTCTTTGCTGGGTCGCCGACTCCAGCCCCACATCTCCCCATAGGAAGTCCTTCGGTTGGGGTAGCCCTGTATTTGTTCTTTAAAAACTGTCCATCAACCCCCAAATTGCTTAAAGAGTCCAAACCAACCTTGAGGCATGTTCATGTCTGACTTCATCCCTATGTTTGTTTTCTTTTAATATATTTGAGGTCTTTGTTCTGGCCTGTAAAACTTTATATAACCTTTTTCCTCCCTCTCGGTGCTTAAACCCTGTAACCTTTTACATTGCCCTGCACCTCCCTTTGGAGTCTATTTCCATGGCAGATCCAGACCTTCACAGCAGAATGTGTTTGGCTGCTTTGCTGGTCCTGCTGCTGGGCGGGAGGAGAAAAGTTGTATTTGGCAAACCTGTCCATCCCAGAGCGATGGGGGTTGATGATCTTAAAGGTCTTTTCCAACCTAAATTATTCTATGGTTGTATGGGTGCAGCAATAACCATGCATTTGGGGGCTTCTCACCTCCGAGAGGGCTCTTCTGGCCGCTCCTCAGTGGGATCGAGTGGTTGGAAAGATGCAGGGAGAAGAGCAAAGGCTCTCTGCTGCTCGCTCGCCCTTCCCAGCTGTTTCAAGTGTGATTGAACCTGTTTCAGGGCTTTTAATATAATGAATCTGAACTCAGCTCTGTTGTGGCTCCCTAAACCATTACAATAAAGTTACATAGGGAAAACTAAAGCCATTTTTTAGTCTTAAACTGGAGGGGCATTGTCTCTGACGTTAATGAGATGCTGATGCTGCATGCTCCAACTGTTCCCCTGAATAAATCCCCTGTTAAGCCAAGCATGTGAAAATCCAGGCGTCAAGTCCCCTCAGCAATGATTACTTCAGAAAATAGGAGTCATCCCGTATTTGCGGAGGGTTTCTTGAGTTTTGGCACCCTACGCCAGCAGGGTCTCGGATTTTCATGGAAAAAGCTTATAAGGCAGCATCCCTGTGCCAGTGCGGTGGGAGCGGGATGGGGGCTGCGGTGGGTTCCCGGTGGCTCCGGCAGAGCGATGCCTCGTGCAGTGCCAGGAGCAGAGCCAGCCAGGCTCCTGGGTACTAGCAGCAATGATTTTTTATTTTTTTTTTTTGTACTGCTTTGATTTCTTGGAATGGACTTACAGAATGTGATTTCTCCAGGCTGAAAGTTTGAGGCCGGTGCTGCTTTGCTCTGGAGCGGTGGCTCTGCTTGCTGGGCTGGGTCCCGTATGAAATGCCACGAAGCACAAAGTGCCTGGCTTAGTTTCTTGGCTTTAATACCCGCTCTAGTCTTTCCTTCCACAGCACTGAAACGGCCCTGACGACACCGCCCCAGACCGAAACCCCACGTTTTGCCCTGCATCTGCAAAGCCAGACCTTGCCCGCGGGCTGGCTGGTGGTTTTGCTGCTGCCGGAGGGCATGATGGGTGTGAAAGCTCTTGAAACGAAGCTATTTCAGGAGCCCACAGGGTTCATCTCCTGACCCCAGAGCAGGGATCTCTGCCAAGGTATGAAGGCAGGTGGGACTGCTGCGTGCCTGCCCTGAGCATCACTCGCTGCCAGCCAAGGCCGGGGGGGGGGGGGGGGGGGGGGGGGGGCAGCGCCAGGCAGGTGAAAGGCAGGAAAATGTGCAGTGGAAGTAGTTTAATCTCTGTAGGTGCTGCTGACTTCTAAATAAACTAAATAAATCCTAAATAAATTGGAGAATGACTCGGGCTTTGCTACTGGCACCTTTGGGGTGGTCTTGTTTTAATTTGTAAAGATAAATCTAAATAAACTGAAATCCTTGTGTGGAGGGGGGGACGCTGCGAACTGTTGGCTGGCATCTGGGCAGTGCTGCTGGTGCTGCTGGTGCTGCTGGGCCAATCTGCCCCGTGTGTGCGGCGTGGCCAGGAGGGAAAGACAAGTGCTGGGAAATGATGGAAAGGGATGAAGGACAGAGGAAGGAAAGGAAAAGAGGTGAATTAAACTGAAGGAAAACTAAGGAAGGGTAAAAAAAGAGAAGGCTTTTGAACTGTGCTTGTCTCAGTGGGACTGGTAAAAACATCAGCACAGGTGGAAGAAGAATACTGGTGGGAGCAAAAGCACAGGACCCTGGGGGTCTGGTTGTGAGGATGCAGAGCGGGTCCAGGAGAGCCCTGGGGACCACGGTCCAGGGCCCTGGGGGGCGAGCGGGTGGCTCACAGGTGCTGATGGAGGCGATGCTGTGTTGGCCACGTATGCCGGGGCTGAACAATTCTCCAGATGAGATGACAACAGATTTATAACCATAAAATCCCAATCCTGGGCGGAAGAGGTGCAAGGCAGAACAATAGCTGGAGCCTGCGAGGGCGGCGGGGGACACAGGCACAGGGCCCCGCTCGTACCCCACCCCGCAGCCCTGGGAGGAGCTGTTTACACAACCCTGCCGAAAAAGCCCATGAACACTGCTTGTGTTTCCAGTGTGGGATCGACTGGGGCTGCAGGTGATTGGGAGAGACTTGTTTAGTGCAGCTCTTGTGCCAAAAAAAAAAAAAAAAAAAAAAAAAAAAGAGCATTAAAAAAGCATACCCCCAAGCCTCGGCCAGGATAAAGCATGCACGAGCAAGCGGGTCCAAAAGCAATTAGCGCTTCTTGCAGCCCAACGGGTTTCTCCGTTCCCGCACCGTCGGGTGGGCTCGGGCTGCCTCCCACCGCAGGGATGCTGCATGGTCAGTGTCGGTGGCACCACAGGGAACCTGGGCTCTCCCCTCCCTCCCAGCCACACAGCTCTACTGCTCTCTTTTCCCCCTCTCCCCTGTGCTGTATTTGCCTTAGATCTAAGCATATGTATCATTTCCTCCCTTGCTTTGCCCTGCTGCCAGTATTAAAGCGGTTTCCCATATTGCAATAAAAAAAGCCCCCACAATCCAGCCCGAAGGAAAGGAGCACATCCTGAGCTCACCCCAGCGCTCAGCCCCCCACTGCACCCTGCGTGGGCTCCTTCCCCCTTGGGTGACACATCCCAGCCCCCACACCCCACGCTCAGGGCACAGGGTCCCATGACGCCCCAGCCCCGTGCCCCCCGCAGCTGCCTGAGCCACAGCCCCCCCAGCAGCCCTGCCAAGCCTGGGTGCAGCTGAACAGCCCTGGGAAGGGATCTTTTCCCAATTATTGCTTTAATTAATGGCAGCAAAGCAATGGCTCTAGGAAAACTTTGCATTTGGAGATGGTGAAGAAAAAAAGCTGCCACTCATCCGTGCGTCCTTCAAGTCCTTCAAAGGAAATTGCAGATGGGGTTTGTTGACTGGTTGGTGTTTTTTTTTAAGGATTATAGTGCTTAAGTCCTGCAAAAAGAAAACAGATGGAGAAGAAGACAATTTAAAAAACAAGCCCAGCCCAGAGCCGTGGGGAGAGGAGCGGCAGAGCGGCTGGGCACAGCATGCACCCGTGGCCTCCAAGCGCCCAGTAACCCTTGCAGGCGGTCAGCCTCACCCAACGCACACATATGTATGTGTGTGTAGATATATAAATTAAAAAAATGACTAAATTCAACTATAGATATCATATATGTCATTCATATATACATATCTAAAACCATATTCAATTTATAACTTTCAAACTAATATAAAACGTTGACATGTGGTTCATATTTAATATATAAAGCATGAATTTTGCATTTTGTAAGTGCAAATGTAAACATATATAATCAGCTTGTTTTAATCCATAGTATTTCAATTTTAATGTATGACTATATATAGAAATACTTAACTATTGCGTTACAGTAATGAAAACCTCATTATTTTTTGTTGTTGTTGTTGGGTTTGGTCTTTTCTAGTTTACAGCCTTTCTATTCAAAAAACTCAGGGTTTTTCTCTGATCCAAAATCCTTTTTTTTTTCCCCTCACTTTTTCAGCTTTCCGTGTATTCGGGCTGGATCCAGCAGCCTGGCAGAGGGCGGCTGCTGCTCCGTGCCCCAGGCTCAGCCAGCAGCAGGGCTGAGCGGGGATTCCCAGCGGGCGTATGCACAAACACACCTATGGAGAGAGATATAGATGTACGGATTTATTTATGTGGAGATGGGCCACGGTGAGCTGATGCTCCTGGGGGTGCTGGGAGCAGCCAGGCAGGGGCTTCCCCCCCACTGCCTCTCGGGTGCCCCCGTGGGCGTGCAGCCCCCTTTTATCACACCCTCCCAAGTCCCCTCCCAAGTTTGCAGCCATCCCAAGAAGATTGTTGTAATACCAGGCGAGCATTGCTTTTTCTGTTACCTGTAAATGAAGGGCTGTGCAGCCCCAGGTGTCTGCACGGTGCTTTCTGCTCTCGGCATGGGGCTGCAGCGTTGCCGCTCCTGCTCTGTCCCTGCACGCACCGCACGAAGTCCTCCAGAGGAAACCCTTGCTGTAGCCTCATTCCCTTTGAATCTCTATTTACCATCTCTTATCTCCTGGTGGGTTTTTGTTGTTTTTTTTTTTTTTTTTTTTTTAAATACTATTTGTAGTAAATATCCTCAACTTGAAAAAGGGTTGAGATGCACATTAGAGAAAAAAAAAAGCCCGAGCTATATAAAACTAATGCATATGTCAGCTTTCATCTAATGTCAATTAAAGCGCGGAGCATAAACAAATCATTAATATAAAGTCCTTGGTAAAAGCCTTGTTTTCAGTGTCTCACAGCCACCATAACCTCACTTACAAATAATCATCCCTGTTCTCTCCCGCCCTCAACCCCCCCATAACTGCTCTTATTGACAAAAAGAGATTAGCTCTCCCGTGACCAGCACTAATACCCGGAAGGCCTCACCGTGCCCCCAAACTGCTGCCAAAAGGAAGAAATAATACTAACAATAGTAAGTTTACAAAACCCACCCAGCCCTGGTGCTGTCCCTGTGTGAGAGCCCCTGTGGGGCAGAGACGCCGGTGAGCCACAGCCCCCCGAAGATGCCGGCTGATAAAAGCCAGCCCCAAAGCTGTGCCCAGGGGAGCGGAAAGGAAACCTGTCCAGGTCGCTGGGGGCTCACCCCGACCGCTGACACCACTTTGGTCACCAGCATGCTCTCAGGGGTTTCTTTCTTTATGATTTTCAGTTTTCAATGTCTTGAGTGGGACAAGGACCACCCTCTACCTCCTCTCACCCTTCTGCATGGCATCAGAAAGCTCTTCCCCCCAGTCAGGCACCAGGACCTCGGCAAAGTCTTTCCTCAAGGTATATGAAAGACTTGATACAAATAATTCCCACGTTAAACTGCCACTTCTCTGGCCCCTTTTCCTTCGACACCCTGGGCAGGCACCCAGCAGAGGGTTGGCAGCAGCCGGGAAGCTGCCAGGGGGCCAGTGCCCACAACCCACCACGGGGAGAGGAAACCTGGTGAGACACAGCACCGACCTCTTTTCTTTTTAAACTGGTTTTATTCTACACAATTTTTTTAAACAACATTCATAAAACATTAATTACAAAAATGTGCTAATATGGGGTAGGTTTTTGTTTTTGTATACCAACAATCAGAAATTCACATTTTGAAAGGATAGTCATTTAAGACACACATTCAAATACTTTACTTCCAGATACAAAATTTTAAGGGAATATAAATCGCTTACAAGGAGCAGATGTCAAAAAAAAAAAAAAATAAAAGGAATAATTTTAGACTTCAGGGTCTGACTTTTGCATCGAATTGAGTGGCTGCTGGCTCTGCTGGTCTGCCCAGGGCGCCCAGCAGCCCCGGGCACTTCGCAGGACCCAGTGCAGAGCCATGCACGGCTCCTGCTGAGTCAGAGCTGGGAGCACAGGGAAAAAACCAAAAATGGGGTTGCAAAGCTACTGATGGTGCTTGCAGCCTTCTGCTGAGTCTTTCTAGTAGGTACAGACACCACGAGGGTGAGCATCACCAGCACATCGGCAGGGCAAAGCAATGCGTCCTGCCCTGGAAACCCGTGGGCAGGATTTTTTCCATCGGTGCTGGAGCTGATGCCGCCCAGGACAGCCCCGGACAGCAGCAGGGCTGGGGAAAGGCACGGCATCGGGATCCACTGACCGGCATCGGGATCCACTGACTGGGGGGTGATGGCAGCAGGCTTGGAGGTCTTGCTTTAAAAAAAGCCGTCTCCTGGGTTACCCGAAACGGCCAGCATTCAAGCCTCCACCTCGGTGCTCTTATGTGGAATCAGCTCCAAAATCCACCCATCCGAAAGCAAATATTTGGCTTCGTCCTGCTGGATTTCAGGGCAGGGGAGGGAGCACGGGGTAATTTCCTAATTGCCCTCAGCCTCCCCAGAAAAGTCCTGTCTCTGGCTTGAACAGGTTCAAATGGCTGAAATGGGATATGCTGGGAAAGTTCAGGCCTCGAGAAGTCGTGTTCTTTCCCAAAATGATTTGAATGGAACCCAAGTGCATTCAGGCAATCTGGCCATCACCAGCTAGAAGCAGAGCATCAACGCTACACAAAAACCTGCTCCAGTAAACAACTTGTATTACACGCCACAATTAAAAATGTACAAAAAAGAAGAAAAAAAAAAAGCTTCATTCCTTAGTAAAATAGACAATAAGTCTTGCCTCTAATGCTACAGTTAAGAGCTACACTTGCCTTGCCAGTTGGAGGTGGACGCAGGGTGAGTGTTGGGAAGTATGTTACAAAAAAAGGAGAAACTTTAGAGGTACAAAACCTCCTTCCAAAGCCATGTTTTGCAGAAAATGGGAGGGACTGTGTCTTTCCTCTCCTGCCTTGCCCCTGCCGGGAGCAGGGACCCCAGCCCCGCTCCTGCGGTCGGCGGTGCTGGTGTTCTGCCACCACGGTGGCAGGGCTGTGGTGGGAGAGGAGATGCAGAGCCGCTCGCAGCATCCGTCCTTGGTGGGAGCACTAAGGGCATTGCAACATCTGCAAAAATAAAACAGCAAAACACCCACAAAAGGGGTTGTGCAGGATAAGCCCGCCAAAGCCCAGCAATAACCTCGCTGTCACCAGGACTAAAGTCTGCAGAGCTGCTGTGCCAAGCTGATACAGCGCCCGGAGCGATGCTCGCCCCTTGGCCATGGGGAAGGTCACCCCTGCAGCCACCCCCAGGGCTCAGCTGCAAAGCCCACTCAGAGCTGCGCAGGGATGGCAGCTCCATCCATCCCCACGGCTGCTTTCCTTCCAAGGGCTCTCGAAAAGAAAGGGAACAGCTTTATTCCGTTGCTTGCTGGTGGAGCCCCTCTACAGCGCCAGCTCCATTCCCACCCGGCATTACACAGAGAACATTGGAGGAGTATTTCAGGAGCACTGGTCAGTCACATCCTTCTCCCCACAAGTTACAAGGGCAGCTGAGATTTAAGCAAAAGCACCCAAAAGAGCTGCCCGAGTGCAGGTTTTTGTGGCAGAAAGGCAGCAGCTCTGGCAGCGGGAGGGGGCTGCCCCACTTGCCTTGGCAAAGGAGCTGGGGCGTTCAAAGTCATTCCAGTTGTCTGCTTCCAGCTGGATAAGGAGAAGCAAACTGCCAGCACGAAAATTATTGAAGCTAAAATAACCAAGGTAACCCCCAAAACAAAACTGTTGGGGACAGAGGCATGTGAAAGCTGGTAACAGTTTGCAGTGAAGGACGGAGGGACGGCAAGGGTCTCGGTTCGGTCTGTCCCCCTCTGCATCCAGAGGATTTGGGCCAAGTTCACTTTTATTCAGGTTGTTACTCTGAGGATGGCGTGGCCACCTATAGATGCAGATGTCAGCCACGGTTAAGATCCACCCTAAGCCTCCTGAGATGCTGAACCAGAATGATCTAAGCAAGCGTAGATGTGATCCTCAGCACCAAATCAGACTGCCCAGAGCAAATCGCTCTTAGCACCAACGTACCAACGCCAAAAGAGACCCTCTATTGCCGTGTAAAATGTCCCTGTGGCACTGTCATGCATGGGAGAGCAGGAATGTCCTTGCCCAGCTGCAGGCCACCTCCCTGTCCTGGCTCCTCTGGCCCAGGCAGCTCAGCCTGGAGGGTTACAGAGCTCCTCAACTGCCAGCGCAGCCAAACTGGCAGCCCCAGACTACCACCGTGGTGGGAGGCAGAGCCAAAATGTCTTGAAACTGGGGGTCCCCAAATCCCACGGTACCGCACCACACCTGCAGAAGCCCTCAAGCTTTGATGGCAATTAGGTTGTGGCCTTCCCACAGCTTCCACAGCGGGGAAATGTTGGGAAACGTTCCACGAGTGCCCGGAATTTGTTGAATTTAAGCTATGCGACTTCGAAGCGTGCACTGCCCTGGCTGCAGGACCTCAGGGCAGGGCACGCTGCAATGAAGCAGCTCCCGCAGATTGTTCCAGCTTGGTTTCACAACTCACAAAAGCTCTAAGCCATGAATCATGGCACTTCCCAGGCAGCTCCTGCAGCTGCTGCTCTGCTAGCCTTCCTGTCACTGGGACAACCGCCCCCCCAGCTCGGCTGGGCTGTCCCGCTCCATCCCACAGCCAGAGCGAGAGGAGTTAAACCCAGCGCCTCACTCTGCAGCAGGGAAAAAAAAAAAAAAAAAAAAAAAAAGAAAAAAGAAGAAAAGACAACAACTTGGTTTTGGACACCCTCAAGCTAAAGATCTAGAGAGGCAGCCCCAGCCAAGCCCCAAGCAGGGCGCTGCTGGGACACGTCCCCTGCTTGCTGTACACTTACATAAGGCTACGCGCACGCCTGCAGCTCTCCAAACACCCCGGGCATGGGGCAAAGCTGGGCCCTCCCCAACCCCTTCCACCCCCTTCCCACCCGAGGGACTCAACCCACTCCAGTGCCCTCGCTGGCTCCCAAAACTGGCCAAGCCTGGAGTGTCAGGCTCCACCTTCCCCTGCCGCAGCAAGGGAGCAGGGCAGGAATCACAGCCCAGCACTTGCAGCAGAGGGAGAATTTTTGGGTTTTTAATTAGAAATCTGAGTAAAAGGTAGTTTTTGCCATTAACGCTGCCCCCTGCTCAGCCCTTGCCTGCCCAGAGGAGGACATGGATGTGCTGGGCCAGGAGGAGCGAACCCTGATGGGAAGAAGCAGGAGGGGCTTGGGGATGAAGCTTTTTTTCACAACAGGTAGGGACCTATGTGGTGTCATAGCACCAGACTACAACAGGCTAAAAGCATGTTTTGGAGACCAGTGCAAGTTCTCCCTGTTTATAGATCACCACAATCCCACCTCCCACATGCCATGCCACGAGTCTGCAAAAATTCTTGCAAGCTGCCTGATACTCAAGGGACAAACCACACACAGATCAGCAGCATTTAGCTGACAAACAACCCCCAAAATACTCCTCTTCATGTTGACAGACTGCTCCAACCTTTGCCCTTCCTGTTCCCATCTGTGTTTGCAGATGAGGTGAACCTTTCATTGCTGTTGCTCAAACACACCTTCCCCCCAGCAGGATCTGCCCTCGTCTTGACCAAGGGCAGGATCTCAACCAGACAAAAGATGCTGAGAGTGGGTTGGGGAGGCTGGTACCAGACATTGGATCAGGATAGGATGAAGGATGGATTCCTTCAACCAAACTCGGGTGGCCCTGAATGCACCTCGTCACTCGAAATCTCCTAGACAGTTGATAATAAAAGCTGAGGGCAAAGACCAAAACTCAGGGGGGACAGATGTGGGCACCACCATCCCCCCTGGGAAGAGCACTGGCTCCTGGCTGGCACAGAGCTGGGCTGATGCCACTGCAGCATTAAATATCCATTGCACTGGATGCAGGCTCCTCCCGGGGCAAAGACCTCTGCAGGCAGGTGCAGCATTTAAGGCAAGTGGAAATCTGTAGAAATTTGGGATTAGAACCAAAAATTGCCTAATGAGCCAGAGAGGTTTTACCGCAACGAAGTCTTGTGCAAAGCTGGGTGCAGTCATCAGAGGGCTCTGCCATGCAGCCACTCGCTCAGGCCAGACATGGATTTGAGGCAGCTCTGCTGGTCCTCTTGCTGCTCTGAAGAAGCTACTTCTTGAATTTAAATCCCTCATAATCTCTCCTTCGGGGGACATTAAGGTCAAAAACATGATTTAAAGAACCCCCGATGTAATAAAAGCCCCAAAACTCACAAAAGAAGTTACGAAGCAATACATTTCTTCCCTTCAGCTGTCAGGTGACTTTGAAGATGCCTCACTGCCAACACTCCCACCTGAAAAGCGTCACTTTAATGCCCTGCCCTAGGCTAAGCCTGGCAGATCCCACCGCAGCTGGAGCCAGGGCTCTGTGGTTCGGCTCCCCACAATGTATGGGTGTATGCATGCCCTAAACCGAGCCCCGGGGCAGCAGAGCCGTAGCAGATGATGCAATACGGCCAACGAAGGGTAATAACAGTCACAGGAAAGTGTATTGAAGAAAGAGATGACGGGACATCTCATTTTATAGTCATAAACAGACACGTCACAACACACCAGTTAAACTTCTGGCTCATACGGGGACAGAAGGGCCACAAGACCACAAGACCTTACAATGCATTAGCCAACACAGATTACAAACAGGGCCAGAGGGGCATGCAGGATCCTGAGCCTATTTACAACGGTCCCGCTGCTGCCCGCGGGAGGGGGCCGCCACTGAAACCAAGTTTCCACAGCAAAGATTTGTCTCGGTGTTACAAACCCCCACACTTGCCTGGGGACCAAGGGATGATTCCCATGGCACACGTCCCTCTTTAGGCTACTCATTTTTTAATGGTAGGTGAATTAAAAATGAAAACCCAATGAAAGATGGTTTTGCAGCCAGGATGAATGTGAGCTTTGTTTCTTGCTCTCTCCTGGGTTGTTACTCCCAGGAAAAGGTACCCCGGTCCCAGCCGGCACCTCGTTCGGGGACCCACCGGGGCAGGAGGACTTCCCTTGCTCTGTGCCATGCTCATTAGCGATGCCACGCTCATTAGCCTGGAGATGATTAATTTCTACACAAGGCTGAGCTCTGCCTTCACTCTGTGTGGTGGGTACCCACGGGCTGGGTGATTTTCTTGAGCTCTTTCCCCCCAGGGATGGCACTGACCCTGCACAGCAATGCACAAGCTACAAGTTAAACACTGCCGGGGCTTTTAAACCTTCTGGAAACGCTGGGCTTCCCCCGCCAATACTGACTCGTGGTTATTGCTGCATAATACACAACTGGCCCCGCAAAAGAGCGGTGACACCCTGTGCCCTGAGCCAGCTGCATCCCTGCACCTGCAGGTGCCCCTACGCCCAGCAGCGAAGCCACTGCCCAGCACGGAGAGAACGATGCCACGTGGGGCTCTGTCCCAGCGCTGCGTGCCCTGATGCCTCCCAAACGCCCGACTCATCGGCTTGGCCACGGTTTTCACCTTGCAGAGCCAGCCGCCGTGGGCTGCGCTGGGAGCTGCCCCTCTCCTTTGTACCTCAGGAGCCCAATCGCTAGTTGCTGGATGAAAAAACGGAGGCAGCAAGTGGCCAAGGGACCTGCTGGTCTTGTCCAGGCATTTTTAAGGCATGTTTTGTAGAAGGATGCTCCCACGTGGCTCCGTCTGATGAGGGTGGCAGCCCCCGAGCTGGATGAGCTCCCCATCGTCCCAGCTGCAGCTCCCTGGGTGTGTGGGAGAGCAGCAGAAAAAGAGGAGAGAAGATTAAAGCGGGACTCGCCGACCATTTATTTGGTTTGTGCATCGGACTAAAGCAGTGTTTCCTCCTTCAGAGCTGCTGGCTCCCAAACAGCCTCTGGTGCTGGACGGGAAGGTGGCTGCCTGGCTTGGACATGACACCGGAGGAGAAGGACCGACAGCTGCAAGGTGCAACAAGCTCCACCTGCTTCAGAAAGGCATTAATTAGCTGTAAACCTCTGTCGTGATGTATAGAAAACTGGGGAGAGGAGCAGGAGATCGATCAAGTTTGAATCCTGGTGAGAGTTCTCCTTAGAAAAATGGGTTAGAGGAAAAAAAAAAGGTGGCTTTGAAATCAAAACTGTCCTGAAAAAGAGCGTTTCTGCTAGTTAAAAGCCTTTAACTAGAAGAACTTTTTGTTGTTTGTTTTTTTCCTTTACAAACATAGTGCATCTGCGATCATTTAGAATCATGGTCCATCTAGAAAAGGGCCTGTGCTTGGGCTATGGAGAGGCTGCTGGTGGCGACAGTGTGGCGAGCGGCATCACATGTGTGCTTTGGAGGCGTCACACGTGTGCTTGGGAGGCGTCACATGTGTGCCTCGGAGGCAGGGCAGCCGGGCAGCAGCTCCCCATTCACCACTGCCTCCGAGACCAGCATCTTGTCTTTGCCAGAATCCAGGCGCTGCTTCTTCAGCATCCTCTGATGGACCAGCGGGACAACGGAGAGCACCAAGCCACCGATGATGGGGGGGACTCCGGCAAAATAAAAGGCCGCGTCGTAATTCCCAAAATAATCATTGAGGTATCCTGAAAGAGAACAACAGTGGTTATAGACATGTCAGTCTGACTTGTCTGCTCCCTTAAGTGAGAGCTGCAACTTGCTTCAACCACCAGAATTGCGGAGATTTGGGTTTTTAAAACAATCTTTTTTTTCCATGGCATTCCTTGGAGTTTTAATGCCCTGGATTGAAGGATGTGAACAGCCAACATGGTGTAGCGAAGAAGCTGAGAAGGAAAGCCTCAGCCATGCTCCGTGTTTAACCAGAGCAGGACACAACCAGACCCAGCTCAAACAACCCCACATGCAGGCTGAGACAGTGTTAAACAACCAGACATTTTGGGTGGCTTTTCCTAGCGCCTTCCCGGCCAGGAGGCAATAGGAAAAGCAGGCAGGGGCTGTTCCTCTGCGGATTGCCTCCACCTGGAAGCCCCACTTTGTTTACAGGTACGTTATCGGCATGGGGATGTCGGCTGAGAAATACATGCTGCCAGTTCCAAACTAACCGATCCCTTAAAAACCAATGAGGTTCTGCACTTGTTAGCTCGGCAAGTTCTGACACAGCCAGGCATCCCTGGAGAATAACACATCGCCATTTATTGGCACTGGAAAATCCCTCTGAGTTCTCTGCTGCACAGACGTTTGCCTGAGGATTACGGCCAGGGAACGAGCCCCTTCAGCCAGCCCCGTGCCCAGCAAACCCTCGCAGTGAGACGTTTGCAAGCCCCACGTTCCTTCCCAAGGGCGTCAAACTGAATTTTGCTGCCAGAAGCAGAAAGATCAGAGGTGCTTATACAGCTTTAGCTTATTCAACAGTCCAGGGGCTGAACTCGCCGATTGGCAATTAGTCCCCAGATATCTAAAAGGACTTCTAGAAAACTGGTATCTGCCAATTTTTAGCTCGGCTTCAAACAGAATTCAGTTAATGTGATCTTGGGTTGCTCTCACTGTTCCCCTGCTGGTCATCTTTCATCAGCCTGAAGAAAGGCCCTGAAATGCTACAGGACGTAGTATGGACTGATGCTACCTCTGTACTTGAAACCCCCACGTGACATGATAAGCCATAAAATTCAAAACTGTATGTCTGGTCTCATGCCAAATTACCACCATGGGTGAAAGCCTCTACAAGCATCTGCTCCCTCCCAACAGCTGGCTCCAGGTCCGGCACCGCGGTGCTACCAACCTGCTATCGGCGTACCCGCGGTCATGGGCACAGCCATCAGCCCCATGAGGTACCCTATGGCCTGGGATGCCTGCATGGGCCCCACCAGCTCGAAGGCAATGGGGGCCATGATGGTGGTGAAGAAGCCATCACAAAGGCCGAGGAAGAGGCAGATGACAATGACGCCCTCAAACCCTTGGCACTGGGGGATCATCATGCACAGGATGCCCAACAGCATGAAGGATGCAACCTGGGGAGACAAAAGTGGGCATGTCAGCGGGGTGCAGGATGAGTGGGGATGTGCAGCAGGAATTGTCTCATGAAGATGACGCTGAACAAGTCACTGACATTGCCCCCTCCTCTGGACCCAGCAATGCCATCCATCCTCTGCTCTTGTCTCGGAGAGGCCCTTCAAAATAACCTTTTAAGAAGCTTTAGGAAGGATTAGCTGCTGGATTAGCTGCTAGATTTCAGCAGTTTGTTTTTCAAAAACCACAAGAAGGTGAGAGGGTGTCCAGCAGTTTGGGAGGAGTTGGGACCACAGAGCTGGATTGCTGAACGAACACTGAGACCTCAGGTCAAGTGAGTAACGAGATCTCTGTAACCCTTCTACAATAAATTGTCTTCGCTAACAGCAGACAAGGGTGTGAGGTAATGGTCAGTAAAGGATTTGTGATCTGTGGTTGCCAGTTATTAAGCAGAGTGTGGACACTGATTTAGGGGTGCTGTCCCCTCACCCGCCAGCAGCTACGCGGTGGGTTGGACACAACATACCTGCAGGTAAATCTTCTTCAGCCCGGGAATGCAGTCACCAATACGGCCTGAAACCAAGCGCCCCAGCCCTGACATGGCCCCGAGGCAAACCAGGAGGATCCAGTCCTTCTTGGTTTCTTGAAATCGCTTCTCCACGTATTTCACCTAGGATGGAGGGAAGGACACAAGGACGTGAATCGAGTAAGTTAATCCCTCTCATATCCCGAGAAGGCACAAGGCTTCCCGCAGAGGGCTCATGGCTCTGGGGTGGTTGTGTGACCCCCACACCCACACCACGCTGACCTGCACACACCGCCTCCACCCGCCCCAGACCGTACAGCCCCCGCCTCTCCTGCTAGCGATGCTGGTCCTCAGGAGCTGCGACCGCCCTGCCCACCCTGGCACAGAGGGCAACAGAGGCATCAAAAAGCTGTCTCCTCCCACCACTAGTCCTGTTTACAGGACGTGCTTGCAGCAGTTTCTTAGCTTCGCAGCTTTTGGTGGCTCTGTCCCTACTGCCTGCCTCCACCTCCCCACCTCCCCCGCGCTCGCATGGAGGAACCCTTCCACCCCGAGCCAAGGGACCTCCCTCCCCTTCCAGTCCCAGCCAAGGCTCTTACCAGGTTCATGTAAGGTACGAGATATCCCAGCACAGCAGTAGCAATCCCAAAGGCCCAAATCCGATAGGTCTTTCTCCGGAAAACCCTCAAGTTAAAGTACTTGCGTGTCTGGGACCAGCACTGCTGCCGCACGCTCCGGCTGCCCAGCTTGTCCTGCCCATCGTGCTGAGAGTCACAAGAAGGCGGCAGGATGGGCCGATAGGTCAGGGACAAGAATATCTGGATGAGCATTAAGGCACTGAGTACTTGGAAAGTGTGCGCCAGCCCAATGGCCTTCCCAACCATCTTCAGGAAGAAGGGGAGCGGCACGGAGATGAGGCAGCTGCCACCGGCCACGATGCCGTTGGCCAAGCCAAGGCGGCGCTTGAAGTAGTGACCAAGGATGACCAGCGAGGGCTGGAAGGCAAAGGAGCTGCCGCAGCCAAAGAGGATCCCGTACGTGAAATAACGAACTTCCAGAGACCTAGTGGGGAAAAAACCACATTGAGGTGGTTACGTTACGCAGAGGTAAGGGAGCCTTCACCCCCATGGTCCTGCAAAACCTGGAGTCAAGAGCCAGGCCCCGCATACCACAGGTGCTACACAGACAGTCTGACCTTGAGGAGCTTATTCCCTAGCCAAAGCAAGGATTATCCTCATTTCACAGCTGGCACATTAAATCTTTGGGAAAATGAAGTCTAGCTGGGCAGTGCTTTCTGCATAGAGGAGATGCCCTCCTTGGGAAGTTGACCGAACTTGAATGGTTTTTAAATTACAGCAAGCAAGATTTTTCTAAGGTAGGCAGGGTGGGTTATTTTTAGCTAGAAATCCATTTTTTTCCCACTGAAAGGACTAACTGAAAACATTCTGCACCCAGTGTTTGAAAGCAGAAGGCACCAACCCTGCTGGTTATTAGGCACTTAGGAAGGAAACATTGCACTTCTGCCCAGGCTTCAGGCTGGTTAATTAAGTTGCTCTTCTTTAAGCTCCTCTGGGAGCTTCAATTAGACAGTTAATAGAACTCATTTGTACCTTACATTGGTGGCTGCACTCGAGGAGGGAGCAAAATGGCTGCTCTACAGAACAGGTGGAAAGTCCTGAGAGCCCTTGGAAGGAGCTGCTTCCCAACTGCCAGCCCAGTTTTCCCAATAGAAGCAGCTGAGAAAGGAGCCTAAAGTTAGGCGGTGCAAATAGCCCATTGTGTTTCTCTCCAGATGAAGGATTTTTTTCTTCACCCCTGTGCAATACATTCAGCTGCAAAAGTCTGCCACAAAATGCTGCATGGGAGGAGACGGCAATGGGAACGTTTGGGCAGCTCACCCGGCAAGTGATGCTGCACAAACGGGGTCCTTACTCCAACACACAGAAGGACTTGTGAAATAGTGAGTGCTGTTCACGAAGTGAACAAGGAGACGGCAGCCCAGATCTAATGGAGCAGTTTGAAGTGGAGAAAACATTTACAAGCACATCATTTCTTCCATTACGCGCTCGTCTCTCTAGCTAGCCAAGCAGAAAGCAGAACGTGCTTGCTGTACCCAGTGGCTCAAAGACAAATGACTGTCATGAAAGGCGATTTCCAGCTACTCCAGAACGAAGCCACATCAGAGCCCCTCTGCAGGAGCCAGGCAAGCAGCTGGGCTGTGCAGCCTGTCTCCAGCCGCCCACGCACCAGCCCCAGCCATCTCAGCTGGGTCACACCAGCTTTGGTAGTGCCGCTAAGCTGATGTGGTGGATAAGTGGAGACAAATGCTGCGGTTCCCATCTGCTCCCTGTTGACGCTAAGACACCCCTGCATGAGACGGGGCTCCTTTTGGCCATGCTTTTTATCCAGGATTTCCCACCCTGCTCGCTGGGAATCAGCCAAGCTGCTCTCCGGTGGGAAGGGTGGTATTGTCTCCCTCGGCTAGTGAGGTCTCACATGGATAACGGTGTCTCCTGGGACGAGGAGGTTTCGCTCAGTGGCTGCCTCTCAGTTACAGCTCACCATGCAAACGGCCCTGGCTCAGCCCGGCTGGCAGAGGTTGGGGGATTTCTCTCTGTGGGAGAAACCAGGCAGAAATTGCAGCGGGGAAGGAGAGGCAGGTGAAAAGGGACTCAAATCCCACTACAGAACACTTAATGGTGCAGAAGAGGAGGGTTGGGGAGGCATTGGGGGGCATATGAAGACAGCCCTGCTGAACTGGCCATCACCTCCCACTCCTCACGCTAACATATCCCCCCTAAAACCGAGGGGAAGGTGAAGCGGGATTTCTCCCTTCTTAAGGGCGCATAAGAGCTGATTACGAGCACAGGGGACACCCGGTGCAAGACTGTGAAGAGAGGAAAAGCCGTCCCTCCACCCCATCCAGAAAACTTCAGCCTTCCCCAGAGCTCTGCTCTTCAGTGGATTTTGTTTGTTCAGTGTTTTCCATACAAAACTCCCAATGTTTTGCGAGTAGGAGGCACTGAGCGTGAGCTGGGCGCTGGGGTCCTGCTGGGCAGGCTGAGCAGCTGGGGGGGTTGGATCATCTCAGCACAGTGCTGGGACCACTGCGGCTCCGCCTGGACAAAGCAAACCACTTTTGGAGAATCGGGTGCGTGTAGCCCAGCCGGCACTGGGGGGGGTCACCTCCAGCTGCAGCTGGGGGAGTTGGCAAAGGGGACAAAAAAACAAGGCTTCTCCATTGTTCTGGGCGAGCAGGAGCCGCTAGCTCCAAATTTCGGGATTGGCCTTCTCCATCCAGATGGAGCAGTGCCAAAATCCCGCAGCCCCGCTGCTGCTCTTCCTCCGGCTCCAGCTCGGCTGTGCCGCAGGCAGCGTCCCTCGCTGCGGTCCAGCTGCGGAGGGGCTCTGTGCTCCCTTAAAGGCAGCCAAAGGAATGTGAACTGAGAGCGAGAAGGCAGCGAACGGGGATTTCAGCTCTGAAGCTCTCCTGGATAAAATATTCTTCTCTGCCTGTGCTGTTTGATATTTTTTTTTTTTAATTTTTTTTTGAGCCCAACATAACAAGCCACTGGCAGCGATGTGGTCCCCAGAGTTCTTTTCTTTTGCACAAACACTTTAGAAAAGGGGGGGTGGGGGGAAGTCCAAGCCTTGCTGATTAGAAGGAAAGCAAGATTACATGGGAAGCGCCTGCGAGCTCACTGCCAGGAGCCTGGGCATACTTTTCCTCAGGACCAACTGTACTTTCTCCGATAACTATTATCTTTTGAAATACAAAGGGGTGGCATCTGTGGAGGAAGGGTTCCTTCCACGCCACTGCCTGTGCCGCAGACCAAGACGGCTTTAGCATCCCAAGTGCCCTGATTGCAATCTGCCCTAGTCCCTGGGGCTTTGCCAGGTGGTTCAGAAGCTGTGACCCCCTCCCAGCGTAACAGGGGGGGTCCTGCAGCTGGGGACTCGGGGACCCATCACACAGCACACATCCACAGGGAATCAGGGCTGGGGCAAGCATGAGGCTCTCGCTGATGGAGGTCAAAGGCAGCTGGCATCCCATTGCCCTGTGCAGGCAGGGTGGGCCGGGAGAAGCACAGCGCAAGCAAGTCGCCCTCCGGGAAACTGTGTACTTGGCTTTAAAAATCCCACTTCTTGAAGCATTTTAATTAAAACAATATTGATTTGAACTGAAATCCAACCCAAAGCTATTCAGAAAAACTGGGGTAAATGATGCTTTGGAGTGTGTCTCCATATTGCCTTCGACACTCCACCTAACAAGAGCCGCATAAAGGACCACAGAGGTGACCTCTTTCTGTTCCCACAAAGATTTTTTGGGTTGGAAAGACTCTCATATCAAATCAGGTACACCTGTCATCCAAATGCACATCGCAAGCTTCTCCCAGCAGAAATTCATTGGCACAGGATCAGCTGTGGAAAACGAGGAGTAGCAATTGCCCCACATGCTGCAAACACCCGAGCCGGCACGGGAAGAGCACAAACTGCTCCAAACCCCATCCGCATCCCTCTCCCCAGCTGCCCTGCATGGAAACTCCCTCTTGCTAGGTGTAACCCACCAAATATTATTTTAACATTAATTTACTTTCAGTACCAAATATGAAATTAGTTGCAAAGAACTGTTTTGTCCACAAGCATCTCTTTGGAGCTGCCTGCAAGGAGCGTGCCAACTTCTTGCTGCCTGTTTTAAAGATCAAATGAAGGACCTGAGGGCTGAAATCTCATAAAATAAAGTCCCTCACTCAGGTAAAATTCGCTCTCTTGTTATGTAAGGACAAAAGAACAACTTGGTTCAACTTGGAGTGAAACAGGCTGAGCACACACGGGCTGCACGTGGGCTGTAGGGATGCCAGGAGATCTCTCCTCGGGATGGAAACCACCTGCTGTGCCCCAAAAGGCAGCAGCAATGTGTAGGGAGGGGGGTTGCAGGGAAAATGAGGAAGAGGAGCTCGCTGAAGGGCTGGATGGCCTCTCTGCAGACTTACTTGGTGAAGGAGCTGGAGAGAAGTCCAATGAAGGCGATGGCAGCTCCCGAGGCTGCCGTGGTCCTGCAGCCGATCCGGTCGGTGAAGATGCTGACGATGGGAGAGCAGAAAAAAATCATGCCCATGGCCAAGGAGCCGACCCATGCTAGGGAGAGAGAGAAGAAAGGCGACGGTCAGGGTGGGACATCAAACGGGGGCCAGGAAGGGAACAGTCAGGGACCAGCCCCAGCTTTGAAGGCAGTCTCGGCAGAGAGGCAGCCCCATCACACCCTTAATTAACAGCACAGCTCATAAGTAACACAGTTACCACCCATGCTGCCTGCCGGCATCACGGATGGAGTGCGATCTGCAGCGTCTCGCTGTTGGCCCGTGTGACAGCGGCACAGCCAGGTTTTCCCTTCATTCCCCTCCGCTGGGTTCACACGTGTGCTAGGGAAGCCGCCCAGCTTTCAACGCTTTTTTCCAACGGCCCTTGCTCTGCATGTAATGATGCCTCCACTGATGCCTCATCCACAGGGGACATCTCCACAGCCAAAAGCCTCCTGAGCTCCCCAGAGCCCTCTGCTCCCTGGCTTTGGCTATGAAGAGTTTCCTAATGTCACATAGAGCTCTGCGTTTCCAGGTACCCCACTCACCCGTCACTGCTGCCCCCCGCCCAGAGCCAGGGCTGCCTCACCTCCCACTTGTCCCACATTCAGCGGGATTTCCCCTTGCAGCTGAGCCGATGGGAGACACGCGGGTTGGGCCAGGTTAGATTATCCCCCAGGCCCTGCCAGGAGATGCACAAGAAGGACCGTGATCTCATGTTTCCTCCCAACCCACCTCTGGAGAAAACCACAGTCTGTCTGTCCGTCAGTCTTTTTTCAGAAAATTTTATTATTCACAGATTATTTCACCCTGTCATCTTCTCCCTGCCCTCCACCTTCTCTCTTTAATGGTTTCTGTGCCTGGTTTTGGGAGGAAAGGCAGGCTTTCAAGAAAAGCAATGTGGTAAGGAAAAAAATCTCAGTCTAACAGCTCTGAGGAGAAGCAAGAGGTCCCTCGGAGGGGCACGAGGCAGGGCAGGATGGATGGACAGACAAGGGGCCCCCAGCCCTACCCAGCACCCAAGCCGAGGGATCTCGTGGAGCATCTCCCAGCTCCAGGCACTGGCTCTAGGCTAGCAAGCATGATCTGCCCCACACAGACCCCAGGACATGTGCTTGGTTTTTTTATTCCTTTCTTAGGGTTGTTGGGATTTTTTTTGCACCCAAACCAAGCGCTCTGCAAACCCTTTTAGCACAGCCCCGCACAAAAACAACCCAAACTTCAAGAGCCATGAGATCTTCAGAAAATAGCCAGGTCCCTATTAAAAGCAAATCCTGGCTATATAACAGCCTCTCCAACCTCTGGCTTTCAAAATGGACCACACAAAGAAGCCCTCACTAGCTTGGGAAGAACTGACCCTTCCAAATTAATTATAAGTTTGCAAGGACCCAATTTACTCCAAAGTCTTTCTTAATAAATGCAGAGTGGAGCAAGAAAAAGAAAAGCAAGGGCTGCGCGGGAACGTTGTGGGACTCGCCAGGCTCTTGTCTCAACACCAGGCGAAATGCACAAGGGAGAGGGAGAGGGAGAGGACCCCCCTCTCCGGCTGATTTTCTTGGTTATAAACACAAGGCACAGTGTAATGAAAGTCCTTCTAATGGGATTAGGTGGCACAGCTCCAAAGAGCCGTCCAAAACAACTCCAAGAGGGGGTGAAGGGTGGGAGCAAAGCCAAGATGGGAAAGGCTCGTTAAATTGGATAATATACTTCCAGAAATGTTCCTTCTACTCCAGCCAAGGCAGTAAAACGTTAGATGGTCCCGTCATGTTTGAAGTTTGTTATTTTTGGAAATTACTTTAAGAAACGCGGAAATAAAAGCATAAAGCAAAGTATTAAATTTAAAGGGCCAGATTCGGATCTTAATAACCCGGAGATTTACATGCAAATAAGCAGTATCAATCTCTGGCCCCACAAATGCACACTCACCTGCAGAGATCAAAGCAAACCCAGGGCGAAAGGCTCAGCAATGGGCGCTTAAAAGCTCCTCCAGCTTTGGGTTTGTAAAAAGGAGATATCACTCAATTAAAATCGGTAAACACACACACACACACAAAAAAAAAAAAAAAAAAAAAAAAAGAGTCCCGTGGCAAATTGCTCTACCTTAGAGAAAGGGCTTACCACAAGCAATGAATAAAAATAGGCTTGGGGAAGAACATCAAGTTAAAATTAGTAAGAACAATAGCCTCACTTCCAGAGCGGGGTTTTGTCTTCCCAGCGCTTCCCAGCGAAGCCCTGGGAAGCCGGGAGGGCTGGGCGAGCTCCAGCGCTGGAAGGAAACCTCGGCAAAATCTGGGGGCAGGAGCAAGCCGCCCCAGCCCCGGCTCCGGCCCCGCTGTGATCCACAGGGACACAGCCCCCCGCCAGCTGGTGACTCGCTTTGTCCCCGCCGTGTTGTCCCAGCGTGACAGCAGCTATCGCCGTCCACCTGAGTCAGGGCAAGGCTGGGGAGCAGCCGTGGCAGAAAACCACGAGTTGGGGAAAAAATGGGGCTCAGGTGAAGTGTAGCCCCAAACCCACCACTCTGGACACGGAGCCAGAGTGCCTGGAACCGCCCCAGGGGATGAAGGGTTTGTTTTTGGCAATCTGTGTAATGCAGTAGTGAAGCTTCTCCTGGACTTTCCTTGACATGAAGGGCAGAGGCAGCCATTCCCCCCGTGGAAACCAGTCAGGGCTGAACCAGCTTGAGTCAGGGCTTCCCTTCGGCAGCTCCTCCGATGCTGGAGAAGTTGTGACTTGATTTAAAGCCCACAGGAAAAAAAAAAAAAAAAAAAAGAAAGAAAGAAAAAAACGGGGAATCTTTGCTTCTGATTTCCACGGGGTTTGGATGAGATGGTTAATTCCTAGCCCGGCCACACCTCACAACCCCATGTGGCTGATAACCTGGGTGAGATACTGAAGCACACAAAGACAAGCCCCCACAAGAGGCACTGAGCCTTATCAGCGGTGAGTGCGATCAAGCAGATCCTAAAAGAAACGATGGAGCGAATCCAGCTGAGGATGGGGTTGGAAGGAGCTCAAGAGCTGCGCAGAACTTGGACAGGAGTCGGGTTAAGACTTGATCGAGTCTCAAGGTGCCGTGAGTCCAACCACCCCCTGGGAGCGCCCACTGAAGGGGGCGGGTTTGGAGCTGCCTGACTGGGTGCCATGGGGCGGCCAGGCTGGCGACAGCCAAAAGACATCCCCCCGCAAGGGATGCCTATGCAGAAACACCACACGCTTCAGAAAACAGTTTTACAGTTAAAAAAAAAAAAAAAAAAAAGGGCATTTAAAGTACTCTCCTTTTGCAAGGGGGAGTGAAGATGACTTCTGAGCTGGGGGCTGGCTATATTAGAGGCGGCTCAACACGTGCTGTCCCTCCCCGATAGCCACCTCTCCGCTGACCCTGCTCGGCACTACGAGTTACACCAAAGCCAGCCACATCCTTGCCACCCTGCTCCCACCCACAGCCCCTCCTGAGGGCAATAAAGCAGCAGCTGGAGAGCCATGACCCCCCAGGTGCACACCCCCTACTCCTCTCCACTTTCTCCGGCAGCACCATAGGGGGCTGGGGGACAGCAGCAGCCCCAGCTGCCCCCTGAGCCCAGGCCACCTGCAGCCCTGGCTTCCTCCAGAGCTGATGGGACCTTCCTGGTGGTCCTGGAGATGCTCTGGGGTATGGGAAGAGCTCCATGGCTGGAGCACAGAGGTTGACCGAGGAGAGCATCCCACCAGCAGCCCTCCCACAGCATGATCACCCAGGGTAAAGCTCTGCAGATAGCTCCTTCCCACCTTGACTTAACCAAGATCGCCGAACTGCTGGCCTGTGGCAGAGCCAAAGCAATCTGGCCTCAACACGGACAGGGGAATGCCATGGCTGAAGACCTCCAAGGGTAACAGTGGTGCAGGAGATGTGGGTAACATGGCCAAGCCAAGCCTTCCTCCCCAGCACCACTCATTCTGGGCTCAAGACAGAGTAAAAACTGAGGAGGTGACCCATTTGCTCACCAGCCAAGCATCATCAAGCTGTGCCCACAGTGGAGCAGCTCTGGGACTGCGTGTGCCTTGGCCACCAGGTCGTCCTCCTACCAGTGAGTGACAATGCTGCTGGGGACCCCATGGCAGAGGAGGACTGGCACATGTGGGTCAGGACCTCAACGGGGCTGGCGATGCCGAGGGGCCACGGAGGGCTGTGAGCACCATGGCCACGTGTTCATGGCAGCAAGAGGTGGGCAGGGACCCCGGGGTTGGTCCAGGTGGGTCCCATGCACCAGACACCAGGTCAGCTTTCTTTTGAGCAAGGCCATCCCAAAAGGATGAAAAGCTCCTTCCTTGACGATATCTTCCTGAGCAGAAAAAGATTTCTGAGAGCAGAGCAAGGTGGGCGCAGGAAGGTGAGAAAAAACAACACGGGAAAACATCACTGCTCCGAGACGCAGATCCAAACCCCCATGGTATTTAGCTCATTGTTCCAAAAAACATCATTAAAAAACCCGTACTGCGTCGCACTTGTGGCCAAGCCTATTTGTTCCTTTAAAAATTAATCTCCAGGGAGAAAGAAGGAAGGGACGTCGCTCTCAGCTGTGCTTCCCCGCTGACCCAAATACCCTGGACTGGAGGGATCAAGGGCCAGGAGGTGACCTCAGATCCGCCGCTGGAGGAAGTGTCTTCCCTCGCTTCCCGCGGCTTCTCCTGCTCGCACCGCGCGGCTGGGACCGGGTGGCCGCTGGAGGGGACGGGGACATGCTGCAGAGGGTCACCTGCCCCAGGCACTCAGCACCGCTCAGAAAGATGGGGCAGCCAAAGGTGATCCACCTCCCACTCCCCAGCTGCACCACTCCTCCAAGAAATAAGTGATTTCTGGACTCGTGTTTTTGGGCGTCAGGGAAGCCCCACTAGCATGGCAAACCTTGTCACACGTCTTCCAAGCCCTTCCCAGCACCCCCCGACTCCCTTTTCGGGTGGCCTGGGAGCCCAAGGAACCTGGTGGCCCTGCCCACGCAGACACTGTGGGGAAGCGGACGGCTGCAGCCCCCGCCCCGCGGAGCTAATGTGTGCCGCCCACGGCACATCTGCAGCGAAAATGAAGCAGCTGTTTTATCTTCAGCTCTTACAAAGCTATTTGCGTCATCCTCTTGCTCACTCAAAGTAAAGCCTGAAACACCCCCAACGGCTTGGCCCCATGTGCTCAACACCCCCTGCAGACCGAGCCCATGCCGGGGAGGGTTGGTCAAGGCTTCAATAAAGGCAGACACAAAGTCACATCTGAGGAGGCCACCACGATGCACGGCAGGAAAGGAAATAAAGCTAAAGAGCAGCAAAGCGAAGCTGAGGAGCAGCAAAGTGAAGCTGGGGAGAAGCCAGGCTCCTCTGGATGAGAGGTGGTGGTGGAGCGGTGCGGTGGCAGCCACCGTGCATCACGTGCAGCTAAAAGCCAGATAAACTCATTAATTGTATAGCAAGTCCTGCTTGGTACCATACCCTAAAGCTTCAGAACAAAGTCCTCCTTTATCAGGTTTGACTGACGTCTCCCCCCTCCCTTTTTTTGAAAACAATTCCACAACAGCCTGAAAATTGGAATAAATGGAATTATTCAAGGCCAGGTCTGACTTAAGACCCTTTCAGTGCCCCGTTCTTGGCAGTATTAGGATGGACTAAGGAAAAATGTGAATGTCGTAGGAGAAGTGGCAGCTACTGTCGTCACGGCATGGTCCCATGACCATGGATAACGCAACAGCTTCTCAGTGACCAGACCCAGCAAGCATCCATCCAGTCTGTGCCTTAGAGGACTTTTAAAAAATCAGTTTTTAACTGGTTCAGGAGCACAGCAGGCTGGGAATGTATTTCGCTTTTTAAAAAAACACCACATCTCTCCTGATCGGACTTCTCTGCCTTCCCTCACTCTCAAGGACGCAGGGGACTTTTAAGACATGATGCCCAGGCCACCTCCTGTAACCACTAAGTGACAGATACCAGCTTATGTGAGAGAAAAGTCCCAATATTAGCTGCCCTGCGGCCACATTAAGTAGAGATGGAGACAAATCTGTGGTTTTACTTGGCAAGCAGCAGGCACAAGAGTGTTTGCCTGAGGTTCATGCGCGGAACATCTCGGAGAAACTCAGCCTCAGACACATTTTGCATCATTTCATTCCAAAACCATAAAATCCGACCCTGGTTAGAGCAAAATGGCGTTCAAGCTCGTGTCTGAGCCGCAGCACGTCCTCCCCATCCACAGCCCAGTTCCCGCTCGGCCTCTGAGGCTCCAGAGCAGGTCCAGAAATGCAAATTCTTGTGAAACCCATCCAAAAGCAACAAGGCAGCATGTGCTCTGCAGCTGAAACCCACCATGTGCCCAGCCTGGAGTTTTCTTCCCAGAGCTCCCCTCAGCAGGCTGGGAAGGTTTTTCTTCTCTGCATCGCCTTCTGGCATACAATTTTTGCGAGATGATTCACCTACCACACACTAAAGTTACTCAACAAATAGGAGCTACAGTTGCAACAACTTCATCCCAACATGGGCGCCCATCCACCATGTCCCATCCAAGTGTCTTTCCATGATCTACATCCTTGAGGAGGCTGGGGACCTTGTCACCCCAATCCCTCCTGAGGCTGGCTGACTCCAAGTGATGCTGGATCAGACCAAGCCTGCCCATGTCCCAGCTCCCTGGGTGAGAAGCCCAGTGCTGCACGCCCTGAGGGAAGCTCTTGGGTTTCAACTGTTATTGGCTAAAACCAGTGCCCTCAAGCAGCTCCTGCCCAAATGAACTGGCAGAGTCTCTTTAGTACTGGGGGGAAAAAAAGCACATCCCGGGGCCAAGCATCCCCCCCTTCCATCACACTGTCAACCTCACCAGCCCCTGGCTGTGTTTTAATCCACCAATTTTATGAAAAACAGAAAAGTTCCATTTTAATTGGTGAAAATTCCCTCCTCCCACCTGCGGAGCGCCAATCTGTAATTAGCCTTTCATGTAAAATGATGTTTATTCCTGACGGAGTTTATCTTGGCACAAACATGCGCTCAGAAATGTGCACACATTTGAAGACTCAAACCCTGCATTTAATTCTCTATCTGCTTGTTAATCCTCATTGTTCCCAAGCCCCTTTTCAAAACACACCCACAGGGAGAAGAAAGTATTTTTATACATATATATATATATATATATAAAAAGCCACCTTCCAGCATCAGGAAGACCAGCAGCGAGCGCAGCACTGCAGGCACCAGCCTGGGGTCCAGCTGCCCCACAGCTCCCAGCACTCACTCGAACGTGCGATGCCAAACCCAGGCCTTCCTCCTGATTTTTTCCATGTTTCCTTTTTTTTAATGTATTTTTTCTCCCTACCTGTGATGGCCCTCGGATGTCACCCCTGCAATGCAGCGTGACACCCGAAGGACAGGAGTGCCCATGTTTATCTGGCAGCTCAGCAGCGGGAGGGTGGGGGAAACACACTGGGGAAACCACCAGCAGTCCCCAGTCCCATTTTGGAGACCCTACCCTCGGCGAGGCAAGCAGATGGGGGCCAGACCCCAAGTGTCTGGCCTTATTTTCCTGGGCTTATTTTGGAGCAATTTGGGATTTACACACTCCTGGCGTGCAATGGCCACATCTCCTAGCATAGCAGCTCAGGGCTGGACCAGCATCTCCCAGGGATGTCCCAGCTGGGACTGGGTGACCAAAGCTGACCAGGTCTTTCCCCAGTCCAGCCCCAATAGCAGCACAGTGCCCCTCATCGGAGTGAGTGGTGAGAGCGAGGGCTCCCAAGCGGCTGCTCCAGGTTGCCCCTCTCTGGGTGACCACATTGCTTCCAAGAGGGCAACAAACACAGTATCTACCTTACAAAGTGAAAGGGAGAACAAAAGGTCAAGGTCTGGGTGAGGGTCAGGGTCAGGATCAGGATTAGGGGTTGGGTCTAGGTCAGTGTTAGGATTTGGGTGAGGCTCAGGGTTATGGTGAGGGTCAGGGGGCCTGGCTCTCCCCAGCCCAGTGCACCCTGGAAGGTTGGGGGTTCCATGTGCTGGCTCCTCACCCTGTGTTCTTGAGGAAACAGTTCCCATTGCCGAAGCCAGGTGGGTCCTGGAGCCAACAGCAATGATTAACTCCAGTGGGACAGTGTGGGTCAGCCATGATCCCAGCCACTGGCTGCTGCACGTCTGAAATTTTAAGCCTTTGAAAAAAACCATGACCTGACCAAACTTCACTGGGCTTTGGCTATAATTAACCTCCTCCAGTCACTTGTACAAGCTTGGGAACAGCTCAGCACTCACACCTTGCCATGGCCATCCTCCTCTCCTCAACAGGGCAGTGGGGCCACCCTTCCCCTGCCCTCAGCCCAAAAATGTGTCATCTCCTCCAAATCCATACCACAGCCACTTCTGGTAACTGGTAGACTCATACTGGTAACCAGTTCCTGCAGCCCATAGACAACTGGGAGGACAGTGCATCTGGGAGACAGGGGTTGTGGAGGTTCAGGAATTCACCCCACTGCTTTATCTTCCTTTGGAGACCACCAGCCCCAAGAGACCGCTCCACAAGACATGTTCGACCACCCAAGGCAAAAACATGTTTGCAAACAGGGCAGGGAGGATGCAAGTGGGTGGGCACCTGTGAGGGCATGACCAAAGTGAGGGGCAGCCTGCCAGCCCTTCCAAGCCTGCTACTGGCGCCAGGGCTGGGCCAGCTGCACTGGGGCACATGGCCAGCCAGCACCAGCCACCACTTCCCAGCCTGGGACCCAGATAAGTGCTGCCACTTTTGGGGGGACCCCTGAAACCCCAAAAGGGCAGGAGGGCAACTCTGGGGGCACCTGACCCCCTGCCCCACGCTTACCTGGGCTCCAGCACCCTGCCAGCCATCCCATGCACGTGGCTGTTATGGCATTTCCATGGCTCAGGGCAGCTCGGCTGGCTCTGTGGTACCCTGCCGGGATGCAGAGCTCATGGCTCCTGGCCAGCGCGTGGCACAGCAGACAGCAAAGCAGCGCCGCAGCTCGCAGGCTGGGCTGAGGGTACAATGCCAACAGGGCCCTTTATGCCAAGGTCAGTGGTTCATCTCCCGGCCAGGCACGGCATCTGTGTGCATCCCTACGGGTGCCTACACCCAGTGCAAACCCTGCTGGCATCTCATCTCCATCTACCTGGTGACATTATACCCAAGACATGGCTGCAGGACCCCAGAAACTCCCAATGTGCCCAGGTGAAAGCACCTGAGGCATCCCAACCCCTTGATGCCTCAGAGAGAAGGTGGGACAGCCCTCAGCCCCTGACAGAAGGCAGGTTGGGTACCGCTCCCCAAACGTGGCTGGTGGCCCAAGACTGCTCCATCCCTTGTGAAATCACCGGGCACTGTCTGTCTCCTCTCCCCCCGCCAGCAAACCCTGCCTGGGCTGTGTTTGGGAACCCTCCGCCTTCTGCGGGGAGGCTGGGGTGAGAAAGGATGCTTTTTTCCAAGCTGTAAGAGACAGAAAAGCTTCCCTCTTTGCCAAATTTCTCCTGAGCCATCTTCTGTTTCCCATTAATGGCGAGAAGAAACCCTCCGGCCCGGGTCCATGCTCCTCCCTCCGCAAATCCCACAGGCACTTGTCAACATCCCAGTAAAAAGAGAAGAATTAAACCCACCCAACCTGGCTGGCTGTGACACAGGGACCCACAGAGCGGGGACTGGCGGTGGGTGGAAAACAACCCCCCTGCTCTGCTCTTACATCTCCCCCCCAGAAACTTTTCAACTCCAGTTGCTGGCAGGAGCCAGGCTGATCCCAGCTGAATTCCTTCCACTTACCAGCAAATAAATAGCAGTTAAATGGAAGGAGAGAGAAAAACACCCTTTTTTCAAGAGAAAACAAAGAGGCTGGGAAAAATAAAAGGGGGCAAAATGTTGGGCTGGTCACAGGCTCATGGAGATTTCTCCACCCCACCCCGAGTTGGGTGCTTGACAGCCTTCCCTTCCAGTTAATTAAGGGATACTCCAGCGAAAAACACTTCCAGCCCTTTGCCAGCCCTGACCATTAAGGGGAGAGCCACAGCGTGCCTGAGACCAAACCCGGGAACCCTGGCCACAGTGTCTCACCTGGCCCAGGCACTTAAGCCACCATGTGTCAGACAAATAGGTGCCATTGCAGAGCATCTATGGTCTCCTCCCAGCCTTGGCAGACTTCTGCCCAGCCTTTTCTCCAAACTCTCTGGTGATGGGCATCTCCGACCCTCCCCTAGACCAGAGCTGATCTTCTTGCACTCCAGGGACTTCTCCCAGCCAACACCTTCCTTGCTGCAAAATTCCAAAGCATCACTTTGCAACCTGTCCCTCGCTGGACAGAGGGAATAGCTTTATGACCTTTTTTTGCAACTTTTCAGGGAGCTGAAGGCAGTGATGCACCTTCCCACCTCTAGCAGGAATGACCCCAGCCCAGGCTTCAGCACTGCACATCATGCCCCCTCCTCCCCGCCACATCTCCCAGGCGGCCCAACCCTTTCCCAGTGTGTGGTGCTCAGTGCAGACACCTTCCCACATCCCCCTTGGGGACCGATTAATAATTAATTGTCCCTTCCCCTCCTCTCCAGTGCAATACAGTGCCTGGCTCTTGTCACTTTGCACCCCAAGCCTGTATAGGCAGCTCCCCAAAACACCCAGCTCAGGGGAGCCCCGCGGGGAGGGATGGCTCCTGCCACCCCCAGTGGCTGCATCACCCCAGCCCCATGTTGGGGTGTCCTCACCACCGCCCACAGCCACCCACTGTCTTGTGAACCCTGAAGGCTGTTTGATGCTTTGGAAAGCACTGGGGAGCAGAGCTGTGCCCTGGCTGGGCGCATGTGCTGTGGGGAGCAGGGCGGGGACCTGCCAGCAGCCTTCCTCTGGGGGGATGGGGATGGCGTGGGAAGAGTCAAATCTCCCAAGCACCCATTGGCCAAGGCTGGGGCACCCCGAGGATGAGTGAGGTTGGAAGAAAGCATCCCCCATGTTTCTCCCAGTGGCAGCCACGTGCACCGCTGGCACTGCTGGCTCTGCCCCGCCATGGTGCTGCACGGCAGCATCCTCCCTCCAGCCACCCCGCAGCCTCTAACCATCCCCCAGCACCCCCCAGGCTCCAGGGGATAAAAATGCTGTGGCAACCTCAGCCTGAGCCCCCCTGGGGCAAGCACCCCAAAAGGCAGAGCGCTGGGGAGGTAGCGATGCCTCCCCTCCGGCACCCGAGCAGAGCCGCCCACCCAAATATTACCAAAATATTTCAGTTATGTTACCTATTTGCTTACACCCAACAAGGCCCCGGTTTCCCTGAAGACACAAGTCCGCCCAATACCAGACTCTGCACGGGGCTAGAAGTATGAAAGGGAAAATCTAGGCGGCAGCAGCGGCTGCTGCGGGTGCTTTCCGAAGGGAGGCCCCTCTCCAGGCTGTGCCAGTCAACAATGAAGTTGTTTTGCCTCGAGCTCTGTTCACA
Source organism: Falco peregrinus (assembly GCF_023634155.1). Taxonomy (NCBI): domain Eukaryota; kingdom Metazoa; phylum Chordata; class Aves; order Falconiformes; family Falconidae; genus Falco; species Falco peregrinus. The sequence goes on along the minus strand of NC_073733.1, from coordinate 3,433,892 downwards.
AAGGATAACACCTCCCTGCTATGGCCTCTTCACCTGGGCTCTCCCACTACACCACCCCGAAGCTCAGCCCCAGCCCCAACCCCCCCATCAGTGCAAGGGACAGCACAAGGTGATGACTGACCACAGTGGGGGATCCACTGGGGAGTCTCCTCTGTTGAGCACATATCTTCAAAAATCAAAATAAACAAAGAAAAGCTGTTTGGAAGCAGGTTGAGCAGAGCTCTCGAGCGGGCACGCAGCCACGGCATCTCGGGCTGCCCCAGCCACGTCTAGGTGGCCAGAGGGCTCCATGATGGAAGAGCTGGGCTCTTCTCCTGGTGGCCATCAGGCAATTACTTCTTCCTCCAGTGCCAGAGAGTTTCCCCTGGGATACTGACACCTTGGGATAGTGCTCCTGAAGCCTACCGGTGGGGGAAAAAAAGTCCCAAAAGGACAGAAGACTTGCGTATCGTCATTAAACCAAACATTCAGAGGCCACAAGAGGGGTAAAATATCCATGTGATTTCAGTCTCTTGGAGCTTCCTTACCTTAAAGCACACATTTCAGAACAACTGGATATCTCAGGAAAATAGACTATGCTGTAATTAAGCAAATCTGATAGCTAAAGGAAACTAAAGAACAGTGCTATTCTATTTTATTTAATCCCCACCCCCCCAAACAAGAAACAGGTTATACCCCTTTGCCAATGGGCTGTTACTTTGGGCTGACCTGCTCTCATTTGAAAGTTTTTCAGACACTGGGTGGCTTCGGCAGCTGCCCCGCGGTGCGGGAAGGGCCAGCCCTGCCCTTTGATGCTCCAGGCGGGAGGAGAAAAGCCACGGAGGAGGCATCGGGGTTTCCTGCGCAGGATGGTACCCAGCCCCGCATCTCCCATCAGCATCCCAGCCCCCAGCCCTCCAGCTCCTGCCAATACACCTTGAATGGGGATCCATAATACACATACACACACATATATACCTACATGTGCATATATATACACGCCTGTGTGCATCTGTGTATACACACACATATACATATATATTAAAAAAGCAACCCCTGAGGGCTTTAGCCCACACGAGGGCTGCGGGCAGAGCCACGCCGAGCCTTCCTCACAGCCGCGCAATGTTTAACGAGGCCGAGGGGAACTGGGGACAGCCCGTACCATACAAAGTGCCTCGGCAGCAAAGTGTTTTGAAGCCCAGTAAAACATTAATATGCTTCCCCGGACAAATGCCTTCCTTTTTGCTGCATCAAGGGCTTTGCAATCAGAATAAATAACAGGGCAGGTTAATGATGGTTTCTATCGGTTACAGGGTAAGTTTGGGTTCTCCTGCAATTCAGATCTAAAAGCCATACATCCTGCCCCTGTGGCCAGGGAGCCTCCTCTTCCTCTCCATGGAAATACTGCATTTTGGGATAGGGGCAGGAATCAAAATTACTGTTTCCACAGGTGCCAGGTGTGGGATTTCTGTAGGTAACACGCTGCAGTCCCCAGGCTGTTTTCAAGCGTCTGAGCTCCAGTTTCTCCCATGAAACCCATCCTTGCCCAGGGGCAAAGGGAAAAGCAGGGGCCAAGCAGTTCCAGTGGCATAGAGCTGAAGCTGCCCAGGATTTGGGGGTAAGGAGGGATGTGAGGGACCACAGACAGCCCTGGGATGCAAAGCCCCGAGCACAGGGTGGATCTAACCCCACCACTTGCCCCAGCACCAGACCGTGGAAGTCTGCTGGAGGACACCAGCCATCAGCTGCTCTGTGACAGCACTGGGGATGGTCCCTTTGCCGAAGCACCATCAGATTGCTCAATCTCTGCAATGACCCCAACATGGGGCTCTCCCTTCCAAAGCCTGGCTTGGCTGCAACGAGCTGGTACACGCACATGGCAGTGGCACTGTGGCTGCCTCTCCCCCCGCGGGGGAGAGGTGTCGAGTGCCACCACGGGGCCAAGTGTCTGTGCCATGGGCCAGCAATGACGGGAAGAGCAGTGACACCGGGGTAAATCTGCACCATGGGGCCGAGCAGAGGCAGCCTGCAGCTCACTGCTGCCTGCACATCCCTTCCCCAGGTCCCTGCCCTGGGCAGGAAGGGTTCCCAAATCCCAACTGCTACAGCCAAAGTCACAGCAAGATGTCAAGCCCTTTCTGTTGGCCAAGGACCAACTCTGAGCTGTGGCTGCCTTGGAACTGGAACGGTAAATGCAGCTGAGCTGTGCTCCCCAGCTGCAGCTCAGCAGCAATCACAGGCACCCTGAAGCCGATATTTCCCCCCCAGAAAAAGATCTGTGCTGTGGCACTGGCCAAGGAGAGATGCACTAGAACAGCAGAAGGCACGGGATGCAGATCCCTGTTGGCATGCACGACTGGGTTCAACCTGGCCATGAAGCTTCAGTGTGTTGAGGAACCGGGAGGGGCACAGAGGTGTAAGGGAATGGGGTGATGAAGAAGCCAGACCCCCATCAGCTGGGGTTTGGGGTCTCCCACACTGCTGCCAGTCCTGCTGGGCACTGAGACAGTGGCTGCGGGCTGGGGATCACGTGGCATTTGCAGAGCCAGGGAGAGGCTTGCTTCTGTCTCCATTGCTAATGAGACTAATACCAGCTGCTTCTCGCTTAACCAGTCTGACCATCGGGCTGAGCCAAAACTGATTCATTCATAAGAAAATGGAAAAGGAGATTGACTCGTCACCAGCCCTGACTAATGGGGAAACCAGCCAACAACCTGCTGCTTGCACACCAGCCCTGGCATCCTGCTTTGTCTGCTCTTCATCATCCTCCCGAATTCAAATGCTCAGACAAAGCCTGAGCTTTGCCCCGGCACAGCTGTGTGATAAAAGAAAGAGCTATCTGCTGCAAAAAGTGTCGGCGTGTGGCCAGGGGGCCAACATCACCCAGCAATGCCTGATATTTTGCAACAGCTAATTCCTGCTTTGGAAGCAGAAAAAACATTAAAACCCTCAAAGACGTTGCTTTTTGTGCTGCTCTGCCTGGCATCATCCTCCCAACAGCTTTTTGGTTTGGTGTTATTTTCCTCCATGCCTCTTTACCCTGCAATAAAAGTCTAAGCAATCGCCTTCACTGGGCAGAAAAACTCTCCGCCACCCTGCTGTAAAAAATGCTTTCTGCTTTTTTTCTGTGGCCTGTTTTGCTTGATGAGGCTAGTGGGGCACAAATGGGGTCTGGGGGGACTGAAAACGGGGTGACTGGGAAACCTGGGCTCAGAGGGATGCTGCCCCAAGGGAGGGAAACAGGTTCTGAAATCCAGACGGGCTAATCTTATCTGGGCTAATCTTATCTTGGCATGTAGCTTGGGATGGGCGAGCGAGGGTTAACAGCCAGTAGCAGAGGTCAAATCAGGACCTGAAGTACCTCCACTCCGGGCTGTTTGGTTCAGGCTTTGGTTGATGAACTGAAGCAGGGCAGAGTTTAACAGCTTAAAAAAAAATAATTAAAAAAATTGCCGTGATTTCTTAGCTTTGGGCAACATATTTGATTTTACATGGATCTCCCCTAACAAAGGCCCTCTCCCAAAATGAAGATTGCAAGGGCCAGGCTCTCCCAGCTGAAAGGCTGTGGCTCCATCCCTTGTCCCCAGACATCCTGAGGTTTTATCACCCCACCCTGCAGATGTCAGGGCAAACATGGCAAAACTTCAGTCCTTAGCAAGAAACCCACCCTACACCAATATGGATCTAGAAAATCCCCATTTTCAAGGCAGAAAATCTCCAGCCAGTCCAGTCTGGGCAGGGAAACGCCTCAAATCCCGATGCCAGCAGCATGTAGCCGCTCTGATGGCCACAGGGTTCTGTGGGGACAGTGGA